>NC_073625.1:43431875-44083750 GCF_029407905.1 Bubalus kerabau
TCATATGAGAAATTGAGAAAGGCACATGAACCCATGTAGGGCCCTCTGGTCCCGCTACCTCTCTGAGAGGAAACGTGTTTGCTTTGGGTCCTGGCTGATGGAAGTGGGTGGAAAGCTCTTTTGGAGTTTCAGAGTCATTGCTTCCTGTTTTGGAGGAGGAAGGGTGAGAGGATGGGGTCTCAGCTCCAGCTTTCTCTCCAGGGCAGTAGGGAGGAGGCTCATCTGCCAGGTCAAAATAGGGGGCTGAGGGTTTAGGGGGCCTTTTAGGGGCTTTAGATTTTGATTCTTTTTTAGTGGAGCGGGAGAGAGAGCAGAGGAGGATTTGATAGGTAGAACAGCCCTTGCAGAGAGAAGGATGGCGTCGAAGGTCCCAGAAGGCTTGAATATAGGGGACCTCCGACCATTTGCAATTCCATCTGAGGAAGTTTGTGAGATCTGATAAAATCTTGAAATTGAAAGTCCCAAACTAAGGCCAGTGGTTTTGGTTAACTAGTTTGTATTGAGGCCAAATTTGAGTGCAAAGTGACTGGAGTTTATGAATGTTGAGATCGGTCAAGAGTAGAGGTTTAGAGGTTTTGTCTCACACAGGCCAAGGAAGAGTTCTGTGGGACGGATTGGCTTGACCCCATAGCAAATGGCTAGTGACTGTCCGATAGAGAGAAAAGGTCGTCACCTAATCTTTTGACCAGGCAAAGAAAAAGAGAAACTCTGAAGGAGGGAGGGGAGTCCCCCACGTACCTCCCCAGAGGGCCTTTTGGCCAGAGGGTTCCCCGGGAACCCGGAAAGGATAATAGTCTATGGCGCCCTAGAGTACCGTCCAGGCTTACCTGGGCTACTGGGTCAGGTAAGAATTCGTGGTGGATGGAGGGAGGTCAAATTGCAAAAGGCCTTTGTCCTGGAGTTGGTAGGTCTCACGGAAAAGAAAGTGTAGAGAAAAGAAGGGAAGGGGCGGGGGGAGAGAGAGCGCGCGTGCAAGCAGTATTCCTCTGGTTACATGGAAAACCAATAAAGCCCTTATATAGGGTTTGTCCTGCTTACGAAGGCACAGGGAGTCCTCTTGAGGAGGTCTTAAAAGCCCAGGCTGGAAGGTGAGCTCGACAGCCTTCCACGCTCTTAAGAGCTGGCAGTGGAGAACGAGAAGGAACCTCAACCTCCCAGTTTCAGCACCAAAAAATGTAGGCTAAGGGAGTTAGAGAAGACGAGGTTCCGAAAAAGAACAAGACCGGCACTTTACAGGAAACGATCACCTTTAATGAGGCGAGCATGTGCAGCAGTCAGATTAGTGAGCTGCTACACTAACCCAAGAAAAGAATAAGTATATGTAGGTATACATGTGGAAATCTACTATCTTAAAGGGGCCTGTTTTTCTCCAAGGTTGTTCAGAGTAGTTCTCTCTTAAAGGGCTGGGGCAAGGAATCCTGGAGGTCAGCCAGAGGCTAGGTCCGGCTGGGAGCTGGGTGTAATCAACCTTAATGTCCATTTTTTTTTCCTTTGGATGACAGAGTTCTTTGTTTTTGCATAGAATGGTGGGGAGGACCTGGAGGGGAGTTTTAATTCCAGGCTATTTTGAGCCATGTAACATTCCTTCACAGGTCACCTCCCACGATGAGACCCATGTCCCCCTGCGTTATTGACAAGCAACTCATGTGAGTCGCCCTGAATCTGAGCTGACGGCCTGATTTAACAAGGAGAATATTATGACCTTACCCTCCGAAGGAAGTTAACACTCGTCCAGAGCCTGTTCCTGAGCTGTGGTTCGCGCGCCGGACACCCCCACCCCCCGGGCTGGAAGTTCCTCCTTGGCCCCCCTTTCCCCATCTCCTCCACCAGCACCCCGTGCTCCGGTCTCTGGGCCTGTCTGCCTGCCGTGGTTTACAAGCCCCGTGAGAGACACCATCACGTCTGTCTGTATCTGGGCTGTCTCACTCACCTGAGGCCTCTGGGCCCGCACGCCGTCCCAACGGCTGCACATCCTCCTCCCTGGCTGAGCAGTGTCCGCTTGTGCTTGTGTGAACACCCTGCGTCTGCGCTGGCCCACCCCTCACGGACACCTGGTCCTGCGGCCACGGCTGCTGTGGATGCAGCTGAGGCGATGCGGACATGTGGACACCGGGCTGAGTCTGTGTTGCCGTTCAGGGTTTGCCCAGACCCGACAGCGTCCCTAATGGGATAGTGTCAGTCAGCAAGGGACTCCGGCTGACTCCAAACCAGACCCTCAGACACCTGCTTTTCACGGAGGCAGTTGTGTACACTCCTGCGGACCTCGAGCCTCAGACCCTGCGGCCACCACAGCCAGGCCCTGCGCCCGGTGGCAGTCAAAACTGGGGCCATAGAGGTGAATCCAGGGCCACAGCTGTAAGCCGGGGCCACTGACGTAAGTCTATTGTCTGTGAGGTAAACCCGAGGCCACCAACATAAACTGGGGCCTTGGCTGTAAAGCTGGGGCCACTGATGTAAAACTGTGGTCACTGACGTAAATCCGTGACGTAAAGCCACCATCATTGACGTAAACCTGGGGTCACTAACGTAAAACTGGGATCACTGACGTAAATCCAGGGTCACTGACGTAAATCTGTTGCCTCAGACGGAAAACCAGGGACACTGTGGTAAATTGGGGCCTCAGACATGACTCTGGGTGCAGGCACCTGTCAGGCTCAGGTGGAGTGCCGGGTGCCCTGGACTAAGCGGGAGGTGTAGATGGCCTGGCTTTAATCCCAAGGACCCCCAGCCTCCCTGTGTGCCCTAGGCCACGCCCTGCCCTCCAGTGGCTTGTGGTTGACAGGGTCGGTCCAGGCGGTGAGTGCCCAGGCTCTCAGGGCGGCTCCTGTGGACCCTGTGGGCTCGGCTCTGGCCGTTCCCAACGCCAGGGGTTCTGGGGTTCAGACCCTGCCCCTCAGGGAGAGCCCAGGGTTTAGCCCCGACCAACCTCCCCTCCCCCGCCCTCCCAGAGTCAGCATCGCTCGCCGAGTGGCCGGGTTCTCACAGGGAATGGTTCTGTGTGTAGCTGTGGATTCGGTATTGGGAAGAGCGAGTTCAGGACCCTCCTGGGTTCGCAGCCTGACAGTGAACCCCATGGTTCCTATCGACCTGACTTTATAGATCAACAAAACGAGGCCCAGAGAAATTCCAGGTTTTGCTCCAGAGTCAGTCACAGTGACAGGGACTCCTGGGGTCCCGGGGTCGTGTCGCCCTGCACCCCTAGAAGGTGCGTGCACACCCGCAGCTTCCGTGCAGTGCAGTGAACCTGCGTTCCCTTTCCTCTGCCCACCTGTGCAGGGGCACCAACAGAACCCACAGGCGGGGGAGCTCACAGACAGATTCTGGCAGCCGGACATGTGCCACCCCGTGCTGGCTTGTGGTGGGGGCCTTGCTGGCTTGTATGCATGCCGGAGGGCTGTCTGCAGTCTCGCTGCCTTTCCAAGAGCGTGGGAACGAGAGAGTGGGTCTCCCCCCGCCTCCCGTCCTCTCATCGCACCAGGGACCCACTCTGATGACTGCCTTCAGTCTTAATTGCCTCCTAAGAGCCCTGCCTTCAGGAACTGTCACACTGGGTGTTAGGGCTTCAACATAGGAGTTTTAGGGGTAATAGCCCTGTCCAGGGCAGAGTCACAGACACGTGAATAAATGAGCATTTGGTGTTTGGAGGCCTTTGTAACTTTGTTCTTGATATTTCTGAGGCGCTGCAGTGGCTTCCTTCATGTTCTGTATGAATTTCCTGTTGCTTCTGTAACAAATTGCCACAAATTCAGTGCCTTAAAACACTGTGAATGTATTATCCTCCAGTCTTAGGAATCAGAAGCTTGGAGTCAAGGGGCTGGCAGGACTCTGTTCCCATCCTCCCCCCACCTGTCCAGCCCCCCGTTCCTTACCTGGTGGCCTCCACCCATCCCCTGTTCTCCACACTGCATCTCTCTGACAGTCCCCATCTTTGTTCGCAGCTCCCTCTGCCCTGAAGGATGGCTGTGATTGTGCTGGGCCTTCCTAGCTGATCCCAGGCTCTCCTGTTTCAGTATCCTGAACTTAGTCCCATCCTCCCTTTGATCACATATGTGATGTGTTCACAGTTTCCAGGGATGGGCATGTCTGTGTCTGGGGGACCATTATTCTGCCTCCCACATGGTAAGTTCTACTTTTAAACTAACTGCTTTCTAATATCATTATGCTGTACTAATAAATAAATTATTAATTTAATATAGTAAGAGTACACTCAATATGTTTCAGGTTACTAAAGGGGCAGATGGTATTTGACCTTGGAATTTCAGTTTCTCATATGATCAGAATATTTTCCTTGGAAATCACATGGCTGAGATTTTGAGGATGTTTTAATGCTGAGTAATGTCCATGTCTTCTTGCTCTTTGTCATTTGTTCTCTTAACAAAATATGTAGTTCTGGTAAATTCTGATATACAGTTGGTGCTTGTTAAAGCACCATGGGATTGATTGTAGGGTTACATATCAAGTTTGGATGAGGCAAACTCATAAATAGGGATTCTGCAGATGGTGAGCATCAGTTGCAGTTGGTGAGTCTTTATGACCACGTTTTCTATTTGCTCACATGCTCCTATATGTCCCAGTCTATCATTGACCCTTTGAGAATAATTACACTACTGAGAAACTGGCCATGGAACTTGGAACATCCACATGACACAGGAAGCCACTTAGACCAACTATCAGAGATAACTAGTGGGCCCTCAGCAGGACAGTGACAGATAACAGTGGAAAACTGCACTGTTTGCAGGATAAAACCACCAGTCATTGATCAGACACTCACAGTGTGATGGAACAGTGAGTGATATGGGTTACAGAGAAGATGGGTGAACTGGGTAGCTAGTGCATCTCAAGCGAGCAAACTTTGGAGATTGAACAGTGACCATTTTTCACTGGGTCTCATGATTTTGTAGCTAGGGCATTTGGACAGAGCTCAGCTGGGCATCTGTGCTCCACTTGGCTTTGAGTGAGGTCATGCAGTGGTATCTAGAAGCAGATGTATTCTGGAGGGCCTAGAGGGCCACTCACAGGTCCGTGCCTTGATGAATGGATGGAGGTCAGGTTCAGCTGGTAATGCCCACCAGAGAAGATTCCAGGGGGCCCTGACAGGTGCTGCAGGGTTTCTGTGGTGCAGACCTGAAGACCCAGAAGGTCCCTTCCATTGGTCAAGCAGCTCAGTGGCGTTCTCTCTCTCGGTTGCAGAAGCTGCAAAGAATGCGCCTATGGAGTTGTCCTTTCCACCCTCTCAATGCCCGTAGTGAACATGCTGTACTTCTGTTGATATCTACACCCACACCAATTAGTGGGCAAGACATTTGTTTTAATTTATTCTAAAAATATCTTCTTAAATCAGACTTGTTAGCTCATTAATGTTTATTTTCTTAATCTAATCACCTAGTGTGAAAATGGAAACTATAAAAAGAAAGGAAATGTACTTTATGATATGCAAATATATTATCATTCCCTTCACAAAGTCCAGAGAGACCACATAATAGCCTCAGTATCATTTAGAGAAGAAAGATTCTTAATTTACACATGCTAATTGTTTATCACCATTGTAATTGGTTAAGTTAGTTGAATTTCAGTATTTTATTTACTGATATAAAGATTAAAGTCAGAAGATAGAAACATTTGGAACGATTTTTTTGTTGTTTTCTTTAACTTCCACTGCTGACTGAGGCTATTAAGGGCTTAAAAAAACAAGCTTATAAATGGAATGGATCATTCGCTATAATAATTTTTAAATAACTTTTAAAAAATGTTTGTTGTCCTACAATTTTTATAAACTCTATTGTCCTAACAAATCAATATCTAGAGTCTTAGATGCTATATATTCTGTTGTTTAAAATTGTTTCAGTGTAAGAAAATTATGTGTTGGAGTGACAGGGAATTAACTGTGGAGATTTTCAGATCTTCTAGGAGGTTCTCAGGCATGGAGACACAAACAACAGATTAAGTTAATTGAAAGAGAACCAAGAAAGTAGAGTCAATTCTCCCAACAGAACTGTGTGCTCAGCAGCCAGCCAGGACTCTCTGTGAACAGGAAGCAGATTCAGGAGCTTCTCTTTCAGGACCTAGCCCTCCTCCCTCGACAGATCCTTCTCTTTAAAGTCCAGGAATAAGCTGTAATAAGACATTAACAATAGAGAATAGTTATTTTGTTTCTACAGCAGCTTCTCTTATTTTTTGTCTTTATGAAGTTTTGCATGTGTGTGAAAGTAACCCACACTTATATAAAATGTACATATTATAGACGTCTGTAATATAGCAAGTGGAAGCATCACTTAATACTACAAACAGAGGAGGCTCGTTGGTAGTTTCTGCCAGGCTTGCTTTGGTTCCTTTAAAAACAGTCATCCTCAAAGTCCCCCAGGGGTCCAGGGGAGAGAGGGAGAGAGAGCTGCCCTGGGGGCGGGCGGAGGTGCCTGAGCTCCTCTTCTCTCTGTCTCACACCTGCTGGGAGTGTTTGGTGATGCACTTAGCAGCACCTCGGAGTCCTGGTTAAGGTCCATTTCTCTTTGAAGAGAAAAGCCCTGTGAATGATCTCAGTACCAGTTCTTTCTCCAGATAGCAGGGAGAGAGACCCCTGGGGCACCTCAGAGGGCCAGATGCAGAAGAGTTAACACCACGTGGAGGTGGAGACTCCACCATTGTCCTGCGGTGGCAGCAGATTTCTGTGGAGAGTGTTTAGGGTTGGTCTTCCAGCTGGAGCACAGGGGCTGGGGGTGTGAATGCAGCCACTTCTCAGCAGACCCGTTGTGTTTCATTTCTTTGACATGTTCCTTCCACATAACTTGAAAGAGCTGATGGAATAACGGGAGGAAGGACCCCTACCCAGCTGCATCCATCTCCAGCTGTAGAATCTAAAGACCTGAAGTAGAAACGTGCATTTTAAATCTGAGAGTTGCTGTATAGTGTGTACACAGGGTATTCAGTATAGATTGAGTGTCATTTTGGTGTGAGTAATGCTTTCACGTGTGGCTCTGGGAAATTTTAGCACAAAGGTGTTTGAAGTGAACAAGACCAGGTGACCAGCACAGAGAAGCCCATTATACTTCCCGCTGTGTCCTTTTAGTTATAAATCACCTCCTTTTTTCCTTAGAAAAAAGAGGCAAGTTGTTAAATTTTACTTTTATCATTAAAGACAAGTTAGTTACATTGGTGTAGAATAAGTGACATCTCCAGCAGGTAGGGAGGAGTTATTTGTTCAGCCATGGTGCTCAGAATGTAGAGTCCTATGTTTCTATAGGAAAAGGAATCAAATTGGGCTCTAGAATTGGAACTTAATCTCTTATTGGTAAGTCAGACTCTTTGTGACCCCATGGACTGCACGCCAGGCTCCCCTGTCCTTCAGTATCTCCCATAGTTTGTTCAAACTCATGCCCATTGAGTCAGTGATACAATCCAGCCATCTCATCCAGAATACCCATAGGTGGGGTCCACTCATGAGCACTTTAGAATCCATCTCGTCATTTCATAGCTGGGCCTTAACTTTTGTGTTCCGTCAAGGGCACAGGCATGTGAGTCCTTGGGGACTGTTGGTGGCCTCATGCATTCTGATACGGTGGGGTTGCGTGGTGTGGGGATGAGAAGGCTGAGAAGCAGGTAAGGCAAGGTAGATCACAAAGCGCTTCATAGGTCGAGTTTTAAGAGCTTCTGTTAGATTCTGTGGACAGTTTTAGAAACTTTCCCATGTTTAGGAATCACCTCGTTAATTAAATGGTGCCCCAAAGGTTTCCCTTGAAAGCCTCTAATGAAGTAGGTCTGGAGTGAGACCCAGAAATCCTTCCTGTTCTTTGAAGAGTACTTATTCATGGAAAGGAGCTGGAATCTGTATAACCCTTGTCACATAAGCTTCCCTATTGTGGAGTAGACAGCTAACCCAGTGAAAACAGAGAGGAAAGTACAGTTAGGTTATTTAGGATTTGCCTGTGAAATGTTTGTCAGAAAGTAGTGTTCCGTGGGTGTCTTGCATCTCTGAGCAGAGGCACCAACTGCCTTTTGTTCTCTGCTCTTTTTAAGGACATTTCTGTAGAGAATGTCCTTGGAAGACAGACATGCTGTCTCCTTCCAGAGCAGAAGGCAGGCTTTCGTGCTGTGGAGAACAGTGACGAAGATGTGACTCTTAAGATGCTGGGCACGTTTGCCTGCAGGTCGGGGTTTCCTAACTGTAATACACGCCCACTGTGCCCCGCCAGCCTGCGCCTCACCAGCCCCCAAGGACTCGAGGGAGGAGAAACCACGTTTCTGTGACACCACATCAGCTAACTCTGTACCCTGCAATTAGGACAAAATCTTTGAAATGTCACAGTACTCGACAGTGCCTGGGTGTGCTGATTTTATATCCCACTTGTTGTTTGTTAAACTTCTTTGATCTTATCATAATTTTTTAATTTAATTTGAGAAGATTTGGGCCATTATTTCTACAAAATACTTTTCTGTTTCTTCCTACCCTCCTTTTCTGAAACTCTTGTTCACTTGTGTTGGAGAGCTTGGCCCTGATCTCTGAGGCATGATTTTTTCCCCCTCAATATTTGTTTGCCTCTTTTTTTATTAGATTTTTTTCTGTTATCTATTTTCAAATTCATTGTTTATCTTACGCCATCTAAACATCTGACATTAAGACCATCCAGTAATTATTTTCATTTTACTTGCACTTTCAACACTAGAATTTCCTATTGGCTCTTTCTTATGCTTTCCATTTCTCCCTTGATATTTCTTGTTTGTTGAATCATTGTTAGTATATTGTCCTTTAATAGTCTGAACATATTTATAATTGCTGTTTTGACATCTCTTTATACTAAGTCCAACACCTAGTCAGTCCCACACAGACAGTTGCTACTGACTGCTTTTTCATTTTTTCTAATATAGATCACACTTTCCTGATTCTGTATCTGGTAATTTTGGTTGAAAACTGACATTCAAGATAAAGTACAGCAAGGACTCAAGGTTTTTTCCCCCTCAGGACTTTTGAATTATTTTTAGTAACTGGCCTGAACTTCAGCTGCAAAATGAGTGTCTCTCCTGATGTGCAGCTCTGGCTGTGTCTGCTTATTTTATCATCTGTCTGTTTACTTCTTTATTTCTGCTATGGTCCCATCTATCTATTCATAGTTCAGTGACCAGTTCCAGTGGCTTCAACAGAGTTGTAATCAGGCATCTATTCTATAAAGCTTCTAACTTCTGGAAACTGACTTGTCTGTGGGTTGAGAAATGCGTTCAGATGTACATCCAGTGCTCAGTGGCTTTCATTTATCTCGGGTGTTGGATCTGTCTCCCCCAGATGTTCACAGGGAAGCAGGCAGGAAGAGGTGTGGACAGCACGTCTCAGTCCTTCTGTGGTCCTCCTCCTTCTAGGATCTTCCTATTAAGTCTCTGGCTGATGGCCTCTCGCTTGAATGCAGCCTGCCAGCTTGGGGTGAGAAATCTGTTCTCTAAACTAAAAATGCCAGTTTAGCCAACAAGGTCATGGTGTGTGAACAACCTCTGTCCTGCCTCATGGAGTTTCCTCTGGCCATGAAGCCACAGGCTGCCCCATCCAGACAATCAGGGAAGGGAGTGACAGCTGGCGGGAAAGCTGCAGACTCACAAATGACAAGATTACCCAGAATTGTAATTTCTTTTTTTATAAAAATGAATTAAAGCTGCCCAATTCATTGTCTTCTGCATTTGGTAAATGTTCAGGAAATTGATATGGTTGTTTCTGACATTTTGTCGAGGCTTCTACTTGTTTTCTGCAGTAGGGAACCAGGTAAACATTTTATAACAGCCCAACCAGAAGCAGTGGGCTCATTTAAGAACTGATCTTATAAAACGCCATCTTAAAGGTGTTCAGCTGTAGTTATGTGAAAGACTGAACTTTAGACAGTGTATGTAATTTTAAGAAATTCCGCATGTTCCCTAGCAGTGTAAGGGCTGGATTGCTTGAGAGGTATACTTTCAGTATTTTCTAAAAAAGCTGACACAGTATTTCTCAAAATGACCTGCATCATTTTACATCCCCACCAGCAGTGTGTGAGTTCCCACGTGAGCTACAGTCTCACCACCCCTGATATCTTCAAATCTGGTCACTCACTGTAGTGGGAATGAAAGTTCCTCCAAGAAAAACAGGGTAACTATAGGAATCATCACATTGTCACCTCTGTCAAGAGTCACAGCCCTTTTAGAGTTGTTTTCCAGAGTATGGAGACTGATTTTCATGTATTTTAATGGGTTTTCCAGCTGTTTAGAGCAAGAGAATAGCTTTTATTCCAGCTACTCTACTAGGACTGATAGCAGACCCATAGCTCGAATGTGACCTAAGACTCCCTGGTCTGAGCACGTTCTTGGTATTTTCCTAGCTTTTCATTTATAGGTAATAATGCTTAGGAAGCAATAAACTGCCAGTTACCCTATGGACAGTGTCACAGGTGGCTTGGGTGTCTCTGTATCATTAGATGCAGGCTAACTGTGCCTTGTCTTAAGTTTATTCACTGTGTCTGTTGTGTTATATGGGGTTTCGTCTGTCTGTGTCTCTGTGTGGTCTATGTCTTTGCTTCCTCATTTGGATTTATTTTGATACCTTGAGTGTGAGGAGGTCTCCAGATGCAGCCTCCACGTGGTTCTGCCCCTCTCCGTGTACAGAGACCACTTGGCCACCAGCGGAGCCTTCCTTCCCTCCCCGGCAGTGCATCTGGGCCTCAAGCCACTTTGACTAAATAAAGTAGATGTTGTTTAAAACCACAGTGACTTGGGGTAGATTATTTATACAACCCAAAATTCCAGGGATATTTATATTTTGTTTTCATCTGGACCTTTATATGTTTATAATGTCCTTCATTTCATTTTTCATTTCTTAGTTTTATAATGTATTAACTTTAATTTTTGACTTCCACCTATTATAATCCCCCCAACATACTCTTTCCTGACTTTCTCTTGACAATTCTTTTCATTTACCATTGTGTTATTTCTAAGTTGTAAGAACACTTACGATTATTATACCTTTTGGCCTATCCTCAATGCACTTTTCTTTACTCATGAAAAAGTGAAAATGTTTGTCGCTCAGTTGTGTCCAACTCTTTGTGACCCCATGGGCTGTACCCACAGACTCCTCTCTCCATGGAATTCTCCATGCAAGAATACTGGAGTGGGTTTCCATTCCCTTCTCCAGGGGAGCCTCCCTTCTTCAGTCGTACTTTTATTTAAATATATTTAGTCCTTGACTAGTTCTTTAACTGGTCTGGTTTTACCTAGTCATTCCATTTATTGCTTTGTATTGGACAAGTCAATGTTCAGTTTCTAACAATAATTCACAGGTATCCTTGACACAACTGGTTCAATAATGCATAATCAATTCAATGTTTTTTTGCAAAATACCTGGTGATGAATCATAAAACGAGTAACCATTGATATCTGACACATTTTATTTTCAAAGACATATATGTTTCAAAGACTTTTTGTGCTCTATATGTATTTTCACCACCATGCTTTGTAACATACAGATTCACCTTTGCATTGTACTGAATAGTGTTTCCTCAGCTTCTTTGAAAATATTGTCAGTTGTGGTTATAGAACAGACTCTATAGAAGAAAAACATAGGTACTGTTTCTTCAGTCATTTCAGCCTTGGCATTGGCTCCTGGAATAAACAACTAGGCAGTATTGGTAACATCCATTGACTTCTAAAGGCCCAAGAAAGTTCACTTGAAATTATTTGTCTTAGTTTTTTATTGACTGATAATACTTTCAGTGTCATTAACTTGCCAAACAACTGTTCTCACTGAAGGATAATAGTCTTTAAAAGGCCACTTTAAACACACTTCAACTGCTGCAATCAAACACAATTAATTCAGCATGGGAACACTGCTTTCCCTGCTCTGCTAGCAAAAGAATCACCCAGGAAATTACTTTGTTGCAGCCTTAATTTATTTTTTTTTGTATTTATGAAAGAACTTTGTCCAGATGTTGGATTACATTATACAGTTAATAATTTTTTGGAATGCTGCTTTCTGTGAGTTGAAAAGAATGGATTTAATCTGGTAATACTGGTGTATATATATTATTTTAGCCCAAGTATAGTGTCATTGCATAGTAGCCACAATGTTAACCATGTATTTTGATAAGCAAATAATGAATACTCTGCTACTGCTGCTGCTAAGTCACTTCAGTCGTGTCCGGCTCTGTGTGACCCCATAGATGGTAGCTCACCAGGCTCCTCCATTCCCTGGGACTCTCCAGGCAGGAATACTGGAGTGGGTTGCCATTTCCTTCTCCAATGCAAGCATGCATGCATGCTAAGTCGTTTCAGTCATGTCTGACTCTGTGCGACACAATGGACAGCAGCCCACCAGGCTCCTCTGTTCCTGGGATTCTCCAGGCAAGAATATTGGAGTGGGTTGCCATTTCTTTCTCCAATGAATATTCTGTTATGCCTTAAAATTATGAGACTCAAAGTTCATTTTTTTCTTCTTTTGATCTAATGGGACCTTTACTTTCTGTGTTACCTAATGATCTCATATGCCACTTTTCACAGTTCTTCATTGTGTTTTTTGCTTTCTTGACATGTTCTTTCTAAGGAATTGTATTTAAGTTTCATCACTCATGAGCTGAGACCTTGCACTCCTCTGCTTCTCTCTTCTGTGCGGTTCTAACTCTGCTGGTTTCAGAACATCCATTTCCCCATGTAAATGTGGTTTGAACCTGCAGTGTTATGGTGATAATCCAACATTGCTTGAATCTTCATTTCTCTCTTATCTTTTCATGGACTAGCTTTATTATTCACAGACAACTTCTTCTCTGAATTATAAAATGATACAAAATGGTGGTTTTCAAATTTCATCAATTTTCCCCACACTCCTTAGTTGGCCTTGTTTTCTAAGGAAGAGTTTTCTATCATGAAACTCAGCTGTCTGGTTTTGAAATACTATTCCTGTTGAAAACCAGGATGGTGAGAAGCAAAGCCAGATCTGGGTGCACCGAGGAGAAAACATGGAGCAAAGAGCACAGAGACCAGAGATAGTCTGTGCAGTGTGTTTTGATCTGGAGGAGAACCAAAGATGTGTTGTCTCAAGAAGAAGACGTGGTGGCCGTCAGGGTGTGGTTACAGGGTGTTGTCTCAGAAAGAAGAAGTGGTGGCCATCAGGGTGTGGTTACAGGGCGGCTGGAATTGTGCTGCAGCACCTCAGCACTCTGCTGAAATGGAGTGAAACTTGTCTGGCAACACTCTCAGATGCACCTCCAAGTTGTGTTTGATAAGGGCCCCTGACCAGTCAGGTTGACGTGTGAAATTAATCAGATCACAGATCTGTTCTTCCACCCATTTCACTACCTACCCTTCCCTTACAAAGCCTAATTGTGTGTAAAGCCATTCGTTGAATCCACCCTATCTGAGACTCACACCTCTCAACCACAAGGCTACCTACTGGCTGTCCGGCTTGAAATGTGCAGAGACATGAAATGTAGAACCTTTTGAAGCAAGCAGGTCCACTTTTGAGAACCCTGCTGTCAAAGTCTTCTGAACAGTGAGATCAGACCATCTCTCAGTATGCACGCTTGTTCTGGCTCTGACCCAATGGTTAGGAATGCATGACATCCCTACCAGATATATATATACTTCAAATATTTGAAAAATATTATCTCATTTTTGTGTGTTAACTTTTCTTCACTTTTGTATGTTATGTCTCAAACAGTCCAAATTCCTACAAGACTCAGTTCAGCTCTGGTTTTCTCTAAGTGTGAGGGCTTTGCTGTTGCTAGTCTCCTGAGAATTTGTGATGTTCATGGCAATATTTGGATACCAGGAAGGGACCATCTGGTGCACTTAGAATAGTCAGTGCCCTCTGACCCTAATATTTCTACACAAAACTGAAGCCCTAGAAATAGAGGAAATAGAGTTCCTAAAAATATTTGTGAGCAATATAGATGTATTGATTTCTACAAAGATTTATCATTGTTTTTAGGGTTTATAAAGCCAAACTTTACAAATGATGTGTTGTGGAAATGAAAAAGAATTCTGAAAACATGTATGCTTTGAGGGGTCTTATATATAAATGAAGTCAGTTCCTGACCAGGCTGGTTCCACCACCAGTCATGTTTACATCCTCAGTGTCCCCAGAATATAGCCCAGTCTTTGAACTAGGTGACCCCAGCCCTGGGAACTGAGAACCTTGTACAGTGACAATATGTGTGGTAGCACTTATTTCAAGTGTTCGGCTCAGTAGCTATACTTTTGTATATAATTTTTGTATATACTTGTATAATTTTTGTATAATTTTGTATACACTTTTGTATGTAAGAGAATCAGTGTATTAAAGATATATATATATATATTTTCTGTGTCAAACAACATTTTGAAAAAAATAAAAATATGTTAGGCAGGCAAAAAACCATAAGGAACAGATATATCTTATAATGTGAGGATGGCCCAGGAGAAAATACAACCAGTGACTACTGGAGCCACTCTAGATTTTATGTTTTAGGACATCTTTCTCTTGGCATGAGAGTGAAAATTGTGCTAGGTAATGCTTAACTCTTGACTCATCTTTGTGTAGGTGAAGCCAGTGACATACTTGTAAGTGCAAAAGTGCCTGAGATGCTAGTGTCTGAATTGGAAGGATTATAGATCTAGGTAGGAGAAGAGTTTCTATAGAACAGAAGGGTTTCTACTGGGAACAAACAGTGGGGAAAGTCCCATAATTTATGCTTTCAAAGAATATAGTTAATTCTAGGGACATTAGAAGGAACATTAGATAAGGATTTATGCCCTATTTATATCAATTCTACCAGTCAACATTGAGTATCATTTCTACAGGTCAAATGTTGTATGTACATATTTTGGAAACAAATAGAAGGTTGCTTCTATTGCCTGTGGAATCCTATTAACAAAATGCATGTAGAACTTCAGCAGAAACACTGTCTAAATTGCTAAAGTGGGCAGTACCTAATTAAAATGTACAGAATTGATCATTTAAATGACAATAAAATATCACATCTAGACTATTGATTTCTTAAAATATGAAAGATAATATCCCTACTGGAGAGTTGTGGTGAGATGGTCTCTCTTCTACAGTCTTAATGGAAGTATAAATTGATAGTATATTTTAGAAAGCATTTTGGCAATGTCTAGTAAAATTGTCTGCTTTATAACCTGACATTTCTGTTTTAACAGTTTATCCTCTAGGTAATTTCCTTAAGTCTGAAAAAACATGTGCAACAAGATAGCACTTTTATATCAGTGACATGTTAGAAATAACTGGGCTTCCCTGGTGGCTCAGTGGTAAAGAATCTGTCTGCAATGCCAGAGCCCCGGGTTCTGTCCCTTAGTGGAGAAGATCCCCTGGAGAAGGGAATGACTATCCAACCCAGTGTTCTTGCCTAGAGAATTCTGTGGACAGAGGAGCCTGGCAGGCTACAGTCCATGGGGTTGCAAGTGCCAGACACAACTTAATGACTAAACAACAACACAGTAATAATGCCACCAATCCTATACAAAACCCTCCAAAAAATGGAAAAGAGACACTTATAAATTCAGCTTAAGACCTTCACCTAATCTGTACTGAAATGTGAAAAGAAACATTTCAAGAAAATAAATTATCATCATAAACATAGATATGGATTTGGAATATGGGTCAAGGGTCAATGAGGGTAGAATATTAGCTTTCCGTAGGGCTATGCTCCTGATTTAGTTTAGACATTTCCCCCTCGTTTCACTAACACTTAACAGCAACCACGACCTGAGTGTTGAAACAATGTGTGCCAGAGTTTGGGGTAAGTCATTTGCACGCCAACATAAAAGAACAGTATGTGTGTTCTTAAGGTATGCACTGGCATCTCTCTGCCCTTTACTAACTGCATCCCCTGGAAAGGGGAGTGGGTTAGCTGATGGATGCTTTTGGTGAGAATCATTGAGCAGGTACAGCTTGGCTTCATCCTTCCTCCATTGGGAACTATGTTGTCCAGAGAAAGCTTGCACTCTCGTCGTCAGCAACTCCAAAGTGTACATTGTAGGGAGGTCCTGGGCTTCTGAAGAAAGCTCGCCCTGGTCCTGCACACTGGAAATAGTGAAAAACTTGCAAACTCAGAATTCAGTATCAGCATGGACGTCTTTCTAACAGAAGTAACTAGGCCACAGTGAGTGATGAAGTTGATTTGGGCACTTCTGTATTTACATGGGGCTTCCCTGGTGGAATGATTTATTTTACAACTTGTTCTATAAAGAGTTCATGGAGAACAGTCCAGCTCTTAGGGATCCCCTCAGAGGCCTCAGCAAATACTGAGAGCAGGAGTGATTTGGAACTAAGGAGGTTTATGGAAGAGTCTAGCGGATGGAGTGTTTATGAGCGATGTTTCTTCAAGAATAAGGAAGATGAGAAACGCTGGCAAGCATGAAATAAGGAGGCTCCAGATTTCAGAATCATGAGGAAGGCATGCTAACAAGTGCAGAGAAGACTCTACTGCAGGGTGCCTTGGGGAGGAGCTGAAGAGCATAACCTTGGAGTTGAAATTTGAAAAGAACAGAGGACTCAGAATCAGATGTTAGTAAACACAAGAGATCAAGGTCTCTGAATAATGTTCTTTTCACAGAACATAGTACAATAATACCAATAGGGGAGTGAAGTTTTATGTAAGTTCTAAAATGTAATGATCTCCTTGGGACCTTGACGTTAATCTTGCAAATAAAAATACACAGTTATTGTTCACAGCATTGCTTCCATTCTATACTTAGTTATAACAAGGTTGGGACTTCATTTTTGGTAGCCAGGGAAATGAATTTAAAGAATTATTCTTTCTTTTTGCTTTTATCTTAGTTTGGAAACTGGCTATGTGTTTATGGCTTAGACGTTCAATCTGTCATTTCTCTTATAAAATTTGTATTGTTATACTGATGCCAAGCGTCAGATCCAGCCATCACTAAAATGTCTCTCTTCAGACTCGCAGCCTTTAACACAGGAGCCATAAAGATTCTATTGCTCTGGTGAATTAAAAAAACATCCCAGAGTCTTGGTAGGGCTTTTAGGTCTTGCCATCAGTTTGTAATGATGGCCAAAACAAAGGTGGGTTATCTCTGAAGAGTTTCACTTTAAACAGTCTTTCCCTTGGCCTGCTCCATTTTGATAGGCAAGGAGCATATTTTCTCAGATGCCTTTTTCTTGGTCTTGCAGGAAAACCCTGCAGTGTTTCATTGCAGAATATGATATCAGCTGTATGCTTTTCATGTATGATCTTATGTTGACGTGATTACCCTCTATTCCTAGTTTCTTGAGAGAGTTTGTCATAAAATGGTGTTGAATTCTATCAAGTGCTTCTGCATCAATAGAGATAAACATATGACTTTTAGCTTCCATTCTGCTAATGTAATTCATTGTATTGATTGATTCTCATATGTTCAATCATCCTTGCACTTCAGGAGTGAAATCATTGGGTCATGGTGTAGGATCCTTTTAACATGCTGTTGAATTTGGTTTGCTAGTGTTGTATTGAGAAGTTTGCGTCTGTGTTCATTGAGGATATGGCCTGTAGTTTTCTTTTCTCATGGTGTCTCTGTCTGGCTTTAGAATGAGAGCAAGGCTAGCTTCATAAAATAAGTTTGGAAGTGTTCTCTTCTTCAATTTTTTGGAATAGTTGTGGAGTTAATTCTTTAAATATATGATGGATTTCCTTGTGTTAAATATATGTATGTGCTTAGTTGCTCAGTTGTGTCTGACTCTTTGTGACCCCATGAACAGTAGCCCACCAGGCTGCCCTGTTCATGGGCTTCTCCAGGCAAGAACACTGGAGTGGGTTGCCATTTCCTTCTCCAAATATATATGTATATGAGTGTGTGTGTGTGTGTGTGTGTGTGTGTGGCATTTCCCTGGTGACCCCGTGGTGAAGGATCTGCTTGAAATACAGGAGACACTGGAGATGCAGGTTTGATCCTGGGTTGGGAAGATCCCTTGGAGGAGGAAATGGCAACCCACTCCAGTATTCCTGCCTGGGAAATCCCATGGAGAGAGAAGCCTGGTGGGCCACAGTCCCTGGGGTCACAAGAGTCAGACATGACTTAGCAACTAAACAACCACAATATATATACCAAAATATCACAATATATTTTCTGATTTCTGGGAAAGCTTCAGATATCCTAATCAAATTTCCAACACCTTTTTAAAAAATAGCTTGCAAAATGGCAAATCAAGCGTCTAGCACTATCCAGACTTGGTCTTGAGCAAAGTATTAATAATTGAAGATAGAAATATATGGGATTAAAAGTAAAACTTTATGAAAACTGAGTATATGAAAGGCATCTGCAGTTATTTAAAAGCAGTCTAAATCCAGCACTGAGTGCGAGCTGTGCAGACCACGGGCAGCAGGTCTGAGCAGTGACAAAGTGCAGCGCGAGTAAGACACCAGCCAGTGGCCGCCATGGAGTGAAAATAGAGGAGGTGGGTCATAGAGGATCCTGCTGTGATGTATGTCAGAGAGTGTTTTGCCTATGTTCTCCTCTAGGAGTTTTATAGTTTCTGGTGTTATGTTTAGATCTTTAATCCATTTTGAGTTTATTTTTGTGTATGGTGTTAGAAAGTGGTCTAGTTTCATTCTTTTACAAATGGTTGACCAGTTTTCCCAGCACCACTTGTTAAAGAGATTGTCTTTAATCCATTGTATATTCTTGCCTCCTTTGTCAAAGATAAGGTGTCCATAGGTGTGCGGATTTATCTCTGGGCTTTCTATTTTGTTCCATTGATCTATATTTCTGTCTTTGTGCCTGGACCATACTGTCTTGATGACTGTGGCTTTGTAGTAGAGCCTGAAATCAGGCAGGTTGATTCCTCCAGTTCCATTCTTCTTTCTCGAGGTTTTTTGTGTTTCCATACAAATTGTGAAATTATTTGTTCTAGCTCTGTGAAAAATGCCATTGGTAGCTTGATAGGGATTGCAATGAATCTATAGATTGCTTTGGGTAATATACTCATTTTCACTCTATTAATTCTTCCAATCCATGAACACAGTATATTTCTCCATCTTTGATTTCTTTCACCAGTGTTTTATAGTTTTATATATATAGGTCTTTTGTTTCTTTAGGTAGATATATTCCTAAGTATTTTGTTCTTTTCGTTGCAATGGTGAATGGAATTGTTTACTTAATTTCTCTATTTTCTCATTATTAGTGTATAGGAATGCAAGGGATTTCTGTGTGTTGATTTTATATCCTGCAACTTTACTATATTCATTAATTAGCTCTAGTAATTTTCTGGTGGAGTCTTTAGGGTTTCTCTCTGTAGAGGATCATGTCATCTGCAAACAGTGAGAGTTTTACTTCTTCTTTTCTAATTTGAATTCCTTTTATTTCTTTTTCTGCTCTGATTGCTATGGCCAAAACTTCCAAAATTATGTTGAATAGTAGTGGTGAGAGTGCACACCCTTGTCTTGTTCCTGACTTTAGGGGAAATGCTTTCAATTTTTCACCATTGAGAATAATGTTTGCTGTGGGTTTGTCATATATAGCTTTTATTATGTTGACATATGTTCCTTCTATTCCTGGTTTCTGGAGGGTTTTTTTCATAAATGGATGTTGAATTTTGTCAAAGGCTTTCTCTGCATCTATTGAGATAATCATATCGTTTTTATTTTTCAATTTGCTAATGTGGTATATTACATTGATTGATTTGCAGATATTGTGAGATAGCAAAAGAGACATAGATGTATAGGACAGGCTTTTGGACTCTGTGGGAGAGGGCAAGGGTGGGATGATTTGGGAGAATGACATTGAAACATGTATATTATCATATGTGAAACAAATCGCCAGTCCAGGTTCGATGCATGATACAGGATGCTCGGAGCTGGTGCACTGGGATGACCCTGAGGGATGGGATGGGGAGGGAGGTGGGAGGGGAGTTCAGGATGGGAAACACATGTACACCCGTGGTGGATTCATGTCAATGTATGGCAAAACCAAAACAATATTTTAAAGTAATTCAGTTCAGTTCAGTTCAGTTCAGTCGCTCAGTCGTGTCCGACTCTTCACGGCCCCATGAATCGCAGCACACCAGGCCTCCCTGTCCATCACCACCTCCTGAAGTTCACTCAAACTCACGTCCATCAAGTCGGTGATGCCATCCAGCCATCTCATCCTCTGTCGTCCCCTTTTCCTCCTGCCCCCAATCCCTCCCAGCATCAGAGTCTTTTCCAATGAGTCAACTCTTTGCATGAGGTGGCCAAAGTACTGGAGTTTCAGCTTTAGCATCATTCCTTCCAAAGAACACCCAGGGCTGATCTCTTTTAGAATGGACTGGTTGGATCTCCTAGCAGTCCAAGGGACTCTCAAGAGTCTTCTCCAACACCACATTTCAAAAGCATCAATTCTTCAGTGCTCAGCTTTCTTCACAGTCCAACTCTCACATCCATACATGACTACTGGAAAAATAGCCTTGATTAGACAGACCTTTGTTGGCAAAGTAATGTCTCTGCTTTTCAATATGCTATCTAGGTTGGTCATAACTTTCCTTCCAAGGAGTAAGCATATTTTCATTTCATGGCTGCAGTCACCATCTGTGGTGATTTTGGAGCCCCCCAAAATAAAGTCTGACACTGTTTCCACTGTTTCCCCATCTATTTCCCATGAAGTGATGGGACCAGATGTCATGATCTTCGTTTTCTGAATGTTGAGCTTTAAGCCAACTTTTTCACTCTCCTCTTTCACTTTCATCAAGAGGCTCTTTAGTTCCTTTTCACTTTCTGCCATAAGGGTGGTGTCATCTGCATATTTGAGGGTATTGATATTTCTCCCAGCAATCTTGATTCCAGCTTGTGCTTCTTCCAGCCCAGCGTTTCTCATGATGTACTCTGCATATAAGTTAAATAAGCAGGGTGACAATATATGGCCTTGACGTACTCCTTTTCCTATTTGGAACCAGACTGTTGTTCCATGTCCAGTTCTAACTGTTGCTTCCTGATCTGCATATAGGTTTCTCAAGAGGCAGATCAGGTGGTCTGGTATTCCCATCTCTTGAAGGATTTTCCACAGTTTATTGTGATCCACACAGTCAAAGGCTTTGGCATAGTCAATAAAGCAGAAATAGATGTTTTTCTGGAACTCTCTTGCTTTGTCCATGATCCAGCGGATGTTGGCAATTTGATCTCTGATTCCTCTGCCTTTTCTAAAACCAGCTTGAACATCTGGAAGTTCATAGCCTCCAATTAAAGTAAATAAATGAATATTTTTAAAAAAATTTTTAAAGAAAATAGAGGAGGGCACTGTGGGGACATAGCAGAAGTCACTCAGCACTAGAAGAGCTTCAGGGTCCAGTGTGTGTTTCATGGTAAACCATGTGCCAAAGGAGACTCTTCATATCTAAGACCAACCAAGTAAAAGTAAAATGAAATTGTCAGTAGGATGCTGCACACATGAACACATTGCTACATGTTGTATATCTTAGTAGAATCCAAAGGAATAGATTGTATAAATCCTCAGAGAAATGATAGAAGAAAACAATGTAAGCAGTAGCATATTAAGTTAGATTTTAATTTGAGGCCGAAGGTCCAGCAAAATATATTAACATGTGATTGTCAAATTGAGCCTGCTTTGCATAGTGTCTTAAAATTCTATATATATACTTTATATATGACAACCCTAAACATAGTAAAAAGCTGAGGCATGACTTTGTTGACAAAGGTCCATTTAGTCAAAGCTATGGTTTTTCCAGTAGTCATGTATGGATGTGAGAGTTGGACTATAAAGAAAGCTGAGAGCCAAAGAATTGATGCTTTTGAACTGTGGTGTTGGAGAAGACTCTTGAGAGTCCCTTGGACTGCAAGGAGATCCAACCAGTCCATCCCAAAGGAAATCAGTCCTAAATATTCATTGGAAGGACTGATGCTGAAGCTGAAGCTCGAGTACTAAGCCACCTGATGGGAAGAGCTGACTCTGGAAAAGACCCTGATGCTGGGAAAGATTGAAGGCAGGAGGAGAAGGGGGCAACAGAGGATGAAATGGTTGGATGGCATCACCAAATCAATGGACATGAGTTTGAGCAAACTCCAGGAGTTGGTGAAGGACAGGGAGGCCTGGTGTGCAGTCGATGGGGTCACAAAGATTCAGACACAACTGAGTGACTGAACAACACCAAAATGTAAGTATATGTAAATTTTATTCAGTTAAGTTTATTAAGTTTTTAAATGTTGTAGCAGGCTTTCTGAAAATGCTACAGTTTAAAGTTCAGCACATGGCTACATATATAAACCTGAAATAGACATTAAAATTCCTGATTTCCACTGCAGTAGATGTATATCCTTGTGTTAGCTTCATAACCTGAAATTCAAGTGCACTGTTATAATCATTATAATCATTTTTCTCTTTTACAAAACTGTTCTGAGGAGCAGACATGATGATATATATTCAAATCCATGGAAAAGTTCTGTGCAGTTGTACAGTGTCATTGAAATGACCCATGACCATATGTTAAATTGTAGTTTTGAAATTTGCCATTTTTGCCACCCCTTCTTGTAGTCGAAGTGCTTGACCCCTCACAGTACGGTAAGCTTTGTGAAGGAGATATTCCCACTTCTTCCAAAGCCACGGTGATGGAGAAAGTGACCTGAGGCCTTATCACTGATTCGTTCAGGATTCCTCTCTCTGTAGCACAATGATGACTTCTTCTGGGACTCCTGCTAAACCTGTTGGAAACGCAGCATTGCTCAGCTGGGAGGCTGGGTTTGAAGCTGCCTTTCACCCTTTCCCATCATGTAAATAAAATTTGTGTTACATTTTAACCTGGCAGATGCAATCAATGCTGGTGTCTTATCACAGGCCTCTGAATCTAGCTCTCTGGAGTCAGGGCCACCCTTGCTCTCTTTGATTAGAAATCTAAGAGTTGCCCCCTCTGACTCTAGGTGTGTACCTTAAGCAACAGGCTTTATGAGCCTCAAAATCTGTCTTTATTTGCAGTGCATGCAAGTGATGGGGTGGGCAGCACTGCACACCATCCAGAGCTTCATGGCAACCAGACCAACATGAGGCTGTTGAAGGTTCATCTGGATGGGTGCAGTCTTGAAGCAGGGTTGTAGGGAATCCAGAGTGCTGAGGGAGACAGTTGGGTGAGTTTCAATTCCAACTTGAAATCCCCCCAGAGATGTCTTAATGCCTTCACCAAGACAGAAGATACCTAAACCCATGGAAGTTCAGTTCAGTTAAGTCATTCAGTCATGTCCGACTCTTTGCAGCCTGATGGACTGCAGCATGCCAGGCTTCCCTGTCCATTACCAACTCTCAGAGCTTGCTCAAACTCATGTCCATCGAATCAGTGATGCCATACAACCATCTCATCCTCTGTCAGCCCCTTCTCCTGCCTTCACTCTTTCCCAGCATCAGGGTCTTTTCCAATGAGTCAGTTCTTCACATCAGGTGGCCAAAGTATTAGAGCTTTAGCTTCAGCATCAGTCCTTCCACTGAATCAGTTCAGTTCAGTTCAGTCGCTCAGTTGTGTCCGACTCTTTGCGACCCCATGAATCACAGCACACCAGGCCTCCCTGTCCATCACCAACTTCTGGAGTTCACTCAGACTCACGTCCATCAAGTCAGTGATGCCATCCAGCCATCTCATCCTCTGTCATCCCCTTCTCCTCCTGCCCTCAATCCCTCCCAGCATCAGAGTCTTTTCCAGTGAGTCAACTCTTTGCATGACATGGCCAAAGTACTGGAGTTTCCACTTTAGCATCATTCCTTCCAAAGAAATCCGGAATATTCAGAACTAATTTCCTTTAGGATTGACTAGTTTGATCTCCTTGCAGTCCAAGGGACTCTCAAGAGTCTTCTCCAGCACCATAGTTCAAAAGCATCAATTCTTTGGCTCTCAGCTTTCTTTATGGTCCAACTCTCACAGCCATACATGGCTACTGAAAAAACCATAGCTTTTACTAAACAAACCTTTGTCAGCAAAGTAATGTCTCTTCTTTTTAATGTGTTGCCTAAGATTGCCATAGCTTTTCTTCCGAGGAGCAAGTGTCTTTTAATTTTATGGCTGCAGTCACCATCTGCAGTGATTTTGGAGTGCAAGAAAATAAAGTCTGTCATTGTTTCCCCATCTGTTTGCCATGAAGTGATGGGACTGGATGCCATGATCTTAGTTTTTTGAATGTTGAGTTTTGTTGAGTTTTAAGTCAGCTTTTTCACTGTCCTCTTTCATTTTCAAGAGACTCCTTAGTGCCTCTTTGCTTTCTGTCATAAGGGTGGTGTCATGTGCATATCTCAGGTTATTGATATGTCTCTCAGTAATCTTGATTCCCACTTGTGCTTCATCCAGCCTGGCATTTCATATGATGTACTCTGCATATAAGTTAACTAAGCAGGGTGATAATATACAGCCTTGACGTACTCCTTTCCCAATTTGGATCCAGTCCATTGTTCCTTGCTTGGTTCTAACTGTTGCTTCTTGACCTGCAACAGATTTATCAGGAGGCAGGTCAGGTGGTCTGGTTATTCCCATCTCTTTAGAAGAGAAAAACATCTGCTTCTGCCTCATTGACTATGCTGCAATTTTTGACTGTGTGGATCACAACAAACTGTGGAAAGCTCCTCAAAAAAACAGCACTGGAACCAAAAAAACTGAAGTTGAATCCCCTGTGGAATTAATAATTCCCCTACAGGACGTAAGGGGTCCAATGACAACACTAATACCGATCAAAGCTCACTCTGCCTGGAGGACGCCGGCCTGCAAACACAGCAAGGCGTTCCTTTACCGCTGTGGCAGCTCTCTTGCTGAAACCACCTCCTGTCGCAGGTAGCTGTGTCTTTGTTCCCGCATTTCTCTCTTGTTTTTCCATCGCTGCAGATGATAGATGAATGTTCCTCCTTGTCTTCTGGGCCGAGATGGATTTCTTGCGAAGATCCTGTCCCCAGGAGCCACAGAACATAGTTGAGCCCAGGTGCAAATCTTCTCTTATGATTTGAATATTATGCAAAGAGCAATCCAAAATGCCACATAAGAAATGTGGCAGTTACCACAGAGCTCAGCTTTCAGGCTCCCAGATAGAGAATGTAAGAAGATGCTTCCAGCAAATGGTATTTCCAAAGCTATTTTCAGAAAAGAGTAAGATCCAAAGTTGGGAATGTATTAAGTGCTTTCTCTGGAAAGCACACCACAGCTTGGAGTACAAAATTAGTGTTTCTCTGTGGGACCCTCCTGTGCTCATTAAAAAAACAATGCATATTCATCACTGCTTCTACAGCATGAACCAGGCAACACAGAAGGGGCATCTGGGAGAGCAGCCCATGGGCTGAGAAGTTCCGTTACTAAATAATACTGGTTATATTTTGTCCTCATCTCCAAGTATTAAATATTTGAAAGAAAAATTTCCAAATTCCAAATATGTCTCTTTTCATTATTTGATTAGAATCAGAATTCACTAGTATTGGAATATAAAATAAGTTTCCTTCAGGTGCAGATTGTTAAAGCAAGCTCCTATATTTTATTAGATTTTTCTCAAAATGATTATAAGTATATCATGAAATATGCTTTTGTACATAGATGGTTGCAGATGAATAACACATTTGGTCCAATAACATTTTTTGAGGAGTTACTGTATTAATTTTTTATCTAGTGAATTGAAAAATAGATACACAGATACATACCGCTGAGCTTGGACAAGTGTGCATCAGTAGCCTCATGAGAGTACTCGGGAGCAAATAATTGATTTTGACGGGGAAAATGGGAATCAATGGGACCCTCTCGTGAGAGGTGGTATTTGAACTTGACCTTAAAGATGACTCAGGTGAACTCGGAGAGTTTCTGATACACATAGGAATCACCTCAGATATTTCTTATGCTAGGGATTCATAGGCTGACTGTATAGTCATTTTTTACCCTGATTGGCTGAATTAAGATAGTGTTGATTAAAATGCAAATGGTGTAGTTTGTCTTTGGTGACTGTTGCCTGGAGTGGGGAGAGGAAGGTAACTGCTGAAAATAAGAGCTGGTGGAAAGTTAGGAGAGCATTCTCAAGGTGAAGTTTTGGCAAGAATTGTTCATAGATTTACAGCAGGAGACACTGTTTCATACATGTGTTTTAGGGATATTGGTTTGAAAGAAGGATGCTCTGATCTCGTTTAGTCCTGACCTGAGGGCCTGGAGAAAAAAAGCTATCTCAGAGCTGCTGAGCTTTCAAGGTCTCCAATGGCCTTAAATGGGGATGTGGGCGCAGGACTGTAAGATCGTATGAGTTACAGATGGGAGCCTCCTCCAGGACATGGTGATGGGTGGGGAGGGGCCCCTGAGGAGCCTTTGGTGGGAATGGAGGATAGACCATTTATTTGTAAAATTCTGATTTTAAGTCTAGAAATGTATGGGCTTATTTTTTCCTGGTTCTATCCTGTCTTTTTCTGATTTTTCTACATAGAAACGCAATGTATATAAACTCCCATTTTTTAATTCTATGCTTGATGTTTAGTTCTGTGCTTCCCTGATGGCTCAGCGAGTAAAGAATCCACCTGCAATGCAGGAGATACCAGAGACACTAGTTCAATCCCTGGTTTGGGAAGATCCCCTGAAGAAGGAAATGGAAACCCCTCTCATATTCTTGCCTGGGAAATCCCATGGCCAGAGAAGCCTGATAGGCTATAGTCCAAAGATCACAAATAGTTGGACATGACTGAGTAACTAAGCATGCATAATGTAAAAGGGCTGTGCATTCATCTTAGGTGTCTTTTGAGAGGCTAAGAGAGTTTTTATGTGTGTGCAGACTGCACACGAAAACCCTTTAACATCTGTTCTTTATCTCCATCTAAAGATTTACGATGGATGACAAAGTCCAAGAAAGAAAGTCCACCTTAGATACTGTAGTTGTACAAGCAGAGAAAGACAGTGACTGTACAGGAAAGAAATGGCACTGATATGCCTTCTGAGTTATTCCCAACCACATCTCCAGCGGAGCAGTAATCTCAGTCTGCTCATTTCCTCTACATCAAATTCTCTTGGTTCCAGATTTTATTTATAATTATCTGTTTGTAAAACTGCCCTTTTTATTAAGCTTGTGTTCCTTACAAATGAGAAATTGGGCATAAATTATTTTTGGTCCTCTAAGAGTCTAGTTACACCGAGAATATTTGTTTTCAAAAAAAAATCTGCTGAATTACTGAATGATCACATAGAAAGCTTTAGAACTCAGATGCTTAAATTTGTATGTTATGCACATTCCTACCGAATACAGAAAATATAAAATGTTACAGTTTTATATCTTCATCCTCAAAGAGAATACTTACAAGGGAGATTGAATAATCTCAGGCCAACTCAGAGAATATTTGAGGTTTCAAAATCAGTTTTATATTTTTCTTTTTGTAATTAAAAACTTGTTTGTAAGCCCCCAGTTAAAACTGTTGCTCCTTTAATTTTATTTTTTAAATCAACTTTTAAAAAAATCCGAGCAAATACATACCGTATTAGTCCATTTTGTGATCTTCCACTACCTAAAATCTATAGTGACTTCTCATGATACTGTTGGGCCTTCCTACAGCTTGTTGGTGTGCAGGTAAACAAGAAAGCATGAAAACTACTGAGAATTTTTTTGTTTGCCTTTCACAAAGCAAAGGGAGAATAGTATTATGAAAACAAGGCAAACAAAACAGAAAGCATATGGGAATGCCATCCAAAGGTGGAAATATGACAGTCCCCGAGGAAACATGCAAACACACAGCACAACATCAAAACCAAATTAGGGAAACACATTTGGAAAGCGTCACTCCTTTTATCCTGGGTCGGTACCACCATCTGTGCAAAATGCCCAACTGCATGGGTGATTGACAGATGGAGATGCAGAGACATCCTCCCCAGTGAGGGGCTGAGTCAGCCTTGTCATCCTGAGAAGGTAGCTGCCAGCTAAGGGGCAGTCTGGAGCTCAGTGTCAGTCTGAGCTGAGTTCTGAGCCCTGCCAATCTGTGTATTTGCCAGGGTGTTCTGTGAGACAGGGGACTCCTGGGAGATTTCAAATTATAAAGGCCTTTGTTATACATTGATTATCCCACCTTTTAATGCAGTCCTTACTTTGTAGGATGGTAAATGATTTCCAGTAACTGATGGTATATGGTAAATGATTTTTGTAGATGTAGATGGTAAATGATTTTTGGGGATAAATGCAAACTAAGGAATTAGAAATGTTTTGTAAATAATAGAATAGAAATGAGACTTAAATTGGTAAACTTCTCTGTTTACCTACTTTAGAGTTATTTCTCAAGTAATTTTCAAAATCAGGCCTCAGTATAGAAAAATCTGTGTGTAATTAAACAATAAATGTTTTAATGGAAAGTAAGATTCTGCAGCTACTCAAAGAGTAATTGACTCCTAAGAGTATCATTACAGAACTAATAAAAATTAGGATAAAAAGCCTCTGTGAACAAACAGGAAATGTATTTTATTCATTGATTTGTTCCTTCAGCAAACATTTACTAAAATCATACTCTGTTCCTTCAGGAGCTAGTACCTTAGAAGAAAAATATACCCCTATCTTACAGAGCTAAGCTTGAAACTAACTGAAATAAATAATGCAAAGAGATTTCTGTAATAGACACAGGGACATCCTTTTTCAAACTGTTTTCAAAAAAACAGTTTCCTTGCATTTTTCAGGAAGGAGAATCTCCACAGGGTGAGGATGGTTTTGTGGTGAATAACCCATCCTTTCTCTCCAGGCATTTGGAATAATATTAGCCAGTCTCCATGAGTCACGGTAAGTCCACCTCTGGAATTAGCAGCAGTGTGAATCTAAGGAAAACAATAGGAAAAATACTGTGCACCACAAAATCAACACATAGTAAGATCACTCCTCAAATTTATTATTGTACAGTAGTCACAGTGTGGCCCCTCTTCAAGGGTGACCCCAGTTAGGTGCCTGATTCTGTCTCCCTCATCCATACAGGAACTAAGACCAAACACTTATTTATGGTTGAAGCATGCTTGTTTAGATGGTGGAGTTGGCCTGGCTCAGACGTTGGCAATATTTAATATGCATTGTTGTCCTTATCTTCTGCTCTGATGGCATTCCTGGAAGGAGCGGTTCCCACACCTACTCCCAGAGGTGCTCCTGGACACGGTCTCCCTCCCATTATCCTCCTTGTTTCTGCTCCTGGTATTAAGGAGACTCCCTGTACTGGTGGGTATTACTGTCATTGTGTTGTGTCCTGAGGTGCTTTCAAGAGAAGTGACCTGCAGTCATAAGCTCAGTGTCCTGTCATTTGGGGAGTAAAGGAAACCTGGCATTCTCTCGTATTCCGTCTGGTCGCTCCTTGTGTGGGGTTGGAATCTCAGGGATCACGTGGCTCCTCTTCACTCATTACAGTGTGAACCTGAAAGCTGTCCACCCTGCATAATAAAGGACATAGCAACAGGTATCTTCAAACTTTGAAAGCATATCCGCGTTGTTTTACTTGCATTTAAAAAGCATTTTAAATGTCTTCTGTGTATTCACATTTTGACTATTCAGTGTTCATCATCTTAGCATCTGGGGAGAGATGGTCCCAGGGAGCATTTCAGAGTCACAACAGCAGGGGCCGAGCCTTGTCCTCTTGTGAAGAGGGAGGGATGGACGTGAGGGGGACTGGGGAGACCCAGCTCCCCACCATGGGGGAGGGGTCAGAGGCGAGTCTCCAGCTCCACATTTGGGGTTCTCAGAGGATGAACAACTCTGTTCACATTTTCTGCAGTAAGGACAAGAGAGGGAAAATTCCCCTCGGCGTTGTGGCCCACCCTGTGTTAGCCAGATCAATTGCTTTCATTTCTTCTCTAACATTAACCTGTTTTCCTCTCTTGCAAGAAACTAAGGACATAAGGAAAGGCATGGATGAGGACACAGTTGTTAATATAGTGAACAAGTTCTACTTTTCATATACTGTGCTATTTAGGTCTAGATTTGGGGTCAAGAGGACTCTGGGAGAAAGTGCTTTTCATGGGCACGGACTCCTAAGGAGACTTCTTTTATAATCACAGCAACACTGAGTTGTCAAAAGCAGTGTGAAGCTGAGAGCCGAAATTCCTCTCTTTGAGAGACATCAGGAACAGATTAGGGAAGTTAGGATGGAATAGAATTTGTGTTCTATTATTAACTTCCTTCCACCTACTGGGCTTATTTTGAAAGTTGTTGGAAAATGAGAAAGCAAAGAAAGACCGTGTCTGCACTGAGGAGTTTTGGTATGAAATTGGAAAGGAGTGAGGAGCGTGATGGTGGTCTTGTGTCTTCCAAAAATCAATGATAAGAACTACCTGTGACTGATTTGAGAGTCTTCTTTCCACAAGGAACACCCCTGAAGATAAATGAACCATTCAGTTCAGTTCAGTTCAGTTGCTCAGTCATGTCTGATTCTTTGTGACCCCATGGACTGTAGCACGCTGGGCTTTCCTGTCCATCACCAACTCCCGGAGCTTACTCAAACTCTTGTCCATCAAGTTGGTGTTTCCATCCAAACATCTCGTCCTCTGTCATCCTCTTCTCCTCCTGGCTTCAATCTTTCCCAGCATCAGGGTCCTTTCCAGTGAGTCAGTTCTTCATATCAAGTGGCCAAGTGTTGAAGCTTCAGGTTCAGCATCAGTCCTTCCAATGAATATTCAGGACTGATTTCCTTCAGGATTGACAGGTTAGATCTCCTTGCAGTCCAAGGGACTCTCAACAGTCTTCTCCAACACCACAGTTCAAAAGCATTAATTCTTTGGTGCTCAGCTTTATGGTCCAACTCTCACATCCATACGGGACTACTGAGAAAACCATAGCTTTCACTAGACAACCTTTGTCCGAAAAGATCTCTTTGTCTCTGCTTTTTAATATGCTGTCAAAGCTTGTCATAGCTTTTCTTCCAAGGAGAAAGTGTCTTTTAATTTCATGGCTGCAGTCACCATCTGCAGTGATTTTGGAGCCCAAAAAAATAAAGTCTCTCACTCTTTCTATTGTTTCCCCCATCTATTTGCCATGAAGTGATGGGACCAGATGCCAAGATCTTAGTTTTTTGAATGTTGAGTTTTAAGCCAGCTTTTTCACTCTCCTCTTTCACTTTCATTAAGAGGCTCTTTAGTTCCTCTTTGCTTCCTGTCATAAGGGTGATATCATCTGCATAGCTGAGGTTATTGATATTTCTCCCAACAGTCTTGATTGCAGTTTGTGGTTCATCCAGCCCACCACTTTGCATGATGTACTCTGCATATAAGTTAAATAAGCAGGGTGACAATATACAGCCTTGACATACTCCTTTCCCAATTTGGATCCAGTCTGTTGTTCCATGGCCAGTTCTAACTGTTGCTTCTTGACCTTCATACAGATTTCTCAGGAGGCAGGTAAGGTGGTCTGGTATTCCCATCTCTTTCAGAATTTTCCACAGTTTGTTGTGATCCACACAGTCAAAGGTTTTGGCATAGTCAATAAAACAGAAATAGATGTTTTTCTGGAACTCTCTGGCTTTTTCAATGATTCAACAGATGTTGGCAATTTGATCTCTGGTTCCTCTGCCTTTTCTAAATCCAGCTTGAACATCTGGAAGTTCTTGGTTTATGTACTGTTGAAGCTTCGCTTGGAGAATTTTGAGCATTACTTTGCTAGCATTTGAGATGAGTGCAATTGTGCAGTAGTTTGAGCATTCTTTGGCATTGCCTTTCTTTGGGATTGGAATGAGAACTGACCTATTCCAGTCGTGTGGCCACTTTTGAGTTTTTCAAATCTGCTGTGTCTAGATCATTCTAGATACATATATTTCCTTTAATTGCATTTCAGATAATTTACTAGGACAAAGAACTGGAACCCTGGCAAGGAATAGTCACATATTCTTCATGCCTTTCCTAGCATATGCTGACGTAGGATTATTTTATAGGTTCTTTTGAGCTTTTTGAACACCTGTCACTGGTTATCACTTCAAGTCATGCTAATAGGCAACCTGCTGTCTGTAGTCACAGTGGTGTCCAACCTCTGAAGGTGAGCACCAAGTCCCCCTTTGCCCAGGAGTTCCATCTGTGGTCCCAACCATTGAAGTCTGAGCTTCTTAAACCTGTGCCCTGATTGTTTGTGGTATGCCAGATGAGAAGCATTAGGACTTTTCTGGAGATTGTTTTTATGGGGGGAAATGGTATTTTAAATAACTAACAGTTATTAATGAATTATAGCAGCAACATGAAAGAAAATAGCACTTCTGTTTGCATTTCCAGACTTTCAAAGAATCAGAGCAAGCAGTCTTACACTATGGAGAGATTTCCTGGCAAATGTCTCAGAGGCATTCATCTAAGCTATCAAGTCAATTATATTATTCTTGACAGAAAACTCCTTGAAATGCCTTTATAATATGTTTATTAAATAAACTTTCTTCATTCCCTGATCTTAGAAGGTCGAAACCAACTTATGGTGCTAGGCTTATTCTCTTGAAAGGCAGCAAATAAGGTTTGCTTTTATAATTTTGATGCATTGGAAGATATTTGTTATAAGAGATACTGCTGCATTCTGACTTAATATAACATTGCTTCATAAAAAATAAATGTTTACTTCTGTTAAGTAGGATAGTTTTGAAATGTCAGCATCAGAACTAAGTTTTGCAAACAGCTTTGACTTATTAAGGTTAAGAACATATTAATTCTCAGTTCTTATTAGGAAACACAGTGTTTCTCATTATTGAAAGTTTAAACCCAGAGTCACAGTTTTTCTGTTGTTATCTGCTTTTAAACTCAGGTAAAAAGACATGTTTGATCTTTTTTTGTACATTCAGTTTCTCACTAGAATAAAGAGCTCTGGAAATACAATACTTTTATGATACAGAAACTCTAGTTCAAAGTTGTCATCCTTTATAATGTTTCTATTTCAAAACCTTCTGAGCCCCAATATACATATTTTTAGGCCATGAAACCACAGAAAAGCAACTTAATATTTATTATAAATTGCATTTGACCTCAGTGGTTTATTTAGCTTGTGATTAACAGGCACACTTTTGTCTTTTTATACATGCAGGACCCTTTCAGGCATCAGGTACCAAGGTGGGCGGTGGGTGAGTAAGTGCTGCTCTTAGCACAGTGCTGAGATGTGCAGCAGGAGTGCCCTGTGGATGCTGCAGAGGTCCTTGTTGACTGAGATCGATGGACAAACTTCAGGAGGAGGTTTATCCCCAGTCTCTTTCTGGAAAAACAAGCCATGTTTGTTACAGTGCAGGCTGGGCAGTGCATGTAGGACAGAAACATGCATAAATAAAGTAGAGGAGATACACAGATCCATCTCTCTTCTAGTATCATTTTCCTTCCACATGGGAGGTGTCTTTTAGCATTTCTAGTACTGTGCATCTGTTGACAATAAAATCATCCAACTTTGTATGTCCAAAAAAGCCTTTGGTCACACTTGGTTTACAAAGAAAATGTTGCTAAAAAATAAAAAGTTTTGGTTGACAGAACCTTCCATTCAGTAATTTAAAGACGTATGTGCAATGTCTTCTGACTGCAATGCTATTCTTTCAGAAGAAAAATCTGCTGCCACCCTCGTCTTTGTTGCTTTATATGAAATGTATCTTTTTTCCTCCAACAGCTCCAAAAGCTTATAATTTCTCTGTTATAAACTGTGGGTAATTTGAGTTTATTGAAAGATGCCTTGATATTTTTGTGAATGGTTTTGCTGCTTAATGTTTGTAGTTTCTTGGATCTATAGGATTATAGCTTTCATCGAATTTAGAACATTTTCAATCATTTCTTCACATATTTTTCTTCCCATAATCCTTTAGAAGCAGAAAGGATTGTGTGTAGGTTTGGCTATATGGTGTTATTCTACACCTCACTGGTTTTCCAGTTTTTTTAAAAATAATTAGCATTATTTTCTCTTTGTGCTTAATTTTAAATAGTTTCTATAGTTTCAAGTTCATTAATCTTTTATTCTGCTCTGTCTAATCTGGCATTGGTCTCATCCAGTATATTTTTTATCTTGGACTTTGCATTTTTTATCAGTAGAAATTCAAATTTTTCCTTTCTTTTCTTTTTTTTACATATCCTTTGTCTCTGCTTTACCTTTTTAACATGTGCAGTAAAGTTATAACAACTTTTAATATCCTTTTCTGCTATTTTAGCTCAGCTGGTAAAGAATCCATCTACAATACAGGAGACCCTGTTCCGATTCCTGGGTTGCAAAGATCCCCTGGAGAAGGGGTAGGCTACCCACTCCAATATTCTGGCCTGGAGAATTCGATGGACTGTATAGTCCATGGGGTCACAAAGAGTCAGACACAGCTGGTGACTTTCATGTTCACTTTTCACTTTTCTGCTATTTATAAAATCTGTCATTTCTGAGTCAATTTTGATGAACTGATTTTTCACTTTGTTATGGGGAATATTTTCTTGCTCATTTGTGTGTCTGTATATCTTTGATTGGGGGTAGACATTATTACAATTGAGGGTTCTAATATTTTTGTAAGACTAAGACAGCTATATTACCATGTATTTCATCTGTGGTCTACTCTTTATATATCATTATATATTTTAAATTACATATTTAGGCCTGGACCTTTGTTTTTGTTTTATTTTTGACTCATGTTATTATATATTCTATCTCTTATTACAGATATTTTAAAATCTTTTCCAATATCATCACTGCCAATAGGATCTTAATCCTGTTGTTGCTTTGAAATACCTGTGCTCCTCGCCTGAACATTTATTTTAGTCTCTGATATCAGTTATTTTTTAGCAATTCTGAGAGGCAGCATGGGTGAGGGAACCAGTGTAAGCTTCTGTGCTTAGAAAGACATGGTACAGAAAATCAGGCTCCAGAAAAGTTACCCTCTCAGGGATTTGAACTAGGTCCCTGCACAGGAAGGAGCACAGGAAGCAGCAATATTAGTGTGAGACCTAAATTAGATTGTAATGAATCAGTTGGAAAGGTGGAAGGAAGGTTCAAGGAAGAAATTCCTTCAGACCAATGTGACTTCATCTTTTTTAGCTCATCATTCACTCAGGGCTTCTAAATCACTGTGATGTTGATTACAGTTAGTCTTCTGCACCAGGAGTCCAGACCTCAGATACTGCAGAGACAGGCACTGGGTAGAAGGAAGCAGAGGTAGATGGTGGCTAAAGCAACCCCCGGCACATGTTCCTGTGACCTTGCAGGTTCCTGCAGGCTGCCTGAGCTCTGGGGGCTGGCCTCTCACTTGCCTTTTCCCATGCACTGCAATGAATGAGTGGCAAGCTGGAGTCCCTTGCAGTCTTCACTGGCTGTCAGCTGGGACCCAGCTCTGATGTTGCCTGGAGCCTCTTTGTGGCCTCACCTTGTGACCTGGCCCTACTCCCACATTGACAACTGAGTTCTAATAGCAAGTTTCCCAAGAGAGACATCCATGCTTACTCTGAGAAGTGCTCCGATGGCAAATACGCAGAAGCACCTGGCTTTGACATCACACAGCAGAGGCACTTCTAGTATATTTCATTTTTCCAGTCAGGTGGAAAGCCCTCCCAGGTCCAAAGGTAAGGCATGAAGACATCCCCTTTTGATGGGAGAAATGCCAAGTGTGCATATGTGTTTAAACCCACTCATGACTATTTTCCATTCCTGAATGTGGAGTAGAATGGGAGCACGTTGGGATACAATAGAACAATTCAGTTGTTCTCCTGTGCTGCCCACGGCATACATATTAATAATGTTCTCTTAAGGTTTTCTGATGTCAGTTTCAGCATTTCTCACTGATTGGATGCTGGACTGGGATGATCCTGTGCCAGTCTTTATGCTGTTTTACTCTCACCGTCTCATCTTCCATTAAGTGTCTTGGGTAATTATCAGTGCTGACTTCTTGAGAATAATTGGCTGAGTAGCAAGGGATGTGAGGCCAACGTGCAGTGAAGGTTTTCTGAGTCCCATGTTAAACACAGCATTAGTAATCCTCGTGCTATCGCTTGATTGCTCCTGCGGTGAAATTATTAGGCCATTATTTTCCTAAAACAGCATTTTAATGATAAAGATGAGAAGTATACAATTTGCTCTAGTTGTTATTTGTTCCTCAAGGTTAATGTGTTTGTCACATTGCATTAAATGCTCATAATAACCATTAGAACACTTAGTGTAAGCATGGATGTCTCTGTGCAACTAGTAAACAGGACAAATTAGAACAATCATCACCATTTTTCTCAGGTTTGTGAATAGTGAATAGGACGTGATAGTTTTTTTTTAACTTGTAGGACAAATTAAAGTTATTTCTGTGATTCTCCGTGCTTCGTCTTTGAGGCATTTAGTATAACCTGAGTGCATGGTTACAGCAATGACAGTGATGCTGGAATCACACCCTGGATTTTACGCTGTAGCATTTAAACCAAAAGAGGTCTCAACTTAAGGGTAATTGTTTTCTAGGAGAAAATTGCCAGCTCGTTTTCAAATATTTCTTTTTCACTCCTGCATTTAGATACTAAATATTATTTGACAGGAGTGTGGTTCAGTATGACACATGACCCGAGCTTTCCCCTCAATGTTTGATCTAAGAGGCTCCGTCAGTCAGCCCTGATCTGCTAGTTCTGTGTTCCCTATAGTTTAAACTGCAGATCTGAAGCCTGCTTTGGAAAATCTCTTAGGTCCTTGCTTAAAGGGAAAAGTGATCTAGAATGTCCAAGTCCATTAGGATCAATCCTAATTCTCCACAACTAATAGTCTGGGGGATATCGTAGATGGACACCAATCAAAAATAATTTATATGGGCAGCTAAATTCCCTGAGTTTACTATCCTAGTCACCATAAACAGAAAGAACGTTTCCAACATCCCTCAAAAACTTCCTGCCCTCTTGCAGTCAATCCCAATCTCAGCCCAAGTTCCAGACATAAGACCTGTTTTCTGTCTCTACATTTTATCTTTTTAGAGACATACAAGTAGAGTATACATAAGTAGAACCATACAATATGTAATCACACCATGTTTTTGAGGTTAATTCAGCATATTAATGAGTAATATTCCATTGTATGGATGTGCCACAACCTAACAATTCATCTGCTTTCTATAAATAAAGTTTTTCTAAACAATTTTGTGATGCCTTTTTGCAGAAATTTTTCATTTTTCTGGAACACATATGTAGGACTGAAGTGCTGGGTCATATCGGAAGCATATGTTTTGTTGTTTAGCATCTTCCAGATGGTTTTATTGGTTTGCATTCCCTGTGACTAGTATAAGAGGTTTCCGGCTTCCTTACACTCTTGCCAACACTTGTTATTTTCAGCCTTTTGCATGAAAGCCGTTCTAGCCAATGTCTAGCTATGTCTCATGATTTTAGTTGTTAACATTTTCTTAATGACTAAGGATGTTGAGCATCTTCTCATATGATCAGGAAGAGCATTAGATAAATTTATTTGGTTTAGTATCTACAAGATACACACTTCAACTGTAAAGACAGATAGATGTGAAATGAATTGATGTAAAAAGATACTCTATTCAAATTGAAAAAAAGAGAGAAAAGGAGAGGATATACTTATATCAGACAAAATAGACATAAAGTCAGAAGCTGTCAGGATGAAGAAGGATGCTCTCCAGTGATAAAGGGGTCAGCTGGTCAGTACATTCATGGATCTACGTGTGTGTCCAAAATAACTAAATATGTGCAGTTTTCCATATCAATTCACCTCAGTAAAACTGTTTAAAAAGAAAACTATTATGAATAATATTGTGTTATTTTAATTTTGTTTTCAGACTGTCCATTTTAGGATACAGGAATATGATTGTTTTTTATACTAATCGAGAAGGCAATGGCACCCCACTCCAGTACTCTTGCCTGGAAAATCCCATGGACAGAGGAGCCTGGTAGACTGCAGTCCATGGGGTCACTAGGAGTCGGACACGACTGTATACCTTTCAAGTAGACAACCTGAGCGACTTCACTTTCACTTTTCACTTTCCTGCATTGGAGAAGGAAATGGCAACCCACTCCAGTGTTCTTGCCTGGAGAATCCCAGGGACGGGGGAGCCTGGTGGGCTGCCATCTCTGGGGTCACACAGAGTTGGACACGACTGAAGTGACTTAGCAGCAGCAGCAGCATCCTGACATTTGCTAAACCTATTCTAAATATCTTGCATATTATTTTCTAGATTCCATATGATTGTCTATATATAGAATATGTCATCTGTGGGATAAAAAAGAGTTTACCTCCTTTTTTACAGCAGTTATACTTTTAATTCCGTTTTCAGCCCTAATTTTCCTGGCTAAGAACTGCCGTCCCTAGGTTAAATACAAGTAGTGTGTGTGGCATCTTTGCCTATTGTTGGATCCTAATGGGAAAGCATCCTGTCTGTCAGTGTCAAGTGTGTTTCTTCCAGCAGCAGGCAGCACTTTCAGTGTTACTGTCTCTCCCTATGTCTGATTACACAGCAGGCACAGCACTCAGAGTTTGCCTCCTCCATTCCTCCATTCTGTGGGGCCTGCCTCCACACAGACCACACTGAACAGAAAGTCAGTTTTACCTTCAGGAAGACCCGGGCAGACACTGGGATCTGCCTTTGCTCATTTCTTTCCTCATCACATTTAAATCCTTATTTGATTGATGATTAAGTTAATCAAATCAACTTAAACTTTTTTCATAGCAATGTGTTCCTTCAAACCATATGTATCAGGCTCCATGTTCTAGCCCAGTTTTTGTCGTGTCAAAATTGTGATCCTGTAATCACAAAAGAAGAATAAAAACACCCCAAGGTTTCCTTCATTGAACAAATATCAACTGCCAATCAAATGTCAAGACACTGAGAATGGGTGTGGTTATATTGCTTTTCAAATCTGCAATAATAAATTGATCTAACATATGTTGAATGGTACATGCTGCTGCTGCTGCTAAGTCACTTCAGTCGTGTCCGACTCTGTGCAACCCCATAGACGGCAGCCCACCAGGCTCCCCTGTCCCTGGGATTCTCCAGGCAAGAACACTGGAGTGGGTTGCCATTTCCTTCTCCAATGCATGAAAGTGAAAAGTGAAAGTGAAGTCGCTCAGTCGTGTCCAACTCTTAGCGACCCCATGGACTGCAGCCTACCAGGCTCCTCCATCCATGGGATTTTCCAGTCAAGAGTACTGGAGTGGGGTGCCATTGCCTTCTCCATAGGGGACTAATATTTTCAAAATACTTCCTAATACAGGATAGTTTTAATTCTCTATTTTAATACAGAAAGAAGTCTTCCACCTTCCAGTAGGATGCTGTCAGAGCCCCATCAGAACACATAGGCTGTGTCATGCTGCCTTCATTGCCACCTGTGGACCTGATCCTACAGTCTCCAGAGTATATTTGAGGCACATTCTGCAGTTGCCACAGTAGGAACAGAGTGTTGCAGGTCGCTGCTTTATTTTTGTGGGTCTAAGATCATTCCTGTTTGCTCCAGTTTCATTTCCCTGGCTTTCTGCTCTGTCCCCTCTTTTTTCCCCCCAGTTTACTATAGTATAGGAAAAGACCCTAATGCTGGGAATGATTGAAGGCAGGAGGAGAAGGGGATGACAGAGGATGAGATGGTTGGATGGCATCACCAATTTGATGGACATGAGTTTCAGTAAGCTCCGGAAGTTGGTGATGGGCAGGGAAGCCTGGCGTCCTGCAGTCCATGGGGTGACAGAGAGTCCAGACTGAGCGACTGGACTGAACTGAACTGAACTGAACTAAGGTATAACCGAATGTAACATTGTATAAGTTTAGGGGTACTGAATAATGATCCAATACATCAAACTAAAAAACTTTTTAACAAAAGAAACCATCAACAGAATGAAAAGGCAGTATTTGGAATGGTAGAACATGTTTGTTAGCCACACATGTGGTAAAGGGTTATATTAGAAATATATAAGGTGCTCAAGAAACTCAACAAAGACATAAGAAATCCAATTAAAAATGGACTGCTGCTGCTAAGTCGCTTCAGTCGTGTCCAACTCTGTGCGACCCCATAGATGGCAGCCCACCAGGCTCCCCTGTCCCTGGGATTCTCCAGGCAAGAACACTGGAGTGGGTTGCCATTTCCTTCTCCAATGCAGGAAAGTGAAAAGTGAAAGTGAAGTCACTCAGTCGTGTCCGACTCTTAGCGACCCCATGGACTGCAGCCCACCAGGCTCCCCTGTCCCTGGGATTCTCCAGGCAAGAACACTGGAGTGGGTTGCCATTTCCTTCTCCAATGCATAAAAGTGAAAAGTGAAAGTGAAGTCTCTCAGTTGTGTCCGACTCTTAGCGACCCCATGGACTGCAGCCCACCAGGCTCCTCCGTCCATGGGATTTTCCAGGCAAGAGTACTGGAGTGGGCTGCCACAAAGGACCTAAATAGACATTTTTCCAAAGAAAATATCCAAATGGCCAACAGGTATATGAAAAGATGCTCAACATCACTGTCAGGGAAATACAAAGCAAAACTACTGCATCTGTTAGAATGGCTATGACAGAAATAACAAGTGTTGGTGATGTGGAAAAAAGGGAACCCTGTGCAGTGTTGGTGGGAATATAAAATGGTGCAAGCACTGTGGAAAACAATAGGGAGCATCCTCAAAAAATTAAAAATAGGACTATCGTATGACCTGGAAGTCCCACTTCTGGGTATTTATCTGAATGAAACAAAATCACAATCTGAAGAGGATCTGCAACCCCACGTGTGCTGCAACACTACTCACAACAGCCAAGACACAGACACACCCTAAGTGTCCGTTGGCAGGTGAATGGATAATTCTGCCTTCTTCTTAGTAATTCCCGTTGACCATCTGAATCCCCTCCTCCGGGTGGTACACAGGGTTCTGCTTTGCTGCCAAGATCAAGATACACTGCTTAAATCCTTGTTCCTTCTCCTTACTGATTTTGTGGCCCATTTAAACCTGATTATTCTCTCTGCACCTGTATTACCTATAATTGAGCGGTATGCTTTAAAAGTTAAAATATATTGTAATTTGAATATATTCTAGATGCCTAGTAAATTTACATGAAGTCTTATGGTTATATGATGATTAAAATACTATATGGGCCCATCACCCTTTTGTGGTAACAATCTAAGAAAATACCCCAAAATAATAAATTGGCAGTAAGAAAGAATTTCAATATCATATCCATCAACTTGGCATAGTTCTGAAAAATGAATGTTCAATCTGGAGGTGTGAAAGGAATATGAAGATGAGCTGAGGAAAAATGAAAACAAGTGTCACATGTTTTCTGAACTTGGAAGGCATTTTGATTAATGCAGCATCTGTTGAAGAAAAAAAATCATTCAGCAAATGCAGAGTAGCCAACAAGAAACACTTGCATTTTCATGTGCTGCAGTGGAGACAGACTTATTTATGTGGAAACCCAAGTGAGATAAAACACACCATTCTCCAGAGGGATGAGCAGCAAAGGCCACTTTGTACATTCTCAGAGAGGAGTTCTTCTTTATGGCCAGACCTCAGTATACGGCCATGAATAAATCTGGTGCTGAGTAAAATGTTTCTTTGTTGTCATAGATAAATAATTAAAATAAAGGTGAAGCCATGCTTATTCTTTGCTCACTGTGAGGATATTCAGTGTCTTATGCAGTCTTGGGACATTCTGTATTTTCAGCATGTTTTTGTACTGAATTCAGTAACTAAGGCCAGTCAGAAATAACAAAATTCTCCTTTACAGATGCTTTAAGAGAAAGAAAACTGCTTCACTCAACAAGGTTTGGTAGTCTCCTCTCTGTGACATTCTCAGGATGTGTTCTGCATAATTAACAGAAGTATTCTGAGCTATGGCAGAAATAGGGAAGGTGTGGAAGAGGAATTACAAGAGGAAGAGATAATGTCAAGGAGATGGCCCCTGAACTTGTCTGCAGCCTTTTCTTACACACTCTGAAATACACTGCTTCTTGAATTTGTGCCAAATAGCCTCCAAATCAATGAAGGACAGTAGGTCATCTCGTGGGTGGGTATTCCTGGGTTAATCCTGGGAGTAGAGGTTCCTGGCATAGCCCTCCAGGCCAGAATCAAACCAGAGGAGAAGCTGAGATATGTATCAGACAGGAAGCCCAAACCAGTGAAAACCTGTGACAGCCACTGAGAGAGGACGAACAAGAGCAGCAGGAGGGGGTGCAGCACACTAGAATGCAGAACTGGAACCATTTCTTTACACTTTTTTCCATTGCATTTCCTCACTTTCTGCCAGTCTCTGTCTCCATCTATTGTTTCCTCCCAGCTGTCTTAGAGCAAACATCCTAAATATCAAAGAAACATTTGTAGGAAGTAAAATTCCTAGGAAGTTTACTCAAATCTGACTTGCTAAAAATAGCCCCCCATGACAAGTTAGGACAATGTGTGGAAATGTCAGCGATGCCTCATGGAGGAAATTGTTATGTAGAGGAGGCCGGTGTGCTCTGGACCACAGAGACCAAGGGTTCATGGAAGCATGGCCCTCGTGTCCCTGAATCTGCGTGTTCATCTTTACAAACAGCACTCCCCCAGCAGGTTAGTACAGGGATAATGCCTGTAAAAGTACACGTGCGCAGGGGGTACTCATGTGAGAGCAGGCCTCATACACACACCTGTTCCCTGCTTTCTCCTGTCTGAGAGTATAACACCAAAGATACGTGAGACCTGGTATTTCAGGAAGGGCTTTAAATAAGTTTGTCCCGCTTTGGGAGTATTGATACACTGGATCCAGTGACTGTCATTTTTCAGTGAGTAAATGCCTGGCCAAGCATGAAGGGGATTCACATATCATGAGTAGAGATCTTCAAGCATCCCATGAAGTGGAAGCTGGGAAAATTCCAGAAGAGATAAAGTATAAGGTTGAGGGGATGACTTTAGAGATACTGAACCAGATGAGCTCAAAATTCCACTTCACTATGGATCCTATAGACTGTTTCTTTTGCATGGTAATATCATTAATACAAATGTGTAGTATATGTGTGTGTGTGTCTCTGAATATGTACGTATATATGTATAGCTTCAAGTAAAAGTATAGGCACAGCTCTGTGTCAAAGTGTAGACAGGTATGTGTGTATGTTGTACATATATGTGTGAATGTTAATGTGTGAAAGGAGCCAGGATATGGTAGTAGCCCTCCCTAAAGGTAACTCTGCTAGTGATTTACCTTGGACAAATCACTTAACATCATCTGGTTCTTCTGTCAGGAGGGGAAAAATAACATCTGTCCCGCTGTTACCACGAGGAAGACAGCGATGCATAATTAAAGACGCCTCCACAGCCATTACCTCTTTTAATTGTGGCAGCTGTGACGATCTGGATATGACATATGGGAAAATTATTTTTCAACCTTAAAGCAATGTAAAACTATTACTACATCTAAAAAAGAGTATTTGGTTTTAATATTTAAAGTATGACTAATGTGCTTGTTATTTTCCTAAAATAGGAATGCCAAGTGAAAACAGCAAATTATGATGTCTGGTAACCAGTGAGGGCTTCCCTGGTGGCTCAGATGGTAAAGAATCTGCCTGCAATACAGGAGACCCGAGGTCAGGAAGATCCCCTGGAGAAGGAGATAGCAACCCAGTCCAGTAGTCTTGCTTGAAAAATCCCATGACAGAGGAGCCTGGCAGGCTACCATCCATGGTGTCACAGAGAGTCAGGCATGACTGAGCAACTAACACTTTCACTTTCAGCCAGGGAAGATTTTCTACCTATTGCTAAATACATGACTTAACTATGTGCCAACTGTTATCAGTTGTAGAATTACCAAGTAAAACCCTGAGGACCCAACAAGGAGTGTGTGTGTGTGTGTGTGTGTGTGTGTGTGTGTACAGCCCTGTGTGTTGAATTTACTTAGACTGGCTTTCATACTCTTTTAACCCACACAAAATTATATATTGTTATTCAGAACAAACCTATTTGTTTGGCAAGATGGCATCTCTAAATGTCAAACTTGTTCATTTTATATTCTCTGTCTTGTAATGTGGCATGTTGTCCCTGTAAATTAACATTCTTTCCTGACTTTTCATGAGACATGATTTTCTCCTTCAAATATGGATACAGCATAACTCTGGTTACTGACATTTCTTTCCTGAGAAAATTTAAGTTCTGTGCATTGGTGCATGTATGCTCAGTCACTTCAATCATATCTGATTCTGCAACCCTTTGGACTGTAGCCAACCAGGCTTCTCTGTGCATGGGATTCTCCAGGCAAGAATACTGGAGTGGCTTGCCATTGCTCTGCTCCAGAGATTGAACCACCAGGGATTGAACCCATGTCTCCTGCATTGCAGGTGGATTCTTCACCCACTGAGCCACCTCAGTTCAGTCACTTAGTCGTGTCTGACTCTGCGACCCCATGGTCTTGAGCATGTCAGCCTTCCCTGTCCATCACCAACTCCTGGAGCCTACTCAAACTCATGTCCATCATGTTGGTGATGCCATCCAACCATCTCATCCTCTATCATCTCCTTCTCCTCCTGCCTTCAGTCTTTCCGAGCATCAGGATCTTTTCCAGTGAGTCGATTCTTCGCATCAGGTGGCCAAAGAATTGGAGTTTCAGAACCAGTCCTTCCAATGAATATTCAGGACTGATATCCTTTAGGACTGACTGGTTGGATCTCCTTGCAGTCCAAGGGATTCTCAAAAGTCTTCCCCAACACCCCAATTCAAAAGCATCAATTCTTCGGCGCTCAACTTTGCTTATGGTTCAATTCTCACATCCATACATGAGCACAGGAAAAACCATAGCCTTGATTAGATGGACCTTTGTTGGCAAAGTAATGTCTCTGCTTTTGAATATGCTATCTAGGTTGGTCATAACTTTCCTTCCAAGGAGTAAGTGTCTTTTAATTTCATGGCTGCAGTCACCATCTGCAGTGATTTTGGAGCCCCCCAAAACAAAGTCTGTCACTGTTTCCACTGTTTCCCCATCTATTTCCCATGAAGTGATGGGATCGGATGCCATGATCTTCGTTTTCTGAATGTTCAGCTTTAGTCGAACTTTTTCACTCTCCTCTTTCACTTTCATCAAGAGGCTCTTCAGTTCCTCTTTGCTTTCTGCCATAAGGGTGGTGTCATCTGCACATCTGAGGTGATTGATATGCAGATTCCCAGCAATCTTGATTCCAGCTTGTGCTTCATCCAGCATGGCATTTCTCATGATGTACTCTGCATATAAGTTAAATAAGCAGGATGACAATATACAGACTTCACAGACTCCTTTCCCAATTTGGAACCAGTCCGTTGTTCCATGGCCGGTTCTAACTGTTGCTTCGTGACCTGCATGCAGATTTCTCAGGAGACAGGTAAGGTGGTCTGGTTTTCCCATCTCTTGAAGAATTTTTTGCAGTTTGTTGTGATCCGCACAGTCAAAGGCTTTGGCATAGTCAGTAAAGCAGAAATAGATGTTTCTATGGAACTCTCTTGCTTTTTCGATGATTCAATAGATGCTGACAATTTGAGCTCTGGTTCCTCTGCCTTTTCTAAATCCAGCTTGAACATCTGGAAGTTCTTGGTTCACATACTGTTGAAGCTCTGCTTGGAGAATTTTGAGCATTACTTTGCTAGCTTGTGAGTTGAGTGCAATTGTGCAGTAGTTTGAGCGTTCTTTGCCATTGCTTTTCTTTGGGATTAGAATGTTAACTAAACTACAAATTTGGCCTGCTTCACTTTAGGATATTTTTCATAATTATTCAGATTCATAATTTTATCAAATATGTATAACATATTGATGTACAAGCACTTTACTTTTAGAGAAGTTTCTGATTATTTTGAAGCATCAGAATTATCTGGGAACCTTTAGAAAATTATTACAATCTGTGTTTCCCCATAGATAAAAGAAGTCAGAACAAAATGTGGGATGTGGGACTCTGTTATCAATATTCTAAGATCCATGAGTGAACTAAGATATGCAGAAAAAGACTGAAAACAGTTAATCCAGAGTGATTTATCACCACATCCTCCCCGAGCCATATTCAGTGAGCACAGATGGTGAACATGGGTGAAGGGGTCACAAGCTGCATCACCACATGGACCCCATCGTGAAGCACTATTGGCTCTTGTGTCTGGGACCCTTTCAGTCTGTCTGCTTCATCAGCACCAGGACTGCTCACTTTATTACACAGTTCATGACTGAATGTTCATGTCTACTGGCTGTAGCATGGTTTTGCCAGTACCACCCTCAGACTCATATTGTCAGCTAGAATCCATGACACATGAGGACAAATTCTGTAACAGCCCTCAGCGGGGTGGCCAGTGGTGTTAGGAGATGAGGACTCAGGGCTTCCGTGGTGATGCCGCCCATACCCAGAACTGGTCTGGGGTCTCTCCTTGTGAGCCTAATGATGAGTTTTGAGGAATCCTCCTGTCTGTTTATTTTAGCTTCCTTTTTAAATCTTCTCATCAATGCAAATGATTTTCTTTAGTTTGGAACTAAGGACCTTAGTTTCACCTCTTCAATCCATTCCTTTTGTCTGTTGGAAGCATTCAACTTCCTGAGTCTGTGGGTCTTGACCAGCAGGCTCAGTTGAATCACCTCAGAAATGATTCAGATACAAACATTAGATGCTGTTCCTGGAGATTCTGATTTAACACTGGGTGGAACACACATATAGACAAACACTTTTAAAAGATACCTTGGTGAGTCAGTCTTGTATTCCTGTATAATATTTTTTTTTTTTTTGCCACAAATGGACTCCAAGACCAAAACCCCAAAGAATGCATCTTTTAAGACTAAAGCCAGAAAGTCCATTTCCATATGCATCACATTGGTGTGTGAGACCCATCGCCATTTTATTAAAACAACATACTGAACATGAGTCTAGTTTTTTTTTTTTTAATTATGTAATTTTTATACCAGTGAATATGTGGTTAATACATATTGGTATAAAACTTACAATTTGACTTCTGGGTGAAATAATTTTTTTAAAAAAATCTAAATGAAAACAAGCTCCCTTAGCTGAAAAAATGTGTGTGAATATATATACAAAAATACATATTATGTATTGTTTACATTTTAATGATAAATCAGTGACTTAAAGCAAATGTACTCATAAAAGTCATAAAGATATGCAAGATGATGTTGTGAAAGTGCTGCACTCCATATGCCAGCAAATTTGGAAAACTCAGCAGTGGCCACAGGACTGGAAAAGGTCAGTTTTCATTCCAATCCCAAAGAAAGGCAATGCCAAAGAATACTCAAACTACCGCACAATTGCACTCATCTCACATGCTAGTAAAGTAATGCTCAAAATTCTCCAAGCCAGGCTTCAGCAATACGTGAACCTTGAACTTCCTGATGTTCAACTTCCTGATGGTTTTAGAAAAGGAAGAGGAACGAGAGATCAAATTGCCAACATCCGCTGGATCATGGAAAAAGCAAGAGAGTTCCAGAAAAACATCTATTTCTGCTTTATTGACTATGCCAAAGCCTTTGACTGTGTGGATCACAATAAACTGTGGAAAATTCTGAAAGAGATGGGAATACCAGACCACCTGACCTGCTGCTTGAGAAATCTGTATGCAGGTCAGGAAGCAACAGTTAGAACTGGACATGGAACAACAGACTGGTTCCAAATAGGAAAAGGAGTTCATCAAGGCTGTATATTATCACCCTGCTTATTTAACTTATATGCAGAGTACATCATAAGAAACACTGGACTGGAAGAAACACAAGCTGGAATCAAGATTGCTGGGAAAAATATCAATAACCTCAGATATTCAGATGACATCACCCTTATGGCAGAAAGTAAAGAGAAAATAAAAAGCCTCTTGATGAAAGTGAAAGTGGAGAGTGAAAAAGTTGGCCTAAAGCTCAACATTCAGAAAACGAAGATCATGGCATCTGGTCCCACCACTTCATGGGAAATAGATGGGGAAACAGTGGAAACAATGTCAGACTTTATTTTGGGGGGCTCCAAAATCACCGCAGATGGTGACTGCAGCCATGAAATTAAAAGATGCTTACTCCTTGGAAGGAAAGTTATGACCAACCTAGATAACATATTCAAAAGCAGAGACATTACTTTGCCAACAAAGGTCCATCTAGTCAAGGCTATGGTTTTTCCTGTGGTCATGTATGGATGTGAGAGTTGGACTGTGAAGAAGGCTGAGCGCCGAAGAATTGATGCTTTTGAACTGTGGTGTTGGAGAAGCCTCTTGCGAGTCCCTTGGACTGCAAGGAGATCCAACCAGTCCATTCTGAAGGAGATCAGCCCTGGGATTTCTTTGGAGAGAATGATGCTGAAGCTGAAACTCCAGTACTTTGGCCACCTCATGCGAAGAGTTGACTCATTGGAAAAGACTCTGATGCTGGAAGGGGTTGGGGGCAGGAGGGGAAGCAGATGACAGAGGATGAGATGGCTGGATGGCATCACTGACTCGATGGACGTGAGTCTGAGTGAACTCCAGGAGTTGGTGATGGACAGGGAGGCCTGGCGTGCTGTGATTCATGGGGTCGCAAAGAGTCAGACACGACTGAGTGACTGAACTGAACTGAACTGAACTGGTTCTTTATTTCAGAACTCATTGGTAATTAAAATACCTCTTCTTTTAAAATAGATTTGAATATGTTTCTAAAGATCACAGGCAGATAAAATATTTGAATAGACTTCAGTCTAAGCAGAAACAGAATATGTTGACAATTTTTTAAATACAAAAGGTCAAAGCAAAATCATTGGAAAGGATGCCAATGTCAAGGTGATAATGTCATAGAAGTAAATTTACTAAATGTAGTATTTTAATCATAACTCAGCCAATATCTTTATCTGGAAGCCTGTTGCCATTTTTGTTTCTTTTGAAATTTTTGTTGCCAAGAAACAGGATTACATTTTCTTCCTACCAGATTGAGTCAGTATAGTGTATTCTTGGTCATCAAAATACTCATAGCTTTGGGACTTTGAAATGGTAGCGTTCATGATACGTGAAAAAGCATGATACATAATTGAGATCTTAATTACATAAAAATTGATGCCTAGATACATAAACAAGACCTGGAAGGACAAATCAAATGGCAAATTGCTTGTGATTATGCATGACTTTATTTTATGCTTCTTGTGGGTTTTTGGTTTGCACATGTTAACTTTTAAGAAATAAATGTTATTTTAACAGCCTTAAAAAAAGAAAAATAAATGCTTACATATATGATATGTAATTATAAATGACAACAAAAACAGAAGAAACAAATGGAGTCCAAAGAACTTGGTATTTTAATAATTAGCTCAGTTCTGTCTGACTCTTTGCGACCCCATGGACTCTAGCCCGTCAGCTCCTCTGTCCATCGATTTCCCAGGCAAGAATACTGGAGTGGGTTACCATTCCCTTCTCTAGGGGATCTTCCCAACCCAGGGATCAAACTTAGATCTCCTACATTGCAGGCAGATTCTTTACCATCTGAACCACCAGGGGAGCCCTAAATGAGTAGTTATTATGAAACAAAACTACAAATTCTGTAAATGTCATAAAGAAATGGCAGTAAATTCTTGGTTCCGTGTCCTGGTTTTCAGGCCCTCAGTCCCGAGGCCCAGGTCCTGAGATGTTAGAACTCTTGAAGGACAGAATTGATGTTTTTCATCACAGTCATTCTTGAATGATGAGTCTCCATTCATGAAACTTCCAGCACCTGCAGATAATAAACAGGCCTGCCACAGTTTTGCATCCTGGAGGCAGATTCTGAGGTGGAGGTTAGTATGCTAGCCTCATTAATCCTGTATGTAGATGGTTGATGGAGTCATCAGCAAGGAGGCAATTTAGCTTCCTAAAATCTCATAGGAGGCCCCATTCAGTATTCAGTTATCCAGACCCCTCCCAACAAACTCAGTCCCACCATGCATTACACAGAAGGGTTGGCTAAGAAGGCCTAACTGACCAGGTGCAGGCTAATTTGAAAGTGACATCTTCATTGATTCCTTGAGAGTTAAAATCTGTCAGTCAGGAAAAGAACACAGTGAGTAGTTAGTAGTAATAAGGGAGTGGCCAATATGATGAATACTGGAATACGTGCTTGACAGAGAAACTTAGGAAAGCAAGCAAGTAAATCCACCATAGATCCCCTAGGGAAGAACCATGGAAGTCTTAGAATTATGCAAGATTTTGGTAAAATTTGAGGATGATTTTTAGTGTTTTTTCCCAAAAGGGGACCAATTATAGAGCTTATACAATATAGATTCTTTCTATTTGAAAGTACTTTTAAGCCCAGGCAGGAAGAACCACTTGCCCTGGGCCTGAGGTTGTAGAGGCACTTACCTCAACACCCACATGCTCTACAGAATGCACAGACATCCTGCCATTCGATGTGTTTCTTTGTTCCATCCCGCTGCACTGGAACCGTGGAGCCAGGAAACAGCCAGTCTCCTGACCAACATGCTTCAAGCCCCAAAGAACTGCTTCTCCCATCATTTTCCCCGTGTCTGTGAGACAAAAGATGACATTTTCCGAGTGCTATGCAGGTGTATGGATTCTCCTGGAACATGGTCCAAGATGGCCACTGGGAGTGGGCGTGCGGTTAGTAGCAGCATTGCTCAAGTAAAAGAAAAGGCAGTTTAATTAAGGTCGAGTGTTCCTTTCAGATGCCATAAATGCAATGCATAATTACCTAACAAGACTGTTCCTGATCATGTCTCTGAGCATTTATCATCACTCTACATTTTGTGTTCCAATGTGTGCTCACAGACATAATCATGAATTAGTGTGTATTCTCATTTAGTTGCACATAGAGGATGCATAATATTTTGCAGTATTAAATATCCCATGTTATTCTTAACTTTTTATGAATAAAGGTCCAGAAAGAACAGAAATGAAGCGTGATACCAGTTCTTTATGTTGCAACTAGATGACTTAATTCAGTGCTAGAATTAAGAATATTTTTTAAGGGAATTTTCTGGTGGTCCAGTGGTTAGGACTCAACACTTTCACTTCCATGGGCTGGGGTTCCATCCTTGGTTAGTGAACTAAGATCCCTCAAGCCACATAGTGCAGCCAAAAAAAAAAAGCTTTTTAAAAAGTATTAATAAAATATTATTACATATATAAAATATATGTATATATAACATTTTATTACATCTTCTGGAAAAGGCAATGGCACCCCACTCCAGTACTCTTGCCTAGAAAATCCCATGGATGGATGCAGTCCATGGGGTTGCTAAGAGTCGGGCAGGACAGAGTGACTTCACTTTCACTTTTCACTTTCATGCATTGGAGAAGGAAATGGCAACCCACTCCAGTGTTCTTGCCTGGAGAATCCCAGGGACAGGGGAGCCTGGTGGCTGCTGTCTATGGGGTCACACAGAGTCGGACACGACTGAGCGACTTCACTTTCACTTTTCACTTTCCTGCATTGGAGAAGGAAATGGCAACCCACTCCAGTGTTCTTGCCTGGAGAATCCCAGGGACGGGGGAACCTGTTGGGCTGCCATCTATGGGGTCGCTAGAGTCGGACACGACTGAATGACTTCACTTTCACTTCACTTTCTGATAGGGAAATATAATAAAGCCATCTTCTGTCTTGTCAGACTCATTTTTCAATGGCGGGAGGGTCTAGTATTAAAAAGGTCTTTGTTGTTGTGTTTCAGTCACTCAGTCATGTCCAACTGTTTGTGATCCCATGAACTGAAGCATTCCAGGCTTCCCTGTCCTTCATATCCTGGAGTTTGCTCAGACTCATGTCTATTGAGTCAGTGACGCCATCCAACCATCTCATCCTCTGTTGCCCCTTCTCCTCCTGCTGTCAATCTTTCCCAACACCAGGATCTTTTCCAATGAGTCAGCTCTTCACATCAGGTTACCAAAGTATTGGAGCTTCAGCTTCGATCCTTCCAGTGACTATTCAGGGTTGATTTCCTTTAGGATTGATTGGATTGGCCTCCTTGCTGTCCAAGGGACTCTTGAGTGTCTTCTCTAGCACCACAATTCAAAAGTGTTGATTCTTCACAGTGCTCAGCCTTCTTTATGGTCTAATTCTCACATCCCTGTACATGACTACTGGAGAAACCATACCTGCGAATGAAGACAGTGTTTAGTACGAGGGCAAAACTCACAGGGAAAAAAACTGCTAAGTGGTCTGTTAGGATGAGTCTTGAGGATTGGTTATGAATTTACCAATTGGTCATTGACAACCTTGCGAAGAAGTATAGTAGGGCAATATTAAGAGAACCTAAATTCTGGTTATAAAAGTCACATTTATTTCTGTGATAAATAGAATTATTATATCATAACTATTTCTTCCTGGTCTTCTACAAACTGATCCCAGGTATATTTGGAAGTTCCCAAAGGTTCAAAGCTATCATCGTTTCCTCGAAGCTTCAGCAGTTTGATCTCATTTACGTCATTCTGTGTGCACTGTCCTTTGCTGTCACAAGGTCACTGGCGCCCTTCTCCCTGATGAGGCCTCTGTGTGCAGCCACTGCTGATGCTGAGTTCTTGTTCAGACTTTGCAAAGCGCTTGGAGGATTCTGCTAGAGATTAGCTAATTTAAGATGCAGCATATTAACATTCTCTCTAGTAGTGTTTTTAGTTCACCTCTTCACTCCTCCAATTTTAAGACTTCAAACTCATCACTAGGAAATAGACTGAATCCTGGCAAAGACCAGTGTCTTTGCTATCATTCCTCACCTTCTCACCCAAGCAAGCAAAAGCAAACAAGTGAAACAGCTGCTTTCACTTTCTTGTTATAAAGTAACAAACCTCATGGGTATGACTGCATAAAGAAATGGAAACTGACTGCATGAGGTCCTTGAAGGAGAACTGGAGATTTTTGCCACAGGATAAAGCTGCTGCTATTCCCCAGGGCTGGGGAGAATGCCTTGTTGATTAATTCTGTACTTGGAAATTTATGTTTTACTTCATTTTATAACCGCACCTATGAAACCCGCCCCCAAAAAAAAAAAAAATTCAGGGAATAGCGTGACCCAAGGTTGTTACCAGCCATTTTCCCACTATTGTAAGGAGGAAAATATAGAGTTGAATTCCAAATTTTAACAAAATCCAAAATCTAGTGGGGGAAAAATGTTGCCTTGCAAGTGTTTGATAAAAGAAAGTAGTTATGGTAAATAGCTGGATAGATTCAGTAAAATGTCTGCCATTATTAAACCTACTTTGTTTCAGGCTTATCAACCTAATGTAACTTTATTTCATCTAGAATTTATCAAGAAATTTGGAAAGAAATTGTTCAAAGAATTTATCAAGGAAAGTAAAGAGTTGTATGTTTGTAATAATAAAGTCTTTGCTGAACAACCTTTTTCACCCAGAGTGTGCCTGATTTTTAATTAATAAACTAATTTCAGTCTGGGGCTGCTGCTAAGTCACTTCAGTTGTGTCCGACTCTGTGTGACCCCATAGATGGCAGCCACCAGGCTCCCCCATTCCTGGGATTCTCCAAGCAAGAACACGGGAGTGGGTTGCCATTTCCTTCTCCAATGCAGGAAAGTGAAAAGTGAAAAGTGAAAGTGAAGTTGCTCAGTCTTCACTGACTGAGTGTCTGACTCTTCGCGACCCCATGGACTGCAGCCTACCAGGCACCTCCATCCATGGGATTTTCCAGGCAAGAGTACTGGAGTGGGGTGCCATGATGGTATTTAAAAGGCTGTTGCCCACTCCCTAATTAGCAAGACTGCTAGTCAGTTAAGTACATGCTGAAGTGTCATGCTGGTCAGCATTCTTTGATGGCAAAAGCTTTTTCTCCCTGAACTTTCTTCCTGGACTCCAGTCTCAATATCTTAGATTAAAATAACATTTCTAGCATAACTCTATTTTTTATTTGTTATTTTTTGTGTATTTCATTATTATGTATATACATTTCAATATAAGAGGAGGCATCATGTGTAACTCCTGGTGACTTTCTTTATTCATGAGACAATCTGTCTTGGTGAGCCTTGCATATCACCATAAAGAATTATCCTTTTTTAAACATTTGTATTCGGCATGTGAAGGCACCATAGTTTAGTTGATCATTCTTTATGCCAGCTGGTATTTTTTTCTTTTTTGTTCTTTTGCTCTTCAAAAACTACAATTAGCTTTCTGTGTAACTCTTCAAATATACTTGATTATGCTTTGTGTTTTATATATATTAATATATAATATATGTATATCAGTTATGTAAATTTTTCTTTCATATGGAGTATAGAGTAGTTTCTGTTATATTTTGTTTTAATTAACTCTGAGTTAGGTCCACTCTCTTTCTTTCGTAATCATTTCTATAGCAAATAAGATTGTTCTGTGTTCTGCCATCCTATTAGTTGAATTTTATGATTCTGTTTCACTGAAGCATAATTTTCAAATAATAAAGTGATATGAAGTACCAAGTTACAATTTGTTGACAATTTTGTCAACATGAAGTTTCCTCCTGAGTCAAGATAAAACATTGTAGTCGTGTCCGACTCTTCAAGACCCCATGGACCACAGCCTACCAGGCTCCTCCATCCATGGGACTCTCCAGGCAAGAGCACTGGAGCGGGGTGCCAATGCCTTCTCCTTTCTCCAGTTAGTAGACACTTAAGTTGTTCCCAAGTTTTTAATATTTTAAATAATGTCACTGTGAAAATTCTTATAAAGTCATTTATTTTGGTAGATACATTTTTATTTATCTTGAGTAAATATGTAGTAGTGGAATTTAGTTGTCTTCCCCCTACATACTTGGTGATATAGTTTCTGTTTTCTTTGCATATATGTTTGAGGATATGTATTTCTTCATGTGACTTACAAGTTTTATGATCTATGTTTTGTATTTTTCTTTCTTACATTTAGAAGAAGGCCTTTCTGTGGCCTTTCCCTCCAGTTAAAAACCGTAACTACCACAAGCATTTAGGTTTGGTCTATACTTAGGTTTCAGTGTTGGACAGCAGCTTCTAGATTCATTTCATTGATTGGATTTTATGTTTTGGGGATGGGGAATGTAATAATTAAACCCTGCATTTTCAAAAACGTTTTCAGGATTCTTGATACTAATTCCTATTTTAATCTCAAAACCTCCAGGGATAATTTATGCTTATTCTCTTATGCTGTTATTCTCACTTTACAGATCAGAAAGTTGATTGCCTGAGCGTTACAGGACCTTGAAGCAGTTTGCCGAGCTTCTGAATGTCAGAGCCCTGCTTCCAGCCCACCGTGTTCCTGAAGCAAGAGGACTCATGCCTGGTACTTGCTGAGCTCTGGCATGCCCCACAACTGTCTGCTCTGTCAGGTACGTGAAGAGCCACCCGTGCCCTGGGGGACCAGGCCCAGAGCTCCAGCTCCAGGTCCTGTTCATCTCTGTGGTTCTGGATAGGTCTTCAGGAAGCACTTGTGTGCACCTCAAACACAGATGGAAGGGAGGTCATTACCTCCCTGGGGAATGATGGCTGGATGGCTCTGGCAGACGGGAGATACACTTCCAGTGAAAGTGTTGAAGCTGAGATGGTTGTTGGAGCTTTACTGAATTCTTGTACATGATAGTGGCTCCCCACAAGGCCTCAGGAGCCACTGCTCCAGCCTTAGCCAGACATCAGGATAGATAGATCCCTTGGCCTTCCTGTTCCCAGCTCCTCTGAGGGTTGCAAATCCCCTGATTCCCTAAAGTAAAGCTCATAGTTTTACTTCTGTGATTCTCATTGAATATTGACTGATGCTGTTTGTGATAAGGAGGCCCCAGACATGGTGTATCCATCTGTTGCTACTGTGATGAACTCTCACAAGTAGAGGCCTAAAGAACCCACCTTACAGTTCTGACAGTCCTCAGCACAGCACAGTCTCACCAAGCTGAGATGAGGGCTGCGTTCCATGGCTGAGGCCCCTTGGCAGGATCACATCCTTCCTCAAGGAGATGTTGGCAGATTTTAGCTCCTGCAGTTGTTCGACTGAGATTCTCCATTCCTTGATGGCTGTCAACTGAGTGTCCTGTCAGGGTTCTTGAGGCCAATCCTTGACTTCCATCTTCAGAGTAGCAGCAGGGATTCAACTCCTTCCTTACCATGGACTCTGCCCTCTTTTCTTCCATCTCATTGCTCTGACTACTCTTCAGCCTTCTCTTCCACTTCTTAAGAACTCATGTGAAAATATTGAACCATCTCAGTAATCCAAGACAATCTCCCCAACTCAGGGTCCTTAATCTTAACCACATCAGCAAAGTTCCACTGCCTGGGAATTAAGGTGTGAGCATCTTTGGGGACACTTATTCTGCCTGCTCGGGATGGGAATTTGGAGTTGTGTTTCTCATCTGATACTGTTTGGTGAGAATGGTGACCTCATTGTCGGTGGAAAATGAAATGGGACACTAGTGATATATGGCATGCACTCAGATGTCAGATATTTAAATGTTGAAAGATTTATATGATCTGAAGAGAAACCAGAGTATAATGTCAGATGGTTAAATGGTTACTTGGTTTTATGTATTGAAAAAAATTGCCTTTGAGAGACTAAGTGACTGTTGTAATAGTTGTTTTTATTGCTAATGTTGGCGATAATACAAGACATTTAATGGGTAAGCACTATGGATTCTACTGAATACTGTTTGTTCTGGGGGAAATGGCAAAAAGAGAATAAAAAGAGCTTTTTATTCAACTCTAGCCATGGATAAGGAACCAGACATGTCTATGTTAAATTAATATCTTATTTTTTATAACTATGTAATAAATATTTCTGAATTAAAATTCTGAACCAGGCCTCACAGGTGAATTACAAGGCAAGGTAGATTTATAACTTTGGTCTCCTAAGCTAATGTATGACATTGATTGTTAAAAACGGGGATCCTAGAAATTGGAGCAGTAAAATTTGTGTAAACTCCATTTTATACACTGTGTACTGTTCAGCACCTGGACTGCTGTGGAACCTCTCTTCACATTGTGACACGAGTGGACTTTTCCTGGCTCTGCAGTCCTGTGACAATCTCAGCTGAAGCACGTGCCCTGAGGGTAACTGTTTTCCAAGGACCTGTTTAGTGATTTAGTCTTATAGCTCTTTGCAACCCCATAGACTACAGCATGCCAGGCTTCTCTGTCCATGGGATTGCCCAGGCAAGAATACTGGAGTGGGAAGCCATTTCCTTCTTCAGGGGGTCTTCCTTATCCAGGGATCAAACCCAGGTCTCTCACAATGTAGGCAGTCTCTTTTTTGACTGAGCCACCAGGGAAGCCCTCTGTTTGGCCTGTTTGCAGCATCTCTAACATCTCTTTTTCTAGACTTGTAACTAGACCCATAATCTGGCAGATTCCAAGGAATGAATACTGTTAGTTACTAGAAAAGGTAACTGACATCGAAAACTCACTTTGCAATTAGTGTTAATAAAAACATAGAAAATCTGTGTCAGATTGATGAATTAAGATGAGAAAGGGAGGGAAACCAGTCGTCTTAGATTAATGTAGTGGATGAAACTCATCCACTAATGAGGTGGATGAAACTGGAGCCTATTATACAGAGTGAAGTAAGCCAGAAAGAAAAACACCAATGTAGTATACTAACGCATATATATGGAATTTAGAAAGATGGTAATGACAACCCTGTATGCAAGACAGCAAAAGAGACACAGATGTATAGAACAGCCTTTTGGACTCTGTGGGAGAGGGAGGGTGGGGGATGATTTGGGAGAATGGCATAAAAAAAAGATTAATGTAAATATATCTATATTCATACACTTCCAAGAGAGTCTGAACTTGAGGAGGTAGCTTGAACAACTCAGAGTGGCTCTAAAATAAATTGATTGAAAATTGTACTTGATGTGCCCTGCTGCTGCTACTGCTAAGTCGCTTCAGTCGTATCTGACTCTGTGCGACCCCATAGACGGAAGCCCACGAGGCTCCCCCGTCCCTGGGATTCTCCAGGCAAGAACACTGGAGTGGGTTGCCATTTCCTTCTCCAATGCATGAAAGTGAAAAGTGAAAGTGAAGACGTTCAGTCGTGTCTGACTCTTTGTGACCCCATGGACTGCAGCCTACCAGGCTCCTCCGTCCATGGGATTTTCCAGGCAAGAGTACTGGAGTGGGTTGCCATTGCCTTCTAGAGTTACACTATTACAATCATTGATCATATATCGAACTATACATTTGATCAACTGCTTCAAGTCTAGTCATCATTTCCGTTGAAGGCTCAGTCATATACTTGGTAATACAAGAAATAATAATCTTGTGAAACCAGCAAAATACAAATGGTATAGTTAATAACATTAGTGGAATTAAAAGTAAATATTTTTGCCATGAGCCTCCCACACCAGTTTTTTTTTGTTTGTTTTTTTTTTAAAGATCATCAAGACTAGGGAATGGGTCACTTAGAGCAGAAATCTGATTTTTCATGTGGTTCAAATGTGTTACATTAAAGGATTTATCAGGTACAAAAATACAGCATTCAGTTTGAATTATAGCACAGACATCTCCCTGAGACGCTGTAAGGTGTCAAGGGTCTTGCAGTTGTGTAGCACTGCCTTTCTCATCATAGAGATCTCAGAATTCAATAGGCTAATAGCCCAGTTACTATCATTTAAAGCTTATGAAAGTTGTCAAGGCTTAGATATGGTCAATTACATCCTCCAACCCCATTGAAGGCACACACACACACAAGCTGCTAAATGGTCATACCAGTAGAATACAGATCTTTGACCCATTGGGATCATACCAATGGTAGATTGGTTGGGGTTACCTGTAATTTGTTAACATGTATGACCTTAAATTCATGGGAATCCCAGGCTACACCTTCGTGTCATCCCTGTAGATGTCAAGGCCATAAATTAGTGCCACAAATCCACTGAGTTCCATACGAGTCACTCTCTCTAAGGGTAATAACAGGCATAGTTCATAAGGCACCCAGCCTTGTCTCATAAGTACCAGGTTGATCATTTTTAGTATGATTTAACCATTCCCAACATAGAGGAGCCTTTAAACTTAAATGACCATAGACTGGTGTTAACCAAGTAGATCCTCCCCATAATTGTAGGAGTTTTCCTTTTAATAGATAAGAAGTTAATTTTTTATTGAGACTTAGCTCATCACTCTGATTGAGTTTAAATGACCCTAAGAAAAAACTTAAATCTATGGCTAGCCTCAAAGCAGGTATTTTTAATTGGCCAGGTGAGAGGATTCCATCTAGAATTATTATGAATAGATAGAACAGGACTGAACACTCATGTAAAACAAATTTCCTAGGGGGCATCCAATCAGAGTCCTAAAGAACAGAAATCCACCAAGGTAACCCAGAATGCTGCTGCTGCTAAGTCACTTTAGTCATGTCCGACTCTGTGCGACCCCATAGACGGCAGCCCACCAGGGTCCTCCATTCCTGGGATTCTCCAGGCAAGAACACTGGTGTGGGTTGCCATTTCCTTCTCCAATGCATGAAAGTGAAAAAATAAAGTGAAGTCGCTCAGTTGTGCCCGACTCTTAGCGACCCCATGGACTGCAGCCCACCAGGCCCCTCCATCCATGGGATTTTCCAGTCAAGAGTACTGGAGTGGGGTGCCATTGCCTTCTCCAACCCAGAATAGGCACAGGCAATTGGCCACAACCCAACAATTGGATGGAGTTTTAACATTAAATAAAATTAAACCAAAATAAAATCTCCCTTGATATACTGTAGAAAAAGGAATTGAAAGGCTTGAAGAGAGAATGATAGGAGAGATTTGCTGTGTTACCTGCCCCCATGCTATAATCACATTCCCTGGGTTGTCTGAGCATACAGAGCCACTGGGAGTAGTATCGGTATGTCTGGAAGTTACCTGGCCATTCCCTGGAACCAGTGGAGACATTAGGAATTCTGGTATTGAGATGAATGACTCAGCTGAATGGGAATGATGGGGTCACACAGCCACGGCCTGAGCTGAGCTGCAGAACACATTTCTCCACTGAAGCATAGTCCCCTCTAGATAGCCCAATTAAAAGAACAGTGTGACCCAGACACATTTGTGTCAGTCATTAACTGATGGTGGTGCCCTTTGAAATTACAGAGCAGGCCAGTAGGCCAGTGTCTTTCATAATCTGTATAATTAATGCCTCTAATAGCCCAGCAGAAATGTCACAGCTGAGCACCCAGCCTGTCCCCACGGAGGCCAATACTGGACCTGAGGTATAGCCTCTTTTATTTCAGTTTCATTTCCTCGAAAGTAGTGAAAGTACAAGTATTAGTTGCTCAGTCATGTCCAACTCTTTGCGACCCCAAGGACTGGAGCCTGCCAGACTCCTCTGTCCATAGAGTTCTCCAGGCAAGAATACTGGGGTGGGTAGCCATTTCCTTCTCCAGGGGGTCTTTCCAACCCAGGGTTTGAACCTGGGTCTCCAGAATTGCAGGCAGATTCTTCCCGTCTGAACCACCAGGGAAGCCCTTGCATTTCTTTATTTCTGGTCATAAACTGTGTTCAGGTTTCCTTGACCAAGTTGCATCTTGCAGGCTCTCCAGTTATCCCTAGTGGGTTTCCTTCATTTATCTTCCTAATTTTTGTTTTCTTTCAACCATTTCCCCCCTCTTTATTCCCTTACATTCTTTTCACATTCCTTACATACATTTAATGTACAAATATAAATAAGAAAATAAAATAAAAATCAGCAAATTTGAAAAGCAACAATAGTAAGTTCAAAATAGCATATATTCAAACCATTTTGGGCTATGAGAGACATCAAGGATTTTCATACCTATGACTGTCACACCAAGTTCTACAAAATCTATGGTTCCACACGAAACTCCTCAGCGTCCTCAAAAGGCCTGGAATGTGGAAGGGGGCTACATCCAGCTGGGTGCACGTTCGAGAGGGCTTGAGGGGTCAGCAGACCCTTCAACTGAAGCAACTAAAGCAACTGATACCTCCTGCTTCTTGTGGAGTATATAAAGTGTAGTTAGAATAAAGATACCACTGAAAAGTGTTTCAAACTAGTCAGCTAAATGACCTCCCTCAGTTTTCCGGGGTCTATTAGTTGAATAGCGTTAGATGTTTCCCCATTACAGACAGCCTGTTTCAGGCTCCTCCCTGCCTGCTGAGCTTTAATTCATCAAGCATATATGTGTACACAAACGCATCCACAAAATGCAGATGTAGCTAACTGCTGAATGAGTATATTCCTAGTTCTAAACTTATAAAAGCTATGAAAATATAAACCAAAATACTGAATTATGGCTGTCTTTTCCTTTCATTTTCCCATCCATCAATACTTAAACATTGAATGAAAATTAAATCACCTAATTAGAAAGTTTTTAATGAATTACTCAAATCCACACCTTCTCTGGGACATCTTTAGCCTTTCTGTTAACTTCATGATAAGTAGTGTAGGAGTGAGTTTTATTAGAAAAAGTACAATCATTATTCCCTTTAAGTGAATTTCTCAGAAATAAGTGATCTATCAGGTAGTTAGAGGAAAGAAGAAATACTGTATGTTAGGTTGTATGTATAATTTATGAAAAAAGAAGTGTCGCTCATGAATAAATTTTATTTCTAAGTGATAAATACAGTTTTTAAATATTAAGAGTAAAACAGCTCACATACTAAATTTGCAAATGATGATGCCAAGAAGGAGCAGCCTCATTAATTACAACATACATTTTATCTCCTTCCTTTCTTTTCTTTTGATTGCAGGTGGGAAGGAAATTGAAAAGAATAAAGCATTTAGAGTTGTAAAGTCAGAAACATTAAGATAAAAGAAGGCCATTTTTAAAAGAGTAACATATATAAATTGCTAATGTCTTATTCTAATTTTCATATCACAATCTCATGAATAATAATTAATCAATAGAAGTGCCTTATTTAAAGAAAAGCTAGAAATTATTAATAAATGCAGAAACTTATTTTTATCCCTAAATTCATGTAAAGTAAAACTTAAATACTTTATAGATTCATTATTCTCATTATCAAAAATATGCAATATGGAATATTATTTTTATTTTTATTTTTTTGTAATTGTAAATGTTTCTTTTTTTTAAGAGAAACATTTCTTTATTTTTTTTAATTTTATTTTATTTTTAAACTTTACATAATTGTATTAGTTTTGCCAAATATCAAAATGAATCCGCCACAGGTATACATGTGTTCCCCACCCTGAACCCTCCTCCCTCCCCATACCATCCCTCTGGGTTGTCCCAGTGCACCAGCCCCAAGCATCCAGTATCGTGCATCAAACCTGGACTGGCAACTTGTTTCATACATGATATTTTACATGTTTCAATGCCATTCTCCCAAATCTTCCCACCCTCTCCCTCTCCCACAGAGTCCATAAGACTGTTCTATTTAAATGTTCTATTTAAATGTTTATTATTCTGAACACAATATGTTGAGAAAATTAATTAATAGAAGATGTGCCCTAGAATAGTCTACTTATACTGGAAATGTTTAAAATAGATGCTATGTGTTTTCAAATAAGTACCATAACTCCCCATCCTCTGTAGGGTTCAGTCTTTGTTGGTGTATGCAGTTTTCTTCATTCTCTCTCCCTGAGCAATCAGTGCATTCCAGATACTTACAGTCAGAGAACGCACTAAATAACGCTGGACTGAACACTGAAAAAATGGCAAAGGTAGAAAATTTTAGGTTATGTGTATTTTACCACAATAAAGAAATTAGAAAAAAAAAATAAAAATTGGAAACATTGAGAATTTCAAGAGTGAGAACAGATCATTAAGCATGGGCTTCATGCAGGCTGGACCCTCTAGGTGGACATATCTGCCTCCTGAGTGCTACACTCTGCTGAATTCTAGGGATCATAAAGTGAATAAGAGACAACTCTGTTGTGAAGAATGGCCCTTATGGTTCAGATGGTAAATGCAGGTGACAATGCAGGAAACCCCTTCTAAAGAAAACGGGAGTCTTCTGGTAGAATCAGATTCCAGACAAAAGGGCAGCACTAACCTGGGCACTACAGGACCTCAGGGTAGCACTTGATCCAGCCTGAATGGGTCCCGAGGGAAGTGTCTGAGCTGAGACATGAAGATGGAGAAGAGATAGAGGTAGAGAGAAGGAAGTGTCTGAGCTGAGACATGAAGATGGAGAAGAGATAGAGGTAGAGAGAAGGAAGATACCCAGGCACGAAACTCAGAGTTGCAGCAAAGAAGAGGGCGAGGGGACCACAGAGGCTCAAGGAGTTTGGTTCACTTGTGAGGGAAGAGCAGAGTGAAGGGTGGGTGTAGGGAGGAGGGTGGGGAGGGCTGGTCAGGACAGGCTTGTGTGGAATAGAAATAAGTTTTGACATTCTGTCTATCAAATCTTTAAAATATGAACATGATTTTAAGTGACCAGGGCAAATGTATATTTTAGTTGAATTATTTTAAATATACATATAGTTTCTAGACTAATCTAAAGCCTTTGTGTGGATCACAAAAAAAAACTGTAGAAAATTATTAAAGAGATGGGAATACCAGACCACCTTACCTGCCTCCTGAGAAATCTGTATGCAGGTCAAGAAGCAACAGTTAGAACCGGACATGGAACAACAGACTGGTTCCAAACAGGGAAAGGAGTACGTCAAGGCTGTATATTGTCACCCTGCTTATTTAACTTATATGCAGAGTACATCATAAGAAATGCTGGACTTGATGAAGCACAAGCTGGAATCAAGCCAGGAGAAATATCAATAACCTCAGATATGTAGATGACACCGCCCTTATGGCACAAAGCAAAGAGGAACTGAAGAGCCTCTTGATGAAAGTGAAAGAGGAGAGTAGAAAAGTTGGCTTAAAACTCAACATTCAAAAACCTAAGATCATGGCATCTGATCCCATCACTTCATGGCAAATAGATGGGGACACAATGGAGACAGTGAGAGATTTTATTTTGGGGGGCTCCAAAATCACTACATATGGTGACTGCAGCCATGAAATTAAAAGATGCTTGTTCCTTGGAAGAAAAGCTATGACAAACCTAGATAGCTTATTAAAAATCGGAGACATCACTTTGCCAACAAACGTCCATCTAGTCAAAGCTATGGTTTTTCCAGTAGTCATGTACAGATGTGAGAGCTGAACCATAAAGAAAGCTGAGCACCGAAGAATTGATGCTTTTTTTTTTTTCCTTGTTATACTTTCTGTTAGGAATCTGCTTTAGAAACAAAATTCACTAGTTAAATAAAAAGCTCTTTGGAATGGTGACTTTTTTGCTATACAATTGAAGCTTGTTATACAACTGAGAATATAAGAATATATACTTATGATAGGGAATGAAAAGTTTTACAAGTTTCACTTGTAATTGATTTAGGATTATTTTTTATAAAACTGCTTCTTTTCCCATTAAAAGTGAATTTTACATTCATTGCCATCTAAATAATGTAAAAATATCTATTCTAAAATGTTATTTATGTAAGTTTATTGCTGCTGCTGCTGCTAAGTCACTTCAGTCATGTACAACTCTGTGCGATCCCATAGACAGCAGCCTACCAGGCTCCTCCGTCCCTGGGATTCTCCAGGCAAGAACACTGGAGTGGGTTGCCATTGCCTTCTCCGAAATTTATTGATTTACTCTTTATCAGGTCTTTTATTTTACTGATTTGTTAATCACCTATTTTCCTATTCTTCCCCATTTTGTTTTATGGTCTTTTGGTCTGATCATTTGATCATTGATCACCTGCAACATTTATTTCCTTGGATCCAAAAGGCTGCTACTTCAATCAGATTATCTGTGTTGTTTTCTTACTTTGTTTTGCTTTTGCTCATGGTTTTCTTACTTCTTCATGTGAAATTGTATTATTTTACACTTGAAGACCTTCTTCTTTCTAGTTTTTGCTTATCTAGCATTAGTTTTAGGCAAATATGATTTAAAATGCAATTAAACACATAATAGAATTGCATGAAACAACACTTTTACAGCATTTTCATTTTCATAAACAGGAGTGAACTTATTGTCTCTAGAGAAAATTTACCATTCCTTCAGCCACTTTAAGGAAAATACAAATAGAGCAATTACTACAGATAAAATAGAAACAAATATATCATCAAGATTCAGAAAACACAATCACTGCCTTAGTGAGAAATGTGATTAAAACTTATTTTTGCTTTAGCAACAGTCTCTAAGAAAAATACCTACCTTAAAAATGCTTGATGTCTCTACTGTCAATAAAAGAAAGTTCTAATTACTCCTTGGAAGGAAAGTTATGACCAACCTAGACAGCATATTAAAAAGTAGAGACAATTACTTTGCCAGCAAAAGTCCGTCTAGACAAAGCTATAGTTTTTCCAGTAGTCATGTATGGATGTGAGAGGTGGACTATAAAGAAAGCTGAGTGTTGAAGAATTGATGCTTTTGAACTGTGGTGTTGGAGAAGACTGTTGAGAGTCCCTTGGACTGCAAGGAGACCCAACCAGTCCATCCTAAAGGAGATCAGTCCTGAGTGTTCATTGGAAGGACTAATGTTGAAGCTGAAACTCCAATACTTTGGCCACCTCATGAGAAGAGCTGACTCATTTGAAAAGACCCTGATGCTAGGAAAGATTGAAGGCAGGAGGAGAAGGGGATAACAGAGGATGAGATGATTGGATGGCATCACCAACTCAATGGACATGAGTTTGGGCAAACTCCAGGAGTTGGCGATGGACAGGGAGGCCTGGTGTGCTACAGTCGCAAAGAGTCGGGCACGACTGAGCAACTGAACTGAACTGAAATAATCATCTTGAAATTAATATTGACTATTAGAAATTATCCATAAGTGTTTGGATATATTTGTATTAGTGTGTATATATATGTTTGCATGCATGTGACAATCTGTATGTACCTGAATATATGTGTGTACATTGGTGTATATGTGTATATCTGTGTATATATGTGTATACATGTATGTGCATCATATGAGTATGTGTATGTATTTGCATGTATATATATGCATGTGTATAATTTTCAAGTAAAACCAATGTAGACTTGTCATCATTATAAAGGGTCATAGAAATTTTCATTTTTTCAGTTCTTACTAAAACATAAAAATTGCTGTCATTGGAACAGATATACAATATGGATGTCTTCTGCATCATAACATATATAAGACTTTTATTAGTTTTTGCCAGTAAACTTGTTTTTTTATTTGTACTAGCAAATTGATATTTATAATAACGAAGATGATTAAAAATTCATTGTCCATGGAGTAAAAACCGTACAAGTATGATATCATTCTGTCATTAGAAATCACCCAGTATAATTTCTCACCCAAAGAAGGCCTCCCTTTGCTTTATCCTAAGTTCAGAATCTGTAAAAATTAATACATGTATTCATTTGTGGACACAATGGTTCAATTAATAGCCACACTTATAAGTGACAATTTGATAAGGTCTAAACTTCCCAGATTGGTAGAATATACAGAAGTTTGAGTTTCTTAGGGAAAGGAATAATAGATCATTCATTACTACATTCCCCAGTTTCTTTAGTGAAAAGTGTAAAGTGAAGTCGCTCAGTCGTGTCCAACTCTTTGAGACCCCATGGACTGTAGCCCACCAAACTCCTCCGTCCATGGGATTCTCCAGGCAAGAATACTGGAGTGGGTTGCCATTTCCTTCTCCAGGGGATCTTCCCGACCCAGGGATCGAACCCAGGTCTCCCACATTACAGGCAGACGCTTTAACCTCTAGAAATTTTCATTTTTTTAGTTCTTACTAAAACATAAAAATTGCTGTCATTGGAACAGATAAACAATATGGATGTCTTCTGCATCATAACAAATATATAAGACTTTTATTAGTTTTTGCCAGTAAACTTATTTTTTATTTGTACTAGCAAATTAATATTTTTAATAAGGAAGATGATTAAAAATTCATTGTCCATGGAGTAAAAACTGGAAATGAAAATTCCCAGTTTCTTTAGTACATGGAAGCAAATCCAGTTTATGTATAGTAATTCAGTCCACACTAACATCTTTGCCCTCTGGGCTTAAAAAATTCTTTGGGAAACAGAACAAATAGATATAACATAATAACAATTAAAATATGTAGTTTACAGATGCAGACTACCATGTATAAAACATACAAACAACAAGGACCTACTATATAGCACAGAGAACTATATTCAATATCTTATAATAACTTACAGTGGAAAGAATCTTAAAAAGAATCACTTTGCTGTGTACCTAAAATGTTGTAAATCAACTATACTTCAGTAAAAAATTTTAATATGTAGTTTGTAAGAATTTAGAGTAAAAGTTGTTGTTCAGTTACTCAGTCCTGTCTGACTCTTTGCAACTCTGTGGACTACAGAATGCCAGGCTTCCCTATCCTTCACTATCTCCCGGAGTTCACTCAAACTCATGTCCACTGAGTTGGGGATTGCAATCCAACCTTCTCATCCTCTGTCATCCCCTTCTTCCCCTACCTTCAATCTTTCCCAGCATCAGGGTCTTTTCCAATGAGTTGGGTCTTTTCCAGTGAGTTGCCTGTTCATATCATGTGGCCAAAGTATTGGAGCTTCAGCTTCAGCATCAGTCCTTCCAATGAATATTCAGGATTGATTTCCTTTGGATTGACTGGTTGGATCTCCTTACTGTCCAAGGTACTTTCAAGAGTCTTCTACAGCATCATAGTCTGAAGGTATCAGTTCTTTGGCTCTCAGCCTTTTTTATTGTCTGGCTCTCACATCTATACATGACTACTGCAAAAACCATGACTTAGACTGTATGAACCTTTGCAGGCAAAGTAATGTCTTTGTTTTTTAATATGCTGTCTAGGTTTGTAGCTGCAGTCACCATCCACAGTGATTTTGGAGCCCAAGAAAATAAAGTCTGTCACTGTTCCCACTGTTTCCCCAGGTATTTGTCGTGAAGTGATGGGACTGGATGAATGATTTTCTTTTTTTGAATATTGAATTTTAAGTCAGCTTTTTCACCCTCTTCTTTAACTTTCATCAAAAAGCTCTTTAATTCCTCTTTGCTTTCTGCCATAAAGGTGGTGTTGTCTGCATAAATGAGGTTATTGATACTTCTCCTGGCAAACTTGATCCCAGCTTGTGCTTCACCCAGCCCAACATTTCACATGATGTACTCTGCATATAAGTTAAATAAACATGGTGACAATATACAGCCTTGATATAACTCCTTTCCCAATTTTGAACCAGTACATTGTTCCATGTCTGGTTCTAACTGTTGCTTCTTGACCTGCATACAGGTTTCACAGGAGGCAGGTAGAGTGGTCTGGTATTCCCATCTCTTTAAGAATTTTCCACAGTTTGTCGTGACCTACACAGTCAAAGACTTTATGTAGTCAGTGAAAGAGAAGTAAATGATGAACTCCATGAAAAGCAAAGTAATCATAAAAGACTTTCTGGGAAGGATACAACTGAATGTGTGGTTTGAGGGATGTTTAATTTCAAAATGTTCTGACCTTGTGCCTTGAGGAAACAAGGTAAAGTGAACAAGGGGGCAATAATTATCATGTGTTAGTGCAGCATGAAAGGAATTTACCTGATAAAAAGGAGATATAGCTTTTGGAAAAAAATCAGATACAAAATTATGTACATAAAATGGGAGAGAATGTAGGCAATCAAAATCCCAGGAGGGGAGGGCTTACCTTCAACAGTAATTTAACAGTAAGACTATAGAGAACCTGTGAAGGGTATTGATGTAATGAAAACACGTTAAACAAAATGAATCTGTAGTGATTATCAGAACTGAATACACATGCTGGGGTTACAGGAGTGCTGCAATTTACTCTCATTTTAGGAAAAGTTTTGAGGGTTAGAAATGACAAGCCACATTAATACTTAAAATTATGAAGAAAAAATCTGAGATCCATGTGATTGTGTCCACATGTGACAGATGGCAATAAAGGGCTTGTTCACCACTTTCAGGAGTCTTAATTTTCAGCACAATCATGGTAAATTGAAGAGTTGGCATGGTAGACAAAGAAAAAAGAGAAAGTAAAGAAAGTCCTCAAGAGCTGCTTGGTGAAGATGGAATCTGGACCCTTGAGGTGTCTTGTTAGTGGACACTATGTCTCCACTGGCCGCCACTACCACCCAGACATGCTCTACCTCTGGGAACAAAAGCTTGGTTTTATGACTCATAACACTTTGGGCCACAACAAGGTAGAAATATTGGAGTTGAAACGCCAAACAAAGCCAGAGCCTCCAAAGGATGATACCTTCTCTGGGAGTATTTTCTACAGCGGTTCCATTTGCCTGAGAAATGTCAACAAGAACTCATCTTCCTGGACCAAGCCACACAAAAACATCCCTGCGTACTTCATGGTCATTGTCCTGTTTTCCCATGTGGTCCTGGAGCCCCCAAGCAGTCCTGAACTTCACTGGCCCTGACATCTAGCCAGTTCAGTTCAGTTCAGTTCAGTTGCTCAGTAGTGTCCGACTCTTTGCAACCCCATGAATCACAGCACGCCAGGCCTCCCTGTCCATCACCAACCCCCGGAGTTCACCCAAACCCATGTCCATCGAGTAGGTGATGCCATCGAGCCATCTCATCCTCTGTTGTCCCCTTCTCCTCCTGCCCCTAATCCTTCCCAGCATTAGGGTCTTTTCCAATGAGTCAACTCTTCGCATGAGGTGGCCAAAGTATTGGAGTTTCAGCTTCAACATCAGTCCTTCCACTGAACACCCAGGACTGATCTCCTTTAGAATGGACTGGTTGGATCTCCTTGCAGTCCAAGGTACTCTCAAGAGTCTTCTCCAACACCACAATTCAAAAGCATCAATTCTTTGGTGCTCAGCTTTCTTCACCATCCAACTTTCACATCCATACATGACTACTGGAAGAAACATAGCCTTGACTAGATGGACCTTGTTGGCCAAGTAATGTCTCTGCTTTTAAATATGCTATCTAGGTTGGTCATAACTTTCCTTCAAAGGAGTAAGCATCTTTTAATTTCATGGCTACAATCACCACAGAAGCAAATTCTCATGGAATAGATGATGTGCTCAAGTCAGGCCTCAGGAGAGTCTCGCAAAGCAACTATGAAATATGTGAAGAAGCAAGGCTCAGGTGTGAGAGCAAGCAGAAAATCAAAGAGGCTCTCAGATACTGAATAGTATATAATCATTTAAAATATTTAAAGAAATAAAAGAGGGATGTCATAACACAAAAAAGAAGGAAATATGATCAAAGGAGACTAAAAACATTTTACATAAATAAATATAAATTCCAGTCGAGTTGTACAAGTTAAAAATCTTAGTGGACAGGCTGTCAGTGCAAAGAGAAAGCATACTTTGCTTCATTAATAACTTCTCAACAATAAAGGGAAAAATGGATGGCTGTGTTAATGTGGGATGAAGAAAATAGAGTGAAACATAAGTAGCCTCACATTTCCTAGTAACAGCCACCTATTCTGAAACCTCTAATGAGTTCAACTTAGACTATTATACTATTTAAGAAAGAGAAAAATATAATAATATGTAGGTGGGTTTCAATAATAATGAATGAACAGAAAAAAAGTTGCAACTTAAAGACATCATCATAATTAGTTTGACATTGATTACATCTATTTTCTCCGATAAAGGCTACAGACTGACTCATTACTATTCCTAAATTCTGTCACATTTTTTGTTGAAACAAAATACTTCTGTTAGAATATTTACTACTCCTCATACAAGTAAATATTGCCCTTGCAGGATTGAACCCAGCATGTAGCCAGTGCCAAGTAGCATTGGTCACATAGTTACAAAGATAAAGAATGGCCGGACTGACTTCAAATTGATGATTTTTTTTTCCAACACATTAAAAAGTTGAAGGCACAAAGCAATCAACTGGCTCAGAATTTAGTGAGGGACTGGGTCTACAGGGAGAAGGGAAATTGAAAGGGAGAGAATTGGCCAGACACCAGTGAGGACAATTCAGCTGGAAGAACTGATGAGACAGTTCGAAGTCCTGGGGCCACAGAAGTCACTGGAGTCTGTAACTCTGTCCACGATGATTGTGTGAGACAGTAAGGAAGACCTCAGTTAAGACAGGTCTTCAGGGATGCAGAGTGGGTTCAACTATGAACATGAGGACAAGCTACAGCACAGGAGCGGGGCAGGATCACGTACAGACAATCTCCAGGGGCAACAAAGGGCATGAGAATCTGGCCAAACCAGTCTGATCTGAGGGGGATCTCCCTGAAGCAGGCAGGTGATCTGATCAGATGCCAAGGATGGGAGTGAGCATTTGATCGGGTACTGCATGGAGGACTTTTGCAAAGCAGGCTCAGCAGGATTCTTGCTAAAAGTGGACTAAATGGGCCAAGGACAAGCCTTGTGTGGCCCAGTTGAGATAAAGGCTCAGAAGAGCCTGTCTTGCATTCAATCTGGAGAACATCCTACCAGGTCTTCCTGCACAAAACCCAAGGTGTCTACTAGCAAGCTGAAAGAAGCTAAGTGCCATCCATTTTGGTGCAGACATAGGGAAGGAGCTAGTGCTGGCAAAATAACTTAAAATGAAATCTTCTTCCAGCCCAGAAACCTCTTCACAAAAGTAGAAGAGAAAGAGGGGGTTCATTGGTCACTAAGTCATGAGCAAACCAGAACGAGGTGGGCATCACAGGCATCCACTGGGAGCCTGTGGACAGAAGGGAAGCCCACCTGTCGCATGGCTGACGGAGCCCCTACACGCTCACTCTCAAGATGAGCAGTGGCTCCTCCACCAGCAAGAGGACATGGGGAGCACTCGTCACACACAGTTCACCCCAGTCCACCTGCTGACTGGGGTGACATCATGTTTGCTGATCTACTTTATCTAGAGGAAAACCAAATGTAGTTGTGCAGTGTGGAGCAGGAGCTGAGGGAGCACTGCCTCCCACAGACTCAGAGGTGGGCTCGCCTCCCCTGATGAGTACATTTCAAAGAGGTGACCCCCAGGTCCCTCCCTGATAAAGGTGTTCCTGGGTCACAGTGTTGACAAAAGTTCAGTCTACTACTCAAAAGTATTTATAATATTATACATCGAGAGATAGAAAATAGATGTAATATTATATGTAAAAATATAAGAGAGGATAAAGTACTTAGAAACACAATTACAAGTTTTCTGAAATAAATACTCTGAGACAAAAGGACACTATAGAAAAGCCTTTCCCAGTTTTCAGCCTAGAGAATTGAGCCTCTTGTCTCTCAGGTGCCTCTGTCCTTACATAGCTCCGAATAATGAGTGATAACAGTGGACCACTCTAAGGGGACAGAAAAGAAACAAGAACGTGCACGGGGACCCTTGCTGAGGAGAAAACAAGGTGCATACACAGGACTCAGAGCCAAGCCACCACACCCACCTTGGAACCTCCTTATCTCAATAAGATTTTGAAAGTTGAGGTAACTGAGAGTAACCATAGCAATAGCAAATCTCAAACACACACCACTCTAGATTAGTGTCAGTACCCCACTAAAGCTCCAGCAAAAGAAAGTGGTGTCCATCTCCAGATATCAAGACTGTTTACCTCGGTCACTGTTGTCCTATGCAACACGTCTGGCTTTGAACAACAACAAAAAAATATGAGGCGTATGAAAGTCTAGAGCAACAAAGAAATGAGGATCAGACTCAGCTACGACACACATTTGGAACTATCTGACATAGAAATCTCCAAAACCACCAGAGGAAAAAAGAAATTCTACATTTAGAAGAAAAAGATAAGGATTACTGCAGGTTTTAAATCACAGGCCCTATAAGCAAGAAAATTACATGTTTCAGGTTTTACATAAAATTACATATTTAACATACTGTAAGAATAAATACTGTCAACCACAAATTCTATGGTCAGCAAAGGTCATTCAGAAATGATGGAGAAATAAAGGAGAGAATTAATTTCCAAGAGATCTAGTGTATAATAAATGGTAAAGGAAGCTCTTTAGACTGAAATAATATATCATTCTGAAACTTTGGATCGATGCAAGGAAATGAAGAGCTCTAGAAATGGAGTGAATAAAAGTAAAATTAAATTTATGATTTTTCTTGGTTTGAAATACCTTAAAAGATAACTCACTCAAGCCAAAAAAGGTAGCAGTAGCTCATGTGTTTATGGTGCATGTAAAAGTAGAGAGTATGATGAAGTAACTCAAATAATGTAGGGAAAGAAATGAGAATATATTGATGTAAAGTTCTGGCAATAAAAGGTAGACTCTGATTAATTCAAAATGTATATTGTAAACCCAAGGGGATCAATGAAAAAAGTAAATAAGGAGGACTGTCAAAAAGATAAAATCAATTCAAAACAAATAATTTAAATAAGAGACAGGGAAGGAGAAAGAAAGAAGAAAGAGAACATGGCAAACAACAATGAAAAAAATCCTGAGAGAGGAGGAGTGGTTTTAATCCAAACACCTGAGTAATCACATTGCATGCGAATGGGATATGCACACCAGTAGAATAGAGCAAGTCAGATTGGATGAAAAGAGAAAGACTGTAAGGTGCCTGAAAAAAGCCAACTTTATATATAATGGGATAGGATAAAACTGAAAGCACAGAACAAGATGTAAAACGCATACACTAACCAAATGAGTGGGGCTAAATATATTATCATCAGACAGAACAGGTATCAGAGCAAGGAGCAATATTGGAAACAAAGTGAGATTCATGAGAAAGGAGGCAGTTCTTCAGGAACACATGATAATCCTGAGTGTGCATCAGCTAGCATCAGCGTTCCAAACCCCTGAGACAGAAAGGGAAGAAGCCAATAGGATAAATAAACTAATCTGAGTTCAGTGTAAGAAGTCAGCCATCCTGTCTGACTGACAGGATGTGAGTCAGCAAGGAGAGAGGACCTCAATGATTCGATTGGCCAACACCTTTGATTGACATCTACAGAGCACTCAGCCCAACAGCAAGAGTTCCTGTATTTTCAAGTTTATATAAAATATGCAAGACTGACCATATCATGGACCATGAAACACAACTCACAAAATCTCACAGAAAAAATTCATATGAAACATGTCCCTCAAGCAATAATAGATGAAATAATGCTACTTTCTGGGGGGGGGAAATGAATATATTTTTAAAATATAATTAAATATTTCTGTTTTGCTTAAATTTTAATCATACAAATAACAACTAAAATACATGTGTTTCTTGACATTACTTCAGGTAGCGCTGGTGCTAAGGAACCTGCCTGCTGGTGCAGGAGATCTAAGAGATGAGGGTTCGATCCCTGGGTCGGGAAGATCCCCTGGTGGAAGACATGGCAGCCTACTCCAGTATTCTTGCCTTGAGAATCCCATGGACAGAGGAGCCTGGCGGGCTACAGTCCATAGGGTGGTACAGAGTTGGACACAACTGAAGCGACTTAGCACACAAGCATGTGTGCACATACACACATATATTACATATATAATATATATATATATATAAAATTCAGAGATTGCTAAATTGTTCTTTTGTATTCTGGAGTTTATTGTTAAATTCTAAATATTGTATATAAAGTGTTTTCTATCATTACTTATATGATAATTTAATTTTTATTCATTTATTTCTCTTGAAAGTATTTTTACTTTATGTTTGAAGAAAAAAGTATGTGAAATTATTCTTTGACTAACAAGGCAATGGCACCCCACTCCAGTACTCTTGCCTGGAAAATCCCATGGACGGAGGAGCCTGGAAGGCTGCAGTCCATGGGGTCGGGAAGAGTCAGACAGGACTGAGCAACTTCACTTTCTCTTTTCACTTTCATGCATTGGAGAAGGAAATGGCAACCCTCTCCAGTGTTCTTGCCTGGAGAATCCCAGGGACGAGGGAGCCTCGTGGGCTGCCATCTATGGGGTCGCACAGAGTCGGACACGACTGAAGTGACTTAGCAGTAGCAATGCAATATTATGAATTTCTTGTAAATCATCAGTTGGCTTATAAAGGCAATAACGTGCTGGTATAGCTTCCTCTTATGTACATGTTCAAGTAGAATCTGCCTCTAGTGAAGAATATTTTATTTTACACATTTTGTTCAGGTAATACTACTTAACTCTTTTCATAAAGTGGAAATAGAGGAAATTTGGTTCAGTAGTAAGTACCTTGACCTATGACCTAAGGGATATGACTTTTCGTTTTAGCTCATTATGGATGAATTTGTGTGTCTGTGTGCACACATGCATGCATGTGTATGTTGATAGATAATTGTACAAATATGCACTTATTCGTACACACGTATGAGCCAGTTTTTCACTTTATTTGTTCTCCCTTCAAGTACTTCCTTATATTTTGTTTCCTAGGTTAAGATATGGTTCAACTCACCATTTTTGAAATAGCCACCTGTGTCATGTGTAATGGAGAAGGCAATGGCAACCCACTCCAGTACTCTCGCCTGGAAAATCCCATGGACAAGGAGCCTGGTAGGCTTCCGTCCATGGGGTCGGAAGAGTCAGACACGACTGAGCGACTTCACTTTTACTTTTCACTGTCATGAGTAATGAAGATTTAGGAAGCCTTGTATAAATTTTGTGTAATGTACATTTAAGAAGCCTTATATTAATTCCTGCACAACTCCTAAATGCTTTTTGACATCATGTGCTAGGAAACTTCTGACAGATGGTGCTGCACATCTTCTGCCCACGTGAGTGCAAACATCCAAGCACCAGACTGGTCAGATCTGAGCCGAAAGCATAGGCTGAGGATAACAGCAGGGTCTTAAGAGAACCTGGTCACAAGCTATCAGCTTAAAGAGGAATAGAAAGAAATATAACTAGGACATTCCTAATGAAATGAATGAAACTCATGGCAGGTAACAGAGAATGTATCTTCAACAAAGAAACAGATTTATTGACAGCACACAAAATGATTTCTATAATCAAAATCAAGGCGTTCCGCCGCGGCCGCGGAGCCCGCCGGCCGGCGAGGACCTACTCCCGGGCGGCCCGCAGACCCGCGGGAGCAAAGCGGCCGTGGCTGGGAGGCGAGGCGGGCCGCGCGCCGGGCTGGGAGCCGGCGACAGAGGCGCCCGGGGCGGTCGGGCGCACGACGCGGAAAGCGCCGCTGCGGCAGCGGCCGCCGAGGCTCCACGGGCCCCGGCGGCCCGACCCGAACGGGCGGGAGGCTCGGGCGGGCGCCCTGGCGCGGGAGTCAGGTGTAGGCGACCAGGAGGGGTCGGCCACGGAGTTCGGACCCGGTAACTTACAAGATTAAAATTAAATTTGGTTGACGATGATTCTGAAAATACGCTGTTTTATTTGAGGTATGCCACTTTGAAGACTGAGACCATGGAATTTTATCCTTGAGGATAAATCTTTGTGATAGTCTGTATTTTGTATAGCAAGAATATGAATCCTGAAGCTGAATCGCCTAAGGGGCCTCTACAGTGAAGTGAAACAGATGTTGGTGGAAGCATTTACACACAGTCAGCTTGAAGAGTCTCAAATGGACCCTGCCACTGAGAAATCAAGATGGCAGTCCACTATGGGGAATTGGGGAAAATGGATTAATTCAAGAGTGCTGTGATAATATACAACCAAGACAGGGTTCTTTTAACATGGATTTCATGAAATGAATGAAGATATAGGTTTCTTAACAGCACAAATGGATGGTAAATTTGACTTTCTAGAGACTTTTTGTATCATTAAGAATATTTTTGACATTTGGAGAAAAAGATGGCACATTAACAGATGATAGTTTGTATGCCTGGAATTTTTTCAGTTTGATTTGTATGAGTATGACCTTGTGGAATGTTAACTTTAATAAAATTTCTAACACTTAAAAAAAAAATCAAATAATGTCCAAACTATTTACCTAGTAGGTTGTAGTTTGCAAATATTCCATAAATTAAGAGTAGAAAACCACTATTTGCTCAAATATGATTACGTGACCAAAATTCAAAAAGCCTTAAAACCAAAGCACAGAATTAAAAGAGACTCATGAGGAAAAGTAGAATAGAAATTCATGACAGATCCAAAGGGGTTACTATGAAATAATAAAAGTTCCAAAAACATTTTTGGGTGACTGATAAAAGAGAAGTCATATATATTACAAGTAAAAGTTCCTGATGTGAAGATAGCTCGTGCATAGCAGTTGAAAACTTTCTATAACGCCCAGTTAAGAACTTAAAGGAAAAGGAAGAAAGCACATATGTTAGAAAATAGAGTAAGCAGACATCCAGTCTATGATTGGCAGTGCTGGAAGCCAGAAAAGGGTGGAATAAAATCTACAAAGTATCAAGAGAAAAGAATGACATTCCTAAATGATGTTCCCAGCCAGGATCAGCATCATTCCTCACACAACCCAGTCAAGGAAGATACTCAAGGGCAAATAAAACTCCTTGGGATGGGGATTTGTCATTTGAGGTGGAGCACAACAAAGAAGGTGAGTAGAAGTAAAAGGGGGAAAGAAGAGGAAGAGGAGATGATGATACAGGAAAATGTGCCTATTTGTAGAATTGATAAACAAATACAGTGATGCAGAGAAAGACATGTATACATGGGAAGTATAGATTATTTAAATAGAAGCTCACTCTTGCAAAATAAGATCTAATAATATCCTACAAAGGAAATAGATAAATTATATAAAAGATGAATCAGGAATTTGAAGAGGAGTACTAGGAAAATAAAAAGTGTGTGGATTCTAAAGACCTTATGGTCATGGTTTGAAGAGCAGGGTAATAAGATAATTTCAAAGGATACATTTATAGGATGAGATAGCGTAAACACAAGGAGAATAAAATGCCTTAGGTATTAGAAATAGTTGGTAATCTGTTGTCATATCATAGTGGAAAAATTAAGTTTCAAATATGAGGGCCAACTTCAGCTTCCAGCAAAGGTGGAGTAATAGAGAAAAAAAAATCTCCAGTCAGAAATAGTTAATAAACTGGAAAAAGAAATATATGAAACAGTGACACCCAAGGTCACAGAAGAGAGGAAGGAAATGAGGGGAGCATTCTGTTTGGTATAGCAGACCACCTGAGATGGCTTCTGGGCCTCTGGGCAAGGAGGGTAATTCCAATGGAGCCCACTTGTGCCCACGGTTGGAGCAGAGCTGAAAGTCTGGGGAAGTCAAGGGGGTTAGTGTTCACAGCACAAGTCCTGGAAAGGAAGGAGTTCCAAAGAGAGCTCTGGAGATTCAGAGGCCCTCCTTCCCACCCCTACCTGGTCAGGGAAAGGCCCACCTGAGAGGATTAGAAGAACCAGCACCTACATGATGCCCAAAATAAAACCTCCAACAGCCAGAGTAGAAAACGTTGGTTTTCATGGGGCACTGATTAACGAGCTAAGAAAGACCTTGTATCAATAAATGGGGAAAATTAATCTCAGGCTAAACCCTTTTCTGGTCCCATCTGTGAAGTCAAAGCACAATTCTAAAAGATCAAAATTAATTAGTCACTTATCAGGTCCTATAACAAAACTCAAACCTAGTTTTATAAAGATAAAAATACCTAACACTCAACCAGGTAAGAACAGAATGCCTGGCATCAAATTGAAAATTATCAGACACAGACTTTATGAAAAAACTAACTCAAAATAAATCACATATTTAAAAATAAATTGTGAAAGTATACTTTTAAAAGGAAAAGAAAAGCAGATGGCAAATTTCTAGAACCTTGGATTGGCAAAGAGACTCCACATATACTGCCAAAGGTACAGACTATAAATGGAAACACTGACAAACTGGAATTTACCAAAATGAAATAAGTTTTCCCTGTGAATGAGACTATGAAGATGCAAATACAAGCTGCAGGCTTGAAAGTAAGTATTTAAAGGCCACATTTGCAACAGAGACATTGTACCTAAAATATATAAAGAACCCCCAAAGTCAACAGTAAAAAATACAAACAATCCAATTTGAAAATAGGCAAAAGATATCAACAGGCATTTATTCAAAATATGCTAAAGGAGATCCTTTCAGCAGAAGAGAAATGATACCAGATGGAAACTTTCAAGAATGGTGAAGACACAGTTCATCTGTAAACTGAGACATTAACCTGACACAGTTTTGTGGTTGTGATCTACACCACACTATGAGGACTCTGGCAAGCATAAGAATTGGGAAAATATTAATGAGGTTTAGTGAACTGAGTATAGGTCAGAGCTATGCCGTTATTAGCCTTGAACAAATTCACTGTATTGTGAGAACTGTAGTTGTCTAGTAATATGGAGGATCAATTTTGAAACTATCCTTTTATGGTCTGTCCTTTAGGATCGATACAAAGTTATCTCCAATATCATCAATGAAGAGGATAATGGGAAGTAGTATTTTTGAGTGTTGTTTGTTTTTCTGTTGAGGGAATGAGACTAGATGTAGAAAAAAGGGAAGCCAAGAATTTACCCTGAAGGGTCAGAATGGAACTGAGATATCAGTATATACTCTAGTGTTATTGTTAATTTACATAGATGATGATGGTGATGATGATAGAGAGGAAGGAAGGGAATGTGCAGACACACACCAAGCTCATACGTTCTGTCTCCATCCTAGAGTCAGTGACATAGTGGTAGCCACACACCCACCTAACCCCCACAGTTGGCACATAAACTGCTTTTTTCATTAAAAAGAATCAGAGTTCCTTGGAGAAATGATTGATTCCAGAGCCAGAGTAGAAAAAGTGGAAGATGAGGTTTCAACTTCTTGTTTTGACAGAACGTAAGGAAACAGTCCGAGATGCAGTACTTGGACGCAATCTCAAAAATGACAGAATGATCTCTGTTTGTTTCCAAGGCAAACCATTCAGTATCACGGTAATCCAAGTCTATGCCCTAACCAGTATGCTGAAGAAGCTGAAGTTGAAAGGTTCTATAAAGACCTACAAGACCTTTTTGAACTAACACCCAAAAAAGATGTCCTTTTCATTATAGGGGACTGGAATGCAAAAGTATGAAGTTAAGAAACACCTGGAGTAACAGGCAAATTTGGCCTTGGAATACGGAATGAAGCAGGGAAAAGGCTAATAGAGTTTTGACAAGAGAACGGACTGGTCATAGCAAACACCCTCTCCCAACAACACAAGAGAAGACTGCACACATGGACATCACCAGATGGCCAACACTGAAATCAGATTGATTATATTCTTTGCAGCCAAAGATAGAGAAGCTCTATACAGTCAGCAAAAACAAGACCAGGAGCTGACTGTGGCTCAGATCATGAACTCCTTATTGCCAAATTCAGACTTAAATTGAAAAAAGTAGGGAAACCCACTAGACCATTTAGATATGGCCTAAATCAAATCCCTTATGATTATATAGTGGAAGTGAGAAATAGATTTAAGGGCCTAGATCTGATAAACAGAGTACCTGATGAACTATGGACAGAGGTTCATGACATTATACAGGAGACAGGGATCAAGACCATCCCCATGGACAAGAAAGAAAGCAAAATGGCTGTCTGAGGAGGTTTACAAGTAGCTGTTAAAAGAAGAGAAGTGAAAAGCAAAGGAGAAAAGAAAAGATATTCCCATTTCAATGCAGAGTTCCAAAGAATAGCAAGAAGAGATAAGAAAGCCTTCCTCAGAAATCAATGCAAGGAAATAGAGGGAAACAACAGAATGGGAAAGACTAGAGATCTCTTCAAGAAAATTAGAGATACCAAGGGAACGTTTCATGCAAAGATGGGCTCAATAAAGGACAGAAATGGTATGGACCTAACAGAACCAGAAGACATTAAGAAGAGGTGGCAAGAATACACAGAAGAACTGTACAAAAAAGATCTTCATGACCCAGATAATCACGATGGTGTGATCACTCACCTAGAGCCAGACATCCTGGAATGCAAAGTCAAGTGGGCCTTAGGAAGCATCATGACAAACAAAGCTAGTGGAGGTGATGGAATTCCAGTTGAGTTATTTCAAATCCTGAAAGGTGATGCTGTGAAAGTGCTGAACTCAATATGCCAGCAAATTTGGAAAACTCAGCAGTGGCCACAGGACTGGAAAAGGTCAGTTTTCATTCCAATCCCAAAGAAAGGCAATGCCAAAGAATGCTCAAACTACCGCAGAACTTCACTCATCTCACATGCTAGTAAAGTAATGCTCAAAATTCTCCAAGCCAGGTTTCAGTACGTGAACCGTGAACTTTCAGATGTTCAAGCTGGTTTTAGAAAAGGCAGAGGAACCAGAGATCAAATTGCCAACATCTGCTGCATCGTGGAAAAAGCAAGAGAGTTCCAGAAAAAACATCTATTTCTGCTGTATTGACTATGCCAAAGCCTTTGACTGTGTGGATCACAATAAACTGTGGAAAATTCTGAAAGAGATGGGAATACCAGACCACATGGCCTGCCTCTTGAGAAATCTGTATGCAGGTCAGGAAGCAACAGTTAGAACTGAACATGGAACAACAGACTGGTTCCAAATAGCAAAAAGAGTACATCAAGGCTGTATATTGTCATCCTGCTTATTCAACTTCTATGCAGAGTACATCATGAGAAATGCTGGGCTGGAAGAAGCACAAGCTGGAATCAAGATTGCCGGGAGAAATATCAATCACCTCAGATGTGCAAATGACACCACCCTTATGGCAGAAAGTGAAGAGGAACTAAAAAGCTTCTTGATGAAAGTGAAAGAGGAGAGTGAAAAAGTTGGCCTAAAGCTCAACATTCAGAAAACTAAGATCATGGCATCTGGTCCCATCACTTCATGGGAGATAGATAGAGAAACAGTGGAAACAGTATCAGACTTTATGTTTTGGGGCTCCAAAATCACTGCAGATGGCAACTGCAGCCATGAAATTAAAAGACACTTACTCCTTGGAAGGAAAGTTATGACCAACCTAGATAGCATATTCAAAAGCAGAGACATTACTTTGCCAACAAAGGTCCTTCTAGTCAAGGCTATGGTTTTTCCAGTGGTCATTTATGGATGTGAGAGTTGGACTGTGAAGAAAGCTGAGCATCAAAGAATTGATGCTTTTGAACTGTGGTGCTGGAGAAGACTCTTGCAAGTCCCTTGGACTACAAGGAGATCCAACCAGTCCATCATAAAGGAGACCAGTCCTGGCTGTTCATTGGAAGGACTTATGCTGAGGCTGAAACTCCAATACTTTGGCCACCTCATGCGAAGAGTTGACTCATTGGAAAAGACTCTGATGCTGGGAGGGATTGGGGGCAGGAGGAGAAGGGGACGACAGAGGATGAGATGGCTGGATGGCATCACCGACTCGATGGACATGAGTTTGAGTGAACTCTGGGAGTTGGTGATGAACAGGGAGGCCTGACTTGCTGCGATTCATGGGGTCACAAAGAGTCAGACACGACTGAGCAACTGAACTGAACTGAACTGAAGGAAAATCAAGAAATCTTGGGGACATGCCCAAAAGACCAAATACAGGACAATCCGAGCATAAAATAAATAACAGTAAAAGATTATCCCATTGGTTAAAATAGATATAAAATATGAATAGAATAAAATATAAATCCTGCAGTCCATACTGATATAAGTTAATTAAGTCATTTAATAACTATGGAAGAATGATGAATTTAGAAAATCATCAATGAAGTCTAAAATTCATAAAGTTTATAGACAAACAGGGTATTTATAGCATTTCCAATCATCTTTCTACAAATTAGTTATTAGAATGGGAAAATTGTTACCATATACTTAACGCCACCTGAGCTAAGAAGTCTCCAACACTGGGACAAAAGTACATCTTGCTCCTCCTTACAGATTGCTTTCAGAAATTATTCAGCACCTCCTTCCTGGTTTCTTGCAAAAAAACACATCACTCTGTCTACACCTGATGAACTTTCAGACAAATCTAAATTCTGCAAAAGTATTATCTATACTTTAAAATGTCACCATAAAAAGTACAATGTCAGTGAAAGCTTAGGCCATTTTCTAGATTGAAACAGAAAAATGAAACATGACAGAATCTGAGCATGGAGGGGTGAAGATACAGATTGAGGACACAACTACAAAAATTGTTATTGAAATAATTGAACATGAAGTGAGTATGAACAGATAACTGTACTGTACCAGAGTTTGCTTATTTGGATAGTGGCTCTTTGGTTAATTAAAACCATGCCCTTACTGTATTTTTCCACAACACTAAAAGATGTTTATCAATTTTCATAATCAATTCCCAGATGAAAAAGATAATGGCACACCATAATGGGGACATGATTAACCTAACAATATAAAATAATTACATAAAATTTGAGGGGTCAAGCAGAGTGAAGTGATAAGTGAAAGTGCATACATGCATGTTTTCATCCACCCAACTAGTCTATGTCTTTTGATTGGTGCATTTAATCCATTTACATTTAAGGTAGTTATCAATATGTATAATTCTGTTCACTACAGTTCAGTAGCTCAGTCGTGTCCTACTGTTTGTGACCCCATGGACTGCAGCATGCCAGGCTTCCCTGTCCATCACCAGTTCTCGGAGCTTGCTCAAACTCGTGTCCTTTGAGTTGGTGATGCCCTCCAACCATCTAATCCTCTATTGGCCCCTTTTCCTGCCTTCACTCTTTCCCAGCATCAATGTCTTTTCCATTGAGTTGGCCTTCGCATTAGGTGACCAAAGTATTGGAGCTTCAGCATCAGCACTAGTCCTTCCAATGAATATTCAGGGTTGATTTTCTTTTCTTTTTTAAATATAAATTTATTTATTTTAATTGGAGGTTAATTACTTTACAATATTGTATTGATTTTGCCATACATACAGGGTTGATTTTCTTTAGGGTTGATTGGTTTGATCTCCTTGCCGTCCAAGGGACTCTCAAGAGTCTTCTCCAACACCACAGTTCAAAAGCATCAATCAGTGACCCATTTTCTTAATTGTTTTGGGTTTATTTTCTGTAGGTCTTTTCCTTCTCTTATGTTTCCTGCCTAGAGAAGTTCCTTTAGCATTTGTTGTAAAGCAGGTTTGGTGGTCCTGAATTCTCTTAACTTTTGCTTGTCTGGAAAGCTTTAGATTTCTCCATCAAATCTGAATGAGAGTCTTGCTGGGTAGGGTATTCTTGGTTCTTGGTAGGTTCTTCTCTTTTATCACCTTAAATATATCATGCCATTCCCTTCTGACTTATAGAATTTCTGTTGAGAAATCAGCTGATAACCTGTTGAGAGTTCCCTTGTATGTTATTTGTTGTGTTTCCCTTGTTGCTTTTAATATTTCATCTTTGTCTTTAATTTTTGTTAGTTTGATTGCTATGTGTCTTGGTGTGTTTCTCCTTGGGTTTATCCTCCCTGGGACTCTCTGTGCTTCCGGGACTTGGTTGATTATTTCCTTTCCCGTGTTAGGGAAGTTTTCAGCTATCATCTTTTCAAATATTTTGTCAGGTCCTTTCTCTCTTCTCCTTCTGAGACCCCTATAATGTGAATGTTAGTGTGTTTAGTGTTGTCCCCGAGGTCTCTTAGGCTGTCTTCTTTTTTTTTTTTTTTTTTTTTTTCATTCTTTTTTCTATATTCTGTTCTGTGGCAATGATTTCCACCATTCTGCCCTCCAGGCCATTTATCCATTCTTCTGCCTTAGTTGTTCTACTGTTGATTCCTTCTACTGCATTGTTCATCTCTGTTTGTTCTTTAGTTCTTTCAGGTCTTTGGTAAAGATTTCTTGCATCTTCTCCATTCTCTTTCCAAGATCCTGGATCATCTTTACTACCATTATTCTGAATTCTTTTTCTGGAAGTTGCCTATCTCCACTTCATTTAGTTGCTTTTCTGGGGTTTTATCTTGTCCCTTCACGTAACATTCTACTTTTTCATCCTGATTAACTTTCTGTAATGTGATTTTTGTTCTAGCTGCTGTGGCATTGTGGTTCTTCTTGCTTCTTCTGTCTGCCCCCTGGTGGAGAGGCTAAGAGGCTTCTATAAGCTTTCATCTCACTGAAGCTTCTTCTTTGTCTTTGGGCATGGCGTATCTTTTTTTTTTTTTTTTTGGTGGTTTCCATCGTCCTCCTGTCGATGGTTGTTCAACAGCTAATTGCAGTTTTGGTGCTCTTCCAGGAGGAGATGAGCGCACATTCTTCTGCTCTGCCATCTTGAACCAGAAACCAGAAGAATGCCTATTCTTAGGGAAAGAATTTCACTAAAGAGTTCAGTGAAAAGGACCGAATGTTTCCAATTTCTTTTCAAGTGATTCAGAAATTGTGTGTGTGCATGTGTGTGTGTGCACATGTGTCTATATATGAGTGTGTGTGTGCATGTGTATACCTGTGGAGAAAGGGATAGGGAAGGGCAAGAGAGAAAAAGCAAATGTGGATCTGGGCTAAGGGTATAGAAATTGCTTGTACTACTATTTTAAACATACATTATATCAGAATAAAAAGTTACAAATACACTTTAAAATTAAGGTAAAATAGCAGAAGAAAGATCTAAACCCAAGCATCTATTAATACAGGTCCCTGTCTTCATACCTGTCATTTCTAATCATCCTCAGTTTTCCCCAGATTAGTTTAAATAATCTATAAAAGTTCAGCTTTGTGGAGCATGGAGATAAATGAATGGAGCAGATGGCTGGTTGGTTTTCTTGATGGGTTAGTGAGTAGGTCTTAAGGCAGACATAAAAATTGTGCCATGCCAGATATTCTACATGAAACATTAAAGGTACAGTCACTACTTAATGAGAAATCATATTCTTTGAGTTTATCTGCTAGGTATTCTCTGTAGAGTATTTTTTCTAACTTTCCTTTCATATAAATTTGAATGAATACATTCATTTAACATGGCCTTTTTTGCAAAAATAAAAGGAGCCATATTTGTAGGCTTCTCTCCCAAAAAACAAGCATGTGTTCTCTGCCTGGCCGGCCATCCACATTAACTGTTTATTTAAAAGCACTGAACAGTGTCTCCCAGAAATATTGACTTACCCTGTATCTTAATGAGCTACCTTGTGTGTCTCTGTTCTCTGGATTTCTATCTATTTGTGGTACAAAGTGAAATAAAACCTAGGAAACTTTGCATCTACATGAAATCAGGACATCTGTTCAGACCCAGCATGTGGTCTGAAGACAAAGACATGGAGGCCACATCCAGGTTTCTGGTTGCACAGGCAGTTCGTCCTTTAACAGGACTAGCTGAGCTGTCAAGCTGGGTTGTCCAGCATTTGAAGTGGGATCTTTTCTGGAGCCCTTGCTGTTCAATAGAGGTTCTGAAGCTCAAAGTTTCTTCCCTACCTGGAATTCGGCTTCTATTAAAATGCTTGCATGGAGCTGGAACAACTCAGATTTCATGTGCTTGAGCCCTTCCTGAGCTTGCAGTCAGAGATGGTAGATTAGGTATGCCCGTAGACTGCCAGAGACCTCCAAACACACTGGGTCTGGCCTGTGATGTGTAAGTTGGAAATGAAAAGTTTCTTTCCAAAAATCACCCCAGGGGAAAAAAAAAAAACCCTAAATGCTTCAAGTAAACATCTTGAAGTTCATACCCATCTGAGGGGCTGAGAGTTAAAGTCTGAAGGAGCTGGTTTAAGATTGTTAAGAACTTGCTAATGAGTTATGATTTTCTGAACACCGGATGCTGTTCATGAAGAAGTGCTGTGTATAGAGGCCTGTGGATTTTATTAAAATGCTCCCCGAGTGTCCAGTGAGGAATTGGCCTAGGTGAGCTTGAAAATAGACCTTCCTCCTCTGAATTTCTGAGAAAGATCTGATCTAAGTGTCTGTGGTTGGCAATAATCAAAAGATCAGTTCAAGCCAAAAAACACTGAAGTCCACTTTCTCCACACCCTTTGCCTTGAAATAGTGAAATAAATAGCACAAAAGTGGGTTCTATTCATTAAGCCATTAATCTGTACATGTTCAGAAACAACCTTTTTCTCTTAAGGAGATAAATGTTTTAAGATATCTACAACTTGTTTTACACTGAAGTTTATCAACTGATTGATTAACTGATTTAACATGTTTGGGGGACTTGTGTGTGTCCGACCTCGTAGGTGAAGTGCTGTGGGATTGCTGAGAGAAGGAACACAGAGACTGTACCCTTCAGGAACTTCCATGCTCTGGAAAATGTCAGAAACAATTACAGCATCATATGAGTTGGTTAATGGGAGAAATCCCATTTAAGATTCTTTTGTTCAGTGAAAAAGCTATTACCATTCAATCAAAATAAAGTCTCTGTTGGTGGACCCAGATGGAACTCCCCAACCTAGTCTCCATCAAAGTAGACTGAAGGAAGCACTGACCTGTTAGATATCCCCGTGGTGTAACTAAGTTTCCATGTATTCCTGAAACCAATGCTTCTATGGGCTGAGGGCAGTAATCTCCACATGACAAAAGTCAAAACATGACTGTTTTCATCTGTAAAAATGTTGTATGAAAAATTCTTCAGTTGACCCAGATGTTAATATAACTTTGACTTTGTTCATCAGAAAGGAAGAATCATTACTCAGAAAATGCAATCTTACAAAAGAAACTAAAAATCAGAAGGAAAGTAATCAAAGCAATTGCTATTTTTCTCATTCATACTAAGAAGTAAAATAAATTCCTTGGGAAACTAAATTTCTCAAGCATATTTTCTATCTCGTATATTTCATCACAAACATATAATGTGCAAAAAGAGGGAAAAAAGATTTGTAAACAATTCCCAGTCAATACCCATTAGCTTTTCTTCCAGATACCTGTTCTACTATTCCTTAAACACACCTATTTCAGGCAAGGTTAATGGTTTAAAATGGTTTTTTTTCACCTAAGTTTTTAGGCATAGAGATTTTTATCAGGAAAGTAGAAATGTTAGTCACTCAATCGTGCCTGACTCATTGCAACTCTCCAGGCTCCTCTGTCCATAGGATTCTCTGGGCAAGAATACAAGAGTGCGTAGCTGTTCCCTTTTCCAGAGGATCTTCCTGACCCAGGGATCAAACCCAGGTCTCTTGGAAACAGGAATTTAATTCTGAAGGTTTAGAGAGAAAGCACAGAAGCTTGGTAAATTGCCTTCACTTTGTAGAGATTCTCTTGAAATAAGAAACATAAAAAGTATTTTTAAACGTTGTGTTCTATAAAATGAGCATTTAGGGCACATTTTCAGCATTTGAATTGATCACACATACTGCCCAGTCACCCACTGGACCAGGTGTGGAAGGTGCCACTCCTTGTCTACAGGGTGGTGACGACAAGGCAGTGGTTTCTGATGAGTGTCACTGAAAATGCTTCATGTGTGGGAAGACTCAACAGAAGGGACAGGATCGTGTTCTGAAATGTTTAGATGCTGAATTCAGAAGCCCCTTAGCTCTAAGTGGTATTGTGACCACCACAGGCTGTGCCTCAGAAAGTTAATTTTGCCCAGTGCCTTGGGTGGTTCATTTGTCAAGCATGCTGTGTAAGACGCTTGGAGGTAAATTCAGCTCTTACTGCAGTGCCCAGAATTATCCAGAGTTCAAAATACGTGAGCAACATAATGTACAGCCTATCCCAAGCCTGAGGGTGGAGGAGGAAGAATTTAGAACTGAGTAACAGACTCAGTTACTGATGTGATGCTCAGCAGTGTCACATGCCTCCGCTCCTTGCTTTGTCAAGGGGGCAAGCCAGCTGACATCTGAGAACAGCTCAGCCTGGCTGCCATCAACCTGCCATGAGTCAGCTCTGTGAATTGTGGTTTGGGTTTCCTTTACCTTGTATCAGGACCCTGAGCTGAGGAAATCCCCTGAGTTTGAGATCTTTCCATCGTTAGTATGTACTGATCTAATTAACCACCACTGATGTAGAGACACATACCTTCGCGGAATGGTTGTCTGTAGCCAGTTTCTGTTAAGAAAACACTTATTTAGCAAGAACGTATCTTTGTTTCAAGATGAATAGATGTCAGTTATGTTGCTGCTGTCAGGCTCTACGTGCTTAGCCCTGAGCTGGTGGAAAGACAGGGAGAGGGACCTCCCAGGACATAGTGACGTGCTTACATCATCAGCTCTGCTCACTCCTATGTCCACGGGACCCACCAACATGTCTGGCAGATGGTAGCTGTGCAGTATTATTTTAGAATGAATGAATGAAGTCACAGAGCAGCCTCAGACTCTGTGAGTGAGACAGCAGGAGGAGTAAACACCACTTCTAATGACATCATCCGTTTCATCATACCATAAAAATTTCCACTGCACCTGAATCCAGTGTGGAAAAAAAAAAAAAGATATTGAAGAAATTTTCTAGTTACTATAGCAACAAGAATAGATAGATTTTCCCCTATTTATAAATCATACATATTAGAGTTGAGGAGACATATTTCCACTTTTGTATATCCAAATTAATAACCTTTTCCAGCTAAAAATTTTCTCCTTTCCTGCTTCCATCGTGCAGGAGAAAATGAAACTAGTTTAAAAAATTAGAATTAAATGAACCTTTAAATTATCAGAAAAAGAAAAGCAAATGGAGACAGAGCTTTCAGATATTCTGTTTTCCTTGGAAAACTTCGCCCGTGTTCTACTCCAGTGTACCTGCATGTGTGCTCAGTCGCTCAGTCATGTCCGACTCTTTGCAACCCGATGGACTTTAGCCCACCCAGGCTCCTCTGTCCATAGGATTTCCCAGGCAGAATACTGGAGCAGGTTGCCCTTCCCTCCTCCTCCAGGGGATCTTCCAGACACAGAGCTGGAACCTGGATCTCCTGCATTAGCAGGCAGGTTCTTGACCACTGAGCCAGCAGGGAAACCTGCACCTGCACGTATTCCCTGCTCGCACAGTGGGGATCTGTACATGCTGAGAACATCTGCCCCCAGCCCAGACTGTCTCCTGCCAGATTCTCACTCATGACTCCAAGCACCTATGGCAGAGACGATGACTCGGCACAAGCGGGGCTTTTGTGAACGTGTCTCAGGAAATCCTGAGCAGCAGGAACACTTGAAGTGGAGAGGGCTGTTTAAATCTATGCTCAGGTTCTTGTGGGTCTGTTTTCTCAACTGAAAAATTAGATTAACAGCCAATTTGAGCTCAAAATGTTGTAAAGTAGACAAACTGAGATAACATACATAACCTTCTCAGCACAAGGCCTGGAATGTAATAAGCGTTCAATGAATGATGATTAATGTCCCTATTATTCCAATTTTTAAAAATCCATAAGGTGTCTTCAAGGCAAGTCAGTAGCTTAATACCAGATCTTTAATTTCCTAGTTAGTACAACAAAAATATCTTTACACCACTTATTTCTTCACAAGTTGAGGTAATATTATGAGCCATAATCGGAAGCTGACAAAACACTAGTGCAGGTAAAGCAGCAGAACTAGATGTTCCTATTCTCATGGGCCATCAAATGTGTGGAACCTCCACTGGGCCTGCATCAGAAGGTTGGTGCTGTTGGAAAGACGCATTCTCACAGCAGCTGAGTGAACTTGTGCACGTCACCTAAATCACACTGCACCTCAGTTTCAAAATACACAAAAGGAAGACGGTGACTGCAGCTGAGAAATTAAAAGACGCTTGCTCCTTGGAAGAAAAGCTGTAACAAACCTAGACAATGTATTAAAATGCAGAGACATCACTTTGCCAACAGATCTCTATACGGTCAAACTTGACTACTGGTTTTTCCAGTAGTCATGTACAGATTTGAGAGTTGGACCATAAAGAAGGCTGAGCACGTAAGAATTGATGCTTTTGAATTGTGGTGCTGGAGAAGACTCTTAAGAGTCCCTTGGACGGCAAGGAGATCAAACCAGTCAATCCTAAAGGAAATCAACCCTGAATATTCTTTGGAAGGACTGATGCTGAAGCTGATGCTCTAGTACTGTGGTCACCTGATGAGAAGAGCTGACTCATTGGAAAAGACCCTGTTGCTGGAAACGTCGAAGGCAGGAGGAGAAAGGGGTGACAGAGGTTGAGATGGTTGGATGGCATCACTGACTCAATGGGCATGAGTTTGAGCAGACTCTGGGAGATAGTGAAGGACTGGGAAGCCTGTGTGCTGCAGTCCATGGGGTCCCAAAGAGTCGGATACGACTTAGCAACTACGCAACTGCATATCTTAGGAGTATATGTTTTCTGATACATTTAAAAGACATTTTCTTTATTTGCAGTTTACCAGAATTGACCATTATATTCAAACGCTGAGGAACTACAAAGGACAGACAGTCAATTATGATCAAAAGTAACTGTTAAACTCTCAACTTCACTTAAAATAATATCCTCTGAAAATCAGTATCACAATAATGTAAACTTTACTGGATAGAAAAAATATGATTGCTAAGTCTTCATTTAGAGGGGAAAAAGGAGGACTGGATAAAATATAAATGTCATCTCAAGTATATCCCTGATGTTTCAAAACAGATCACATTCTGGAATAAGAGAAAGAAAGACAAGTAATACTGTCCTTTAACAACTTCTACTTTAATGGCCATTAATTACAGACAGCCCATTCCAGACTAGTCTATGGGGTTTTGTCTAAGTTATCTTTGAGCTGGTGATGGACAACTCTAACTCAAAAGGACCAAATTTCCCATAAATTAAGTATGGAGTCAAATTATAATTGTTATAAAAATACCTTATTTTTAAAATGAATGAATAGTAACAAACATGTATTTGTGATAGCATCATAGACATGCACTTCCTAACCATTCATTTTATTTTTTTAATTTATTCATTTTTTAATGGAAGGATAATTTCTTTGCAGAATTTTGTTGGTTTCTGCCAAATATCAGCATGAATCAGCCATAGGTATACATATGTCCCCTCCCTCTTGAAGTTCCCTCACATTTCCCTCCCCATCCCACTCCTCTAGGTTGATACAGAGACCCTGTTTGAGTTTCCTGAATCATATAGCAAATTCCCATTGAATCTATTTTACATATGGTAGTGGAAGTTTCCATGTTACTCTCTTCATACATCTCACCCACTCCTTCCTCCCCCTACTGCGTCCATAAGTTTGTTCTCTATGTTTTCTCCATAGCTGCCCTGCAAATAAATTCATCAGTACCATCTTTCTAGATTCCATACATCAGCATTGGTATATGATATTTATCTTTCTCTTTGTGACTTACTTCACTCTGTATAATAGGCTTTAGGTTCATCCACTTAGAACTAACACAACTATGTTCCTTTTTATGTTTGAGTAAGAGTCCATTGTATATATGTGCCAAAGCTTCTTTATTCATTCATCAGTCTATGGACATCTAGGTTGCTTCCACGTTCTAACTATTGCAAATAGTGCTGCAGTGAACATTGGGGTGCATATGGCTGTTTCAGTTTTGGTTTCCTCAGGGTGTATGCCTAGTAGTGGGATTGCTGGGTCATATGATGGTTTTATTGCTAGTTTTTTAAGGAATCTGCATAATGTCTTACGAACCAGTGAACTCAAATGGACCAGAATGGGTGAATTTAATTCAGGTGACCATTATATCTACTACTGTTAGCAAGAATCCCTTAGAAGAAATGGAGTAGCCCTCATAGTTTAAAAACAAATAGTTCAAAATGAAATACTTTGGTGCAATCTCAAAAAAGATAGAATGATCTCTCTTCATTTCCAGTGCAAACAATTCAGTATCACAGTAAACCAAGTCTATGCCACAACCACGAATGCCAAAGAAGCTGAGGTTGAACAGTTCAATGAAGACCTACAAGACTTTCTAGAACTAACACAACACAAAAATGTCCTTTTATTATAGAGGACTGGAATGCAAAAGTAGGAAATCAAGAGATACCTGGAGTAACAGGCAAGTTTGGCCTTGGAGTGCAAAGGGCAAAGGATAACAGAGTTTTGCCAAGAGAATGCACTGGTCATAGCAAACACCATCTTCCAACAACACAAGAGACAACTTTACACATGGACATCAACAGATGATCAATACTGAAATCAGACTGCTTGTACTCTTTGCAGCCAAAGATGGAGAAGCTCTATACAGTCAGCAAAAACAAGGCCGGAAGCTGACTGTGGCTCAAGATCATGAACTCCTTATTGACAAATTCAGACTTAAATTGAAGAAAGTAGGGAAAACCACTAGACCGTTCAGGTATGACCTAAATCAATCCCTTATTATTATACAGTGGAAGGGATAAATAGATTCAAAGGATTATATCTGATAGAGTGCCTGAATAACTATGGATGGAGGTTCATGACACTGTACAGGAGGCAGTGATCAAAACCATCCCCAAGAAGAAGAAATGGAAAAAGGCAAAATGGTTGTCTGAGGAGGCCTTACAAATAGGTGAGAAAAGAAGAGAAGCTAAGGGCAAAGGAGAAAAAGAAATATATATCCATCTGAATGCAGAGTTCCAAAGAATAGCAAGGAGAGATAAGAAAGCCAGCAAATTTGGAAAACTCAGCAGTGGGCACAGGACCGGAAAAGGTCAATTTCATTCCAGTCCTGAAGAAAGGCAATGCCAACGAATGTTCAAACTACGGCACAATTGCAATCATCTCACATGCTAGCAAAGTAATGCTTAAAATTCTCCAAGCTAGGCTTCAACAGTACATGAACTGAGAACTCCCAGATGTTCAAGCTAAATTTTAAAAAGGCAGAGGAACCAGAGGTCAACTTTCCACCACCCACTGGATCATAGAAAATGCAAGAGAGTTCCAGAAAAACATCTATTTCTGCTTTATTGACTATGCCAAAGCCTTTGACTGTGTGGATCACGATAAACTGTGGGAAATTCTTAAAGAGATGGGAATACCAGAGCACCTGAACTGCCTCTTGAGAAACCTATATGCAGGTCAGGAAGCAACAGTTAGAACTGGACATGGAACAACAGACTGGTTCCAAATAGGAAAAGGAGTACGTCAAGGCTGCATATTGTCATCCTGCTTATTTAACTTATATGCAGAGTACATCATGAGAAACGCTGGGCTGGAAGAAGCACAAGCTGGAATCAAGATTGCCGGGAGAAATATCAATCACTTCAGATATGCAGATGACAGCACTCTTACGGAAAAAAGTGAAGAAGAACTAAAGAGCCTCTTGATGAAAGTGAAAGAGGAGAGTGAAAAAGTTGGCCTAAAGCTCAACATTCAGAAAACTAAGATCATGGCATCTGGTACCATCACTTCATGGGAAATAGATGGGGAAACATTGGAAACAGTGGCTGACTTTATTTTCTGGGCTCCAAAATCACTGCAGATGGTGATTGCAGCCATGAAATTAAAAGACGTTTACTCCTTGGAAGGAAAGTTATGACCAACCTAGACAGCATATTGATAACCAGGGACATTAGTTTGTCCACAAAGGTCCATCTAGTCAAGGCTATGGTTTTTCCAGTGGTCATGTATGGATGTGAGAGTTGGACTATAAAGAAAGCTGAGTGCCAAAGAATTGATGCTTTTGAACTGTGGTGTTGGAGAAGACTCTTGAGAGTCCCTTGGACTGCAAGGAGATCCAACCAGTCCATCCTAAAGGAAAACAGTCCTGCATATTTATTGGAAGGACTGATGCTGAAGCTGAAACTCCAATACTTTGGCCACCTGATGTGAAGAGCTGACTCACTGGAAAAGACCCTGATGCTGGGAAAGATTGAAGGAAGGAGGAGAAGGGGATGACAGAGGATGAGATGGTTGGATGGCATCACTGACTCAATGGACATGAGTTTGGGTGAACTCCAGGAGTTGGTGATGGACAGGGAGGCCTGGTGTGCTGCTGTTCATGGGGTCACAAAGAGTCGGACACGACTGAGTGACTGAACTGAAGTGAACTGAGCACTGAATCTATAGATTGTATTTAGTAGTATAGTCATTTAAATGAATGGCTAAACTGACTACATAACCATTCATGTTCATTTACAAAAGGACAAAACAGAAATTCTTACCACCTGGGAGGCATTGTAACCAAGAGGAAATGAGCAGAATTAGATTTCCTTTTTTTTCCATCAATGAGAAGGTTAAACAAGGCTGACAGAGAAGAGGTGAGGACTTTCTGCCGGTCATGTGACTGGAACCTGCAAACTCGATAGCAATGAGAAAGTAACACTACCTGATAAAGCAGTCCCCCAGCTATAACACAGTGTGACTTCAGCAGCTGCAGGCAGAAAGCTCTACTGTCCATTTTATGTTTAAATACACATGGATGAAAGCATTAAGTTGAAACTCTCTACTCCAAAATTCTGATCTCCCTATGAACTCATTGATTTCTCCTTTTTCATACTTACTTTGACAGATTCAAGATAGCTGTAAATTTTTGGCTATATCTCCCACTAGAGGGAGGTGTCTAAACTTCCCCTCTTTGAGCTGGGGCTGGCTTTGAGGACTTTCTTTGCCAACCAGCTGTGGCAGACAGGCCATCCTGGGGCTCCCAAGGCCTCATCATACAAAACCCTCACCTTTCCTCCAGAAATCTGCAAGCACTGGCTCTGATAGAGACAACCTTTCCCTAAGTCCAACTGTTTAGAAGCCACCAGGCTGTGAGAAGGCACAAAGGACACACACAGACTGTCCTGTCACAGACAGGTGACTGAGGGTGCCAGTTGTTTAAGCAGTGCTAATGAGTGAGGTATAATTGATACACAAAGCTGCACATAGTTAATTTATCTCATTTGATGAGTTTGGACTTTAAATCATCCCCACCATCAAAGTAACAGACATAGGCGTCACCTCTGAATGTTTCCTTCTGCCTCTTTGGTTGTTGTGTTTGTTTTGTTGTTCTGTTGGAAGAACGCTAAGCATGCTTTTAATGGACAGGACCATGTTGTGAGTTAACAGGCACTGCGGTGTAGGGTAGAACTCCACAATTCACTGATCTTGCGCACCTGAAACTTTTTGTCTACTGGATGCCTCTCCATCTTCTCTCCTCCTGCCCCAGCCACTGCTGTGCCCTCAGCTTCTGTGAGTTCACTGTTTGAGATTCCTCACATAAATGAGGTTATGCCATACTCATCCTGTACTCATCCTCATCTCACTCAGCATAATGTTCCCCAGGTTCATCCATGTTGTTGCAAGTGGCAGAATTTCCTTTTTGTTTTTTTTAATAGGCTGAATAACACTCTGTGTGTAATCCACCTTCTCTTTATCAATTCATCTGTCCACGGACATTTGTGCTGTTCCCATGGCTTGGCTACTGTGATTAATGCTGCAGTGGACACAGGGGTGCAGATACCCCAAGATCAAGCTTTCCATTTCTTCAAATGTTCTTCCACTGGTGGAAATGCTAGATCATGTGCTGATTCTATTTTTAACTTTTGGAGGCACTCCCATTTTGTTTTTTGTAGTAGTTACACCATTTTTTAATTTCCTTCCAACAGTACACAGACTAAACACCAGGTAAACGCAAGTCAGAACCACAGAGAAGCCATTTTGAGCTTCTAGACTCAATAGATGCAGCGTGGAAAACAGGAGACAAGGCAGTGCCGGGACTGAGCCACCCGGTCCCCTCCCTACCACTGTCCATGGGAGCTGGGAAGCACCTCTGTCCCACCTGAGCTCCTGACCCACGGGGTTGGGACCAGGGTAAAGGAGCTGTGGCTTCAGGCCCCTGTGTTTTGGGGTGGCTCCAAAACAGATAAGCCAGACATATATCTTCAGCTGAAGAATTTCTTTAATATCCCATGAAAGGCAATATATACTTACCTTACTATTCACTGAAATTATCTATTTCTCAGCTGTCATTTTTTTTTGTTTTATATACACATTGCAATTCCTTCTTATTCTACTGTGATCTAGACCTTGCAGTATAAAATTTAGTGTTAAAGACTTTCTAAAGTATTTACAGGAAATTATTACTATTTACCATCAGTGAAAAGTCACAGTTTCTTTTCAGGTCAAACTGTCAAATTATCAAAAGCCTTACAGAGTAGAAAACAACTCAAAAACAAAAATATGTTTTCCTAATCAGCTTAATTTTTTTCAAAGAATTGTATTCCTTTTGTCTTTCTTGAATTCATAGTTGCTATTTTCACACAGCTGATCTCAACATACTAATTTCCTCTTCATGTTTGGTTGCAAAATAATAAAGCAGTGACAAAACAGTGCCCCATGCATAAGAAAGTGTGGAGCTACTCTGGTATTTCTGGTGACCATTCGTGTTTGCTTCACGCATTGGGGCAGTTGTGTGGGATAACTCCTGGAGAGCATTTAGAAAGAAGTGAAAGAAAGATTTAATTAGCAAGGGTTAAAACAGAGTAACTTCCTCAGTTAAAAGTGTGCCATTTGTTTATATGAACTGGAAATTGGACTTTCCTTGCCCATGTTCAAGACCAGAACTTTGGTCCATCCATCAACTACCAGAGGAAGGGTTTTGCTTTTCCATAAACTAAATACACTGGCAATTTAAAGAAGCTTTCAGTAATACTTAGAAAAAAATATCAATGAAGTTTCTAAGAGAAAAACCAAAGCTCAGCACTTAGGTGTAGCAAGTTTGCCATCTACTGATCAGTAGGATATCTTTCTTTTAATGGAAAAGGAAATTCTGAATGTGGGTGCGGCTGCTGCATCTGAAATAGTAATATCAATATTTTAAGGCAAAAGCATTAAATACACAGCTTCCAGGTATGCAGCCCTAGGCTGAACCTGGGGAGGAGCCAGGTATTAGGCTGTTCAGCCTCCAGAATGATTACCACCTGATGCAGATACACAAGGAAGGTCTTTAAGGAAAGACAGAATGTGTCTCAGATCTAGCAAGAGGGGCAGACAGGTGTGCCATTGTTCTGTCCTCCACTATCTTTGGGGTGTTCAGAAGCAGCCTGCCCTACTCCCTGCCATTGCAAAACACTTGAGTGCCTGAGGAAGATATTGTAGAAGTTGGCCCTGCCTCTGAGGAAAGAGTCTAAGTAGTTCAGACAATGGAAAAGGATGTTGCTATTGATCAAAGGTTCATTTCTTATTGCTTAATTGAGACAAACACGTAAGCCCATTAATCTATCCAATAACCCTCCCTACCTGATGCTCACATGGACAGCCAGCCACTGAGGCAGAGACCATCTTCCCATTTCCTGTAGGCAAACATTGAGTGTGTGAGGATTCAAGTGATAGACAAGGTCAGGGAAGACTGGTCCTGTCCTAATGGAGTTGAGGCTTTGGTGTGACGTGTTCTTTGGTGATCACACACTCCAGACCAAATGGTGCTCCAGAGTGTTAATTCTCACCTAATCTGTGCTCTCTGCAGCTAGGTTTATTTAACAGCTTTTAAATTTTAGAGGTAAAATCATCTACCTCTATGGAATTCATCATAGGATAAGTGATTGTTAATTAATTCAAAAGAGCTTGTTTTCCAAAGTAAAAACTAGAGCTGTTTCACATGTGTGGATACTTCAGGGATTCCAGTTCTCTAGGGGACGAGAATGCATTTTATTTTAGAATAAAATTCCAAATTGACAGCTGCCAGTTTGAAAAAAGAAAGGTTAATTTTTCTTTGAGACTGACTACATTTAATTTGCAAGTCTTAAATTATTCTAAAATCATTTCATTTCTGGTGAGATTTGTTTCCAAGAAGAAAATAGATATTTGATTAAAAATACATGGCTCTAAGTTTTAGGAGACTTTTCATAAATTATTTTTTGTACAGAATGTCTATTGATAACTTTCTCTGGTTTTTCCCCACATTTCCCCATCTCTTGTTCAGTAAACTGTTTTTAAACCTTTACTCTGGAGCATTGCACTGAAAGAACAGCAATGGAAAGCAATCAGTCATTCCCACAAGGAGTTCAGGGAAAATAAACAGACGTTGGCAGGTGGGCTGTGTGTTTGTGGGAGAGGCAGGGCACAGCATCAATCCTTAGCCTGCAAATTAAGCCAGTTCTGTTCTCTGTATAGTCAGTTTATTTCAATAAAAAGCAACAGATTTAATGCATTTAGGTACATGTAGGAGGTTCTAGGGTCAGAATCCTTGTTTAGAAACCTCTAGCAGAGGCTGAGTGTGTGACTTTAGGCAGTGTGTTTACTCCTCTGCCTTGAAGCCACCATCTGTACTGGAGTAACAAACATTCCCACCCCACGAGACCAGTAAAACACGTAGAGGATGACTGTGTCCCATCCACACAAACTCAACATCAGAATATACTTCTTCTGCATTTCCTACTTGGGAATGTTCCAGAAAATGCCCTCATGGTACTTGGGAGGGCCGTAAGCCTCCAACATGGAGTGTTCCAAATCACCCTTCTGTGAGACACCTGTTTCTAGTCATGATGATGATGGTGCTGCTGATGATGTTGGTGATAATGATGGTCATGATGATGATGATGGTGGTGGTGACGATGATGGTGATGGTAGAGATGATGGTGATGATTGAGGTGATGATGGCAATGGTGTTTATGATGATGGTGATGATGATGATCATAATGATGGCCATAATGGTCATGGTGATGGTGATGGTGACGATGATCATGGCCATGATGGTGATGATGATAATAATGTTGATGCGAGTTTGTTCCCTGATTTTTTTCAGTGTTAGTGTTTTTGCTCTTTTTCCATAGAAACTCTCCTCTTCCATGTGTGCCTGTTTCAATGTCCCTCTCCAGCATCTCATTGAAAATCTAGTGAAGTGAAAGTTGCTCAGTCGTGTCCAGCTCTTTGCAACCCCAAGGACTATATAGTCCATGGAATTCTCCATGCCAGAATACTAGAGTGGGTAGCCTTTCCCTTCTCCAGGGGATCTTCCCAACCCAGGGATCAAACTCAGATCTCCTACATTGTAGGTGGATTCTTTACCAGCTGAGCCACCAGGGAAGCCAAAATCTAGCCCTGCTATTTAATTGCATTTCACCCCAACCACAAAGCCAGGGCCCAGTCCTGTGTTTGGTCCGGTAGCACTTGTCTTTAGGTCATATTCCCTGCAGACAGGGATGGAGTGAAGTGTGTCATGCCTACTGTTTATGAGGATCATCTGGAGTGTAGAGGGGCTGGGGTGGGCGGGGAGAGAAACCCATGGCTACCCCAACAGGGAGCTCAGGAGGGAAAGGGCTTCTCGAAGCTGTGCAAGGCAGAAGTCAGCCAGGCAGTGAAAGAGTCCATTTAGAAACTCTTTCTTCCCACCTGCCTCCTCAGTCCACTTCTGGTGCACCTGAATGTGTGGAAATAGAAAAGATGCTATTTTTATTAAAAATTGACAGTGATATAAAGCTAATGTAGATGTAATTGCTCATAAATTATTTATTATAATAATTCTGACTCTATGGCCCAAGATTTTCACTAGTACTCTTATGTATCTTAGAATATCTTTGAAGTGAGTATATGTAAAAGCATGTAGAAAACCATTGTGGATGATATGCACAACATCTGAAATCTTGGAAGTATGAAATATTTAAGTCATATGTAATGAGCATTATATTTAGAAGAAACATACTTTTCTATGTAAGAGACTGATGAACACCAAGGGACAAACACTTCATACTGAATGATACTTCTGTTTGAATTATGTCAAGCACCTCATGTAAATAAGGAAAAGCTTGACATATCAGATTATATCTCCAGCAATAGCATATGTTTTTTATATACAACAAAAATATGTGAAAGGAAAACCAGATATTTTCCCATGCTTGCAAGTTATCCTGACAAAATACTTGTCACTGAAACCTACCCATTTTTGCTGCCTCCTCATAGATTACATTTGGAGGTAAATTTCAAACATTGTATAATTTCACCCATAGTAAGTTCAGTATGCACATCTAAAATTTTTTTTTCATAATGCAAAGTACTTATTATCAATAGACAATACATACATTAATAATCAACAAAAATTAAACAATGCTACAATTTCCAAACAGTGTGTGTGATTCACACTATGTTCTTTATCTTAGAGTTCAGTTCAGTCGCTCAGTTGTGTCCGACTCTTTGCGACCCCATGAATTGAGGTACACCAGGCCTCCCTGTCCAACACCAACTCCCGGAGTTCACTCAAACTCATGTCCATCGAGTCGGTGATGCCATCCAGCCATCTCATCCTCTGTGGTCCCCTTCTCCTCCTGCCCCCAATCCCTCCCAGCATCAGAGTCTTTTCCAATGAGTCAACTCTTCGCATGAGGTGGCCAAAGTATTGGAGTGTTCTTTGGAAGGACTGATGCTAAAGCTAAAATATTTTAAAGGTAAATACAATGCTATTATTCTATCTAAATAAATAATATAGTTAATATTATTAAATATGCAATGTGTGCATGCTCAGGCATGTCTGATTCTTTGCAACCCCATGGACTGGGGCTCACCAGGCTTCTCTGTCCATGGGATTTCCCAGGCAAGAATACTGGAGTGGATTGCCATTTCCTACTCCAGGGGATCTTCCTGACCCAGGGATTTAACTCATGTCTCTTGTGTCTCCTACATTGGCAGATGGATTTTTTTACCATGAGTGCCACCTAGGAAACCCTAAATATCCAGGCAATTTTCAAATATCCATGGATTTTCAAATACCCTTCATTGTCATAATTTTGTAATTATTATGCTTGTATCTAGGGCAATATATCGTGTATAGATTGCAATCCTTGACATTTCTCTCTTAATACAAGGTAGTTCTCCTCTCTGGCTGGAGAAGGAAATGGCAACCCACTCCAGTGTTCTTGCCTGGAGAATCCTGTGGAAAAAGAAGCCTGGTGGGCTGCTGTCCATGGGGTCGCACAGAGTCAGACACGACTGAAGCAACTTAGCATGCATGCATGCATTGGAGAAGGAAATGGCAACCCACTCCAGTGTTCTTGCCTGGAGAATCCCAGGGACAGAGGAGCTTGGTGGGCTGCTGTCTATGGGGTCACACAGAGTCAGACACAGTTGAAGTGACTTAGCAGCAGCAGTTCTCCTCTCTGGCACTATAATCCTGGAGAATCTCTCTCAATCTGGGTTTCATAGATCAGATTCCATTGGCATTGTGGAACCTACTTCTCCATCCCCATTATTTTCTTTAAAGTTCTGGCTAGATCTGGATGAGAGTCCAGGTTTTATTGTCTTGCTGACAGCACTTCATGGATGATGGGGGCCTTCAGAGTACTCATTCCTCATACTGTCCAGTTGTCTTTTTCTATCTTATCCATCACTTATCACATTACCTAGACCTCCTATTTCTAAAAGAGTTACAAAATGGTGATAGTCTAATTAATAATTCCTTTTTAAAGTTTCTTAGTTGAATTTTCTCTAGATAAACTTGTCTAGAGAAATTTCAGACATTATATACCTAGGTTGTTATCATAGTTTCAGTGGTTAAGTACATCTGCATATTTGACATGTACTCAATTTGAAGTACCCAGATATGAGCATCTGGGAAAATCTCATAAAAACAGGTTTATTAATATGAATGATTTTTGGGCATTTACCTCTGTATTAGCTTTAGACCATCATCAGTTTTAAATAAAATACCATCTTTTCTATATTATACTCACTCATATGATGAATGATGGCCCTTAAAGACAGGCCCATATCTTAACCCCTGAAAACTATGAATGTGATCTTACTGGAAATATTTTTTGCCAATGTGATTAAGTTAAGGATCTTAAGATGATCATCTTGGATTATCTGAGTGGACTTTAGATGCAGTGACAAGTGACTTTATAAGAGACACAGGAAATACAGAGGAAAAGAGGAGAAGGCCATGTGAATATTGACCAAATGCTTGTGGTGTGGCCATTGGCTGAGTGAAGCCTGGAGCAAGCAGAAACTTCAAGAAGGAGAGTCTTCTGCCTGAACCTTGAGAAGAAGCATGGCCCTCCAAGGGATACCTTGACTCAGCTTCTGACTCTAGGACTGAAAGAATGAATTTGTGTCCTTTTAAGCCACCTAGCTTGTGACACTTTGTTTAGCATCTGTGAAAATAAGTACCCCATCATTTGGCTGAACTGAGCTTCCAGGCATATATATAGAAAAATAAAATAAATGATTTTTTCCCTGACACAACTCAAGAGCTTCACAAACACAGCATTCATCCTTGTAAAGGCTGCCGAGGAAGAAGAAGAAAGCAGACTCTTGCGAACATGCTGCCATGTGGGAGGGATGCCCAGGCCTCAGAAAGGCAGGACGCAGAGCTCGGGCCTCCGGAGTCAGATCCTGAGACGGCAGGCGGGGGCGGGGTGGGGGGCCAGGCGCTCAGGCCCCACCTCTCTGCTCCGAGGGCTGCTGCCTCAGTCTCTCAGAAGTTCCGTCTTATCCCCTGAGCCTTTTGTTCCCTGACCCCGACTGACACAGGGGTCGTTCCCAGTGAGCCGTGGAAGTCCTAGTTCCCTCAGCTCTGCCTGTCTTCTTTGGGGTTTTACTTCATGTGTGGACACTGCTGCATGGTCGTGTGTGAAAGCAGCGAGCATGGGTCTGAGGTTTCTGTTTAAGAAAACCACATTCCAAGAGTGAATTCATCTTTCTGTTAACAAAAATAGGTTGAAGGCACTTGCATATAGACACATAAAAGTGACAGGCATTTCAGGATGCAGATGGAAGAAAAGACCAAACCTAAAAAGAGGTGCACTTCTCCTCCTTACTGAGATAGGGAACTTTTCCCCCAGAGAGCAATTTATTGTGAACACATAATAAAAAAAAAAGTGTTTATACACAAATACTTCACATGGAAAAATTCACAACATGGTAAGAAGGAATAATTAGTTTAATGATTAATTTATTTCTCCAAGGCAGAGCCAAAGCACAGCAACAACAACAAAAGAATTAGGACTTGAAGCAAAGAATAAAACCAGAGAAGTGTGAAATGGAAGTTAGGAACTAAAACTACACAATGTTTCTCTATATATTATCTCTTTGCATCAGCATGTTTAACACCAAGAATAAGTGTTGAGACTGTTAGGGAAGAAAACAGTCTTTTCCTTCTCCCCTTCTTCTAGATTCTCTGCTGGGACCCCTGTAATAAAAGACAGATTAACAAGAGAAAAACAAACACAAGTTTATTAACACGTACATCTCAAATATACATGGGAAAGTCAGGGAAAAGTAACTCAGAGAGATAGCTTAAAATTTGAACTTACATATCGTCTTCAGCTAAAACCAAGGAAGAAGGATCTGGGGGAGTCTGGGTCTGCAGTGGCCACAGAGAAGCACAGTAAACAAAGGTGAGACTTTTTAATGCAGATTTGAGCCATAATCAGTCTCGTGATTTAGAATTATCCTCTCTTCCTGGTACAGAGCAGGAGACATCTTTACAACTGAGGATTTCCTTTATGAATGTAAATTTCCCTTACAAAAGGTAAAGTCTACTGTTTTCAGAGCTTCTACTGAGTCAGCTCTCGACCAAAATATATCTTATACCAAAGAAGCATATATAGAGTGGCATATTCTTGTCTCCTACAACATACAGAATAAAGCTGAACACCTGTATGTCATTTACTAATTGCTAAACATTTTCTTAAATGTTTCACATATATTATCATCACCACAACATCTGAATCCTGCTATTTCCCACATTTTATAGAGGAGAAAACTGAGACGCAGAAATTACTTTGCTAAGATCACAAACCCAACTCAGGATAGCAACTCTGCTTTCTGCAGGAGGCCATTCAGCACAGTTGTTTGCTCAGTGAGCATCAGGGGGCAGAAAATAAAAGGGTAATAGCATTCGAAATATATTCATTCAGCACTACTCAGTAGCTCTTGTATGTCATGCTTTCTCCTGGATTCACAGCAGAGAACAAGTGAACACTGCATTTTTTTGCCTTGGGAAAATTAATGCATAAATTAAGGAACTATCATAAATCTTTATCTTTAACAATGCGATGTGTTTTTTTTTCACTAGACTTGGGACTCAAAGCAGAGACAGCGTCCAGCAAACTGATCAAATCACATGAGCCTTAAAATGCACAATTATATAGGAAGAGAAACTGGAAATTGCTTATATAAAGTAGAATATAATTTGGCAGCCACCACTGCTTGCTTAGAAAGGAGAAATTAATATTTATCATGTGTATCTATGGTTCAGACACTTTACCTGCATTGAACATAGTTTCAGATTGGAATATAAACTCATACAAATTTCCCCAAATAGAAAATTGTGACTGACCACTCAAAGATTACCCCCAGCCAAGGCAGAGGGTCAGGAAAGGAAGGTCTTGATGACTGGGCTCCAGTGGGTCAGCAGACAGTGAGGAAGAGGACAAGGATTCAGCATCACAGACTATGGGTCTCCTGCCCTTTCCAGGGGCAAACCCTGAGTAGCTCAGGAATGCAAGATCCTGTATCACAGAGCAGCAACCAAGATATTCTAAATTGGTGCCTATCAGACTGTATGTCTTAACCCATCCATGGATTTTGAAACCAATCAGAAAAACTATGACAAACCTAGATAGTGTATTAAAAAGCAAAGCTATCACTTGCCAACAAAGGTTCGTATAGTCAAAGCTGTGGTTTTTCCAGTAGTTATGTGTGGATGTGAGAGTTGGACCATAAGGAAGGCTGAGCACCAAAAAATTGATGTTTTCGAACTGTAATATTGGAGAAGATTCTTGAGAGTCCCTTGGACTGCAAGGAGCTCAAACCAGTCCATCCTAAAGGAAATGAGTCCTGAATGTTCATTGAAAGGACTGATGCTGACACTGAAATTCCAATACTTTGGCCACCTGATGCGAAGAACAACTCATTGGAAAAGACCCTGATGCTGGGAAAGATTGAGGGCAGGAAGAGAAGGAGGTGACAGAGGATGAAATGGTTGGATGGCATCAATGACTCAGTGGACATGAGTCTGAGCAACCTCCAGGAGATAGTGAAGGACTGAGAAGACTTGTTGTGAATATTTTTTTTATTATCTTACTTTTTTAATTAATTAATTTATTTTTTATTGAAGGATAATTGCTTTACAGAATTTTGCTGTTTATTCAGTCACTCAGTCATGTGCAACTCTTTGTGACCCATGGACTGCAACACGCCAGGTTTCTCCAGCTTGTGCTTCTTTCAGCCCAGCATTTGCATGATGTACTCTGCATATAAGTTAAATAAGCAGAGTGACAATATACAGCCTTGACATACTGCTTTCCCAATTTTGAACCAGTCCATTCTTCCATGTCTGGTTCTGACTGTTGCTTCTTTACTTGCATTCATGTTTTTCAGCAGGCAGGTCAAGTGTCCTGGTATTTCCATCTCTTGAAGAATTTTCCACAGTTTGTTGTGATCCACAGAGTCAAAGGCTTTAGCATAGTCAATGAGGCAGAAATAGATGTTTCCCTGGAATTCTTTTGCTTTTCCTTTGATCCAGCCGATGTTGGCAGTTTACTCTCTTGTTCCTCTGCCTTTTCTAAATCCAGCCTGTACATCTGGGAGTTCTTGGTCCATGTACTGTTGAAGCCTGACTTGAAGGGTTTTGAGCATGAATCCTTGCTAGCGTGTGAGATGAGTGCAATTGTGCGGTAGTTTTCCCATTCATTGATATTGCCCTTCTTTGGGATTGGAATGAAAACTGACCTAGTCCAGTCCTGTGGCCACTGCTGAGTTTTCCAAATTTGCTGGCATATTCAGTGCAGTACTTTAACAGTATCATCTTTTAGAATTTGAAATAATTCAGCTGGAATTCCATCACCTCCACTAGCTTTGTTCATAGTGATTCTAAGGCATGCTGTAGTTCATGGGGTCGCAAAAGGTCGGACATGACTGAGCAACTGACCAACACCACCAACAACAATAGTGTCTTGTGATCATCATCTGTTATTTGTGACATAAATCAGAATGCAGAGCACTTGAAACAGCGAAGATTGTTCTTGCTTTGGAATTTTTTTTGGTCATATAGACACATGTGAACATGCTTATAGATCATGTTCATAATTTACATTCATATATATATATACAAAGACATGCATATGTATATTCAAGTATTTGGGATCACAAAAATATATTTCACACTAATGATCAGAGTTAAAATAGTCACCTTTTTTTTAAATAGTCAGGATAAATAGTCAGTTAAAATAGTCAGAATATTTTTTCATATGCTAAAGATACAGAATATGGTAAACTCGGGTAATAGGTAAAATTCAGAGCACTTCAGGGAGAGTTGTATGAACATGGTTTTTTGTATACTGAATTACTAGTGTTCCATAATAAGATCGGAGAAGGCAATGGCACCCCACTCCAGTACTCTTGCCTGGAAAATCCCATGGACGGAGGAGCCTGGTAGGCTGCAGTCCATGGGGTCACGAAGAGTCGGACACGACTGAGCAACTTCACTTTCATTTTTCACTTTCATGTATTGGAGAAGGAAATGGCAACCCACTCCAGTGTTCTTGCCTGGAGAATCCCAGGGACGGGGGAGCCTGGTGGGCTGCCGTCTATAGGGTCGCACAAAGTCGGACACTACTGAAGCAACTTAGCAGCAGCATAATAAGATAGGCAACTGATACGCATCAACCTAGATGATTTCAACATTTACGCTGAGTAAAACAAGCCAGACATAAAAGAGAACATACTAGATGCTTCCATTTATATGAAAGTCTAGGAAAAGCTAATGTATATTAGCAGGAAGCAGATCTGTGGTTGCCTGAAGGCTGGGAGAATGGGGGCTGAAGGTCAGAATAGAAACTGTTTTCTGTTTTCATCATATGTTGTATGAGTAGATGATACTTGTGAAAAACTCATCCCTGTCTGCATTTAACATGTGAGTGCATCTTATTGTAAAATACACTCAATATAATTAATAAAAATGGATATTGCCATAAGTTTTGGCCCTTAAACAAATATCCAGTCAATTAACTGAAAGTTTCTTTTCTCTTCTTCTTTCAAGTAACTCTTCGAGTAATCAGGCCAAAAAACTGAACCCTTTGAGTGTGATTTTTTAGTGGTATTTTGAAAGCTATAAGCTAATCAGATCCCATTCTCTGTGTTGGCTACAGGTTGCCTTATGAGGCCCATTCTGATTGTCACTCACTGTGAATCACTTGTTTACAGCAGCTCTCCAGGCCACCTGCCTGTGCCTGCTGCTCATTAAGACAGAGCCGGGCAGGTCCTGTCTTGCGGCATCCTCCTGGGGTCACAGACACCTTCAATACCAAGAGTGACTTCTGAAATCTTAGCTGCAGATTTTTTCTTGCCTCCTTTGCATGGCTGTGTGTACTTGGTTTGGATTTGGCAATATTGTTTTGGCTCATTTACTATATGGATTTCTCTGCCTTCTCCTAGCCCTGGGAAAAGTCACTGATACTTATTGATTTAGTTAATCACAAAAACAAACCTCATTCGCCACCTCCAGTGTGTGTGTGCTCAATCACTCAGTTGTGTCCAACTCTTTGGGACCCCGTTAGACCCCAGAGGAGCCCACCAGGCTCCTCTGTCCATGGAACTTTCCAGGCAAGAATACTGGAAGGATTGCCACTTCCTACTCTAGGGGATCTTTCTGACCCAGGTATCAAACCCATGTCTCTTTTGTCTCATGCATTAACAAGCGCATTCTTTACCCCTAGCACCACCTGGGAAGCCCTTGCCACCTCCAGAAGTTACTAGAAACCTTTACCCTCTTTTCCCCAGTAATCACACAGACTGAGCCACCACTATCCTGGCTACCCTACTCCCTCCTGGACCCTTTCCTCAGACCAGCAGCCACATTTTCCTGTCACCTCCTGGCTATGCCTCCTTCCTCCTGACTCCACTTCCTAGGATAACTTGAGGAGAGAGCTCTTCTGCTTTACATTCTTCTCCAGATGAGTATTTTCAGCCTTCAAGGTCTACTTCTACTTTTCTGTTTTCCAAGTGCCAGAAAAAAAATACAAGTAGCATAAAAGAATGAGGGGCAAATGTTCATCGCAGCACTGTTTACAATAGCCAGGACATGGAAGAAACCTAGATGTCCATCAGCAGACGATTGGATAAAAAAGCTGTGGTACATATACACAATGGAGTATTACTCAGCCATTAAAAAGAATACATTTGAATCAGTTCTAATGAGGTGGATGAAACTGGACCCTATTATACAGAGTGAAGTAAGTCAGAAAGAAAAACACCAATACAGTATATTAACGCATATATATGAAATTTAGAAAGATGGTAATGATAACCCTATACGCGAGACAACAAAAGAGACACATATGTATAGAACAGTGTTTTGGACTCTATGGGAGAAGGCGAGGGTGGGATGGTTTGAGAGAATAGCATTGAAATATGTATATTATCGTATGTGAAACAGATAGCCAGTCCAGGTTCGATGCATGAGACAGGGCACTCAGGGCTGGTGCATTGGGATGACCCTGAGGGATGGGATGGGGAGGGAAGTGGATGGGGAGTTCATGATGGGGACACATGTACACATGTGGTTGATTCATGTCAACATATGGCAAAAACCACTACAATATTGTAAAGTAATTAACCTCCAATTAGAATAAATAAATTTTTTAATTAAATTAAAATTTAAAAAAGAATGACAGGCAGCTAGGACTCATGCAACGGTCACCATGTGTCTGACCACAGGACAGCCTGTTTGTGAGGATAGATGGGTTCTTTCTTTTGAAATAGATGCTGTGATGTCCTGTTGAGTGAGTTTAGCATATAATTCAATTGTGTCTCATGCTAATAAAATGCTGTTTTTTATTACAGTGTAGTTAAATACACAAACATGTCATTAAATTCCTTCAGTGTAACTGCCTCAGAAGAGGGTGATGCACTACTTGAAAACCTTTGAGAGACAGGTCAGGATGAGGTGCTAAGACAGACGACACACCTCCATCTAATCTCAGACGTCTGATGCTGTTGCTCTTTGGTCCCAAGAAAGCTTTATGTCCATCACCAACCAGTGTCGGGTGTGTACCCCGAAGGATTTTAACAGAGAAGAGCCCCAAGGACTTTAGCTTCTTTTACAAACATATTTGTGCTGAATATCACATACTGCCAGTCAGGTTCTGTCGAAACCACTGAGTTACGGAAATTAACTTAACATACATGTCCAAACAGTCCCCTGCCGGCTTTTTGTTGGACTTGCAGAGGACAGAGTCCCCATGGTAGGGTGTGTTGGCCACATACCCTTTGGAGTGAAGCTTGGATTTCAAGAAGTGTAACTGATTCCAGATTTTCTCACTATGTTTGGGTATAGTTTTTGCAATAACTAAGCTTTGTAGCAGAAAGAAAAGTACATTTTATCCAGAGGCTGTTGAATCTGTGAATCCCTATCTTTCATCAGATTAGGGAAATTGTTGGCTACTCTTTCTACCAAGTACTATTCTGACCCGTGTTCTCCTCACCTGGGTAATTCCAACTGCCTGTATATGGAACCACTTCATATAAACTAATAGGTCCCTGGTGTTACATTCACGCATGTTTCAATCTTTACTTTTTCTTTCCACATTGGAAATTTATTTTCATCTATTTTTTAATAGTAAAATAAGTTTATCCATTTTCACAATCAATAGGCAGACAAAAAATAAAAGATATAATGAAAACATGATTAACCTAACAATGTAAAATAATATATAAAATAATTATATCCAATTTAGGGAGTCAAGCAGAATGTTGTGGTAAGCGGAAGTGCATTCATGCACATGTTTGCATCTGCCCAGCAAGTCTATGTCTTTTGGTTAGTGCATTTAATCCACTTACATTTAAGGTAATTATTGATATATATGATCCTATTCCCATTTTCTTAACTGTTTTGGGTTTATTTTGTGTAGTCTTTTCATTCTCTTGTGTTTTCTGCCTGGAGAAGTTCCTTTAGCATTTGTCATAAAGCTGGTTTGTGGTGCTGAATTTACTTAATTTTTGCTTGTCTGAAAAGCTTTTGATTTGTCCATCAAATCTGAGTGAGAGTCTTGCTAGGTAGAGTATTCTTGGTTGCTGGTTCTTCCCTTTCATTATTTTAAATATATTGTGCCATTCCCTCCTGGCTTGAAGTGGCAGCTGCAGACTCAGTTTAGGTCTTTTGTCTTTAGCTGACCTGCTCTGAGCCCTTTTCACACATGCATGTTTCCATAATCAGCCAAAGATGTGGGCTAAGACAGTTTTGGAATCCCCTGTATCTTCCACTTGTAGGATTTTTATACTCTTCTTCATGCATTCATGGATGATCCGCTATCAGTTTTCTGCTTTTTCCAGACATAGAGGCTACTATAAATTTCCACCAGTTCTTTCTCCAGGTCATAACGATTTCATTGCACTTAGCTCAGGACTCAGTGCCCTTAAAGAGGAACTGCCTTTGTACTCCCTTCATCTAAATGTGCAACCCCCTCATCCATCAAAGCCTGTCTGATTCTATTCATCTGCTCCACCTCAGGCGACTGCTCAGAGTTAGTCCAGATTTTATCATTGTCTGGTGTGAACAAGTCCTTCTTGCAGGGTCATCCACCACAATTCCCAAAATCTTCATTTTAATTCAAAGTAACTGAAGTCAAATTGGCCCAATGAAATATGCAGTGTCCCCCAGCTCTTCATCAACAGAATTGAAATTAGACTCCAGAGTTGTCCTCTATCATTTGTTTGCCTCTTTGATCTGAGTATGAACTATATAAAGAAATCAGAAGACTTCTTTTCATGGTTTAATAATTTCCATCAATAAGTTCAAGAAGACTGTGCATGTCATTTGAGTGACCTTCTTCTTACACGGATGGTTACAGAGGAGGAAGGGCAGCTATCGCTCTTTAATTACAGTGTTGATAAAAGTACTCAGTGCTTAATTATTCAGCTATTACAATTTTAAAATTATACTCCTAAAGTTGTTGTAACTGAGTCATGAAAGTGAGAGTCGGGGCACTAGTTTCTGTCTCATGATGATTGTGGTGGGAACTCTGCTAACACACGCACCTACAGAAATACAATATAGCCTCCCTTGTGTTTAACATGGAGCCTGGCAAGTGTCTATGCTTATTTCAGGCACAGAGACATTTGCTAGGTGACATATTTGTCATATGGAACTCAATTATTTCTTCTCTGCAGAAGGTAGTGATTTAAGAACCTTCTCCATCAATAGGCTTTAGATGGAAAAATCAGAAGCGACAGTATAATCACTAAAGACTTGTCCCTGGTCAACATTTTAAAAAACTATCTTCCTGAATAGAGATGCCAAGGATCCTCACTTTAGTATAACCGAGGTCCTACCAAACCATACTGAAGTGCGTGGCCTTCCAGGAGCCACGGGGTTATGCAGGCCCGGGGCGTGTGGGTCAGGAAATGAGAATAATACACACGGGAGACGGAGCGGGGGACTCAGTGGGGAGCCCAGTGCTTGCATTGAAAGATACAGTGAGCTTTCTGTGGAGGCTTCTGCAAAGAGTAATACAGAAAATGAGAATAGTGCTTTGTTACATTGCCAGACTCAAATCCCAGCAGAGTGCAGACCTTCGGGAGGGAAGCAAGAGTGGAGATGGGAGCGATGGCGGGAGGCGGAGGGAGATTCCCAAAGGCGTCAGGGACGTGGGGCAGTCCAGGAATTCTGAGGTCAGAGAGCTGTGTAGTATACACCCCTCCTGGCGACAAAGCGGAGGATAAAAGCCTCCAGCTCTGAAGAGGAAAGGGCGAGGAGAAGGTGATGCGTGACCAGCTACGGAAACTATGGGTCTTCAGTTCTGACGCCTAGTGCAGGACTTGGCGAGTCCCTGGGGTCAGAGGGGACTGGTCCCCACGTCCTCATTCCCCAAAGCCGTTTCATGGAGAAGAAATCCGGAACTTCACCCAGGCCTCTGGAGTTCAAAGATGGCAGCTGAGAATTACAAGCGTGGAGGAGAGAGTTTTCAAGAGGACTGAGGACCAAAGTCGGAAGCCTCACGGAGGACCCTCCACAGCACATGGGGCCTGGGGCGGGGGGCGGAGCGGGGCCGGGCCTCAGGACCACTGGGTGAGAAGAAGAGCCTCAGCATCAGGGGCACAGGCAGGTCCTCAGGAAGAACAGAAAGCAGGGTTCCTTGTCTCCCCTGGCGTGAGGGGCGGCAGAGATGCAACGCCACCGCAGGTTCACACCCACTGCAATGGAGCTGATTCTACATCCTGCAGGTGACGGCTGTACCTTTGTAAAATATAATTTTTAATTTTGATGAATTCAAAAGACTATATCTGTTTACGTACAGCTGCCAAAACGCAGCAACGTGATAAAACGTAAAATATTGGTGCTCGGTAATCTTTGGGAAAGGCTAACATTTTGCAAGTTGTGCTCCTCAATGTTGCTGAAAGTCAGTGCTGACATTTTGCGTTTTATTGCAAAGTATACTTAAACCTTTTCTCAAGGACAGAAAATGTCTGCCTCTTTCTCTCTCCACATGAATTTACAAAGGAGAACATAATGTGGCTTCTGGGAAGAGTATATTCGTATGAGATAGAGCAGGAAGGTATTAGTATTAGGTCAGCATTTCAAGTACATCTTGCGGAAAAAGCATGAAAGATGGGTTCTGTGCCATGCTGCTTTAAATGGATAGGTCTGAAGTACTCATTCCTAAGTACATATCAGATTATAACCACCCCTGATAGCTCATAACCACCCCTTATAGCTCAGATGGTTAAGAATCTTTCTGCAATGTGGGAGACCTGAGTTCAATCCCTGGGTCGGGAAGATTCCCTGGAGAAGGGAGTGGCAACTCACTTGTGTATTCATGCCTAGAGAATTCCATGGACAGAGGAGCCTGGTGGGCTGCAGTCCATAGGGTCACAAAGAGTCAGACATGACTGAATGACTAACATTACATTCAGTTCAGTTCAGTCACTCAGTCGTGTCCGACTCTTTGCAACCCCATGAACTGCAGCACACCAGGCCTCCCTGTCCATCACCAACTCCCGGAGTTCACTCAGACTCATGCCCATTGAGTCAGTGATGCCATCCAGCCATCTCATCCTCTGTCGTCCCCTTCTCCTCCTGCTCCCAATCCCTCCCAGCGTCAGAGTCTTTTCCAATGAGTCAACTCTTCACATGAGGTGGCCAAAGTACTGGAGTTTCAGCTTTAGCATCATTCCTTCCAAAGAAATCCCAGGGCTGATCTCCTTCAGAATGGACTGGTTGGATCTCCTTGCAGTCCAAGGGACTCTCAAGAGTCTTCTCCAACCCCACAGTTCAAAAGCATCAATTCTTTGGCGCCCAGCCTTCTTCACAGTCCAACTCTCACATCCATACATGACCACAGGAAAAACCATAGCCTTGACTAGACGAACCTTTGTTGGCAAAGTAATGTCTCTGCTCTTGAATATGCTATCTAGGTTGGTCATAGCTTTCCTTCCAAGCAGTAAGCGTCTTTTAATTTCATGGCTGCAGTCACCATCTGCAGTGATTTTGGAGCCCAAAAAAATAAAGTCTGACACTGTTTCCACTGTTTCCCCATCTATTTCCCATGAAGTGATGGGACGGGATGCCATGATCTTCGTTTTCTGAATGTTGAGCTTTCGGCTAACTTTTTCACTCTCCTCTTTCACTTTCATCAAGAGGCATTACATTAACATTATATACATATATATATATATATATATAAAACCCACACAGAACTCATACATACATTCATGTTGATTATTTGCTTCTTCAAAGAAAAAGAAACAGTAAAACTGAAAGAATTAATCAACAAGGAAACTAGATTGTGAATAGTAATATTACTGTTTCTCATTGTGTTATAATAAACAAAGCTTCAAGTTTTACAGAGGTATGCAGGTGGAAAGAAAATTCCTGAACCAGAAATAATTTAATGTATCACACAAGAATTATTAAAAAGCATAAGCTAGATCATCTTATAAATTTTTTAAAGTAGGCTATGCTTACATAAGTTATAAAGATTTTTCCATGAAAAAGACAAAATCAATCATGGGTTCTCTATTGTGGATGTGCTTGTAAGAACTTTCATTGGAAAGAAAAAGCAGTATAGTCAAAAAGTTAAAGAAAAAGGCAAAAGGAAGAATTTTACATAGACTGACACCAGGTAAGAAGAAAAGGAAGATAGATGATATAGAGATATTGAATAAAGCTCACCAAGAAAAAGAGAGGGAAACATGAAAATTGTATTGTCTTGAAAAATAAACATTTAAACAAGCAGAAAAAGATGGTGACAAATAGCAGCTGTGTGTGGGAAACAAGACTGAAGCAAGGTTGGATTTGAAATGTCAGGGAAGAAATAAGTGAAATGCTTAGGATAGAACAGTACAATTAACACCTAAAAAGGAAAATTATTTACTTCTGACATCACAGTAGAAAAAGAAATAAAAAGAAAATGAAGTAGTGTCTGAGAGGTCTTCTCCCAAATAACACTCTGTCAGGTGCCCTGGGATTTCCCTGCCCTGTTTTAGCAGAGCCTTAATGCTGTAAAAGGGCAAAAGGAAAAAAGGTGAAATGTCCAGAGAAAGAAAACAAAAAATAATTTCACTAAAGGAAGGCAGGAGAGGTTGTGGTTGGGTGACATCAGTAAGATGGAGGAAAAGGGTTTCCAGTGCATGTCCCTTTTCAGAATCATCCATCCACACGTGAAAATACTTCCTGGAAGCCAAGGGGTCCATCCAGGTGAAGGATCACAGCCCCCGGGAGCACAGATGTGAAAGCAGGTTCCTGAAGAGCCCAGAAAGGCAGGCCCATCACCTGTGTCAGCTGCATCCCCGGGGGGCCCCGCTGGAGGGTGATGCCTGCCTGTGAACAGGAGGGTGAAGCGCCCCCCCGGGCCCAGGTCACCCCCAAGAACTCTGCTGCTGGGCTGGCCCCTGCACCCCTTGCCTCCAAGGCCCCCCAGCACTCACAGGCCCTGCAGAGGCTGGGCCATGCCCTCCTCATGGGCCCCAGCCCCACAGTGACTCAGGCACAAGCCCTTCCCAGCACCAGGCTGCTACCAGGGGCCAGACAAGGACTGGGGGGTGGGGAGAAGCTGGTCAAAAGGCGTGAAGCTGCATTATGTGGGCAGAGTAAATCTGCAGTTCGTAACACTGCATCCGCTGCTGGAGACACCCTAGGTTTCAGGACTCCCGCCACAGAGATGGTGACTGTATTAACCATTCCACTGTTAATGTGTGCATCAGACCACCATGCTGGACACCTTCAGTATACATGTCTACTTAAAAATAATATAAAACAAAATTAAATTTTTTTTAATTTAAAAGGAAATTTTTTAAAAACCTAGAAATCATGACATTACTTAACATTGACTTAGAAGTGGTATAGAAAGGACTCTCCCTACCAAAAAAAAAGGGGGGGGGGGGAGAATGATAAAATTCAAAATTAACTTCTTTAAAAGATAAAAAATTATCAAATTAAAATTAGGTGTGTTAAAGAAATTTGCTAAAACCTGATGTGAATCATCCAATATTTGAACTTAAGCAGTTTTTTTGAATTCATCAACTTAAAGGAAATACAAGGAGTTTTTGCTCTATTTCCAGTTAATGTTATCTTTATTTCACCGGTGAGGGAACAGTGCCTCTAAAAGACACGCTCTTGTGCGTGCTTGTGCTGCCCCACAGCCATTCCATGATGAAGCTTACCTGGGGGGTCCTGAGTGTTGGACCCCAAGTCAGTGCTTGTTGCAATAATGCAGGTGCCTTTGCAGTCTCACTGCTGATTTTCCATTTCAGCCTTTTATTTCTTCTCTTAGCATAAGTGTCATTAGCTAAAACTCTTTTTGCAAACTTTAAAATGACTTTGTTCTAGGTGGTTGATGGAGCCATTAACATATCTTTCTTGTAACTCTTAGAAAAATACATTTTAAAAAGGAAATATAGTCACGAATGCTGGAAGATAGATCGGTAGAGGTATCTCTATTGAATAAAAGAACTGCATGGATTTCTAGAAATTCAAGGTGAATTTCATCCCAGTGATGGATGAAAGATAAACTGTGTTGTAGTCAGCTTCAGGCTACTCCAACAAAGTACTGTAGACTGAGTGCCTTATAAACAGGCATTTATTTCTCACAGTGCTGGAGGCTGGAAGTCCAAGGGCAAAGTGCCAGCAGATTGGGTATCTGGAGTGGGTCCCCTTCCTGGTTCAAGGTGGCACCTTCTTACAGAGTCCTCACATTACAGAAGGGGTGAGGGAGCTCTCTGGGGTCCCTTATAAGAGCTAATACTATTCTTGAAGGCTCCTTAAGCATGACCTCACCACCTCCCAAAGACTGTCACATTTGAATTAATTCAGGACTTAACATGAATTTGAATAGGAGACCTGGATTCTGTTCCTGGATTGGGAAGATACCTTGGAGGAGGGAATGGCAACCCACTCCAGTATTCTTGCCTGGAAAATCCCATGGACAGAGGAGCCTGGTGGGCTACAGTCTATGAGGTCTCAAAGAGTCGGACACAACTGAGCGACTAACACAGTTCACCGTTCACACAGTTGAGGGATCACATTCTATCCCTCAGTAGCAGTCTACAAAGACACAAGTCAGAAGACTCATAGGAGATGTGCAGCAGGGCCGGCCTCTGTGCAGAAGTGGGCCAGTGAATGCTCAGCAAGCCCCAGAAGGTACAAAGGGCAGAATGATGATGACTGCTAAGTATCCAGGTGACCACCTGGAGGACAGCGTGTGGCACAGCTGCAGGGACAGGTCATGACTTTATGACGGCCCTTGCCAAATAAAAAACGAATAAACGGAGCCAGAAAATCAAAGATAGAGAGATTTCAAACCATTTCTAGAGAGAACAATTGTGTACTTACCTATGGCGGATTCATTTTGATATTTGGCAAATCTAATACAGTTATGTAAAGTTTAAAAATAAAATTAAAAAAAAAAAAAAAAAAAAAAAAAAAAAAGATCATGATCAGATCATAAACAGCTCTCTCAACAGCAGGTTGGGACAGGGAAAGAGAATGAAGCAGTGGCTCAGATTTCTGGAAATGATATTCAATCACATTCATCGCTTGCTGTACCACTGGGTAAAATGAGTTAATTACTGTGCTGGGACCCCCCCAGAGCACCCTCGCACAGCCTGATTTGCTAGAAGGTTTTCTGTGTCTGAGATGATGTGTTTCACAGCAAAGGTCACAGAATCAATCAACCCAGGAGACAGTGCTTGGGGCCAAGCTCACAGCAAACCTGACTCCAAGATCCAGGTGGTCCCTCCCAGTGGAGTCACACAGGACACAGCTTTCCCAGTGATGGGAAACAACACTGTGAAATGTTAGCAGCCAGGGATGTCATGTGAGCACGGCATCCGGGGCTTTTACTGGGGAGTCAGCCATGTAGGTGTGCAGCCTCTGTGTGGCTGACACCACTTACTGAAGCTCCAGGGCCCGGGAGGACGGCAGGTATTCACCATCTATCACATCAACATAAACTGAACAGACTAATACAGTGTGGCTCAAGGCCTCAGGTTTACAGAAACATTCTATCAGAACATTCCCAGGAGTTTGGTCTTGGGGGCTGTTCAAGGTCTGAAGGTGAGGAACTGTCCCATATCTGGGGCTGAAACTGGCTTCTCTAGGGATACACAGGGTTGACACAGCCCAGACCTGTTGCATTCACTTTTTCTCACAGAGCGGGTGCAATACATTAATGTGGAGAAAACATCCATGGGAGACTGTTCTAGCTGCAGACAGCAATACAGCAAATGCCAGGCAAGATCCTAGGAGACCAGGAAAGCAATGAGACCTAACTGTAGAGCGCAGATGACTGGAATCAGGAAATACATATCCACAGCAAGGAGCATGGCGATTTAAGAGACGGATCTGAGAGAAAGAAGACTTTGTCATGCATTTGTAACAACTCAAGGAGGCAACAGAGTCCGACACACAAGAAAGAAAACAATGCCTGCAGCCTCCCTACGCCTTGATGGGGAAATGGACATAAATACCAGCCAGGTTAAGGTGAGTATAAGTGAGGAATCTAAGACTGTAAAAGTTGTGATCAAAGGAACATAATGGAACATTGCATCTGTCTAAACATAAACATAAAGTAAGACAAAACAACTGCAAGATTTATGGCCCTGGTTACAAAGGCCATGGCTTCCACACCAGCAAAGTTGATTGGCGGCAGTGAATTGAGAATGTTGAATTCCTTGATTCTATAGCAGGTGGTCACGCACAATCTGAAAATGGAAATTTGTAGTCACGAATAAATGCAGCCCACTGCATATTTGTAATAAGCTTGGTGACTTTTAAATACCTTGTAGTAACATGTATCTTAAAGACCATCTTATCTCAATTTCAGTATTTCCTCTATCTCTTTTGATTATTCTTGTAATGAATTCAGTCAAATTGAACTTGACCCTCGAAACATGCTGCATAGAGTGTTATCCCATATTTATTAAACTATGTGTATTTACCTTTCTTTCTTTCTGTGCTTCTCTGTGCTTCTGCCAACATGCCTAGAGAGATTATGATGTTTTATTTCTAAATGGGGAGATCATTGGTAAAGTTTTGCTCTTATCTTTGTATTTCCTTGCACTGCTGAGATATTTTTATAATGCCTGTGTGGATCATTCTCATAGAAATGGAGTGATTAGATTAGAAGGAATTTCCAGATTAGAAGGAATGCTCAAGGCATGAGTGCAGGGGTGGGGGGGTGGGGGATGTGAGAATCAGTTCAAAACTCTTCCCCTCTGATGGCAGCTGGAGCTCCAGTCCCCCTCTCCTGTTGTGAGAGCTCCTGTGGGCAGTATCCCCATTAAATAAATCACCGCTTTGGGAAACGTGACTGTCAGCAGGACTTGCTGTGAATCACAGAATGCTACTTTTGCATATAAGGTTCCATTGTGTCTTTTTATGATAAATGCATCAAAAGTAATTTCATTTGTTGCAGCTCAAACTCAATTTCCTGGGTGAGCTGCAGTGCCCTGTGAGATGTGGGGGTGCCCACCTCCATTCTGTCCCGATGATGAACAGAACAGCAACATAACAATTTAAGTGCAACTTTGTTTTTTAATCATATTATGATTGAGCATATAATGAAAAATAACTTATTCCAAGTGGAGTAGCTTTATCAGTTCATGTGCTCGCCTCCAGTCTAAAAACAGTATTCCCTGATCAGCAACCTATGTAATGAAAATTGAAGACATCTGTGTTTATAATCAGATTACCTCACCAAAGCTCTGAGTTGAGAAGGTTTTATTGGAATATTGTGTATACATGTTGGCTTGCTAGATTTGCATGACTCCTTTTAGTCCCTTTTCTGAAAATAAATACAATCTATATTTTCACTGTTTATAAACTAGCTTAATTAGTTAATTTTTTCCTATAGCATCTTTAAGGTGATATCATTTTTCTCTCTGTTTAATCACTTTATGTATAAAGCCTTGATATAAAATAACCAAACGTGACTTGGCTGAGACTAAATGTATATTAACCTAGAACCAAGCCCTCAATTTTGCTAGTCCCTACTAACGTGATTTCTGATACCAACTGGATTTGTCTGTTCCTGTGGCTGCTGTATGCTAATTAAAAGAACAACAGGGCTTTAGGAGAAGAGCCACTCAGGGAAGTGCACCTGCTCTCAGTCATGGTCTGGCCTTATTGGCTCCCCGCGTCCTCACTCAGCACAGGTACGGAGCCCCTGGGAGGGGCCCGGGCTACACATAAGCTTAGACTAGACGTCTATTCACCTTCTAATTTGGCTTTTGGAAAAGAACAAAAGGGCTTGCCAGCACAATTGTACAGCAGTAATGGTTCTGAGGAACTCTTTTATGAGGAAATAATCTACTCCATTCTTAGGATATTCAAGTTCGCCTCAGACTTATAGTTCATCCACTGGGAGCTGGGTTATTGCCTCATAAAATAGTGGTAAGATTCTATTATCACTTAATTAGAAAGCAGGGCATTTACTGCTCCTTTTTGCTTAGTTTTATTAGATGATTTCTAGGTTTATCTCTCTCAGAAAAAAGTCAGTTCAGTCATAATCAGCTTGCATATAATATGACTAAAAATATGTTTGATTATTTTATGTTACCATGAAATCAGATTTTAAATATGTAGTACAAGAGATGACTAATCAAATTAATTCAGACATGTAACAGTGGCAATCTCAAGCTTCCAGAGTATAGAAAGAGAAGCACGCACTTGTTACTAACACTGGTTACATAGCACTCTTCTGTTCCCTTAAAATGTGAGAATTGATGCCTTCTTTGTATGCAAACAGGAACTTGGGGCCAGACAGCAAAGCCCCAGGTGTCCCGGAAGGGCCTTTTGTAGCTCAGCTCGGGGCAGGAGCAAGTCCCAGTGCCTCATCGCCCCAGGAACTCACACCCCAGGAGGGTGGACTTCTGCATCCTGTGTGGTGGTCTTTGAAGTACAGCTGGCAGAACCCCCAGGCCCTCTTCTGCCGTCACAGATTTTTCACATCTGATGGCTGCAGTTGGATGAAAGAACAGATCATCCTGTCAACCTTCTACTAGGATTGACTGCCTTCATGGTAGGGATGTACGCTACATTCACAGGAGGCCCACTTGCCATAACTTCTCATATATTGAAATATCTCAGCCACCCAAAGAAGGTAAATACGGTTACAATAAATACCCGTAAAACTTCTCCCAATATCTTGGCAAATGTTATTATTTTACCATATATATTTTTAGATTTAAAAATAATAATAAATGTGACAGATATGTCTGGTTTTCCTCTGACAACCTCTTTTTTTTGTTTTCTTCCTACTGCTGAACTCCAGTTGTTATTCCCATGAATATTTTTTTTTTTTTGGGTTTTTGCCTTTCTCTTTTTTTTTTTTTAATTTTATTTTATTTTTAAACTTTACATAACTGTATTAGTTTTGCCAAATATCAAAATGAATCCGCCACAGGTATACATGTGTTCCCCATCCTGAACCCTCCTCCCTCCTCCCTCCCCATTCCATCCCTCTGGGTCATCCCAGTGCACCAGCCCCAAGCATCCAGTATTGTGCATTGAACCTGGACTGGCAACTCATTTCATACATGATATTTTACATGTTTCAATGCCATTCTCCCAAATCTTCCCACCCTCTCCCTCTCTCACAGAGTCCATAAGACTGTTCTATACATCAGTGTCTCTTTTGCTGTCTCGTACACAGGGTTATTGTTACCATCTTTCTAAATTCCATATATATGCGTTAGTATACTGTATTGGTGTTTTTCTTTCTGGCTTACTTCACTCTGTATAATAGGCTCCAGTTTCATCCACCTCATTAGAACTGATTCAAATGTATTCTTTTTAATGGCTGAGTAATACTCCTAACCCATGAATATTTTTAAATAATTTCCTATACACACAGCCATAGTATATGTATGACTGACTTTAGAATATGCAATAAATGATATATTCATGTAGCCCTCCTCCTCTGGAATAAATGTTTGTGCCTTCCCTCCCTCCAAAATTCATACGTTGAAGCCCAGTACCCCGATAAAGTGGAAACTTTGGGAAGTACTTACGTTGAGATGAGGTATGAGGGTGGGGCTTCCATGGTGGGATCAGCACCCTTGTGAGGAGAGAGAGACAGAGGGCCCTCTCTCCACTGGGGAGGACAGAAGACAGCCACCTGCAGGCCCTTCACCAGAAACAGAGTGTGCAGGCCCCTCAAGCCTGCCAACCCCCAGAGCCAGGGGGAGGAAGCCCCAGCCTGGGGAGCTCTGTGACGTTGGCCCCAGCTGACTGCAACCTTCAGCAAGCCCAGGTTCCTCCACACACGTGACACTGGGTCTCACACAGTGTATCTTAGACTCTTTTGCTTGAACTGACACACAATGTGCTATTATTGACTCGTTATCCTGGTGATAAAAGTATTTGTCTGGTTTTTCACTATTACAGGCTCCGAGTACATCTGTCTAAATCCTTTACAGCGTGCACGCATACATTTCTCCAGGGTGCATAGTCCGAGAGGACTGATGTGTCCACAGTGTCTTCAAATAGAGTTAATATTTACCAGTATCCCTCCTGGTTTCTGTCAGCAGGATCCGACTTAATCTAAATGGGTAGATGAGTTCTTTGGGAAGAAATAGCCTCAGCAAACCTTTTAATTTTTTTGTGATTTGCTGGATGTTCCACTGTATCTCACTACAATTTGAAGTTGCTATTCCCTGCTTACTAGTCAGGTTGAAGAAATTATCCCTTTGTATACCTAACTTCCTCTTTCTGAATCTCTTCTTCAATTCCTTTGCCTTTCTTGCATCACATTATTAGCCTTGTTTGTCTGTTCAGTTTCAGATTTGTGTGATTTCTTGTCTAGTCTGGGTCCTAATGTCTAGTCTGGGCCAGTAATGTCAGTGGAAATTATCTTCTTCCACAATGTAGCTTGTATTTTTGCTTTGCTTCATTCCTCAGAAATTTAAATTTTAATGGAAATAACTATATTCCTTTTCTTTTTAGATTTTCCATGTAGTGAGGACTTCCTTCTTCCTAAGAGGGACTTCACCCCCATATCTCATGTTCAGACCTCTGTTGGTGTGATTAGCCTTTTGCTTCTCCCCATACCTTTTAAGAATAACCTCAGATTTAGCTAATCTTTCTCTGGTTCTTGTATGATTGGATTCAATCAAAATCAATTTCAGAAGCCTCGGCACCTTTATGAAACTGGTTCTTCCTAGGCATGCGTGATGTGTCTTTATTAGTTCTGCATTGATGTCTTTCAATAATTTCTTATAATTTTCTTTAAAAAAAACTATGCATTTCACTTTCATGTTATTCATAGACATCAGATTTTTCTTTTGTTGTAATGCTGTCTTTTTACTACTTATCCAGTTACCCAGAAACTGGATCTTTCTGGGCCAACTGTTTTTGAAATCCCGTTTATTTTTTATATTAATTCTGTATTAAGCACATTTACTACACAACTTATTTTTCTAATTTTTGCCTATAGATTTTATCAAGTATGCTGGGTAGACCATCATTTATTTGTGAAAAAATAGCATTTCCCAGTGCATTCCTCAGAGTGGCCACCAGCTGTCTGGGACCCAGTCCAGATCTAGTTCTAGACTGTGTCCTTAAAGACTTCATGGGAAACTGGCCCTGCCTTCAAGATGGTCCCCTCAGGGTTGGCTCTCAATTGAGGTCAGGTGCAGCAGAAGCACCCCCCTTTTGAGTGCCTCCATGTACCTTGTGAATACTTTTTCTCTAATGAATATGTACTATGTAGCTTAATGAATGGAGAAGGCAATGGCAACCCACTCCAGTGTTCTTGCCTGGAGAATCCCAGGGATGGGGGAGCCTGGTGGGCTGCTGTCTCTGGGGTCGCACAGACTCTGACACGACTGAAGTGACTTAGCAGTAGCTTAATGAATAGATAGCAGACCTCTGTATACAACAAAGGTCTACACTGTGATAAACTGTTTTTGAAAGCAAGTACAGCAATTTACAACAATTTAAAATGCTTCCACATTTAAGTTTTAGATCTCTGGACAGATATAGATCCTAGTTTACAGTCCATTTACACTTCGGTACTTAGGAGGAAGGCTGTACTTTTAAAGAGCGCAAGCAAACACCCTCTTTTTTGGTGATATACTTTTGAAATACCACCAGTCATTTATTCAAGTTCCTATTGTTTCAGTCTCTACTAGAATGAATTCCTAACAAGAGTATGAATAATATTGTAGGGAAATGAGGAAATTTGGGGTCACACAGCATCTTGGGACAGGAAGAAGCTAAGACAAAGACCCGGGGCCTGGGTTACCAAGGAGAGAAAATAAGGGGTGGAGACCTTGGTTAGTGGCTGAAGGGCGATGCTCCCACTGGTCTGTGGGCCTGGGGATGCACCTGAACCTCCAAAGCATGTCTGAGGGCATTTCAAGGCCAGGAACCTGGAATCCATCTTTTTCCTTCCAAGTACGTCATTGATGCTTATCCTCATGGTCCCACAAGTTTAAGGTGTCAGATCAGTCAAGCTTTAGCTAAACTGTAGTTTTGTCTTGGAAATTTGTTCTTCATGTTTTTTGCCTTTATGATATTGGCTTTTAGGCAATAGTCAGAAAAGTTGTCAACCTCATGTTTTATTTGTTTACTTGTTTGTCCATTTAAATCACAATACATAGAGATAAAACCCAATCCACACTTTGCATCTGCCCTACGTTCATAAAGTGAGTATCCACGTGTGAGCTATTGTCATCTGATCAAGTGCATTTTGTATTTTTTTAACTTGTGATCAACTATATTTTTCTTAGAAGAAAAAGGCAGTGAAAGGAAAGGATCCATGAATATTTAGAAACTGAAAGGAGCAAGGAACTAGCAGTGCCGTATTTCTTTTGCTTATTAAAATGGATTCAACATAGGGCATTATTTTCCCCAAATGCTAAAGATATATATTTCCACAGAGTTTTAAAGTTCCTAGATCAGCTATAATATAAATTTTTCAACTAAAGCATTAAAAAGAATAAATTTTCCTCTGGCTAGAAATACATTGTTCGGACCTCCTTACACACAAATAGACATGACTTACTTTTCCATATACCATTCTTTTCAGACATCTATCAGTATAAAATAGTCCAAAATTATCTGTCAGGATAAAATTCAGCCAATGGTTGTTTTCCAGAAGTTTTATTTTCAAGTTACACCATGGTTTACTAAGCCATTTTATACATTTGTCTTGGTATTTCCGGATTACTGCATTTATGAAACTTCCATTTTTTTTTTAATGTAATCTTTGCTATAAACAGATGAGGCAGAAATGATTTAACAGTTCAAGCAGAGTGTTTGCTAAGCAGCTAGATGTTAGGCAGTGAGGAATGGTCCCTGTTATTCAGTAACCCCTGGTCCGTGTACAGCATATTCTAAGACTGTTTGTTCAAAAGTGTTTCTGCATTTGGTGCATCAAGTGGAAGAAAGTGCTTATGAAATGTACAAACATTTTTCTGCGAGTTATGCTGATTTTCTAACTCAGCTAACTGTATTCTTTTATTCCTACATGTACTTTGTACATTGGTAGCTCTTCTAATAAATACAAGAGATAATTTACATTAGTTTATTAACTTTATCTAAGAAGATACTTATAGAATGCTTGCTTTTATTTGAAGCTGTATTACTTCCAAATCAAAACATTTCCCTACATAAGTCTCAGTGCACTTACATTATAATAACAATAACTTCTGACCAGAGCAGAAAAGGGGATTATAAACATGGAGAAACTGGATCTTTCTGGGTCAACAAGGCCCATTGCATTTAAACAGAATCAGTATCTCTCTCTCTGTCTCTCTCTCTCTCTCACTCACTCTCTTCAATCATGTTGTAATCCCTGAGCACTATTTAGTTTTGAGGTAATTAAGTGTCCTTTTAAAACAGTAATTCTGCTATTGCAAATACAACTTAAACTCAGTTGGACAAATTCACCCCTTTGTTGTTCAGTCACTAAGTTGTGTCCAACTCTTTGCAACCCCCATGGACTGCAGCAAGCCAGGTTTCCCTGTCCTTCTCTATCTATCCCAGAATTTGCTCAGATTCATGTCCATTGAGTCGATGATGCCATCTAGCCATCTCATCCTCTCCTTCCCTTTTCTCCTTTTGCCATCAATCTTTTCCACCATCTGGGTCTTTTCCAATGAGTCAGCTCTTCCATCAAATATCCAAAGTATTGCAACTTCAGCTTCAGCATCAGTCCTTCCAATGAATAGTCAGGACTGATTTCATTTAGGATTGACTTATTTGATCTCCTTGCAGTCCAAGGGACTCTCAAGAGTCTTCTCCAACACAATTTGAAAGCATCAGTTCTTCTGCACTCAGTCTTCTTTATGGTCTAACTCTCACATCCATACATGACTACTGGAAAAACCATAGCTTTGACTTTATGGACCTTTGTCGAACACGACTGAAGTGACAGCAGCAGCAGCAGCAGCGGTCAGTAAAGTGATGTCTTTGCTTTTTAATATACTGTCTAGTTTTGTCATAGTTTTCTTTCCAAGGAGCAAATGTCTTTTAATTTCATGGCTGCCATCACCATCCACAGTGATTTTGGAGCCGAAGAAAAGAAAATCTATCACTGCTTCCACTTTTTCCCCATCTATTTGCCATGAAGTGATAGGACGGATGCCATAAATCTTAGTTTTTTGAATGTTGAGCTTTAAGCCCACTTTTCACTCTCCTTTTTCACCCTCATCAAGAGACTGTTTAGATCCTATTCACCTTCTGCCATTAGAGTGGTATCATCTGCATATCTGTGATTGTTGATATTTCTCCTGGCAATCTTGATTCCAGCTTATGATTCACCCAGCCCAGCATTTCACATGATGTACTCTGCATAGACATTAAATTCACCCCTAGTATGCATTGAATAACTTTTGAGACATTGGAAATGTGGTGATGCTAGAGAGGCCACTGGATTTATAAATATTTCTAGTACTGCAATCTCCTCTTATCCACGGTTTCAGTTACCTGAGGTCAACCATGGTTAGAAAATAGTAAAAGGAAAATTCCAGAGGTAAGCAATTCATAAGTTCCGAATTGTGCACCATTTGAGCATCATGATGAGACCTTGCTCTGTCTGTCTCATGTCCAGTGCATCCTCCCCGTCAGGCACTTAGCAGCCATCCGAGGGTCAGACAGTCAGACAGACGGCCCTGGTATCAGTGCTTGTGCTCACATGGCCCTTCTTTTACCTCACACTCACCCCAAAATGCAAGAGGAGTGGTGCCAGGAATTTGAATGTTTTCTTACTGTGTATAATTTATAAGTTAAATTTGATCACAGGCGATGTTTGGATGGAAGGGATATAGTGAACTTAGGACCTTTGCTTTCAGGCATTCACGAGGGGTCTTGGATCGAAGACCCTGAGGATAAGAGGGGACAGCTCTACACAATCAATGTTGATGCAGATAGTGCTACCCTAGGGTCTGGGCAGTGCTGGCAGCAAACAGAGGAAGAGTTGGAAATCTCAGTATTTCCTGCAACAATTCCCAGAATAAGTTCCTTGTTATAAAAAAATGTAGGGAGTTGTGGGCCTCCCTGTTGCCCAGTGGTTACAGCTCCTCACTTCCACTAATGAGGGTATGGCTTTGATTCCTAATGGGGGAACTAACATTTCCCCATGCCATGTGGCCTGGCCAAAAAAAAAAGAAAAAGTGAGAGAAAGAAAGAAAGAAAGTAGTTTTTCAAATGAGGCCCAAAAACCACAAATGATAATCCAAGTCTCAGCCCACTTACTGCCAACTGCCTCCAAAACTTGGCTCTGGGAAGTAGTTTTATTTCTAAATAAAATGAGTTCACATCCTGAGATTACAAATGAAATGCAATCTCTTTTATATCTGCCCATTTATATGTGGAACTTGTTTCTTTGCTTAGATTTTGAGGTCCACAAAATATCTCAATTACAATTCAGGAAAATTTATTATTCTGCAGTAATATATTCAACTGGGGAAAATCAATTTATGCATATGTAAAATCTGAGCCAGTCTTTCTCATAAAGATGTAAGAATTATAACATCTGTGGTATAGACAATTTTTCCAAATAACATTATTAGGTATGCTACAATTGAAGTTGTCAGCATTTTTCTGCCATTGGAGCTGACCGTAATTAACTACATAACTCTTTCTCACATCTCCTAAATTACCGTTAAGTGTTCTCTCCACGCTCTCTCTCTGGAAAACGCTGTGGCTGGGAATCATGTGAACAAGAGTGTCATTGCTCAGCCTAATTCTACCTGCAGAGGATGTAGGAAATAGAACCCTGGAACCATCAGAACCACAGGCCATCTAGGAGTTCCATTAACCTCGTGCAGTTCTCACAGAATAAAAACCAGACACAATGATTAGTTTCTGAGCCCTGCCTCCATGGCTGACATATGCAGTCGGGTGTAATTTACCCAATGTCATTATACAAAGAAATGTGACTTTTTGTGTGAAGTTATTTGAGGCAGCTTCTCTGTCTTCTGCTTTCACCAGACTCCAAATACCCGGATTATATCCAGTCTGGCACATAATGTGGGACTGTGTTTGTTGAGTTTCTGCAAACATACGAACCGTTTCTTATAACAGGTGTGTCTCTGCTTCTTGGGGGACACGTTGCTCCTCAGGGATGAGGAGCTCAGATCCTCGGAGTGAGTGTGCTGGTGCTGCCTCTTGCCGAGAGGAAGGGGGTCAGGAAAGGAGAGACTGTGTTTTCCACATAGACAAGCAACCAGACAGTGGTGGGAACACAAAGGCAGGCTGCCAGAGGAAGAGTTCAGGGCTGACAGAAGCCTTTTCCTGGGCTCTCACTGTCTCCCAAGGTGGGATGACTACAGAATTCTGTGGCGGAGAGAAGTCTCCGTCCTGTAACTCCAGTTCTTACTCTCCTACCCCAAGCCCTGCCACCCACACCATGTGAAATGATGCATCTTGGATCTTGGAAATTCATAGCAGTGCACTGAAAAACACCATGCAAATGAATGAGATCAATAAGGAGAGTAAGGGGCCTTTCTCAAGTATTTATTATCTTTCTTTACTGTTATAACAAAACACCTTACAATTTTTTCTCTTTCCTTCCTTTATGTTTTTTCTTTTGCCTTTTAAAAAATATTTTTTTTAATTTAGAAATAATTGTAGATTCCCAGGAACTTGCGAAGAAATACACAGGGCTGTGTGCGCTTTCCCCAGTTCCTCCAGTATTAACGTCTTGCCTGACTGTAGGGCAGGACCCAGGGCAGGAGATGAAGGTTGGAACAGGCCAGGAGCCTGTGTGCATTCCTCCAGGTATGCAGGCACTCCTGTGGGGGATGTGTCTGGGGTACAGAAAGTGTGAGAGGGGACATTTAATTGTAGATGTAAGTTAGTCAGGCTTTCACATACAGTGTGATGTTAGCTGTGGGTTTTTGTTTTTCTCTTTATCAAATTGAGAAGTCCTCTCTAATTGCCTAGGGCATTTTTGTCTTGCATGAGTGATGAACTTTGTCTAATACCTTTCTACTTCAAATACTACAAGGCTGTGACTTTATTAGATGGTTGATATGGTGAATTTTATAGATGGTTTATAGACTTTTATAGATGGTTGATATGGTGAATTGCATTGATTGATTCTTAAATATTGAAGCAGCCTTCATAGGCTGGAATAAATGCCTCACAATTCAGTCTGGTAAGATTTAGTTGTGTTTGCTGAGGATTATCCCAACCAATGTTATGAGAGGTATTGGTCTGTCGTTTCTTCCTCTCTTTCTTTCTTTCTTCTGTTTTTGTTTTTTTAGTTGTTTTTTTTTTTTAATGGTCTTTATAGTTTCAGGGTAATGCTGGCCTCATAAGATGAGTTGAGACTTATCCATCCATCCCTCTACTATTCTAGAAAAAAATGTTTTAAATTACTGTTACTTCTCCTTGGTTGAGTATTTGGTAATATTTTCCGTGAAATCATCTGAGTTTGAACATTTCTACCAGGTTTTGCCCCTTCCTGGTGAACTGCATATACATCACTACACACTTAGGTGTAGCTTTATATACAAGTGTTGTAGTAAAATGTTGGCATTTGTTTACAGAAAAAACAGCCTTAAGAATTTTTTTAAGGTAAACATGTATATTTGGGTTTGATCCCACATAATTGATATTTGGGCTCCCCAGTAGCTCAGCTGGTAAAGAATCTGCCTGCAATGCAGGAGACCCCAGTTCAATTTCTGGGTTGGGAAGTTCCCTTGGAGAAGGGATAAACTACCTACTCCAGCTTTCCTGGGCTTCCCTGGTGGCTCAGATGGTAAAGAATCACCTGCAATGTGGGAGACCTGGGTCTGATCCCTGGATTGGGAAGATCCCCTAGAGAAGGGAATGGTAACCCACTCCAGCATTCTTGCCTGGAGAATCCCATGGACAGAGAAGACTGGCAGCTGAAGTCCATAGGGTCACAACGAGTCAGACAGACTGAGCAACTAAGCACAGCACAATTGACATTTACTGAAGGCGTGTGACATTCTAGTAAGATAAAGGAGTGATGCTGGTAATTATTAAAGTATTTCCAAAGAGAAGTCCTAAAGAGCTTTTATGTGAAAAGGTGAAAAAAATAAGGAAATATTATTAATTATTAATAAGGAAAGAAAAAAAAAGGTATACTGAAACTTCTAGGATCTGCAGTGAAAACTTCTTTCAGAAATTTCTGAAATTCTTCCAGAAAGAATGAAGAGACAGAGCCAAAGCAAAAACAACACTCAGTTGTGGATGTGACTGGTGATGGAAGTAAAGTCCAATGCTATGAAGAACAATATTGCATAGGAACCTGGAACGTTAATTCCATAAATCAAGGTAAGTTGGAAGTGGTCAAACAGAAGATGGCAAGAGTAAACATTGACATTTTAGGAATCAGCAAATTAAAATGGACTGGAATGGGTGAATAATTCAGATGACCATTATATCACTACTGTGGGCAAGAATCCCTTAGAAGAAATGGCGTGCCATCATAGTAAACAAAAGAGTCCAAATGCAATACTTGGATGCAATCTCAAAAATGACAGAATGATTTCTGTTCCAAGGCAAACCATTCAATATCACAGTAATCAAGTCTATGCCCCAACCAGTATTCAGAAGAAGCTGAAGTTGAACGGTTCTATGAAGACCTAAAAGACCTTCTAGAACTAACACCCAAAAAAGATGTCCTTTTCATTATAGGGACTGGAATGCAGAAGTAGGAAGTCAAGAGATACCTGGAGTAACAGACAAATTTTCCTTAGAGTGTAAAATGAAGTAACAGTTGAACTTCCAGATGTTCAAACTGGATTTAGAAAAGGCAGAGGAACCAGAGATCAAATTGCCAACATTTGCTGGATCATCGAAAAAGCAAGAAAGTTCCAGAAAAACATCTACTTCTGCTTTATTGACTATGCCAAAGCCTTTGACAGTGTGGATCACAACAAACTGTGGAAAATTCTTCAAGAGATGGGAATACCAGACCACTTGACCTGCCTCCTGAGAAGCAACAGTTAGAACTGAACATGGAACAACAGACTGGTTCCAAGTTGGGAAAGGAGTAAGTCAAGGCTGTATATTGTCACCCTGCTTATTTAACTGATATGCAGAGTACATCATGAGAAATGCTGGGCTGGAGGAAGCACAAGCTGGAATCAAGATTGCCAGGAGAAATATCAATAACCTCAGATATGCAGATGACACCACCCTTATGGCAGAAAGCAAAGAAGAACTAAAGAGCCTCTTGATGAAAGTGAAAGAAGAGAGTGAAAAAGTTGGCTTAAAACTCAACATTCAGAAAACTAAGATCATGGCATCTGGTCCTATCACTTCATGGCAGATAGAATGGGGGAACAATGGAAACAGTGACAGACTTTATTTTGGGGGGGCTCCAAAATCACTGCAGATGGTGATTGCAGCCATAAAATTAAAAGATGCTTGCTCCTTGGAACAAAAGTTATGATCAATCTAGACTGCACGTTTACAAGCAGAGATATTGCTTTGCCAACAAAGGTCTGTTTAATCAAAGCTATGGTTTCTCCAGTGGTCATGTATGGATGTGAGAGTTGGACTATAAAAAAAGCTGAGCACCAAAGAATTCATGTTTTTGAACTGTGGTATTGGAGAAGACTCTTGAAAATCCCTTAAACGGCAAGGAGATCAAATCAGTCCATTCTAAGGAAAATCAGTTCTGAATATTCATTGAAAGGACTGATGCTAAAGCTGAAACTCCAATACTTTTGCCACCTGATGGGAAGAGCTGACTTATTTGAAAAGACCCTGATGCTGGGAAAGATTGAAGGCAGGAGGAGAAGGGAACAACAGAGGATGAGATGGTTGGATGGCATCACCAATTTGATGGACATGAGTTTGAGTAAGCTCCGGGAGTTGGTGATGGACAGGGAGGCCTGGTGTGCTGCAGTCCATGGGGTCACAAAGAGTTGAACAAAGAGCTGACTGAGCAACTGAACTGAGCTGAACAGTGAAAACAAGTTTTCTGTCCATAGGAAAAAGAAATTCATGCTACTTTTGCTGTCACACCTAAAACTGCAAAAGTCACATCTACAGTACATGATACATGTTTAGTTAAGATGGAAAATAAGTTTGTGCAATTAGTTATTTTGAGAGAGGGAGGCCACATTAACAAAACTTTCATTACAATATGTTGTTATAATTGCTCTGGTTTATTATTGTTGTTAATCTATTACTGTGACTAACTTTCACATTGAGCTTATCATAGATGTTTGTGTGGAGAACACAGATATACTAGATTTCAGCCCTACTGGTGGTTTCTGGCATCCTCTAGGGGTCTTGGAACGCATGCCCTGTAGATAAGGGAAAGTGACTGCAATGCCTTTTTGCATTAATGCCAGAGAAGCATGGCATATCAGGTGCCATGTCATCTCAGCATAAAGTGCAGTGGAAACCATCATTGTGCCTCCTTGCCAATGTATTTCTTCTTTGAAAACCAAAACTTCCAAATTAACAGGGCCAAAGTTGTAACTCTGAAGGTCAGCATGCAAATAGATTCTTAGGTTTCACAGTAGAAGGAGCCACTCTCTCATTTTCACTTCCTGATAACTGGACCTTCATAGTTTGGCTGTGGGGAAAAGTGACCATGTGGTTTCCAGTTTGGAGTGTATGTTAGAGCCCACAGAACTGTGCACCACCTTTCCTGTGTGTTACTCACCAGCTCTTCCCACAGGTGAATTTTCAGGAGCTCACCCTCATTCTCTAAAGCCAGCCACTCCTGGGTTATGAATACTGAACAAGATAAATGAATCCCATGAGTGTAGGATCATCATCCAGCTCCTCTTCTCCAAAGTGAGCTCCAGGCTGGAGAGCATCGTGTGTGTACCATGATGGTGGAAGAGCATTCTACTAATACAAGGGAGCAGCACTGCAAAGGGTAGAACATAGCTATAATGTAAGAAAGCTCTCTATTCCAGTGATGAAAAAGGGTTACCTCTTCATTGAATACCTCCAATGGGATTAACCTGCCACCAGGTGGCTAGGTGATATCCCCAAGCCATGGTGCCACACCCTTGGGCTCTGCTCTTTCTTGTCAGGCACTTGACCATGGCAGTGGTCTGCTTGGTCTTTCTGGGAAGTCTGTGTTGTTTCAGCAGTGTAGACACCACACCTTCACAGGTATGAGCAGCTTGCACCTGAAGACCATGAGCAAATGCTTTTGTGGCTGGGGAAGCTGAGGGCCAACCTCCATGGAATGGGCAGGATGAGACCTCTGGCTACATAATACCTCACTGAAGTGGGTGTCCTTCTTGACTATTTACATGGCACACCATTCCTGCTTTAATACACACCATGTGCCTCTTGGCCATGTTTTCTCACCAGTTCTCCAATTCTGTTTTCCTATGGTACTGACTGTTTAGCTAAACCACCCAGCATATTCCATGATTCAAACAAGATTCCTATTTCTGAACATGTTTCTGTCTGGGAAAAGGGAAAAAACAGATTTATGGTGACTCAGTCAGTAAAGAATCCACCTGCATTGCAGGAGACTCCACAATGCAGGATACCCAGGTTCAATCCCTGGGTCAGGAAGATCCCCTGGAGTAGGAAATGGCAACCCACTCCGTATTCTTGCCTGGAATTCCATGGATAGAGAGCCTGGTGGACTACAGTTCATAGGGTCACAAAACAGTCGGACACGACTTAGTGACTGCACCACCACCATCTGTGCAATAGGTAGATTTCCGCTCCCCACACTGCCTCTTCTTATCAGTGGAATGCTAGTCTTACAGCCTCCATTTACTTGCTGGTGGCTGCTGTCAGAACAGTGTGAATAATCATCAGTAAAACAAGCCTGAGTATCCCTCCCCCAACTGTTCACAGGGAAGTCCTCATAAATAAGTTCCCATTGAGAAAAACACAGTAAAACAACAGAAATCAGTACCATAGGACTCTAAGCCACCTGTTAATTCAACCTATATAAAGACTTCAGGAGCTTCCCTGATAGCTCAGCTGGTAAAGAATCCACCTGCAATGCAGGAGAACCTGGTTCGATTCCTGGGTCAGGAAGATCCACTGGAAAAGGGGTAGGCTACCCACTGCAGTATTCTTGGGCTTCCCTTGTGGCTCAGCTGGTGAAGAATATTCCCGCAATGTGGGAGACGCAGGTTTGATCCCTGTGTTGGAAAGATCCCCTGGAGAGGGGAATGGCTACCCACTCCAGTATTCTGGCCTGGAGAATTCCATGGACTGTATAGTCCATGTGGTCGAAAAGAGTCAGACATGACTGAGTGATATTCTCTTCACTTCAAGACTTCAGGAACTGCTCAAGCATAATTATATATGTAAGCTTATATAAAGAAAACTGAGCTCCAAAGAATTGATGCTTTTGAACTGTGGTGTTGGAAAAGACTCTTAAGAGTCTCTTGGACTGCAAGGAGATCCAACCAGTCCATCCTAAGGGAAATCAGTCCCATATATTCATTGGAAGGACTGATGCTGAAGCTGAAACTCCAATACTTTGGCCACCTGATGCAAAGAGCTAACTCATTTGAAAATATCCTGATGCTGGGAAAGATTAAAGGAGAGAGAAGAAAGGGACAACAGAGGATGAGATAGTTGGTTGGTATCACCGACTCAATGGACATGAGTTTGAGTAAGCTCCGGGAGTTGGTGATGGACAGGGAAGCCTGGCTTGCTGCAGTCCATGGGGTCTCAAAGAGTCAAACAGGACTGAGCTACTGAAATGAGCTGAACTGAAGCTAATATATAATACATGTGTGTGTACACACACAACACACATATCAGCTGCCTGGGCATCTCTGAGCCCAGTCAAGCTGACACATACATTTAACCATAATACATGGACTGGAAACAATGGGCAGTGCCCTCACAGCATGGATTCAGTGACTTGCTTCGTTATTAGTCACACCTGACTAATCATTGTTAGTCTGAGAAATGGACATTTTATTTTTTGATTGTCTTTTTAAATTTTGTGTTTGTGAAGTTTTTTTAATCTCATCCTTGATAATTTTTAAGTCCATTTAAAAATTTGAATGATGGGCCCACGCTTGCCATCAAAATCACCATGCTAGTTTATTTTCAGCATCTGTTTCTCATTCATTTCTAATGTGAATTTTAGTCACAGCATTTCAGTTTTTTAATGGCATTATTTTAACAATATTGGCCATATTGTCATGTATTAGTGTCTCCTCCATTTTAAAAATGCAGAGAAGTAAACAGAAACTAGACATGTACAGATTTTGTACTCTATTTATCCACCCATCCATTCAACAAATAGCTATCATGTCATGCCCTGCAGATACTAAGATAAATAAAGCATAATTGCTGTACTCAGGCAGCTAAAATATCTACTACAGAGGGAAGAACAATGCTGTTGGCACTGGTGGTATGAGTTCCTGACCCATGTGTAGAAATAAACAGAAGCCTGACTCTGCACAAACAACAGCTGATTTTATTCCTATTATTATTATTTGATTCCTGTTTATTAATATAGCACAAATTTTTGTGCTATGGAGTAAAAATAGACATTGCTCTCTAAGGGCACCTCTAAATACCACAGAATTGACTGCCTCTTTGAATCCTGTGCCCCAGCCAAGCCTTTTCAATGTCCCATCTACAAGATGTAAACACCCCCAGATTTATGACAACACGGGGTATCTCGCCATCCTGGTGTTTGTCTGAACTCATAGTTTTGATGCAGTTCAACAGCACTCATGGTAGACTTGTGAGCCCCTATTATGTCCCAACCACTGTAAGATTCCAGTGATACTAAAGCGCTGTCTACTCTGGATATTTCCATTTGTTTATACGTGAAGCAGTGATAATGCTGCAGGCTGGGAACCATGGATCAGGAAGAGCAGTGTGAGAGATCCCAGAGCAGGACTCCTGGAATTCAGTCCCAAGTACACTTTGGAAGTTTGTAATTTAACATCATAGGTGATGCTTTTTAAGCAGCCTAACATATAGCAAGTGCTCAATTAATGCTAACTCACATTTTATCATGACTTCAGTTAGAATTCTTACAACACATTCATGCCTGACACAAAGGCGTGGCAGCTAATGAATAGTAAATACTTAGTAAAGCAGAACCAGATGACACAAGCGTCATGTCTTCTGTTGTGGCCCACAGGTCCTTAAGTTCCTGTTCTCCTTGCTCAGCCTCTGTTGCCCACACTGCAGATTCTTGTTGGTCCAGACCCAGGCTCACTGATGGCCCTGGTGTCCCTCCCTTCTTTTGCAGAGCCCACCCATTGAGTTTTTTAAAGTTTTTTGGTTTTTAATATTTTTAGTTCTAAACTTTTTGTTTGGTTCTTGCTCCACCTCTGAGACTTTAGTTTTTCATTTGTTTCCAGTTTGTTTGTAGTCACCCTCTGAAACATTTTGAGGATGGGATAATTAAAGTATGGGATAATTCTAACATTGGTCATCCCACTCTTGACATATTGCCCTTGATTGATCGTCCTTTTCATTAGACTTCAGTCTTTCTCTTTCTTATGTGACATGTGACTTTCATGTCAAATCTGGACATGTTTGTGTTGTCTTCAGTCAGTTCAGTTGCTCAGTCGTGTCTGACTCTTTACGATCCCATGGACTGCAGCACACCAGGCCTCCCTGTCCATCACCAACTCCCAGAGTCCACCCAAACTCATCTCCACTGAGTCGGTGATGTCATCCAATCATCTCATTCTCTGTCGTTCCCTTCTCCTCCCGCCTTCAATCTTTCCCAGAATCAGAGTCTTTTCCAGTGGGTCAGTTCTTCCCATCAGGTGGCCAAAGTATTGAAGTTTCAGGTTTAACATCAGTCCTTCCAATGAATATTCAGGACTGATTTCTTTTAGGATGGACTGGTTGGATCTCCAAACATTCCAAGGAACTCTCAAGAGTCTTTTCCAACACCACAGTTCAAAAGCATCAATTCTTCAGCACTCAGCCTTCTTTATAGACCAACTCTCACATCCATACATGACTACTGGAAAAACCATAGCCTTGACTAGACAGACCTTTGTGTTACGTTATGAGAGTTCAGTCTTATTGGAACCTCTGCTTCAGCTGCCTTTCTCCAACATCATCTAGCTGGAGACTAGGACTGACAAGTGGGACACAGATCTGGGTCCCCAAGCAGCCTCTGTTCACACAGTGGTGTTTGCAGCGGGAGGTCCTCCCTTCTGCAGGTAGCAGGGGGTGCTCTGGCCAGCAGATGTACCTCAGAACTGCACCTTTGTGCCCTGAGGGACCCCACAAGTGCCGGGGTGCCTCCAGAGGGTGACTATCTAGAGGGTGACTTGGCCTGTTCTGCTCTGTGTAGCAGCAGGCCCCACTTTTCCTGTGGTGTTGGGCTGGAGTGTAGCAGTCGTGATCGAAAAACTATCTGTACTGCCCGGCTGCCCTCCCTATTTCTGAGCCTAGAGAGAACAGCCTTTGATTGGGGTTGCTTTTCTTCATTCCCACTGGTATTTCCTCAACTGTAATTCAGTATTAAATAAGGCAGAAGGTGACCCAGGAAACTCACCACCCCATCATTCCTTGTATCCTCAGCCCCTGACCTACCTAGCAGGGTCTTCTGATGTTTGCTTCTTGCGTAAACCCCATGGTTATACTTAGAGGGAGGAGTAGGAAGAGATGTTTCTCCTAAACCCTCCTTGAAGAAGAAGTCAAGAGAGAGAAATTTTAAAAGCATGAAAAACTAAATTCAATGCAGTGGCATTGGTGTTTGCATCACCATCCAAGTTTTAAATTACTGATGCAGTTCACATAACTCTGCTGCTGCTGCTAAGTCACTTCAGTCGTATCTGACTCTGTGTGACCCCATAGACGGCAGCCCACCAGGCTCCCCCGTCCCTGGGATTCTCCAGGCAAGAGTACTGGAGTGGGTTGCCATTTCCTTCTCCAATGCATGAAAGTGAAGTGATAACTCAACCCAGAATTAATTATTATGTACCTCAGTTTAGTTGCTCAGTCATGTCCGACTCTTTGCAACCCCATGAATTGCAGCACGCCAGGCCTTCCTGTCCATCACCAACTCCCAGAGTTCACTCAAACTCACGTCCATTGAGTCGGTGATGCCATCCAGCCATCTCATCCTCTGTCGTCCCCTTTTCCTCCTGCCCCCAACCTCTCCCAGCATCAGAGTCTTTTCCAATGAGTCAACTCTTCACATGAGGTGGCCAAAGTACTGGAGTTTCAGCTTTAGCATCATTCCTTCCAAAGAACACCCAGGACTGATCTCCTTTAGGATGCACTGATTGGATCTCCTTGCAGTCCAAGGGACTCTCAAGAGTCCTCTCCAACACCACAGTTCAAAAGCATCAATTCTTTGGTGCTCAGGTTTCTTCACAGTCCAATTCTCACATCCATACATGACCACTGGAAAAACCATAGCCTTGACTAGATGGACCTTTGTTGGCAAAGTAATGTCTCTGCTTTTGAATATGTTATCTAGGTTGGTCATAACTTTTCTTCCAAGGAGTGTCTTTTAATTTCATGGCTGCAGTCACCATCTGCAGTGATTTTGGAGCCCAAAAAAATAAAGTCTGACACTGTTTCCACTGTTTCCCCATCTATTTCCCATGAAGTGATGGGACCGGATGCCATGATCTTCATTTTCTGAATGTTGAGCTTTAAGCCAACTTTTTCACTCTCCTCTTTCACTTTCATCAAGAGGCTTTTTAGTTCCTCTTCACTTTCTGTCATAAGGGTGGTGTCATCTGCATATCTGAGGTGATTGATATTTCTCCCGGCAATCTTGATTCCAGCTTGTGCTTCTTCCAGCCCAGCGTTTCTCATGTACCTAGGGAGTGCAAACTCACTTAAATATTAGCTCTGATAAAAGGTAATTAATCAGGCAAATTTAGCAGCACAACAGAATGGATTTATTTCAAATTCTAATAGTGATGATTTAAGGATTATCAGCTCTTTGGGATTAGATGAATAATCAGAAACTGAAAATTCCCTCTATTATTCACAATTGTCATTAGTTTTCAAGTCTCACCCTGTTAGATATGATTAAAGGGAAAAATTAAGGTAAAGCTAATGTCCTAGAAAGGTTACTGATTGTAATAAACAAACAAAAATGTTTGTTCTAGAGAGTGAGCCACACTCTGAGGCCAGGGAGGGCCCGGGGTAGGGGCCGTGCAGAGGGCCCTGGTCTGCTGACCAGGCTGGAGACTGCTCTCCCTCAGTCCTGCACTGCAGACACCTGGCGGCGGCTGTGCAGTGTGCCAGGCTGCTAGATAAACACCCTCAGAGTTTCAGCAATCAGTAAGAAATCACACTGTCCTCCGTTAGATGGCCTTCCAAGGAGGCAAGAAGGAGATGGAGCAAAACGCAACCAACCAGCTACTATTTTGGCAAGAAGAAGGGACAGGAAATGCAATATTCACTGGAAAAGTAGCTGCTGCTGCTAAGTCACTTCAGTCGTGTCCAACTCTGTGCGACCCCATAGACGGCAGCACACCAGGCTCCCCCAATCCTGGGATTCTCCAGGCAAGAACACTGGAGTGGGTTGCCATTTCCTTCTCCAATGCATGAAAGTGAAAAGTGAAAGTGAAGTCGCTCAGTGGTGTCTGACTCTTAGTGACCCCATGGACTGCAGCCTACCAGGCTCCTCCATCCAGGGGATTTTCCAGGCAAGAGTACTGGAGTGGGGTGCCATTGCCTCCTCCGCTGGAAAAGTAGAGTCCACCCAAATTAGGAGACATCCATGTTCAAGAATCATTCTAGTGTGAGGTAAAATTTTACATGCCTTTATTTCATCATGATCTGGGTTTTGGCACATTAGACAGTGGCAGTGTGGAAGCCATATTTTGTGATGGGGGCTCACGCATAAACATCACAATTGTAGTTTCTTCCTGTGCTGTCGCAAGCCTTCCCGGACACCAAGATCTCTTGGTCCTGGATTTGTCTGGCGCCCTTCTGACATTCCAGAGGGCTTAACCCAGGACTGCACGTGGTCACCCTTACTTAACAGATTCATTGCAATGAAATAAAACATGTGATTTGGCCATCCTCAAAACCACAAATTAAATTAACATTTCTAATAGCTGTCGTTTACCTTTCAAATTCTGCCAAGAACATGAAAGAGAAAATTAGTGACATTTTATTTTGATAGATACCATAGCAAGCATTTTAGTAAAATTGTATAACTAATTCATAGACTGACAATAAAATGTCCCCGACAAGTGTATTTTGTCTCAAAATATGACAAAACTTGTTCATTTGCAGATGGACAGGGAGACCACCAATCTGTACCCATAGCTTACTGCTTCTTTCCTCTCAAGACCATCAGTCATTCTTTCTCTGCAAGAAGTTTAATTCCGTTTTATAACCAGAGAGGAGTTGAATAATTCTGTTCAAACCTGTTGTTCAAAAGAGAATAAAGCCTGAGGACAGTGCCCCGAACCTGCTCTCTGGGACAGCAGGTGGAGAAGCCACACCTGTGACCTGACCCTTGAGTCCCAGAAGCATGACAGTCACAGAGCTGCAGCCCTCTCTGCACCCCACCTGCCAGTCCTGAGGCTGCTCGGGGGACGAGGGGCCAGCTGTGTTCACACTGTCTTTCACTGGCTAACCTGTAGCCTTGGTCCAGTCACATCACTTTCCAAGGACTCACACACTCTCTCTGTTCCAAGGGAGAAAAGGATGACATCATGCGTAGTCTTCCCTCCAATATGGAAACTTTATAATTTCATAAGCAATTCTACACCCACATATTGTACTGTCTAAACTAAATTGCTCAATGCAAGTAAATAGATCCTCATGTATTATGAATATTCAGGCTTGTTTATCAAATACTCCAGCTTTCCCAATCATATATGTCCTGGTATTAAACAGAAGAAGGTAATTTTTCTGATGTAACTGTTTTGGTGATTGACCATCCCCATTTTCAACAAGTTCAGAAGATTTTTTACCCTTGCCTTTTTTATCCTCCCTATGGAGGTAAGACTGTACAGGCCACATTGTAAAGGCAAAAATGTCTGTGTGACACAGGAGAACAGCCTTAAAGGAAACAGCACTCGCCTGTGGAAGAACAGTCTCCCTTGTTTCCTCTGTCTTACTGAGCTATGAGGTTGTTTACCGCTGGACCATGGAATTTAGGGATTCAAAGCTGAGGGCCGGGGATGTGCTGTTCAGTGGCACAGGAGTCGGAGTGGGTGCCGAGGGAGGCTTTGCTTGCAGGCCCCTCCATCGTTTCTCCTCTGGTTCCGGATTCAGAGAGGAAGCTTCCCCCTTAGGACGTGAAGTTGGGCACAGCAGTCACTACCAAGCTATAATCTCTTCTGGTGGACCCTCTCTTCCTTTGGGCAGCCCAGATGACAATATGGATCTGATGGTGCCTGTAGAAATGGGCAGAACTCAGATCGGATGAGGCTGTGGCCACATCCTGTTAGGCCTCTGTAAACCACGTGGCACCCCATTGAGTTCAGACATCTGAGGGGTAAAGTGTGAGGGCATGAGATTCTGGGGCCCACCTCTCCTCTGAGGTACCCTTGCTCTCCTCACTGGTTCACGTGTCACCTATCATCAGTCATCTCCTGTTCCTATCCTCCTCCCTCTGAATTCCCAAGCTCCACCACCAGCCCCAAGCTCTGCATCATAGCGTTTTGCACTGAGCAGCCGTCCTGACTCTGGGAGAAGGTATTCTTCCTTTAGTGTTGGATACTGCTTTCCAAATCCCCATGTGAATTCTATAAAAGCACATAAGATACTTCCTTCAACTTCAACTCAATCATCTGACCGTAAAGAGTGAAAATCAGCATCAACCAATTAGAACATGAAATAAAATGAATGTGACGCTAACTGCAGGGCATTTGACACTCGGGTTTTTATTTTCAGAGCATGCAGGAGCAGTGCCTTCGTATCTTTGTATAAAGATACGTGACCATGGAATCAAAGAGGCACACAACACAAGGTTTCCTATTTCAGCCTGGGGATGCATCAGCAGAATTCCCTGACAGGCAGAAGCGTTCTGAATAATGAGGAGTGCGTCAGCATTGTGCCGCACATTCCTCTGCTTCTACATTTCAGGACTCTTCTGGACAATTTAGATCCATTCATAGAAATGCAGAGTAGTCTTGCTACTGGATGTCAGTTGGAAATAAACAAAAGAGAAACTTGGCTGGTATGTGAAGTGCAACTAAAAGTATAAACATTTCAAATATAAGTACAAAAGGGTGGTGTTCAAACTGATATAGAAGCACATATTTTACTAAAGGATTTCTTCAATTATGCTGGATGTAGGTCTGAGTTGTTTTGTTTGTTTGTTTTTTGTTCTTGTGTGTGTGTGTGTGTGTGTGTGTGTTTTACTGCAAGTTTTAGAATTTTTGCTTTTAAAGTTTCCTATACATCAAAATCAAAATAAAACTTACCCCGGGGTTGAGCATGAATTAACAACAAGAGATCTTTGGGGTATCGTGGAGATGATAGGGAGGCAGATGTGGAAGGTGAAGTTTTATAAAGTGAGGTGATATATTGATTAACTACATGGGGGAATCCTTACACAATATATATAGATGTCAGATCACCACGACGCACACTTTGTTATCACATTTCAATAAAGTTGAAATAAAGCAAAATCATTGGTTTACAGGTTGATTTACAGTCAGCATCAGTGCCCCACTCATGCTGTGCTTTAAGCACTGTGTGTACCCTGGACAGTGGGTCCTGAACAGTGCAGATGTTCACACGCCTGGATCCAGTCAGACCCCACAATCAGAAGCACTCTTAGTATACCACCTGTACATACATCCAGTGCATCACCCCAGGACATGGCCTTCTCTGCTGTTGATTTTCATCATCTGTAAAACAAGGAGCATAGTCATCTCACTAGAGAGATCTTCGTTTCTACAAATCTCACCTGTGAAAAGAGATACAACCATTCCATGTGTGTGTTACAATTATTACTTAAAGAAAACTCAAATCTCTTTCCTTTACACTAATTATACCTTCTGTGTTTAATTTACCAGATGACTTTAACACTCCCTTGTTCTGAGTTGTGCAGTGTTTTGAAATCAAACTTTAAAACTTACTTTTGCTTACTTTAATAAATTGCTTGTATTGTTAGTTTGGGATTCCCAGATGGCTCAGTGGTAAAGAACCTGCCTGCCAATGCAGGGGCTGCAGGAGGCTTGGGTTCGATCCCTGGGTCGGGAAGATCCCCTGGAGGAGGAAATGGCAATCCACACCAGTATTCTTGCCTGGAGAATTCCATAGAGAGAGGCGCCTGGCAGGCGACATTCCACGGAGTCGCAGAGAGTCAGACGCAACTGAGTGAGCACGCATGCACATGTTGTTTATCCAGCGAGTAAGGATGGAGAGAACATCAGAAGTCATAGAATCACCACCGCACTCTCTTGTCTCCTTATCTTCTTCAGGTGGGGAGACTGAGCCCCACAGGTGGAGTGAATTCCCAAATCCACGCCCGGCGTGTACCTGGACGGGGCTTAACTCCAGTTAAACACATCGATGTGGGAACAGAGATGATACTGAAAGAAGAGTGGTTGCCTGACTGCGACACCACCGATACCCAACTCTTCCATGTTGCCAAGGTGGTGAGTGGCTTGCGCTTTACATTTTGAACTTAAAATGGTAGTCTGCTGTCCAATAACTGAAATTCAGGGAAAAGTCAGGAAGGTGCTCTGTTGTATCTGAAGTTGTAATCAGTTTGCTTTGGGGAGATATTTTTTCTTACCACAGAGAGGAAACATTTTGTGAAATAGTTACTTAACCTTGTTGCACATAGCCTGTATTTATTTTTATCAAGCTCAAAACATGAACAAGTTTTAAAGTTTTTCCATTAGTGATATTACAGTTAACAGTCACGGCACTTATTAAATGATTTGTGGTCACCATCTTTTCTCAATCCAGTAACTTTCAGGGTTGTGTTGGAGGGAAATGTCTGTTTCTCTAGTGTTGGAACCTAAGAAACACAGAAAACAGGTTTACAAAAATATGAAACTCTAAAATATATGAAGAAAGTAAATCTTGTGACCAGATTATGTGTAGACAAACTGTGTCAGGCGTGCACTTTGCTCAGCTGTTTTGCTTTATTGATCATGAAGCAGCTTTGCTTTTGAGATCAACTCTTTAGTCCACTTATTTATTTGTTTTGGAAAAACACTAAATCACTTCATATATTCACTGCACACAAAGCTAGGTGTTCTAAGAGAACCATTGTACGGTGGAGCAGATGCAGGCAAAGAAGAACGTTAGCGTTGCCTTAATCAGGGTGGTGTGAGAAACTGAGGCTTCGTAAATGATGGATCCCTTTAGCTCCATGGAAAAGAGCCTATTTTCAGGAGAACGGTGAGCGCACTGCTCATAAGCATCGATGTGTAAAAGGCACAATGTGTTTGAAGTATGACAGTGGATTTGATAAACAGTGAATGTTGCCCATGAGTTTGAAGGTGAGAATTTGTATAAGTGTAAGTCTCAGTCATGGCAGATGTCTGAGGGCTGGTGTGTGAGGATGAGGAGTTTGGTCTTCTTCCCCCAGCCTCTGCGGGGTCCATGGGGTGGGTTACCTGTGGCAGTGGCTGGCTGAGCACCGATTCAGGGAGAAGTAAGCGATAATTGAACCCCAGGCTGGGAGTCACAACCATCCTCTTAGAAGCATCTTCAGTACCTGTCTAGTACTTGACTTGTACCCACTAGCTGAAAAAAAAAAAAAAGGCAATTGTAAAGAGTTAGAAATTCAGGAGTTAGAAACTCTTTATTGCAAAATTCAGACTTAAATTCAAGAAAGTAGGGAAACCACTAGACCATTCAGGTATGACCTAAATCAAATCCCTTACGAATATACAATGGAAGTGACAAATAGATTCAAGGGATTAGATCTGATAGACAGAGTGCCTGGAAAACTATGGACAGAGGATCATGACATTATACTGGAGGCAGTGATCAACACCATCCCCAAGAAAAAGAAACACAGAAAGGCAAAATGGTTGTCTGAGGAGGCCTTACAAATAGCTTAGAAAAGAAGAGAAATGAAAGGCAAAGGAGAAAAGGAAAGATACACCCATCTAAATGCAGAGTTCCAAAGAATAGCAAGGAGAGATAAGAAAGCCTTCCTAAGTGACCAGTGCAAAGAAATAGAGGAAAACAATAGAATGGGAAAGACTAGAGATCTGTTCAAGAAAATTAGAGATACCAAGGGAACATTTCACCCAAAGATGAGCACAGTAAATGACAGGAATGGTATGGACCTAACAGAAGTAGAAGATATTAAGAAGAGGTGGCAGGAATACACAGAAGAAGCCTACAAAAAAGATCTTCATGACCCAGATAATCACAATGGTGTGATCACTCCAAGAGCCAGACATCCTGGAATGCAAAGTCAAGTGGGCCTTAGGAAGCATCATGATGAACAAAGCTAGTGGAGGTGATGGAATTCCAGCTGAGCTATTTCAAATCCTAAAAGATGATGCTGTTAAAGTGCTGCACTCAATATGCCAGCAAATTTGGAAAACTCAGCAGTGGCCACAGGACTGGAAAAAGTCAGTTTTCATTCCAATCCCAAAGAAAGGCAATGCCGGAGAATGTTCAAACTATCACACAATTGTACTCACTTCACATATTAGCAAGAAATGTCTCAAATCCTCCAAGCTAGGGTTCAATGGTACGTGAACTAAGAAATCCCAGATGTACAAACTGGATTTGGCAAAGCAGAGGAACCAGAAATCAAACAGCCAACATCAGCTGGATCATAGAAAAAGCAAGAGAATTCCAGAGACACATCTACTGCTTCATTGACTACACCAAAGCCTTTGACTGTGTGGATCACAACAAACTGGTAAATTCTAAAAGAGATGGGAATAAATACCAGACCACCTGACTTGCCTCCTGAGAAATCTGTGTGCAGGTCAAGAAGCAACGTTTAGAACTGGACATGAAACAACGTGCTGGTTCCAATTTGGGAAAGGAGTACATCAAGGCTGTACATTGCCACCCTGCTTATTTATCTTATATGCAGAGTACACAATGAGAAATGCTGGGCTGGAAGAGGTACAAGCTGGAATCAAAATGGCCAGGAGAAATATCAATAACCTCAGGTATGCAGATGACACCACCCTTATGGCAGAAAGTGAAGAGGAACTAAAGAGCCTCTTGAAGGTGAAAGAGGAGAGTGAAAAAGCTGGCTCAAAACTCAACATTCAAAAACCTAAGATCATGGCATCCGGTCCCATCACTTCATGGCTAATAGATGGGGAAACAATGGAAACAGTGTCAGACGTTATATTTTTTGGGTTCCAAAATCACTGCAGATGGCGACTATAGCCATGAAATTAAAAGACGCTTACTCCTTGCAAGAAAAGGAGTATATACCTAGATAGCATATTAAAAAGCAGAGGCATTATTTTGCCAACAAAGGTCTATCTAGTCAAAGCTATGGTTTTTCCAGTAGTCATGTGTGGATGTGAGAGTTGGACCATAAAGGAAGCTGAGCACTGAGGAAGTGATGCTTTTTGACTGTGGTGCTGGAGAAAGCTCAAGAGTCCCTTGGTAGTTGTTGTTGTTCAGCCCCCAAGTTGTGAGTGACTCTTTGTGACACCATGGACTGCAGCAGTCCAGGCTCCCCTGTCCTTCACTGTCTTCTAGACTTTATCTAGTTACATCAGGTCACCCCAAAGCTGTCTGTTTGAACCACAATAGTTGAGTCTCATCTAAAATTAGCTGTGCTTTGACATATCAATAATTTACAGTGGTGAGCAGTTGAAAACACTGCAACAAAGCACCTTATTGTCCTTATAAAGGGGTGTGATTGAGGATGATATAGAGATATTTTAAAAGCCATTTTTTTAAATGAGGTAGCAAAATGAAAATGACTCGTCTGTTGGCTTTTAGTTTCAGGTAAAGAAATAAATTGAATCTTAGTCACAAATGTGGTTTATTGCAAAGACAATATAATCACCTAGGTAGGCATGCTTTCTGCTTTCCCTGGGAATTAGGAAGCTCTCAGTCATGTCCACAGTCCATCATTAGTAAACGAGAAAGCTAAAGTTTATAGAATGAGTCATGATGCTCACTTGCTTACCTCTCCTTAGTTTTATTTGTGCTGCATTATTTTTTGAAAGCCACCTGAATAATATTTGGAATGAGATTGGATGTAATTAATTTAATAATTGATTTGGTAGTTGGGAAATGATATATATTGAGCTTACTCATTAAAATTGACAAGAACTGGGGAGATTCATTATATATCATTATTTTGCACATCTGTGAATATAGTCTACAAATGAAACATGAGATATATTCTGTATTACATAAGCTTACTTCAGGCTTGAGTACTCAAAGAAAAAGAAAGTCACTTAGTCGAGTCCGACTGTTTGTAACCCCATGGACTGTAGCCCACCAGGCTCATCTATGGGATTCTCCAGGCAAGGGTACTGGAGTGGGTTGCCATTTCCTTCTCTAGGGGATCTTACCAACCCAGGAATGAAACCCAGGTCTCCCTCATTGCAGGCAGACTCTTTACCGACTGAGCCACCAGGGAAGCAAGTCATGTGTAAAATCTCTGATCTGTAAGCTGGGAAAAAAAGATGTCATAAAATAAGTCCATGCAAGATGGCAATGTGACACAAATGGTAAGAAAAGTTGCGTATCAGGTGATTCTCAAATTGGTGGTGAAATCGGATAATGGAAGGAAGAAGAGATGCTCTGTTCAGTGCCTTCTTCCTGAGATGATGTAAGTAAGTGGTGAGACAGTGCACTTCTTACGATGAGGTCAGATAAAAACCTCTGCTTCCACCAAAAGCAGCCTTCTTCATGCTCCCAAGCTGGTTCCATCCACCTCCCTAACCCATAAATCCCACTGGCTCCTCTGGCACGCGATGTGATATGTAATTATGTGTGTGTTCTTTGACTGATTCCCCACAGCGTGATGTGTGTGAATTGCACCCATGATTCATACATGGATTTATGCACACATTCCCCTGTGGGACACTCGGGTGGCTTACCTGTGGGATATTATAAACAGTGAAGTGCTGGACAGCCCAATACCCTGTCTTTTAGTAAATACATTAATTATCTGAGTTTGAATTAATTCCCGCGCAATGTCAGAATTCAGATATCTTGTGGGGGAAAATGAGCAAACACCTTGGAGACCCTTCACATCTCAGACCGTGTCCTTCTGGCCCCTTAGGACCACTGAGGAGCTTCTCAGCTCTGCACTGTTGCCATGTCAAGCACAGAACGTGATGCTGGGTTCCTTTCTCCCCAGCTGGGGTCCTTAGGATGGCACTGCAGCCCACATGAAGAGCCGAGCAGATGCCCAGGAAACGCTGGCTGCTGAGCTCCCAGTCACCTTCACTGAAGGTGCGTCAGAAATACTGCTGAGGGTTGGGTCACTGAGGCCTCCTAATAGCGGCTGCCATTGAAGGACAGTGCATTTTCAGGTCTCTAATAAACTGTAAACATTAGCTCCATGAAACTTCAATTAACTACAATAGTTTGTTAGTGATTCTTTATGCATTATCTTAGAAGTAATGCTCATTTATTTCAAATATACATATAAACATATACACATGCAGACATGCATGTATACTGCATACCTATTTATATTTTATATAAACCTGGTCTCTTGGGGGCTCTCGTCTTTATAGTATGTATCACTATAACCAGTGCCATAGATCTATTATATATATATATGATATATATGGCACTGTTTTCTCAGTTTATATATAAGACAACTATAGCTTACTGCTACTGCTGCTGCAAAATCACTTCGGTCGTGTCCGACTCTGTGCGACCCCATAGACGGCAGCCCACCAGACTCCCCCGTCCCTGGGATTCTCCAGGCGAGAACACTGGCGTGGGTTGCCATTTCCTTCTCCAGTGCATGAAAGTGAAAAGTGAAAGTGAAGTCACTCAGTTGTATCCGACTCTTAGCGACCCCATGGACTGCAGCCTACCAGGCTCCTCCATCCATGGGATTTTCCAGGCAAGAGTACTGGAGTGGGGTGCCATCGCCTTCTCCAACTATAGCTTAATGAAGTTTAAACACCATGCCCTCGTCACCTGCTAGTAGTGACGTGATATAAAGCTCTTTTTTCACAACTGTCAGGGAAATATAGAGAATTTCTCTGGTTCTGGGATTGTTTTTGTATTTTTAACAGAAAAAAAGGGAGATGCAGCGTTAAAAACCCAGTAAGTGATGAAACAACTGGACGATCACTGTACAACCGTGCATTCCGTCTTCAGTAACAAACTAATGAAGTAAATGACTTTAATTAAGTACTCTAAAGTATTTTACATAGTCTACTTCATATGTTTCCCATTTCTTTCTCCGACAGGAAAAAGAGATAGATTGTGGGAAAATGAATTGATGATGAAAGGTAACCACCCATAGCTTTCCATGGGAAAAGGATCACACACATACACAAGAAGGCTTAGAAGTGAAAGCATTCTATTGACTGCTCTTCAGGTGATACTGGAGAGCGTTCACAGCCAACCACCTGACCCAGACTCATCTTCTGGGAAATGTCAGGGTTAAGATAATGGTCATTTTTATATTACAGAAAATGGTGACCGAAACTTGGGGCTCTAGCAAAGCTGTGGGTCAGCATCCTGAGCACCTGTCCCGTCTGCAGTCGACAAAGTCCCGGGTGCTGTCACGGCACTGTCTCCTCAGTGCTCCTGTGGTGAGGTCAAGGGGTTCGAGGGCATTCCGTCACATAGTGCATTCTCACCCTCTGCTCTTCCCACACGAAAGAAGCAGGGTGGGGAGAGGGAGGTAGGCCACGTAATATTCCTAATCCTGTCCCAATTCTGACATCAGATTCTGCAGTGCAGTTCACTATGGTTTCAAAGTTGTTTCTTCTGAAAAAACAAAGGACAACAAATTTTCATTACATTTGTGTTTTTTGTTTGCAAAACAAAGAGACTGAGTTACGTCTCACCATGCATGTTGTCTCGACAGCCTGGTTTCTTACCGTCAATAAAAACATCCTTATATTCCTCTAGAGAGATAAACCCTTTATGGCAACACCCAAAAGGGTTTTTAAAAATGAACCCAAAATATACAGTGTTGTTTTTAGGCTTTGTGGGCAAAGGCATTTCCAAAGTGGGATCATTTTTGAAAACTATGTTCCTCTCCTCCCAGTAAGCGTCAATAACAAGATGCCAGGTCCGCCCATCCTGTGGACTCTGCTTCCTGTTACAAGTAGGGTCCTCAGAGTCCCCAGGTGCACATTACAAGTATAAAAGTAAACGTCTGTTATAATATGTGTACACTTATCATAGAATAGTAATTATGAGGCAGGCATATCAATCAGTTAGTTCAGTCACTCAGTCGTGTCCGACTCTTTGCGACCCCATGAATCGCAGCACACCAGGCCTCCCTGTCCATCACCAACTCCCGGAGTTCACTCAGACTCACGTCCATCGAGTCGGTGATGCCATCCAGCCATCTCATCCTCTGTCGTCCCCTTCTCCTCCTGCCTCCAATCCCTCCGAGCATCAGAGTCTTTTCCAATGAGTCAACTCTTCGCATGAGGTGGCCAAAGCCTGGATCATGGAAAAAGCAAGAGAGTTGCAGAAAAACATCTATTTCTGCTTTATTGACTATGCCAGAGCCTTTGACTGTGTGGATCACAATAAACTGAGGAAAATTCTTTAAGAGATGGGAATAGCAGACCACCTGACCTGCCTCTTGAGAAATCTGTATGCAGGTCAGGAAGCAACAGTTAGAACTGGACATGGAACAACAGACTGGTTCCAAATAGGAAAAGGAGTACGTCAAGGCTGTATATTGTCACCCTACTTATTTAACTTATATGCAGAGTACATCATGAGAAACGCTGGGCTGGAAGAAGTACAAGCTGGAATCAAGATTGCCGGGAGAAATATCAATAAGCTCAGATATGCAGATGACACCACCCTTATGGCAGAAAGTGAAGAGGAACTAAAAAGCCTCTTGATGAAAGTGAAAGTGGAGAGTGAAAAAGTTGGCTTAAAGCTCAACATTCAGAAACCTAAGATCATGGCATCCGGTCCCATCACTTCATGGGAAATAGATGGGGAAACAGTGGGAACAGTGTAAGACTTTATTTTATGGGGCTCCAAAATCACTGCAGATGGCGACTGCAGCCATGAAATTAAAAGACACTTACTCCTTGGAAGAAAACCTATGACCAACCTAGATAGCATATTGAAAAGCAGAGACATTACTTTGCCAACAAAGGTCTGTCTAGTCAAGGCTATGGTTTTTCCAGTGGTCACGTATGGATGTGAGAATTGAACTATGAAGAAAGCTGAGCACCAAAGAATTGATGCTTTTGAACGGTGGTGTTGGAGAAGACTCTTGAGAGTCCCTTGGCATATCAATACATAGAACCAATTTTCAGGAATTGTAAAAGCATTCATTTCATCAAGGATCAGATGAAATGATCTGATCCTTGTGCACGGGCGCACGCGCGCACACACACACACACACACACACACACACATACATACACACAGATAGTTTTATAGCACTATTATTTCATGTATCCATTAAATTAGTGTTTTAAGTGGCTACTCGTTCCTGAGAGCTCTGCTGAGTGCAGAACACAGGGGTGATAAAGGTACTCTCCCCCATATAAAGCACTTTTCTTAGGACAGGGACTACGTTTCAGGTGATGGGATGTCTCCACAGTGTGTGATGAAGTTAGCAGTGTCATTGGAGCTGGGGCGAGAGGTGAACCATTTTAGGGAACACAGGACCACCCACGGTGACTCTGAACAAGTGTTCACAGGCACACTGGCCACTGTTTCTCTTCCTCAGCCAGAGGCTGTCTCTGCTCCCACGGACAGAGGGGATGGAGCACAGATAACACACAGTGAGTGTCGAAAGGGAGATATCAATACAAGTAACCCTTCCCTGAGAGCATTTACTTTGGAAAACCTGTAATCACATTCTCTGTCTTCTGAAGTGTGTGTAAATCTTTTTAAAATCTAAGTCTACCAACATCAGACCCAGGAATACGCTTCTCAAGGACAAAGGAGTTAACACGTTGAAATGTCACCATCAGGGACATGACACCCTGTGTCCCAGGTTCTGTGGGCCAAAGTTCCCACTGAGCCGAGCTCTCCCGCTTCCCCACCAAATAGCTAGACACGACCTGGAGCCACAGGAGCAGAGTTGGGAAGTTAGTTCATCTGAAGCTTCAGGTGGGGCTTCCCTGGTGGGTCAGCCAGTTAAGAATCTGCCTGTAATGCAAGAGACCTACCTGGGTTTGATTCCTGGGTAGGGAAGATCCCTTGGAGAAGGGAATGGCTACCCACTCCAGTATTCTTGCCTGGGAAATCCCATGAAGTCGCAAAGGGTTGGACATGACTGAGCAACTAACACTTTTCTTCAGGTGGGTGGCTATGGAAGTCAGAAACAAATGTAAAAGGAGTTTGAGAGGCGCTGTCTGTGGGTGGGTCATGCAGGTGGAGCTGGTTTTATGAGGAAGACTTTGCAGGGTGCGAAGGTCACGGAAGGAGCCTGGCTGGGTCTGGAAAGGGGAAGATTTGTCACTTCTTGTTTGAGTCTTTGAAGACTGGCAGCCTGTTTCTAAGGGCTAAATGAACCTACCTTTCTCCTGTTGAACATTGGTTTCATGGTCTTTAGGTTTGAACAGAATTATAATTAGCATTGGCTCATTCAACAGCAACTGTAAATATAAATAATTGAAAGTGGTTTAAAATGGCTGGGAGAAATAGCAATAACCTCAGATATGCAGACGACACCACCCTTATGGCATAAAGTGAAGAAGAAGTAAAGAGCCTCTTGATGAAAGTGAAAGAGGAGAGTGGGAAAAGTCAGCTTAAAGCTCAACATTCAGAAAACTAAGATCATGGCATGTGGTCCCATAGTAAAGTAAAGTCAAAAGTCGCTCAGTCGTATCCGACTCTTTGTGACCACGTGGACTGTAGCCTACCAGGCTCCTCCGTCCATGGGATTCTCCAGGCAAGGATACTGGGTTGCCATTTCCTTACTTTATGGCAAATAGATGGGAAAACAGTGTAAACAGTGACAGATTTTATTTTGGGGGGCTCCAAAATCACTGCAGATGGTGACTGCAGCCATGAAATTAAAAGATGCTTGCTCCTTGGAAGAAAAGTTATGACCAACCTAGACAGTATATTAAAAAGCACAGACATTACTTTGCCAACAAATGTCCATGTAGTCAAAGCTATGGTTTTCCAGTAGTCATGTATGGATGTGAGAGTTGGACTATAAAGAAAGCTGGATGCTTTTGAATTATGGTATTGGAGAAGACTCTTGAGAGTCCCTTGGACTGCAAGGAGATCCAACCAGTCCATCCTAAAGGAAATCAGTCCTGAATATTCATTGGAAGGACTGATGCTGAAGCTGAAACTCCAATACTTTGGCCACCTCATGTGAAGAACTGACTCATTTGAAAAGACCCTGATGCTGGGAAAGATTGAAGGCAGGAGGAGAAGGGGATGACAGAGGATGAGATGGTTGGATGGCATCACTGACTCCATGGACATGAGTTTGAGTAAACTCTGGGAGTTGGTGATGGGCAGGGAGAGGCCTGGCATGTTGTAGTCCATGGGGGTCACAAAGAGTCAGATACAACTGAGTGACTGAACTGAACTGAACTGAGGGGCGTCATATGTAGCACATATTCAAAAAACAATGCTGATAACTGTTTCCTATACAAACCTTTTTTCAGGCCTCAAGTTTTCTAACTGCCAGTGCATTTTGCAGTTGGTGTTTATATTTAATTAGTGTCTCTTGTCTACCCCTCCACAAAAGCTAGTGTGAACCTAATTATGTGCCTTATAACAGATTCTATTTTAGAATTATGGAAATTTTGTACCTTAATGTCAACTGTGAAGAATTTTGTTTAAAGACCCACAAGTAAGGAAACAGTATCTTCATACTATTAAATACAAAATGTTTTTAACCACAAAACAAAATGAACCAGGTAGCAAAGCTCAGGCTGGAAAACATAATATGAAAAGAATGCTGCTTCCATCCTGTAGCATTAAGTACATTTTAAAGCAGAAAGAAAACACCAGATTTACACTTAATTAACCCAGCCTAGCTCAGGGCTGCTTAGATCTTTAAAGCCCACACGACTCTGGCACGTACTGGTGTCCCTGAGTTTCTTTTATGACTTTGCCATTGCCATTATGTAGGAAAATGAACCTGAGCTGTGCTTGCAAGTAGTATCTCTGACACTGGCCTGGGCTTGTGAGCTCACTGAGAGGTCACATGGGAAACCCTGCAGCCTGCCAGGTTGGAAGAGCAGGCCCATGTAGATGCTGCTGAGGGATGGCCTGCATAGCCTGGGCCTGCAGTCTACTGGTCATTAACTACTGCTTCCAGCAGCCTGTTCCTCTTTGAAATCCATAGTTGTGTTATGCGTTCCGTAGTCCGCAATGAGTTTGCAAAATATTTTCACTTAAAACTTTGCAAATGATGGGAGAATTATATTCTAGAGGCTTTAGAGTGAATGACTGTTTTATGAGTACTCAATAAATACTTAGTATTTTTTAGAAATATCAAATAAGGGGGTTTTTTGAGTACCTCAAAGTTCAAAACCCATATTATAAAACTAGAATGAATTTTAACTAAAATTAACAGAAAATGGCCAAAACAGTTATGCAAATAAAACAACAGTAGATCTAGTTGATTGATTACACTTTTTATTTTTTAAATTCTTCAAAATAAATAACAGTTGAATTATTCAAATGTAAGGAGTTGCATGTAAATTGGAGGACTAAAATATTAAGCAAAATGGCAAAATGACACATAATATTTATAGACTGCATGCTATTAGAATAAAATCAAAACAAAAATATACAAACACAAATACACTGAATGTCTCTTTTGAACATATGTATATACATCATGAAGTTAAAAGGATTAGAGTAGCAACATGTAACGGAGAAGGCAATGGCACCCCACTCCAGTACTCTTGCCTGGAAAATCCCATGGACAGGGGCGCCTAGTGGGCTGCAGTCCATGGGGTCGCTAAGAGTCAGACACGACTGAGCAACTTCACTTTGACTTTTCACTTTCATGCATTGGAGAAGGAAATGGCAACCCACTCCAGTGTTCTTGCCTGGAGAATCCCAGGGACGGGGGAGCCTGGTGGCTGCCGTCTATGGGGTCACACAGAGTCGGACACGACTGAGCGACTTCACTTTCACTTTTCACTTTCATGCATTGGAGAAGGAAATGGCAACCCACTCCAGTATTCTTGCCTGGAGAACCCCAGGGACAGGGGAGCCTGGTGGGCTGCCATCTACGGGGTCACACAGAGTCAGACACGACTGAAGCGATTTAGCAGCAGCAGCAGCAGCAACTTATAATTTGTGAATTTTTAACTTCTTTTTGATAAGGCTGGTAACTGTAGAATTTCCCAAGTATTTTTCAAGATGAAATCAATCAGACAGCCTCAACACCATGTTCCGTTGGCTGTGAATTCTGTCACGCCCAGGACTAGGGCAAACCTCGCCTCTCTGAAAGGACTAGGAAGGTATGGAGAAGGACATGGCAACCCACTGCAGTATTCTTGCCTGGAGAATCCCATGGACAGAGGAGCCTGGCGGGCTACAGTTTATAGGGTCAGTCAGACACAGCTGAAGCGACTTAGCGCGCACACACACAGGGCCACTGACCACACCGTGCCTGTCCCTTTGTTCTCTGTGCGGCTCCAGTCTCTGAGACTCTGTAACCTGGGGAGGAAGGAAGGTGTGGGAAGGGGCAGTTTGGTCAATTCTAAGAGACATCCAGCTCCTCCAAGACAGGCATCCAGTCTCCCTGCCCGCCAGCACTGCCTCAACTTCCTCCTCCCCAGCTCACCTGTCTCAGTAACCCCTGGAGCCGCTGTGCACTTGGAGCCGGGCCTCGGCTTCACGAGAAAAAGTCTCGCAATGCACTGCTGAGTTGCTGAGACTGCGCCTTCCCTGCCCCAGCTCCCCGCAGACAGGCACTGCCTGGCGCAGAAACTCATTTATAACTTCACAGGAGTCTCTTCCGCGAACAGCAGGGGGGGGATTTTGTTTCTAACATGTTTAAAGATGCTTAAAAAGTGTTTGAAAAGTGCAGGCATGACCTTAAGAATTTTGCTCCTGACAGAGAGCCTGGTGCCTGGCAGCAGAGGCAGAGCTGGTAGGAAAGGGGACAAGGGAGAAAGGGGATGTTTGCTTTCGCTGCTCTGAAGCAGGGCCCCCACTCTCCCACCGCCTCTTCAGGGCAGACTGTGAAGGCTGGTTCTGTGTGACCGCGGCGTCACTGAGGGTGTCTGGAGAGCTGGTGGCATGGGTTTCCAGACGGGGTGCGAGGGAGTCTCTGAAAGAGATCAGTATTTGAACCTGTAGACCCGAGCAAGGCAGACCCTCAGCACAGGGCAGCACTTCCGCCCCAGGGCCTGTGCAGAGCATAAGGATAGACAGGGCAGGGCGCTCTCCACCTGCACGGGACAGACCCAGGACCAGGGAACAGCAGCATGGCGTCAAGGAAGGCAGAAAAGCGAGGGAGCCCATGCATTGTGCCGTGTTCAGGGAGAATATTTTAAACCTATTATCCATGTTTTTAAAATTTAATGTCTTATTTTTATATTTACCCTGATGGCTACAAAATAAGCTGCTTTCATTACTTACCATGCTGCCCTTTAATCTGTGCCGAGGGCACTGTGTAATACTGGGACGAGGCAATGAGGCGGCGGCTCCTCCTGGCTTCTCAGGAGAACTTAAGCTCTTGGAGAACCTACTTACAGGATTAGCGGAGAACTTTCGAATCCAGGTCAGCGTGAGCAATAAGCTCTGTCTTCATAGTGAGGGGCTGCAGATTCGCCATCAGCAGCAGCTGGAGAAGGAGGGGCAGTTCTGAGTTCATATCAGGAGGGTGTGGGAGACCAAGTTTTGGAAATTGGCTGTTAGCACTTCCCAGATCCCCTCAGCTGACGCGCTCAGAAGCCATGTGTCCAGCAGAGGAAACTCATTTCCAGACAGCTGACCCCAAGGACCCAACGGAAGCTATAAAAATGGCCCCTCGTTATAAAGCATTTTTCTGCCAACAGCATAAAGTAATTGCCAGCAGGTGATTCTGTTAAATGACCAGTACATCTCTGTGAAGCCTGACCCTTCAAAGGAACAGCTTATAAGAGATGTCGTTTATGCTCTGAGCATCCTGTGCTAGATGCCCCTCTGGCAGCAGGACTGCAGCCACCCTGCCTTTGCACAGTGTGCACCTTCTTGAGGCTTCCAGGCCATCCCAACCACCCCGACAGACAGACATGACCACTTTCCCCAGCAAGCAGTGACTGATGAATTTAAGATGCAGAGAGGGTCCATGCAGAGCAGAGACAGCAAGAGCAGGCAGATTAGTGCCAGGGCGCCTTAGTAAGCAGAAAGGGACGTCCATCTGAAAATTCATTTGCCTATGCAGGTTAAGTAGGTTTGAGCATCTCTTTTGTACCAGTCTTAGGTTAAACTCTGAGATACAAAAATGACCCCAAGATCACGGAGATCGTCAACACACTAGAAAGTAGGCAGAAAGCAAAGGTGAGGCACACAGAGAACTGATGATAAAGCTAGTCCTGTCACTAAGCTCACTTGCAGAAAGGGCTTCCAGGAACTTGAGATGATACAGAGCCATGGAAGGCACTTATACATGAGTTTTGAGTCACATTCTACAGATTCCATGAGTTGAAAGACACACAAAAAGCATTTAGAGTGAAGTATGGCAATGGCACCCCACTCCAGTACTCTTGCCTGGAAAATCCCGTGGACAGAGGGGCCTGGTGGGCTGCAGTTCATGGGGTCGCTAGGAGTCAGACACGACTGAGCGACTTCACTTTCACTTTTCACTTTCATGCATTGGAGAAGGAAATGGCAACCCACTCCAGTGCTCTTGCCTGGAGAATCTAAGGGACAGGGGAGCCTGGTGGGCTGCCGTCTATGGGGTCGCACAGAGTCGGACACGACTGAGGTGACTTAGCAACTTAGCAACATGAACAAAGAAATACCTCCATAAATATTTCCAGTAGTAAGGGAAAGGAGAATATTACAGGATATCAAAGACTGTCTCTGGGCAGTCTGAAAGGCGCTCTATATAACTGTACAGAGACGTATTTTAGAAGACATGCCAGCACATGCTCTTCAGGATCATGGTTAATGTCTGTGTTAAACAATGATATGCCTTTAGCTTCCAGCCAAAAGCAGAACTTAGTTGACCACAGAGATTACTCTTAAATTTCAGTCACAAGTAGCATTAACATATTTTAATACATTTATTTCTCAGATATTCTTAAAGCTGGCATAGGCATTAAATTTGCTAAAATCCATGCTCAAGAATGATCTCAATGACAAATAATCAGGAAAGGCCAACATCACAGCTAACATAAACCTGGAGTACTGGTTGAAATAAGTGACAGACCTCCCAGAAATTTAACAGATCTGAGAAATAGCAGAGTAGAAGGACATGCACTCAGTTTCTTCTGCAAGAACACCAAAATTGCAAATAGCCATCTACAAAAGGATGTTGGAACCCGCCAAAAAAAGAAACCCCATGCACAAGGAAAAAGGTGAAGCTGCAAGAAGACCGTAGGAGGGACACAATCAAGTTTAAAATCAAATCTCCTACCCACCAGAAGCTCTTGGAGGGCACAAGCCAAACCTTGTGTGCACCAGGACCCAGGAAAAGAAGCAGTGAGCCCCACAAGAGACTGGGCCAGACCTGCTGTGAGTGTTTGAGGGTCTCCTGTGGAGGTGTGGGTCAGCAGTGGCCCGCCTCAGGGACAGAGGCACTGGCAGCGGCAGTACTGGGAGGCATGGCACGTGGCATAAGTTCTGTTGGAGGAGGTAGCCATTAGCCCCACCATGGAGTCATCCAGGGGACGATCCACAAACTGGAAGACAGTTATACAGAAAAAGTCCTCAATCTGTTGTGAAAGTTCTAGCCCCACAACAGACTTCCCAACCTGGGGGTCTGGCAAAGGAACTGGAAATCCCCAGGGAAACTGACTTTGAAGGGCAGCAGGATTTCATTATAGAATGTCTACAAAACTGGGGAAACAGAGATTCTTGGAAGGCACAAACAAGACCTATGCGAGGGACCCAGGATAAAGGAGTAGTGATCCCTATGCCTCTATAACCTACCATAGAGACTACAGACTCTAGGACTGGACAGCCTCAGACCAAACTACAGGGAGGGAACACAGCCCCACCCATCAGGAGACAATTGGGTTAAAGATTTACTGAGCACAGCCCATCAGAACAAGACAGGCAATTTCCCCCTCAGTCAGTCTCTACCATCAGGAAACTTCCATAAGCCTCTCATCCATCTCCATCAGAGAGCAGACAGAATGAAAACCACAATCATAGAAAACTAACCAATCTAATCACATGGACCACAGCCTTGTCTAACTCAATGAAACTGTAAGCCATGCTGTGTAGGGCCACCCAAGACGGATGGGTCATGGTGAAGAATTCTGACAAAATGTGGTCCACTGGAGAAGGGAATGGCAAACTGCTTCAGTATTCTTGCCTTGAAAACCCCATGAACAGTATGAAAAGGCAAAAAGATAGGACACTGAAAGATGAACTCTCCAGGTTGGTAGGTGCCCAATATGCTACTGGAGATCAGTGGAGAAATAACTCCAGAAAGAATGAAGAGATGGAGCCAAAGCAAAAACAACACCCAGTTGTGGATGTTACTGGTGATGGAAATAAAATCCAATGATCTAAAGAGCAGTATTGCATAGGAACCTGGAATGTTAGGTCCATGAATCAAGGCAGATTGCAAGTGGTCAAAGAGGAGATGGAAAGAGTGAACATCGACGTTTTAGGAATCAGCAAACTAAAATGGACTGGAATGGGTGAATTTAACTCAGATGACAATTATATCTACTACTGTGGGCAAGAATCCCTTAGAAGAAATGGAGTAGCCATCATAGTCAACAAAAGAGTCCAAAATGCAGTACTTGGATGAAATCTCAAAAATGACAGAACGATCTCTGTTCATTTCCAAGACAAACCATCCAATATCACAGTAATCCAGGTTTATGCCCTGACCAGTAATGCTGAAGAACGGTTGTTGAACGATTGAATGGTTGTTGAAAGTTGAATTGTTCTATGAGGATCTACAAGACCTTGTAGAACTAGTACCCAAAAAAGATGTCCTTTTCATCATAGGGGACTGGAATGCAAAAGTAGGAAGTCAAGAGATACCTGGAGTAAATTTAGCAAATTTGGCCTTGGAGTACAAAACGAAGCAGGTCAAAGGCTAACAGAGTTTTGCCAAGAGAACACACTGGTCACAACAAACATGGTCTTCCAACAATACAAGAGAAGACTTTACACATGGACATCACCAGATGATAAATACTGAAATCAGATTGATTATATTCTTTGGAGCCAAAGATGGAGAAGCTGTATCAGTTCAGTTCAGTTCAACTGCTCAGTCGTGTCTGACTCTTTGTGACCCCATGGACCACAGCACACCAGGCCTTCCTGTCCATCACCAGCTCCCAGTGTTTACTCAAACTCATGTCCATTGAGTCGGTGATGCCATCCAATCAGCTCATCCTCTGTCGTCTCCTTCTCCTCCTGCTTTCAATCTTTCCCAGCATCAGGGTCTTTTCAAATAAGTCAGTTTTTCACATCAGGTGCAAAATATTGGAGTTTCAACTTCAACATCAGTCCTTCCAATGAATATTGAGGGCTGATTTCCTTTAGGATTGACTGGTTGGATCTCTTTGCTGACCAAGGGATTCTCAAGAGTCTTCTCCAACACTACAGTTCAAAAGCATCAATTCTTCAGCGCTCAGCTTTCTTTGTAGTCCAACTCTCACATCCATAAACAGCTACTGGAAAAACCAAAGCTTTGACTAGATGGACATGAATACAGATTGCCAACTGTAGGAAATGAAAGACATCTTCATGGAGGGAGGTGCCCCTGGCACCACTTATATCCAACACCCGTGATCTGACTTCTCAACGTCTCATGCCACTGTCATCAGCATAACGACTATAATATCCCAAAAACAATTTTGGGTTTAAACTCTGTTAAGTATCCCCTAGATAGTATTACTTTCTGTGATTGTTTCATCACTCAGGCAATTGAATTGTATGTTTGAAATATTTAGGTGATATGCCTGCAAACATGAAGAAATCCAAACATCTAGTAGATTGAGGATTGTTCATTCTTCAAATTTTTCAGAATTTAGCATGCTTATAGGTTTTCAACAATTTCTGAAAAACTTCAGCAATCCCCAAACACTTATTTGTAAATTCAATAAATAATTGCTATGTTCATTTCACATGCTGAGCAAAAAATGAATAGAGATTCTGAAGAGCCAAGAGATGGGGAGGGAAGGCAGAGCAGGTAATGTCCTTGAAACAAAGGTAAACAAAACTTCTTATCAAAATACACCGTTTGCAGTTGCTAATCCTCAATGCTAATTGCTCTCTTTCCATCTCCAGTTGTGTTGAATGTGTGTGCGATCAAATGTTTTTCTGTTCTTATGCACATATTTTATGTTTTATCATAATAATAACTGAATACTAAATGTTTCATTTACTTTGCAAAAATTATCATATACTTGAAGAACTGTGCTTAAAGGTAAATACCACCCACAGTTATTCTAGGTCTTACTCAGGCCCTGAGAATTTCTCCATAAAAGTCTTGTCAAAAACAGTGATTTGCTTTGCATTTGTTGGCATTTTGTTGAAAGCAGCTGCAGATGATGCCACCTTTTGATGGCAGGAGATGAATGTGTTTTAGAGAATGAAACCATTTCTCATAAGGGACCCTTTGGGAGCAGATCTGTATTTCAATAGGTGCTGAGCGCTTCCACAGAGCTTTGTAGCCTGTGATGTCTTCAGAGCACTGGCAGCTCAAGAAAGGGGTTCTGGGAGCTCACAATCTCCAAGGAAACATATTTAAAGTTCATTCAGAGTTAGAAAATGCTTTAACTCTTTTCCTGATCCCATTCTTATTTTATAATTTTGTTAAGGTATTTAAAAGTTATAAATATTGAAAATGATCTTGGTATTGGAAATAAAAATTTTTTTCATGCCTTACAAGAGATCTAAAACACCGGATGATAACACTTTTTTTTTTTTTTTAATTTCTAAAGTCACTCTCAAAACAAGAATTCTTCCATCGCAACCTCAAGAAACTCCAGAATCTCTTATGTTTAATTGCATTGCTGTTCTTAACACTTAAATTTCAGAACTGCTTAATCATTTTTTGGTCACTTGAAGCTACTGATACCAAACAAGGTTAAATCGCATTAGAGGGTTTTCTGCTTATCCAATAACTCCATAAAGTCATTAGATTTGACTGTGAATAGCCCCCAGGCTGACTATAACAATAAAAAATTAAATAGGAACATTATTTTTTTTTTTATCCCCCAGGAGTTTATAAATTCAATTTGATGTCAATACTTGAAGAAGATGACAAAGACCACTAGGGCAGCATGTTTCCCTACAAGGATGAGAGCTGACCTCTTATGGGGAGGAAAATTAATTCATATGAAATAGGAGTAAACAGAAAACATAAAATGTAGACATGTGCACACACAAAGAGAGTCACTTCAATACTGTAAACTTATCTGTCCAATATGGAAATTTCTGATAAGGGACAGGCATAGTTAAGGAAAACATTCAGAACCTTGGGTAATGAGAATTTAGTGATTTCTCTTGTTTTAACTTTATATTTTATATTATAGTAAAGCAGATTAACAGTGTTGTGATAGTGTCAGGTGTACTGCAGGGCACTCAGCCATACATACACATGTGTTCATTCTCCCCCAAACTCCCCTTGCATCCAGGCTACTACATAACAGTGAGCAGAGTTCCCTATGCTGTACAGTAGGTCCTTGTTGGTTATCCATTTTCAATTTCAATTTCATTGCACACTCAAAAATTCCTCAAGACCTTTTGTAACAAGGAGCATCCTCCTGCTGTCCCTCTGTCAGGATGCTGTCAAAGTGCCTCAGAAAATGATAAAAATGATGCCAGTAGCCCTGCTCAGGGAACACACGGACAGCTCCTGTAGGACAGGAGGTTATTAATGGGAGCAAGGCTGATCCCACCAGCTCATGCTGAGCCCAGAGCATTTCCTGTCTTCTGAGGAAGGGGGACGCAGCCCAGCCCACAAGCTGTTTCATACAGAAAGTTATCCCCACCCACTGCACCCTCCTGATGACAAGGAAAACACGGTGTCTTAAGCCACTTGGGCTGCTGTAACAAAAATGCCACAGCAAGGAAGGGACCATGTCACAGGGTTTATGTATCTTCAGAGGTTTCTTATTTTTGCTTTCATCTCTGTGTATCCATTTGAAATATTCTGACTGTGTGTTAATATGGAGGAAGTCTTAAAAACTCTCTTGACAAGAGAAAAACTATTGAAAATTCCAACATATGGAGGCTGAACAACACACTGCTGAATAACCAACAAATCACAGAAGAAATCAAAAAAGAAATCAAACTGCACAGAAATGAATGAAAATGAAAACAAAACAACCTAAAACCTATGGGACACTGTAAAAGTAGTGCTAAGGGGAAGGTTCATAGCAATACAGGCTTACCTTAAGAAACAAGAAAAAAGTCAAATAAATAACCTAACTCTACACCTAAAGCAAGTAGAAAAGGAAGAAATGAAGAACCCCAGGGTTAGTAGAAGGAAAGAAATCGTAAAAATTAGGGCAGAAATAAATCCAAAAGAAACAAGAGACCATAGCAAAAATCAACAAAGCTAAAAGCTGGTTCTTTGAGAAGATAAATAACATTGACAAACCATTAGCCAGACTCATCCAGAAACAAAGGGAGAAGAATCAAATCAACAAAATTATAAATGAAAGTGGAGAAATCACAACAGACAACACAGAAATACAAAGGATCATAAGAGACTACTATCAGCAATTATATGCCAATAAAATCAACAACGTGGAAGAAATGGACAAATTCTTAGAAAAGTACAACTTTCCAAAACTGAACCAGGAAGAAATACAAAATCTCACCAGACCTGTCACAATCATGGAAACTGAAACTGTAATCAGAAATCTTCCAGCAAACAGAAGCCCAGGACCAGACGGCTTCACAGCTATATTCTACCAAAAATTTAGAAAAGAGCTAATGCCTATCCTACTCAAACTCTTCCAGAAAATTGCAGAGGAAGGTAAACTTCCAAACTCATTCTATGAGGCCACCATCACCCTAATACCAAAACCAGACAAAGATGCCACAAAAAAAGAAAACTACAGGCCAATATCACTGATGAACATAGATGCAAAAATCCTTTAAAAAATTCTAGCAAAGAGAATCCAACAACATATTAAAAAGATCATACATAATGACCAAGTGGGCTTTATCTCAAGGTTGCAAGGATTCTTCAATATCCACAAATCAATCAACATAATACACTACATTAACAAATTGAAAGATAAAAACTATGATTGTCTCAATAGATGCACAGAAAGCCTTTGACAAAATTAAACACCCGTTTATGATACAAACCCTCCAGAAAGCACGAATAGAAGGAATATACCTCAACATAATAAAAGCTATGTATGACAAACCTGCAGCAAACATTATCCTCAATGGTGAAAAATTGAAAGCATTTCCCCTAAAGTCAGGAATAAGACAAGGGTGCCCACTCTCACCACTATTCAACATAGTTTTGGAAGTTTTGGCCACAGCAATCAGAGCAGAAAAAGAAATAAAAGGAATCCAGATTGGAAAAGAAGAAGTAAAACTCTCACTGTTTGCAGATGACATGATTCTCTACATAGAAAACCCTAAAGACTCCACCAAAAAATTACTAGAGCTAATCCATGAATATAGTAAAGTTGCAGGATATAAAATCAACACACAGAAATCCCTTGCATTCCTATACACTAACAATGAGAAAACGGAAAGAGAAATCAAAGAAACAATTCCATTCACCATTGCAATGAAAAGAATAAAATACTTAGGAATGTATCTACCTAAAGAAACAAAAGACCAATATATAGAAAACCATAAAACACTAGTGAAAGAAATCAAAGAGGACACTAATAGATGGAGAAATATACTGTGTTCATGGATTGAAAGAATCAATACAGTGAAAATGAGTATACTACCCAAAGCAATTTATAGATTCAATGCAATCCCTATCAAGCTACCAACTGTATTTTTCAGAGAACTAGAACAAATAATTTCACAATTTGTATGGAAATACAAAAAACCTCAAATAGCCAAAACAATCTTGAGAAAGAAGAATGGAACTGGAGGAATAAACCTGCCTGACTTCAGCCTCTACTACAAAGCCACAGTCATCAAGACAGTATGGTACTGGCACAAAGACAAAAATATAGATCAATGGAACAAAATAGAAAGCCCAGAGATAAATCCACGCACCTATGGACACCTTATCTTTGATAAAGGAGGCAAGAATATACAATGGAGAAAAGACAATCTCTTTAACAAGTGGTGCTGGGAAAACTGGTCAATCACTTGTAAAAGACTGAAACTAGAACACTTTCAAACACCATACACAAAAATAAACTCAAAATGGATTAAAGATCTAAATGTAAGACCAGAAACTATAAAACTCCTAGGGGAAAACATAGGCAAAACACTGTCTGTCATAAACCACAGCAGGATCCTCTATGACCCACCTCCCAGAATATTGAACATAAAAGCAAAAATAAACAAATGCGACCTAATTAAAAGCTTCTGCACAACAAAGGAAACTATAAGCAAGGTGAAAAGACAGCCTTCAGAATGGGAGAAAATAATAGCAAATGAAGCAACGGACAAAGAATTAATCTCAAAAATATACAAGCAACCCCTGCAGCTCAATTCCAGAAAGATAAACGACCCAATCAAAAGGTGGGCCAAAGAACTAAACAGGTATTTCTCCAAAGAAGACATACAGATGGCTAACAAACATATGAAAAGATTCTCAGCATCACTCATTATCAGAGAAATGCAAATCAAAACCACATTGAGGTATCATTTCACGCCAGTCAGAATGGCTGCGATCCAAAAGTCAACAAGCAATAAATGGTGGAGAGGGTGTGGAGAAGAGGGAACCTTCTTACACTGTTGGTGGGAATGCAAACTAGTACAGCCGCCATGGAGAACAGTGTGGAGATTCCTTAAAAACCTGGAAATAGAACTGCCATATGACACAGCAATCCCACTGCTGGGCATACACACCAAGGAAACCAGAATTGAAAGAGACACATGTACCCCAGTGTTCATCGCAGCACTGTTTATAATAGCCAGGACATGGAAGCAACCTAGATGTACATCAGCAGACAAATGGATAAGAAAGCTGTGGTACATATACACAATGGAATATTCAGTTCAGTCACTCGGTCGTGTCCAACTCTTTGCGACCCCATGAATCTCAGCACACCAGGCCTCCTTGTCCATCACCAACTCCCAGAGTTTACCCAAACTCATGTCCATTGAGTCGGTGATGCCATCAAGCCATCTCCTCCTCTGTCATCCCCTTCTCCTCCTGCCCCCAATCCCTCCCAGCATCAGGATATTTTCCAATGAGTCAACTCTTCACATGAGGTGGCCAAAGTATTGGAGTTTCAGCTTCAGCATCAGTCCTTCCAATGAACACCCAGGACTGATCTCCTTTAGGATGGACTGGTGGATCTCCTTGCAGTCTGAGGGACTCTCAAGAGTTTTCTCTAATGCCACAGTTCAAAAGTGTCAATTCTTCGGCTCTCAGCTTTCTTCACAATCCAACTCTCACATCCATACATGACCACTGGAAAAACCATAGCCTTGACTAGACGGACCTTTGTTGGCAAAGTAATGTCTCTGCTTTTGAATATGCTATCTAGGTTGGTCATAACTTTTCTTCCAAGGAGTAAGAGTCTTTTAATTTCATGGCTGAAATCACCATCTGCAGTGATTATGGAGCCCCAAAAAATAAAGTCAGCCACTTTTTCCACTGTTTCCCCATCTATTTCCCATGAAGTGATGGGACCGGATGCCATGATCTTAGTTTTCTGAATGTTGAGTTTTAAGCCAACTTTTTCACTCTCCTCTTTCACTTTCATCAAGAGGCTTTTTAGTTCCTCTTCACTTTCTGCCATAAGGGTGGTGTCATCTGCGTATCTGAGGTTATTGATATTTTTCCCGGCAGTCTTGATTCCAGCTTGTGCTTCTTCCAGCCCAGCGTTTCTCATGATGTATTCTGCATAGAAGTTAAATAAGCAGGGTGACAATATACAGCCTTGACGTACTCTTTTTCCTATTTGGAACCAGTCTGTTGTTTCATGTCTAGTTCTAACTGCTGCTTCCTGACCTGCATATAGGTTTCTCAAGAGGCTGGTCAGGTGGTCTGGTATTCCCATCTCTTTCAGAATTTTCCACAGTTTATTGGAATATTACTCAGCCATTAAAAAGAATACATTTCAATCAGTTCTAATGAGGTGAATGTAACTGAAGCCAATACACCAATATACACCAATACAATATACTAACACATATATATGGAATTTAGAAAGACGGTAATGATAACCCTGTATGCAAGACAGCAAAAGAGACACAGATGTATAGAACAGTCTTTTGGACTCTGTGGGAGAGGGCGAGGGCAGGATGATATGGGAGAATGGCATTGAAACATGTAAATTATCACATGTGAAACGAATCGCCAGTCAAGGTTCGATGCATGATACACGGTGCTCGGGACTAGTGCACTGGGATGACCCAGAGGGATGAGATGGGGAAGGAGGTGGAGGGGGTTTCAGGATGGGGAACACATGTACACCCATGACGGATTTATGTCAATGTATGGCAAAAACAATTCAATATTGTAAAGTAATTAGCCTCCAATTAAAATAAATTTAAATACATAATAAAATAAAACAAACAAACAAAAAACTCTCTTGAACATCCCCTTCTCACAGCAAAGAGTCATCTGCTCAGTTTCCTGGCCATCTCCCTGCCCTGTCACAGTGACTTCGTCCTGGACACCTGCACGTGAGCCGTGTCTGTGATGCCCATGAGCTCCGAGCCCCTTGAGGACAGGAAGCCTTTTCCTCCTGCTCCAAATCCCACTGCTGGGCATCTAACCACCCAGTGAACAATCCTTGAATTAATGGTTTTGTTTATTGCTCATCAGTGAGTTCTGAAGTGACAGCATAGGGTTGGGGGGCAGCATGGGCTGGACAGAGCCATTTTTCCTCAAGTGTTCCTTCTCTCCCAAGACGTCCATGGCTTGTCCTGGTTCTACTTTTCTTTGCTGCTTCTCCGCAGGTTCCTCTGCAGTGTTTTCTTTCCTCTAGTCCTAGGACCTCAAGCAAATGTCCAGAGACTCTGCTTCCAGAAATGTCTATCCAAAATCAAGGATGGATCTCTTGTTAGTGTAACTTCCCATGTATAAAGAAAACTCATCTCCTTGGTTATCCTTTCACGTTTCCATTCAAAGTAACCTAAACTTGTTAAACATTCTCAATCAGTATGACCCAATTATTTTAGTTCTTTGTGGATATTTAGAAGTTTCAAGAACACCATCATTATTGATGGAAAGACAGTGTGATTAGACAGAAGTAATTTTGACTTAATCACTAAACCTGAAATTTTCTAGCCATGTGACCCAGGTCTCAATTTCATGGTCTTACCTGAAAACCCTTATAGCAGAAAGAGAAGAAGAACTAAAGAGCCTCTTGATGAAAGTGAAAGAGGAGTGTGAAAAAGTTGGCTTAAAGCTCAACATTCAGAAAACGAAGATCATGGCTCTAGTCCCACCACTTCATGGCAAACAGATGGGGAAACAGTGGCTGACTTTATTTTGGGGGGCTCCATAATCACTGCACATGGTGACTACAGCCATGAAATTAAAAGACACTTACTCCTTGGAAGAAAAGCTATAACCAACCTAGATAGCATATTGAAAAGCAGAGACATTACTTTGCCAACAGAGGTCCGTCTAGTCAAAGCTATGGTTTTTCCAGTAGTCAGGTATGGATGTGAGAGTTACACTATAAAGAAAGCTTAATGCCTAAGAATTGATGCTTTTGAACTGTGGTGTTGGAGAAAACTCTTGAGAGGCCCTTGGACTGCAAGGAGGTCCAACCAGTCCATCCTAAAGGAAATCAGTCCTGAATATTCATTGGAAGGACTGATGTTCAAGCTGAAACTCCAATACTTTGGCCACATGATGCAAAGAACTGACTCCTTGGAAAAGACCCTGGTGGTGGGAAAGATTGAAGGCAGGAGGAGAAGGGGACAACAGAGGATGAGATGATTGAATGGCATCACTGATCCAATGGACATGAATTTGAGTAAACTCGGGGAGTTTGTGATGGACAGGGAGGCCTGGCATGCTGCAGTCCATGGAGTCGCAAAGAGTCAGACATGACTAAGTGACTGCACTCAACCTGAAAACATTGGACTAGATGATTTTCTGGGTTCTTCTGGTACAAAAGTCCTTTGATTGGTTGGAACATATTTCTAAAAGATAACCAAAGGTATTATTTTTCAAACATACATAAATCATATGTGCTACAGCAATTATATCAGTATATGTAAAAATGTGGTCTAACTGATTTGTTGATGATACTTTATTTAAGTATTTTACAAATAATAGAATAAGGTTTACTGCTGTTGCTTATTTATATTACTTTTATTTTTTTTTATTTTATTTTATTTTTAAACTTTACATAACTGTATTAGTTTTGCCAAATATCAAAATGAATCCGCCACAGGTATACATGTGTTCCCCATCCTGAACCCTCCTCCCTCCTCCCTCCTCCCTCCCCATTCCATCCCTGTTGTAAATAAAAGTCACTATTCTGCCACAACTTAAGTATCCATTATAAAAAGACCCGATGATTTTATTCCTTAAGCAGCTAAACATAAGGAGCAGCTAACGTACAGAGCGTCTCTGCTCTGCTGTTTTCACAAATAACGACACGTCCCGTGTCATCCCCTCATCTGTGGGGGGCACCTTCCCATGGCTAGAAATCAGCCCAAGACTCCTCATCTGTGAATCTTCTTTGCCAAGAAAAATATCTGGGGGTTTCTTCCTCACTATGTGTGCTTTCCATAGAAAATTATTTTTCTGTTAGAAAGCAAAATTTCCCATTAAGAGGAAAGTCAGTTTTTTTAAAATATGATAAGCAATGCAAAAATGGTTCAGTCACCCATAAACTCTGAATGTCTGACTGTTAACAAAATTGGAACTCAATGTTAATTTACAAAGCAAAGAGAGAACTCACACTCAAAGAGGCAAAAATTGGGAGACACTAATAGCCATGGTGTTCTGAGAGGCCTGAGAAAGCTTGTGTGGTTCCAAAAGTCCTGCCTGTAGCTTGAAAAATCCCCTAAATGCATGGTGGTGGGTGGGTTTCTCCTGCCAGCCCAGGAATTTTCTCCAAGTGTTAAGTGTCCTCTGCAGACAAACGACCTCCTGGTAGAGAGGGCCCCACTACAAGGAGAAGCCTGAGAGCATCAGCTCCATATCCCCTGCGAACATCCCTTTTGTCAGGATGGGACTACAGAGTCTGCACAGCATCCTGGTACCCAGTGGGGCCTGGCTGACACTCACAGATGCAGACCTCCTGGGTCAGGCCATAGGAAAGGCTTGTGATGGGGAGGCAGGCTCCAGCTCCCAGGGCAGGTACCACTGCATCCTATCTCATCACCTATGGACACAAGGCCCCATCCCTCAGGATGAAAGCTGAATGGCTTAGGCCGTGTCTCAGGTCAACATTCTTTCAAAACTAGAAGATTTCTTTCAAAACACATCCATTAATGAGCCTTTCTTGAATAGACCTGATCAATATTTTTAAAGCCTATAGTAGAATTTAGCAGCTAAAGACAAAACATTCTTTAGTGATAATTTACATTTTATCACGTAATTGCTGCCTCTGTAAAACTTGAAATATTGTGTGCATATATATTTATTGATATGCCATTAGATATTTATATTTTCATTATTCTCTTAAAATGGTAGATATGTATAAAGGCCAGTTTATTTCACACAAATGTGTGATGAAAATTAAAAAGGGTGAAATCACAGAAAAGCCAATTTTTAAAATTATTTTATAGAAGCTGCAGGTATAGTGAGTTCCTCAGTGAGGTTTTGAGAAAATATATGCTTTCAAATTCTTTCTTTATTCTTTTGGAAAGTAATTTCTATCTAGGTAGGCGCATCTTAGGCAATTCCAGAGAAATTCCAATTTACAATCTTGGAAGAAATCTTTCCAGATCCAGCACCTGACCAGAACAGACCATCCCAAAGTATGTTTATGTCTTGGAAATGTGAGCAAAGAGCAAATAAAAATGTTAGCATTGAAACATCAGAAATCTGAGTGTCATCCTGAGATCACGTCTATAAATGAAGACTTCATCAACTAAGTAACATGAGATTTGAGCTACAGCTTAAGAAACTAGGGAGAAAAAAACCTTGAGACCAGCTAGTGTTCTTTTAAAGTGTCACTTTGCATGGTCAAAATATCATCCAATTTGTTCCTTGAATGCAGAAATATACTCAAGCACTTAATAAGCAACTAAAAATATATTCCAGCTAGGAGACTGTATCAATTTAAATTTGCAGAAGAAACAAGGAAGATAATTTGACACTCGGGGCACTGGCCAAGCTCTCACTGTGACAGGAGATGTGATGTTCGCCAGTCCTTCCTCACAGCTCACTCCATTGTAAAAAGCTTCCTGCCTCCTCAGTGCTCACAAACCTCAGCCTCTGCTTAGCCGCCACCCACATGCTGCTGCATGGGCCAGTGAGCGTCCCTAGTGCCAGGCCCCTCTGCCTCCCGAGCTCTGACCATTTAATCTGCCATTTAATCTATCTTCATTTTCTGTTTTAGATAGATTAAATGGCATCTGACCCTTCATGTCCAAGTGCCACCTACACCACTGGACACGTGAACACGTGGCCCTGTTCCCCGTGAGGCCCTTGAAGATGCCGCTTCCTATATGAGAATGCTGCCCGCTTGATTCCATCTGGTACTTCAGAGCTCACAGATGAGGTCCCATCATCTCCACAGGGATGCTCTGCTTGCTCAGACCATGTCACCGGCCCCCTCCCCAACCCCACCAGAACTTGTTTTTATCGCAAAGTCTCTCATGTCAGTACTGGAGCAGGAAATAACACAGCAGCAGTAGTGTGGAAGCTTCACACCAACTCCAAGAGCAGAGCCCTTGTCCCTCCTGTGCAGCTAAGGAACCCATGGCATTGACGCCAGCGTCACACAGCTGGGGGGGGGTGACCAGGGTCTCAGCGAGGCCCCTCTGCCCCGTGCCCACATGCTCCACTGGCAGACATGCTTCCTTGACCTGGAACCCAGGGCCCTCTCTCTTTTCCAGGCTGCAAATTAATTGCCTTATGCTGTTAATGTCCAGCATGTGACCAGTAGTTTCTGAGATGGCCTCAACTGGGCAGGATCCTTCACATGCGGACTCAATCAGGTGATGAGTTTCTCAGCCTGGAACAGCATGGACAGGCTGGAGCAGGCTTTTCTTCTCCAGGAGAGCCAGGCAGACTTAGGGCAGCCTCACAGTAAACAGCGCATACCCCTCTCATGTGTTCACCCCCCAAGAAGCTGAAGGAGATGAGGCAAGAGAAGGTTTCCATTCTTCTAAAGCTGATACAAGCAGGGAAAGCTACCTGGATAAAGTAGACTGAATTATATGTGTGTTTGGTGGGGGGGGGGGTTGTGGGGGGGGGTAGATGTTTAGCTAGTTACGGATATAAAACAGAAAATGAAGATAGATTAAATGGCAGGGATGATACTGCCGGAGACAGAGGATGTGGACAGAGAAGTAGATGTAGGTAGGTGTAGGTATGTATAAGGATGGAGATATACTCCATATATACCTCTGTCCCTGGTGGCTCAGAGGTTAAAGCGTCTGCCTGGAATGTGGGAGACCCAGGTTCGACCCCTGGGTCGGGAAGATCCCCTGGAGAAGGAAATGGCAACCCACTCCAGTACTCTTGCCTGGAGAATCCCATGGAGGGAGGAGCCTGGTAGGCTACAGTCCATGGGGTCGCAAAGAGTCGGACATGGCTGAGCGACTTCACTTTCACTTTATACTCCATATATAAATGATAGAGATGATGCTGAGCGTAAGATGGTGGAGAAGGGGACAGATACAGAGATCTGGTGACCTCCCCATGAGTGCCTGACCAGCCACGAGGTCAGCCCAGCCTCTATGAGCCTCTACCCTAAACACTCTCTCAAAGAGGGGTCCGATTTGAGTTGTGAAGACCTATTGAGCCTCCTCTTACCTAAGGCAGATTATTACGGGAATTACGGCAAATTATCCTGGACAGAATTGTCATTCTTGGGTTTTGCAGATTGTGTCCTGGGAGAAATTTCAGATTTCATGAGTTCTCTGTTTTCTCCTTTTCCGATTGTCTTCCTGCTGATATTCTCATTTAAAGCCTCCATGTTGCTAAACTCAATGGCCAGGTGTACCTGGGGCAGTCATTCCAGGCATTCAAATATCCACTGACCCCCAGACCCGAATAGTACTCACCGAACTCCTGGCGTAGACTCGCAGTGTCTACCACACATCGACCAGTGCAGAGGTCCCTAGGATGAGACGTGCAACATCACCTTTCTTTACCTGCTCAATTCCCCCATGGGAATGGCCCACCTGTCACATGGCATTTATTCCAGACACAAGGGTGCCAGCCTCCTTGGACTGACTTTTTTTGAGATGTAAAATCTTGTTCAGTGCATGGTGATCAGTGCTGCTATACTTTGGGGAAGTAATTCTTTTGCATGTCTATGTGTATATTCTTCTAATTTCACTACAATTCAGTCTTGCTTCCTCTGAAACAAAATTACTATATATTTCTTTTATTTCTATAATTCATTTCTAAACATTTCTTGGGATTCTTTTTTCTCAAATGAACTCCTCAAATCTATATTCCCACAGCAGATTTAATCCATTTTCACTTAAAATATGGGTAACAGTCATGTGTCTCAAAAGACTTTTTGCAATATTCCCATATTAGAATATATATAAGATATTCATTAGATCTAGTCCACATTAACAAGAGAAGTTCAGTGATTTGAAATCCATGTTGGTATTTTCCTTTGAATTATGGATGACTTTATCAAAAAAGTACCTTATTACATGACTTTGAACATAATTTAGGTCAAGAAAGTAGAGAGGAGAGCTAATGTGTATTGACTGCTTACTAAACCCATGTATGATCTGTCTTAATCCTCCCCATGGCTCTCTTGGTCCCTTAGGAACCATTAACCTCACTTTACAGTTTTTACAGATGAAGAAACAAGCTCTGAAATGGGGCCCAGCTGGGCTGGGTTTGGAGGGCTCTCAGTAACTAGCAGGTGCTGATTGCATGTCAGAGATTTTTTTCGCTTCACCATATCCTGTATCCCATCCCATTTATGAAACATAAAAATTCACTCAGGAAAGAAGTGAAGTTGGGTTTCAGTCCTGCTTCCATTCACCCGCATACTAAGGGTATTTCATTATATAATTAAATTCAGTAGTTTAGTCATAGACACTGATGCGCATTTGTAATAGAAATTTATAAGCATCACAGAAGGTATGAAGCTAGGAGGCAAAGTAATGATCTGATTGATAGGCTAGAAATATGGGTTATATATATTAACTATGATTGTTGTTGTTGTTGTTGTTCAGTGGCTAAGTTGTGTCCAACTCTTTGCAACCCCATGAACTGTAGTACACCAGGCTTCCCTGTCCTTCACTGTCTCCCAGAGTTTGCTCAAACTCACGTCCATTGAGTCAGCGATGCTGTCTAGCCAACTCATCCTCTGCTGGCCCCCTCACCTCTTACCCTCAACCTATAAATATATTTAATATAAATAATGTATATATGATTTCAAATACTAATAACAATAGTCCAAGATCAGGGAGACCAAGTTAGATGCAGAACATGGCAGAATACTTGACTAACAGCTTGCTGTCATCAGGAAAAGGTAAATGGTGGCCTGAAACAGCTCAGATTGCATTAATAAAAATGAACAATGAGATATAAAGAAGTAGCAACACATTGAGAGGAAAATAATGGGAAGGAAAGAGTATTTGGCAGAAGGCTGTGGCTACAGAGAATTTTAAGTATACAACTAGGATGATCAACCCACAGAAACCAGAAATGGAGGAGTAGAAACTAGGGAAGTGGTGGAGGAACAAATGAAATGGAAAAATCGAAAAACGTGATGCCTTTATGAAAGGAAAGGGCAGATTACTTGTGAGTCAAACGCAGGGAGAGATGGAAACACAGACCCTGGGGTCAAGGAACGGAGCTTAGGCTTGAGGGCTGGGGCTGTGGGTCAGGGGAGTGGCTGTGTGGGTGAGTCCTCTAGGTGAGTGAAGGTGGACTCGACATGCAGGAGCGTTAGAACTCTTACTGCCATGCCCACTCTTAGGCAGTGGTTCTCCAGCACCTATGATTGTTTATCATTTCCTATTAATTATAACAGTAACTTGCATCCATAACATATTGTTATTAGAGGTTTATATATGCACTTTCCACCTGATGTTTCCTTTAGGATTCATTAGATCATTTGCTTTCCAACCCTTATTGAGAAGCTGCTCTATGTCACATGCTATTTCATGTGCTGGGAACACAAAGAGGAAAGGTAGACAAAGCTAATGCTTCCATGAGCCCATATATTCTCCTGTGGAAACACAAACCAGCCCTAAATAAGTAGGTAAATACATATTTTCATATACTGGAAAAGTATTATAAAATGAAGCAGTGGTAGTGTTTTTCAGTCTACTAATAGTGACCCATTTTGTTTTATGGAAAGTGACTTACTGGGTCCCAGGAAACAGGTTTTTAAATAAAATGTTACAGTAGATTCAGATGTGATAGGACACAATGCATTGTGTACAAAACCATCAAAGTGTAACCCATATGTTATATAAGCTTTCTTTCCTTTATACACACACGTATACATTTCATCTGCAGCTGCACTCAGCAGGGTGTGTGTGTCTGTGTCTGTGGGGGGAAGAGCACGCAGGGTTGCGACCCCGGCCCTGGCTTCATCTTCCCTGACGGCACTCCCGTCTCCTTGCCTGCGCAACTGCGCTCCTTCTCTGTAGACGCCCAGGGCTCCAAGGAGCAGGGAAGAGCTCCGCACCGGGAGGGGGGCTCTAAGGAATCAGCTCAAGGATCTAGAGGCTGAGGGGCCGTGACCTGCCAGCTGGAGACCCCTCAGTTCTGGTGTGTATTTCAGTCTGTGTCCAAAGGCTACTGACATGAAGCCCGGTCAGAGGGCGGGAGAGAGAGATCCCAGCTCAGCACTGAGAGGCTGGGGGGACATTGTTCCTGCCTCCAGCTTTTCTTCTCAGATCTTCAGTTGACAAGATGGAGCCCCACACTGTGGAAGGTGACCACTGAGCCCACCGATTAGCTGCTGAGCCCATCCAGAGACACCTCATACAGGCCCAGAGAGGGTGTTTTAGCTAGTCAAGTTGACACGCAAATTAACCGCCACCTACTCCCCCACCAGAATGCCAGGCTAGCTCTGTGACTGCCCCTTAGAAGTGATATGTACACACACACACACACACAGAGTTTTCTTGTTTGGATCAGAAAAAGTAACATGAATTAGATTCTCCCATTTTAATTAAATTTAAAGACATGTTTACCATTCTTTCTAAAGAAAAAAGTGGCCATGATTCAAAATTTTCTACTTTCAACAAAGCACAGGGGGAAATAAATGCCTATTATACTAATTTCCGGAGAAGGTGATGCCACCCCACTCCAGTACTCTTGCCTGGAAAATCCCATGGATGGAGGAACCTGGTAGGCTACAGTCCATGGGGTCACTAAGAGTCAGACATGACTGAGCGACTTCACTTTGACTTTTCACTTTCATGCATTGGAGAAGGAAATGGCAACCCACTCCAGTGTTCTTGCCTGGAGAATCCCAGGAACGGGGGAGCCTGGTGGGCTGCCGTCTATGGGGTCACACAGAGTCAGACACGACTGAAGCGACTTAGCAGCAGCAGCAGCATACTAAGTTCTGCATATAAGTTAAATAAGCAGGGTGACAGTATACAGCCTTGACATACTCCTTTGCCACTTTGGAACCAGTCCGTTGTTCCATATCTGGTTCTAGCTGTTGCTTCTTGACCGGTGTATAAGTGTCTTAAGAGGCAGGTAAGGTGGTCTGGTATTCCACAGTTTGTTGTGATTCACACAGTCAAAGGCTTTAGCATAGTCAATGTAGCAGTAGATTTTTTCTGGAATTCTCTTGCTTTTTCTATGATCCAGCTGATGTTGGCAGTTTGATCTCTGGTTCCTCTGCCTTTACTAAATCCAGCTTGTACATCTCGAAGTTCTCAGTTCACATACTGTTGAAGCCTAGCTTGGAGGATTTCGGGCATTTCTTGCTAACATGTGAAGTGAGTGCAATTGTGTGATAGTTTGAACATTCTTAGGCATTTTCCTTCTTTGGATTGGAATGAAAATTGACCTTTTCCAGTGTGGCCGCTGCTGAGTTTTCCAAATTTGCTGACATATTGAGTGCAGCACTTTCACACCATCATATTTTAGGCTTTGAAGTAGTTCAGCTGGAATTCCATCACCCCCTCTAACTTTTTTTCTGGTGATGCTTCCTAAGACCCACTTGACTTTGCACTTCAGAATGTCTGCCTCTAAGTGAGTGATCACACCATCATGGTTATCCAGGTTATTTTTGCTTAGTTCTTCTGTGTATTCTTGCCAAGTCTTCTTAATATCTTCTGCTTCTGTTACATCTATACCATTTCTGTCCTTAATTATGCCCATCTTTGCATAAAATGTTCCCTTTGTAGCTCTAATTTTCTTGAAGAGATCTCTAATCTTCCCCATTCTATTGCTTTCCTCTGTTTCTTTGCATTATTCACTTAGGAAGGCTTTCTTATCTCTCCTTGCTATTCTTTGGAACTCTGCATTCAGATGGGTATATCTTTCCTTTTCTCCTTTGCCTTTCACTTCTCTGCTCAGCTATTTGTAAGGCCTCCTCAGACAACCATTTTGCCTTTTTTGCATTTCTTTTTCTTGGGGATGGTCTTGATCATTGCCTCTTGTACTATAGTCTGAACCTCTGTCCATAGTTCTTCATCCACTCATTCAGCTCTAATCCCTTGATCTATTTGTCACTTCCACTGTATAATCATAAAGGATTTGATTTAGGTCACATATGAATGGTCTAGTGGTTTTCCCTACTTTCTTCAATTTAAGTCAGAATTTTTCATAAGGAGTTCATGATCTGAGCCACAGTCAGCTCCTGGTCTTGTTTTTGATGACTGTATAGAATTTCTTCATCTTCAGCTCCAAAGAATATAATCAATCTGATTTCGGTGTTGACCATCTGGTTATGTCCATGTGTAGAAGCATCTCTTGTGTTGTTGGAAGAGGGTGTTTGCTATGACCAGGGCATTCTCTTGACAAAACTCTGTTAGCCTTTGCCCTGCTTCATTATGTACTCCAAGACCAAACTTGCCTGTTACTCCAGATATCTCTTGACTTCCTACTTTTGCAGAGTACATTATGAGAAATGCTGGGCTGGAGGAAGCACAAACTAGAATCAAGATTGCCAGGAGAAATAGAAATAACCTCAGATATGCAGATGACACCACCATTATGGCAGAAAGTGAAGAGGAACTAAAGAGCCTCTTGATGAAAGTGAAAGAGGAGAGTGAAAAGGCTGGCTTAAAATTCAACATTCAAAAAACTAAGGTCATGGCATCCAGTCCCATCACTTCATGGCAAATAGATAAGGAAACAATGGAAATAGTGAGAGACTTTATTTTGGGGGGCTCCAAAATCACTGCAGATGGTGACTATAGCCATGAAATTAAAAAACGCTTACTCCTTGGAAGAAACAATGTGACCAACCTAGACAGCATATTAAAAAGCAGAGACATTACTTTGCCAACAAAGGTTTGTATAGTCAAAGCTATGGTTTTTCCAGTAGTCATGTATGGATGTGAGAGCTGGCCCACAAAGAAGGCTGAGTGAAGAAGAATTGATGCTTTTAACTGTGGTGCTGAAGAAGATTCTTGAGAGTCCCTTGGACTGCAAGAAGATCAAACCAGTCAATCCTAAAGGAAATCAACCCTGAATATTCATTGGAAGGACTAATGCTGAAGTTGAATCTCCAATACTTTGGCCACCTAATGGGAAGAACCGACTCATTAGAAAAGATCCTGATGCTTGAAAGATTGAAGGCAGGAGGAGAAGGGGATGACAGAGGATGAGATGGTTGGATGGCATCACCAACTCAATGGATATGAGTTTAAGCAAGCTCCAGGAAATAGCAAAGGATAGGGAAGCCTAGCATGCTGCAGTCCATGGGGTCACAAAGAGTTGGACACACCTGAACGACTGAGCTGAACTGATACTAAGTTCTAATGATTTCCAAGGAAAAAATCATTACAACAGGTGCCTCAGTAACCCTCATTCAGCAAGACCTCCCAAGAAGCAGCTGCAGAGAAATTTACTAAGTGTGGAATGCTGGACCTTGTCTCTTCTCATAAAGGTCAACCCATTAATTCTCAGAGTACTTTAATCTAAGGTTTACTACAAGATAATTTAACTAGAACTGAAGTAGTTAAACTGGCCTTACAGTGGACGGACACTGGGTGGCCTTCCTGTTGGGTCCCTGGACTGGTTTTTCTATGTGACGGTGGCCCAGTAGCAGGGGCTGGGGGCAGGAAGGAAGCCTGTGGGCAGGGAGCCACTGACGCTGTAAGGCCTGGTTAAAGGCCCAATATAGGCCGGGAGGAGAAGGAACAGACCTTTTAACACTGACAAATCTTTAACACCTACGCGATCTTTTCTGAGCTGGTAAGCTTTTGAGGTCAAGTGTTTGAAGCAAAGAGGAGGGAGCCTGCTGAGAAATTGCGCAGTACTTTTTAGTTCCAAGTTAAATACCATGACTTACTGCCTCTTTTTAAGGTCAGAAAAAGTTTATTAATTTTTTTTAAAAGTCCTTTGCAATCACTTCCAAGCTTTACTAATACAAGACACCCACCCTCAGCCCAGGCACACTGCTGCAGCTCACACCATTCCCCTCACCCGCATGGCCTGGGCCTGCCTCACATGCTGGGTGACAAGGCATTCAAGGGGAAGAAAAACTTACCTGTCTTTGAACTTTCCCACCAACACAAGTTTAAAACAGAGTACAAGCTCCACAAATGTCTATTGAACATAGATAAACTAGAAATTTAAATCTAAATTTAAATCTAAATTTAAATTTAAATGGACTCAAAAATTAAGCTGTTTGATGTGTCATATTAAAATGTTTCAAATATTTAATACTTTATTAACATTTTTCAGTGAAAATGCTGATGGTCAATCTAATTAAACCATTCCTAGGAAGCCAGGCTATTAAAAATGAACTCCCCCTCACTGCTTTCCCAACTTTATATGCCCATAATTTAATGTCAATGCCTGTTTCTTAACCATCAAAATTTAAATGTTGCCCTATCTGTAACAACTTTAAAATTACCCCGCCCTTCTTATTAGGCACAAAATATATTCAAAATCTATTAAAAGAAAATGATAATTTCTTAATAAATTACAATTGGATCTAAGTTGTCATATTCGGGTATTAGAGACGGTCCTTTTAATATCTGGTCAAGTTTTAACAATTGCAGATCTGGCAACCTAATCATAAAGCTTGGTCATAGAACTAGCTCTCAAATATATCACCATTCTCTGCTGTCATTAAAATATTAATATATTTTTTCCATTTTAAGTATTTTCAATATTCTACTTAGAAGGCTTTTCTTTATTACCAATGACATTCATCATGAATTCTGCATTTCTATGATGCTACAATTTCTCTGCAGGTGTCAACTTTCATGTAAATATACTTAAGGGCACATCAGCTTAAGGCAGCACTTTAAAAGTGAAAACGTGTATAACACAAGTCCTCTGTGTTTGAGGCTGAAAGCGTGCCCTGAAATATTTATGTGTCAATAATAATACCAGTTTTATTTTGCCCTGAGGACTTCCAGGAACCCAGTGATGGTTTCTCTTCTGATTCAGTGGTTCTTGGTATGAAAACTACCCGTTGGTGGTACCGAATTATGGTGAATCTACAAGGTCGTCCACCGTGAGTGAGAATGCACTGTTACCAGGCTTGAGGTGGGCGGAGTTCTGGGGGAGACGCTCCCTCCGGCCGCATCGCGGCTGGTCCGCACAGCGCGCCTCTCGCAGCCCCGGAACCAGGACCAGGACCCGCGTGGTGGCCGCCTCCCCCACAGTGCGGAGCTGGCCGCGTTGTCGGCACAGTTTACGGCTTCTTTTCCTGACACTGTCACAGTAATTATAGCCTTATTTTCTAACTCTCACCGGGTGACATTTTTAAAAATTACCTCAGATGGCATCATGAAATCCCTGTGCTGTTTATTACCTGACGTCTGGAATCGATTTATTTGTCTCCCATCTCACAGGGCAGAGCTGTTTCTAGGGTTGATGCAATTACCTGGTGGATTATGTAGGAAACAGAAATTCCATTGCAGCTAGATTGCTTTTCTCTTTGAAAATTAAGTCTGATAGCTTCATCTTGAGTGAGGAAGCTAAGACCCATTTTTAAATAATGAAGATTTTATGAACAATGACTGAAATGGTCGCTTCTCATCTGCTCCAAAATGAATAATGGAAAATTAGCAGACCTATGTCTTTTATCATATTACTTTAAATGTGAACTTAGTATGAATTGGCTTCATGTTTATTTAATTAAATGGGATACTGTAAAGGAAGCATGGAGATTCTGGCACATAAGGAGAACTCAAAAGGTTGTATATATTGTACAACACTTGTCTATGTAACCTTATATGAATTTTATATTTACCTGCATTTTATGGGAAACTTGAGCAGCACATTTTTTTTCTTTTAAAAATAGTTAATTTAGAAAGATGGTAACAATAACCCTGTGTACAAGACAGCAAAAGAGACACTGATGTATAGAACAGTCTTATGGACTCTGTGGAAGAGGGAGAGGGTGGGAAGATTTGGGAGAATGGCATTGAAACATGTAAAATATCATGTATGAAACGAGTTGCCAGTCCAGGTTCGATGCACAATACTGGATGCTTGGGGCTGGTGCACTGGGACGACCCAGAGGGATGGAATGGGGAGGGAGGAGGGAGGAGGGTTCAGGATGGGGAACACATGTATACCTGTGATGGATTCATTTTGATATTTGGCAAAACTAATACAATTATGTAAAGTTTAAAAATAAAATAAAATTAAAAAAAATTAAAATAGTTAATTTCAATGTGTTAGTTTCAGATATACAGAAAAGTGATATAGTTTTATATATACACACACACACACACACACACACACACACACACACACACATATATATTCAGTGTATCACCCTCTTCCCCTTTGGTAACTGTAAGTTTGTTTCTAGGTGAGCAGCACTTTTCTGCAGCATAAAAATAAACTTGTTTCTGAAATATAAAGCAATAGTTGTATTTGAAATAAAAATTTCTAAACTTAAAGTCTTAAATATGGTGATTTCTGTAAGGAAAGTGTTTGCCTTGGTTGTAGTGATTTCATAAAATGCCGTAAGGAAAATAAGATGGTCTTTGGTCAGCTTCCTTCAGATTGGTTTTACAAGAATGTCTGTGTACAGCGACCCAACTGAGCATCTAACCAGGAAATCTCTCTCTTCAGTAGGGTAGGGGGCTTTTCCAGGGTCACAGGGACCTTCACTGTCCCTCACACTCATCACCTCTTCCTCCATCATGGACATTCTGGTGGCATCTGTTCATTTAGATTGTTTAAAAACTCCTGTGAAGCATGCCTTCCCAAGACTATGCCGCAATATGGCCTGCTTGTGATAGAAGCATGAACTGTAAAGGCAAGAGGTGTGTGACCTATAATTGTGGTGATCACAGACTGTCTGATCATGTGGAGCACAGGCTGTAGAGAAACAGGCAAAAGGGGGCAATAACAGTGAGTTAAGGTATTCCATATTTAAAACATTCCTGTAAGGTTGTGTTCATCCTGAAAGGTTAACAAGTTGGCTGAGAAGCTCCCCAAAGAGCCCAAAATCCCAGCCACACCTACTCGGATCCAGGAACAAGCAGCACCATCCCCAAAGCCCCGAATCCCACACTCAAGGTCCAGCCCAGGCTTTACAGGAAAGAGCCTCCACCCCTCAAGTCCACTTACCAGGCTGTGGGGCTCCTTCAAATGTGAACATGTACTGGGCTTTCTGAAGCAGAAACCTTTAGAGTGGCCAATCTTGGGAAGGAAATTGTCAGTGTCTTCCCAGGAGGAGCCTGTGATTAACCACAAAATATGCCCTCCTTTCTAGGAATGCACCTTTTAAAAGTTGGCTAATTGCTTGCATTAATTAATATGACCAACCTACACATCATATTAAAAGGTAGAGATATTACTTTGCCAACAAAGGTCCATCTGGCCAAAACTATGGTTTTTCCAGTAGTCATCTATGGATGTGAGAATTGGACAATAAAGAAAGCTGAGCACAAAAGAATTCATGTTTTTGAACTGTGATGTTGGAGAAGACTCTTGAAAGTCGCTTAAACGGCAAGGAGCTCAAACCAGTCCATCCTAAGGAAAATCAGTCCTGAATATTCATTGGAAGGACTGATGCTAAAGATGAAACTCCAATACTTCGGCCACCTAATGCAAAGAACTGACTCCTTGGAAAAGACCCTGATGCTGGGAAAGATTGAAGGGAGGAGAAGAAGGGGACGACAGAGGATGAAATGGTTGGATGGCATCACCAACTCGATGGACATGAGTTTGAGCAAGCTCCAGGAGTTGGTGATGGACAGGGAGGCCTGCTGTGCTGCAGTCCATGACTGAGTGACTGACCTGAACTGAGTTCGTTTGAAAATACATTTGTAGAGGTAAGATAGCTGGCTCATGAGTACACCAGACAGAGTGGAAACAGAGGAGATGTAGATGGATTGCTGATGCCCGGGGTCACTTTTGAAAGAGATGTAAGGATAACACAGTCCTGCCCCTGAGTTTACAAGTGAGGATGTTGAAACCATACATTTGAACTAACTTGCAGTAGTCACCTGCCTTGTTAAGGGAAGTGTGTGTGCTGGAAGCCAGATTGTGTGATTACAGTCTCACTCTTTTTCAGGAGCCATGAATGTCTTCCTTTAGACCATATCAAAACTGGGTAAATAAACAAAGGAATGAATCCATTCAGGCTAGGAATACAAATTATGTTCTATACAGTTAATTTCTCTTTGGTATTCTTTAAATGTTTTCTTATTTTTAAACCACTTGAAAAACCAGTTCACAGATACAATTCCTTTTTTTGTTGTTTGTTTACATTGCCCTAACCTGGATCCAGTGGATCTTAGGATAGATTCTGACGAGACTCCACAAATAAGCATTTTCAATGAAGCCTGGCATCTTCATTTGACAAGAAGCTCACTTCCTCTTTGCCTTTAGACCGCTGGGCTGGGGTCACAGGGGACTCCTCTTCCTTCACTCTCTGCCCCACAGACTCCTGTGCAGACATCCCAGACAGGCGACAGTTGGGCCACCCCCTCCCCTTGAAACAGAGCAGGACCCTATGGTTCTTGCCCCCCTCCCCAGTCATGTCCTCAGCCTGCCTTCTGTCTGTAGAAAGACTTTAGACAAAGAAAAAGTTTAATCAAAGAACTGAGAAAAAATGCAGAAACAAAGGAAAAGAGACCAAATAGTCATTAAGCATAGTCAAGGACCTTTAGTTCCTCTTCAAAGGCTGTTGTATAACATTCTGAGCCATGTCCTGTGAGCTTTCTTACAGCTACTGAAACCCCAACCAGGTGGAAAAGTTAACTACATGATGACCGACTGTAGCCATGACGTAAGCTGGCACAGTTCCAAGAACTAGCCTCAAAGAAATGGAAACAAACCCACCCTGGAAATGAAGACTAACTGTACTTTAAACAATCACGATGACACTGATTGGACCACCAGTGACAGATGTGCAGTTTCTGCATGTAGCCTCCTCCCCGTTTATAAAAGCTCTTGCCCCTTGACTGTCGGTGATGGGGAGCTGACCTTTGGACGGGCATCTGCCCTCCCTCTCCCCCCATGTTGCCGGCCTCTGAAATAAAGCAAACTTTCCTTTACAACATCCTTGCCTCTTTATTGTCTTTTGAGCATTGAACAGAAGGACTGTCACTTCCGGTTACAACCTGAGAGACTTGGTATAAAGATTTGGACTTCCGTTCAGTCAGTCAGTTCAATTGCTCAGTCGTATCCAAATCTTTGCGACCCCATGAACGGCAGGACGCCAGGCCTCCCTATCCATCACCAACTCCCGGAGTCCACCCAAACCCATGTCCATTGAGTCAGTGATGCCATCCAACCATCTGATCCTCTGTCATCCCCTTCTTCTCCTGCCCTCAATCTTTCCCAGCATCAGGGTCTTTTCCAACGAGATTTGGACTTGACATGCTGCAAAACTACAAAAGCACCTTCCTAAAATCAAAAATTAGCTTTAAAAGATAAGCATAAGGAAAGAGACTAAATTAGGATGATCAGGCAATAATAATCTCTTTTTAAATTACTGTAAGAAGCTTTAAAAAGTGTTGGATATTTTGATGGACATATGATAAGGAACTTTCAGCATGGAAATTTTTTTTAATTTCTCCCTCTTATTTTGTTTTTAATTTTAAATGAAATCTAAGATAAAAATGTGCTGTAAGATTTTTTTTTAATTATGGTAATCATTAGATTAATTAAATTACTGCTTATATGATAAGATCCTCATTAATCCATGTGCTAACATCTCCTTACAAGACTTTCCACAACCAATTGTGAAGTTAGTCAAAATGCTATAAAGATTAGTCAGGTATTTGCAATAACTATGTCATTCTCTGTGTTTGAAATTGCTTAAGGGATCCATACCGAGTTAATAACAATGCAATATGTTTCAATCACCATGTTTGAAGAAGTGATCAAGAGAATTCATTCTGGTACACAAAACTTGTGTTTTTTGTTTTTTAAACTTGTGATTTAAAACAGTAAAAAAGAAAAACATCCAATCTTTCAAAAATATGTCAGAGGATAAAAGGATCAGAAACTACTGGAGACAAAGAACAAAGAAAAAACTTGAATTCAGGGTCTATGCAACCCCGGAGGCAATGCTTACCTGTAGGTTGAGGACGTGTGTCTTGATGCGCTCATCCTGCCCTGGAGACAGAAAACCAGCTCCCTGAGAGCTCTGGGAAGGCTAGTGGGTTACATGAGAGCCCCCACGTAAAGCCAGCTTTCCATAATGGTGACAGCATCAGTGGGCAGGCCAAGAGAATTAAATAAACTCTGTCACAGGTGGAGGCAAGGAACGCTTTATAGGGCAGGCTTGCCTCAGGTTGAGGCAGCAGAATGAAAGAAAACACCCTGCTGTGTATCGTCCTGATCATAATCCTGTACTCAGGAGTTTAGTAACATGTTTACAGTCCCAAAATTATAGCCCCAAGTCTACCCACTACTTTTTTATTTTAGACTTCACTGGGTTTTTTTAGTGCAATTTTAAGTTCATAGCAATTTTGAGTGGAAAGTATAGAGATTTCCCACACACCCTCTGGTCCCACCTATGCTCAGCCTCCTCACTGGATGGGACACTTGTAACTGTTGATGAACCTACAGTGACGTGTCATGATCACCTAGAGTCCACACTTCACGCTCGGGTGACTCCTGCTGTTGTCCATTCTTTTATATTCCCCAGTTTGTTTTATTTTATAGATTCTGCATGTAAGTGATGCCATAAGCACTTGTCTTTCTCTGTCTGACATATTTAACTAAATATAATGCCCCCCTTGGAGAAGGCAATGGCACCCCAATCCAGTACTCTTGCCTGGAAAGTCCCATGGATGGAGGAGCATAGTAGGCTGCAGTCCATGGGGTCGCGAAGAGTCGGACACGACTGAGCAACTTCACTTTCACTTTTCACTTTCCTGCACTGGAGAAAGAAATGGCAACCCACTCCTGTGTTCTTGTCTGGAGAATCCCAGGGATGGGGGAGCCTGGTGGGCTTCTGTCTATGGGGTCGCACAGAGTCAGACACGACTGAAGAGACTTAGCAGCAGCAGCAACGCCCCTCTAGTTCTCCCATGTTGTTGTAAATGGCAAAATTTTATTCTTTTTAATGGCTGAGTAGTATTTCGTTGCATGTATGTGCATATATATATATATGTATGTATATGTATATATATGTATACACACACACACATCTTCTTTATCCATCCATCTGTTGATGGACATTTAGGCAGTTTCTGTATCTTGACTATTGTAAATAGTGCCGCTGTGAATGCATGGGCAGTGGGATACATGTGTCTTTTCGAATTAGTGTTTTCACTTTCAGACGCATACCCAACAGTGGAATTGCTGGATGGTGTGCTAGTTCTACTTTTAGTTTTCTGAGAGACCTCCATACTCTTCGTGACAGTGTCTGCACCAATTTACATTTCCCCGACAGTGTGAGAGGGTTCGCTTTTATCCGCACCCTCCCCAGCATTTACTATTTGTCAACATTTTACTGATGGCTGTTCTAAGTGGTGTGAGGTGGTACCTCGTTCTGGTTTTGATTCTCATTTCTCTTAACTGGTGATCATGAGCATCTTTTCATGGGGCACCGCTGTCTTGACTTGTCCTGAGACTCCAGCCTTTACTTGGCATCATTGGAACAGCTGCCAACACAGTGAAAAAAAAAAATGACATATGAATAAGAGTTTTACATAGTTTTCACAATGTAAGGATTTGGGATACAACCTAGGATCTGTGGGCCATACTTTAGAATCTCTAAAATATGCTATTGTCTAAATATCACCACCAAAATTTATTATACAGATAATGGGATTATGGAAACATTTCCATAAACAGTGAAAGCATACCTGTTGAATCATTACTGTCATTTACTGCAGAATATTCAGACCTTCTGAAAAGTCATTTGCTATCTGATTCCATTGTCTATATTTATCCTATATTGCTTTATATTCTTGTTGAGAGAGCTGGTATGGACCAACTGAAAACCAGTGATACATCTATATCAAGTGAATTAATACTTGTCTTATTTAATTCCTGAACTAAAATGGGCTCATCAAAAAACACTGCCGTTTAATTTTAAAACCAAGACTGATGTTTTGGTAATACGTTTTCTTGCTGGACTGTGACTGTTTGGTTAACCACGTGATCATCATTAAGAGAAACCTTCAGGTCTGGCTCACTGTCAGTGCTTCATGTACGCCGAACCAACAGAAAGGAAACCTTGCTGCCATGCACGTAATTATTTGCCACTGAATTTGTTCAGTACGTCTGTCCAGAAATAACAGAGAGATCTTTGTTTAAATGGTTATTAGCCAGACCCCCAAGGTAGCTAGTGTGTACCATGATTTCACCAAATAGCTGCAAGTAAGGTACATTTTATATCTTTACTTTTTTAACTCCATGACAGTTGTGCTTTTTCTGGTGCTGAAATCAGTTAAGGAAAGCTGTTATTGCAACAGCACAGTTAATGAGTTAGGCAGATTTTCAACAATAATAAAATCTGCCATCAGGTGAATGATAATGTAAGCATCATCCACCAGCTTCCTTGGATATAAAAAACAAAAGAGATATAAATCTAGGGGTGAGATACAATATAGTCCACATATACATCATATTTATGACCATATATAAAGTCAACAGATGATTGTAAATATGGTCTTCACCCCCTGATCTGAATAATTCATGCATTTAAATGTTTATGTTAGCTTCCCTGGATCTTAAAACTCATATTTCAAACTATTTTAGTTCACCTTTAAAGAAAACAATACAGAACATGCATAAAAGTAAGTTTTATGTTAATCTTTGCCCAGAAAGGTCAGATTAACCCCTTGCTTCCATCACCTAAAATTCTCCACTTCCTCTTGTTCACAGTTGTCTCCCTTCCGGCCTTTTTCCCTTAGAATCTTTGTGCTGCCTTGTCCAGCCCCACAGGCTCTGAAGTAAGACTTCTCAATTCACTCCAGTTCCACTATTGCCACAGTTCCTCCTAAATTTAGTAGGGAACCGCTTTTTACCTACAAAATGATGACTCTTTAATCCAAACCCAAAATAACCTTGTAAAGTTTCTAAAGAAGCCCTTTCACCAGCACCGTTAGACACTATTCAAAGATCAGTCTTCCTGAAGTCACTCAGTGGTTCACAGAGGGCATAGCTGCTTATGCTGTGTAACTGGGCCATCTGTCCTACAACAGCGATGTGAGAAAGGCCCTCAGTGCCACGTTGCAAGACCGCTTTACATGCAGAGTTTGCAACAAAGTCCTTCAAACGTGACCACCCCAAATCCCACAGAGACGATAAACTCACAAAAACTCACGGGCCATTAAGAATGCATCCTTCTATGTTACACACTGCAATCACTCTATAACATACATGCTCTGGTGCCAGGAACCTCTCTTGAGTGGTGGGTGTCTCTGACAATAAATGTGGGGTCACTTTGGCTTTTTCTGGAGGCAGGTCATGCATCTGGCTCCTTTTGATCCTGGGGTGGCAGAGATCCCTCTGTGATCTTTTACTCTGCCTTGCTTCTTTTCACTTATAATCGTTATTTTGTTTTCTGTACAAGTAGGAAGTTCACATATATCTCTATATAATAGCATCACCGCATTCTGAACCACTTATTCTGGGCCTCTGGAATATAAATGACAGCCTTGTCTTTGACGATATTCCCTCATATCATCACACCATTCATCGCCCATAAATTATATGAAACTACAAAACTGACGGAACATTACTTACATTTGTGTCCACCAGAAGGTGATTGGAAAGCTTCACCTTCACATAGTTTTATACATGCTCACCAGAGCAGCAGATGCAAACCGTTAGCACACGTCGTTCCATAAATAAGTTTGATGGGAGCGTCCGCCAGTCCCCAGTCAGTGCCGAGACGTGGAACACAGTGAGGGAAGGCGAGCAGGACAACCCAAGCACGATTTCTGAGTTCCTTTCCACTCAGCCGACAGTTCTTTGAGAGTGACCTGCTGCAAACCTGGGCTTGGGTCATCTTTGAGCGTCTTTCTGGGCAGTGGCCAACTCACCAAGTGCCATCAGGGGTTGATCTCACGGTCCTGACCCAGCTTCCAGGTCCCACGGTGCAGGGTTGTCCCCATAATGAAAGCCTGACTGTGACCCCAAGGACCCCAGTCATCGCCTGTCGAGTGAAGCAGCCACCTGGGGAATCTGGCTGTGAGCTCACTACTGATAGCACACTCCCCAAACATGCTTCATGAGACTTGATGCCACAGTGACGTGAACACCGATCCCACATCTGCAGGCCGAGTCTGGCTTTCAGAACACGTGTTCTGTTAAATTATGGTCATAACTAGACTTTCCATTTTATCTGACTCTGGACTCACTTCCCATCCCCCAAAGATAGAGCCTATGAAACCCTTAAACAAGGCACTTTGCTGAATCACAAAATGTTATTTGCTTCTAGGTTTTTTTTAAATTTCACCACATTAAAATTTTATTTTCAATTTTATGATTGGACATTAAGCATTTTCCAAAGCCTAATAAATGATTTTATCTTGTTTTTGATGCACAATTCACTAGAGAATATTTTATGAAAATTTTTCAAAAACCCATTCTTGTCTTTTGTGTACTTTATAACTGTCTGAATTTAATGTGGTTAATTCAAAAACCATGAAGTGAAACTATGATGCAGGCCGTAATTCCTTGAATTTCACGGTTCTCTTGGATTCTTTTAAATGGTGCAAGGTTTTATTCAGCTCAATAAACACATAATGAAGTTCTCCCTTTGTAAAGTCCTACTCTGGGCTGTGGACACAAAGATGGACATGATGGATTCTTGCCTCCAGACGAAGCCAGTGTGATTCAGGACTCCCCATTCTCATAACCAGAAGCCAGTTACTAATAATTATAACTAATAATTATTAGTAATTCAAGATGTTCTCCCTGCTGAGGTGCTGAAGGGGCTGCAAAAGCGATTCTTAGACTCTGCTTGGAGGGCTGGCTCAGAGCCACCTGCACAGCGAGGAACCACAGATCCGGAGTCCAGGGGAGGAAAGAGCCCCACGCTGATGGCTGCTTCACTCTGAATTCACGTGCCAGTTCCAGGCAGGAAAGTGTGAAGGTGCAGTTCTGCTTCTGAAGGTCAAGGAGAGGGATACAGGCCTGCAGGACTGGGGTCAGAGGTGACTTCCACCCCACACAGATTGGGTACCAGAAAGTTGCACCCTGAAAACAAAAATGAACTGAAAGAACATGTATTTGCAGGGCTTAGAGTTCAGAATTAAAATAGCTCAGATTTTGAAATTAGATCCCAGGTGACTGCTGCTTCCAGGAGTCTGGCTGGATCAATCGTAAAGATCCTTTGATGGGAAAAAGCAGCCAAGTCTTTCATTTGTTTATTCAAACACTTTTGTCTATGAAACATGAGTAGTGTTGCAGTGGACATAAGGGCTAATATGTCCTCGAGATCCTGATGTCATCTTTTGCATAAACACCCAGAAATGGAACTGCTGGGTCATATGGTAGTGTTTTGAATATTTTGAAGAATTACAAAATAAAAGTTAAAGAAACACATTCCAGGCTTTTTTGAAATTCTCTAATAAATATCTATCAGAAGGTTGATTATCTTTTTAAAAATCCTTGTCAAGTTATCTCAAAAATTCATCAACATTTTGATTCAATTAGCATATCATGAGAGGAAAGCAATTTGAGCACCTCTTTTGACTTCCCTGGTGGCTCAGACAGTAAAGCATCTGCCTACAATGCAGAAGATCTGGGTTCAATCCCTGGGTTAGGAAGATCTCCTGGAGAAGGAAATGGCAACCCACTCCAGTATTCTTGCCTGGAGAATCCCATGGATGGAGAAGCCTGGTAGGCTGCAGTCCATGGGGTTGCAAAGAGTCGGACATGACTGAGCAACTTCACTTTGAAGGGCTTCCCTGGTGGTGCTGTGGTAAAGAATCTGCCTGCCAATTCAGGAGATGTAGGTTCAATCCCTGGATTGGGAAGGTTCTCTGGAGAAGGAAATGGCAACACATTCTAGTTTTCTTGCCTGGGAAATCCCATGAACAGAGGAACCTGGCGGGCTACAGTCCACGGGGTGGCAGAGTCAGACACGACTGCATGACAACATAACAACAATGCACTTAAGTTAATAATAGTGTGTGTGTTAGCGACGCATCAAGATTGGTTCATCAGTCATAACAACCTCATCTCATCAATGTGAGACGCTAGTAAGAGGAGGAACAGGGTGGGGTGAGGTGAGGTCTATGAAAACTGCACTTTCTGCTCAGCTTTTCCACAAACCTAAAACCACTCCAAGAAATGAAGTTTATTCATTAAAAATAAGCTTTAAGGAGACAAGCAAGGCATATTTTACACATGTGTAAAGAAAACCAAGTGAACAAAGAGCTCGCAGGTCAAATGAGACATCTCAAAGCTGAGCAGGCATCTCTCCAGTCTGCAGGTTCACAACCTGAAAGTGAGATTCAAAAGCTCCAGCCAAAACTTCAAATACAGCCTGAGCTACATGAGGAATGCATAATGCAACGTTGCAGAAAATCCACCAAGAAGGAGAATAGAGGAATAGAGGAGAAACCTGGAAATAGAGGAGAAACTTCCCATAGAGTGTGGGAGTGTCAGCCCTGCCCATCCCCAGGAAGATGCCCGAGACCGGGAGGAGCCAGGGTCCTGCTGCTCTCCATCGAAACCAGTGTCTCCCGGGAGAAAGGGGCTTTAGCAGGTTGCTTGGCAGCCTGGGGACTGAGAGGAACCCCAGAAAGCTAAGAAAGCTGTCACGACATGGGGAGCATGGGCTCTAGCCACGGTGACATTCCCTCTTCCCCAAGCTACTTCCTTGTGGTCTGGCGACTGAGGGAGCACACCCATAAGGGTGACGGTCACGGGGTCATCAGGGCAGGAGGAGGCAGGCTGAGCCCTCCCACCCACAGCGGGGCACCTCCCAGACTTTTCTCCCTAGAAGGAACCTTGACTGACCTCTTTATATTTTAACTGCTGCCAGTTCATGGATGCCCCATTGGCTCTTAGGATAATAGATCATAATTCCTCAGAGAGTGTTTTTCAAATGCAGATGATATTTATTAACTTCTTACAAACATGTCAATTCCACTTTATTGGACTCCCTTGAATTAGTGTGAGTATCAGATAAAAGGTCGCCTCTTATGTAAACCATGACTGAAGCTTGGCCTGACCAGGTGGAGACATTTGTGTGCTACAGAACATTTTAGAAATCTGTAACCTTGATATTTATGTCACTAAATTCTGGTGGGTTAAAAACAAATCAAGACATCACCCCCAGCTAGGCTTAGTAATATTTTATTGGTTTTGTACTGAATTCATACATTGATTTGGTGGCATTGGAAATATTTCTTTCCTGTTTGGTAATTTTGTTTTGTTGTTGTTGTTTAGTCCCTAACTCATATCCAACTCTTTGTGACACCATGGACTGCATCACACAGACATCCCTGTCCTTCACTGTGTCCTGGAGTTTGCTCAAACTCATGTCCATTGAGTCGGTGATGCCATCCAACCATCTCATCTTCTGTCTTCCCTTCTGCTCCTGCCTTCAGTCTTTCTCAGCACCAGGATCTTTTCCAGTGAGTCTACTCTTCGTATCAGGTGGCCAAAGTATAAGAGCTTCAGCTTCAGTATAAGACTTTCTAATGAATATTCAGGGTTGATTTCCTTTAGAATTGACTGGTTTGATTTCTTTGTTGTCCAAGGGACTCTCAAGAGTCTTCTCCAGCACCACATTTCAAAAGCATCAATTCTTCTGCACTCAGCCTTCTTTATGGTCCAACTCTCACATCCATACATGACTACTGGAAAAACCATAGCCTTGACCAGACAGACCTTTGTCAGCAAAGTAATGTCTCTGCTTTTTAATATGCTGTCTAGTTTTGTCATAGCTTTCCTTCTAAAGAGCAAGTGTCTTTGAATTTCTTGGCTGCACTCACCATCTGCAGTGATTTTGGAGCCCAAGAAAAGACTGTCACTGTTTCCACTTTTTCCCCATCTATTTGCCATGAAGAGGATTGAGACTGGATGCCATGATCTTAGTTTTCTGAGTGTTGAGTTTTAAGCCAGCTTTTTCACTCTCCTAGTCACCTTCACAAGTGACTATTTAGATCCTCTTCACTTTCTGCCATTATTATATGCAGAGTGGTATCATCTGCATATCTGCTGCTGCTGCTAAGTCACTTCAGTCGTATCCGACTCTGTGTGACCCCATAGACGGCAGCCCACCAGGCTTCCCTGTCCCTGGGATTCTCCAGGCAAGAACACTGGAGTGGGTTGCCATTTCCTTCTCCAGTGCATGAAAGTAAAAAGTTAAAGTGAAGTCGCTCAGTCATGTCTGACTCTTAGCGACCCAATGGACTGCAGCCTACCAGGCTCCTCCATCCATGGATTTTCTAGGCAAGAGTACTGGAGTGGGGTGCCATTTGATATTTCTCCTGGCAACCAAGAGGAAGAAAACAATTTGGTGTGTTGAATCTCATTCATGCAACAAAAAATAGTTTGTCATTATCTCTTGAGAAGTGTGTTAGTCAAATTGAATGCCAGGCTCATACGATAATCAACAAGGACTTAAATTAGCCACATAATTTAGATCTTTGTTTTTTTAATGAGAATAATATAATTCCCACACATAACAATGCTTCATTTAACTGATTTTGGTAACTGAAGAGTTCCACAAAAGTGAAATCTCTAGGTAGCTAAAATATGTGCTTTAACAGCAAAATCTGTGTCACTTTAACCATTTAGTATCTGCTTTCTATTCTGTTACAAGCTTCCCTGTTGTACCATTTAAATCAATAAGCATAAACATAATTCCAGTGTTTCAGGATGACTGAGAACCATTGATGTTAGTATGAAAATGTCTAATGAACTTCAAACAATTCTGACATCCACGATGAGAATATAGAGGACACGGCTCAAAATGGTTGTGCTGCTTTACAAATTCCTATGACTCTGTTCTGATTAAGAGCCTGTTAAGACCCTGTCCCTGTTCTTAACTGTTTCCTCCCCAGGTTTTAACATTTCTTAGTATGCATACCTAGCATGCATGAGTACTAAGTCACTTCAGTCATATCTGACTCTTGGACCCTCTGTACTAGCAGCCATATCTTAATTTGCTAATTCCACTTTACTATGTTATATTGTTTAACATCTAAAAATTGAAACTCCCTGGAAAGCACTTTGCTTGGGTGCGGTGGATTGTGTGCCTCCCCCCACTTGACAAAGGGGTCTTCTGTTCCAACAGCCTGATCCCAGTGCCCTTGCTCCGGAGCCACATGCAGTGTGGGCATCTCCTTGGCTGAGTTACAGCCAATTCTAAAGTGACATGGAGGCACTTACTGAAACCTAAGGACACGATTTCTGAGTGCATGCAACCCCTCCCAGCGGCTCCACCCCACCGTACTCCTCTTCCGGGCGTGCTCCTCTCCCAGGCGTGCTCGTCTCCCCATCGTGCTCCTCTCCCCATTGTACTCCTCTCCCGGGCGTCCTGATGCTGCTCTCCATCAGCAGAGGCGCGGTCATGCGCCCACAGTGCTGCCTCCCTCCTGCTGTACTTCAGGGAAACACAGGTCCTCGCTTGACCAGTTGACTGACCTGGCTGAAAGCACTGGAAGATGTGCTTTATCTTTCTCAAGATTTTGTTAATCTTTACATAACTGTTCACCACATTGCTGCGTGTCTGTCCTGCCTTCTTGGGCTACTCATCCTGGGAGGGTCCCTTTGACTTTCCCATTGGTGAGTCTCTTCATGAGTAAAATCTGACTTTTCACCAGCATCCCCAAGTCCTGAGTCATTTGGCTTCCCAACCAGTGTTGATGTCTTTGATTTTAAAGCTCAGACTCAGAGACCAGGATTTGAAGATATTTCTTTGGAAGGAATGATGCTAAAGCTGAAACTCCAGTACTTTGCCCACCTCATGCGAAGAGTTGACTCATTGAAAATGACTCTGATGCTGGGGAGGGATTGGGGGCAGGAGGAGAAGGGGACGACAGAGGATGAGATGGCTGGATGGCATCACTGACTCGATGGACGTGAGTCTGAGTGAACTCTGGGAGTTGGTGATGGACAGGGAGGCCTGGCGTGCTGCGATTCATGGGGTCGCAAAGAGTCGGACACGACTGAGCGACTGGACTGAACTGAAATACACTGGAATCACCATTTCCAGAAAGTGACCTCAGCTCTTTGACCTTGGAAATAAGCAAGAAACCTGACCCAGCCTTGAAGGCCAGGCCATGAAGACCCACTCTCTGGGGTCAAAGCATCCCTTCCTCTCATCCTTCCCTCCTCCCCTTCTTCCCTCCTCCCTTCCTTCCCTCCTCCCCTCCTCTCACCACCATAAAAGGTGAGGATTAGGGGGACACAGGACAACTGCACATACTATTATGGGGCCCCCGTTCTTATCCTTCCACCGTCAGTGGATGGGTCATCATTTGCTTCCCTGGTGGTTCAGTGGTAAAGAACCCACGTGCCAGTGCAGGAGACACAGGAAATGCAGGTTCAATCCCAAGGTCTGGAAGATCCCCTGGAGGAGGAAATCCAGTGGGCCATCCACTCCAGAACTCTTGTCTGGGAAATCCCATGGACAGAGGAGCCTGGCGGGCTACATTCCATGGGTTTGCAAAGAATCAGACACAACTAAGCAACTAACACTTTTCCTTTTCTTTAGCTTCTGAAGGCTCAGCCAGCTTGTGCTGCAGCAACAGTGCTGAGTTGTCTGGGAGCAAAAGAGGTTAAGAATCAACTCCTATAAAACACATTAAACCCAAAGCCTAGAGCTCTGAGGGGGTGCTGACTGCCAGGAGTGGGGATTAGGGCTGGGTCTCAGGGACACTGTGCAAATTAGGTTCACAGTGATCAACTGGGACATCCTGGAATTTATGGCTGTTTAGTATATTAGCATCTAACAGTCCCCGTGCTGCACCACGGAAAAGTATTTCCCCTAGAGAAGTAATTATGAGAAATTGTAACCATAGCTGTACAAGCACAAAAACATTAAAGTATGAATTTAAAAAGTCAGCACAGGTCACCTTCACATTGTGTCATCATTAAAATTGAAACAGCCAGGTACATTTTTTTAAACATAATGAGTCATTCAGTTAGGCAGCATGTATAAATTCTGGAAATCTGCTCTAGAAAGTAGTACCTATAGTTAACGGTGCTGTACTGTACGGGCTTCTGAGGTGGTGAAGTGGTAAAGAAGCCGCCTGCAGTGCAGGAGGCACAGGTTTAATCCCTGGGTCGGAACGACCCCCTGCAGGAGGAATGGCAGTCCACTCCAGTATGCTGACCTGGAGAGTTCCATGGACAGAGGAGCCTGGGGCTGCAGAGTGGGGCACAACTGATGGAGCATGCATGCACACACTTTGATGCACTCACTGTACATTTACATGTTTGTAAAAGGTGGTGAGTGTGAAGTCGCTCAGTCGTGTCCAACTCTTTGCGACCCCGTGGACTGTAGCCCGCCAGGCTCCTCTGTCCATGGGATTCTCCAAGCAAGAATACTGGAGTGGGTTGCCATTTCCTTCTCCAGGGGATCTTCCCAACCCAGGGATCGAACTTGGGTCTCCTGCATTGCAGGCAGACGCTTTATTCTCTGAGCCACCAGGGAAACCTAAAGTTAAAAGGTGGACCTCATGTTAAATGTTCTTATTACATAAATCAAAGCAAAGTGAAACCAAAAACAAAGAAAACCCACCAACTCCACTGGCCAAGTTTTGGTTTCAGTGTTGCTCATAAAAGTTCCTTCATTCACTCAAGTATTTGTTGAGAACCTCTACTTTATATAATTCCCTAAGCTTTTGTGCTTTCACTTGCTTTTCATTCTTATTTCAAGTTGTCAGAAAACATTTATTCTATTCATTCATCCAGCAAATATTTATTAAAATATTTTCTTGTTGCATGCAACTAACCTAATTGGTCATATGCTCTTGTATTTTTTTCATTTCGAATACATTCATTCGGCAAATACTTTTTGAGCCATATTCCATAGTATATTGTGTTATAGGGTACAAAAAGCAAAGATAAATCAAACCCTTTCTCTGTTGTAAAGGCTGACTAGTGTAGAAGGGTGACATTTACGTGAAGACCTATGAAGAACATTTGTCTCTGCACAGTTTTATAGATGCACTGAGGCCAGGAGGAACCTGCTCAGGGGTGGTTGTGGGCTATGATCTGCTTGCTCACAGAGCTGAGGGCATTGAGTGATGGGAGATAAGACTGGGGTTGTAGAGGTTTACAATGGAAACAGCCCTGTCCCCGTAGACAGGGAGCACTGCTGGGTGTCTTTATCAGAAAGAGACAGAGTGAGCATTATGCTTCTGCCGCATGATGTCTGTCCCATTGGAGCAGGCTGAGCTCAGGGGGCTGGTTGGGAGGCTGTTGGCGCAGCCCTGGTGGGAGGAGACGGAGCCTAACCTGGGAGGAGAAAGTGGGGGATGGGGCGGGGCGCACAGAGACCCAGATCCTCGGCATAAGTGCCCACCTGTGCTGCTTTGGGGTAGAAAATCTGGGTGAGTAACCTGGGGGGAGGACGATCAATCTAGTTCTGAACATACCAAGACTGTGGCAGGTTAACATGCACATACTACCATATATAAAATAGATAACCAGCAGGGACCTACCGTGTAACACAAGGAATTCTACTCAATGTCTTATAGTAACCTATAGAGGAAGAGAATGTAAAATAAAACTATATGTTGTGTGTGTGTGTGTGTGTGTATATATATATATATATATACACATATATATATATATAGTTGAATCACTTTGCTATATACCTGAAACTTAACACTGTAAATTAACTCCAGTTCACAAATAATATATGTATATGAATATGAAATTTATATACATATGTATGTATGTATATAAAGACTGTAACAGTTGTGAGTCAGCCAGGCAGATACAGCTCACATGTCTTGCTGCACGCAGGAGATAGATGTTGATCGGATGCAGTGGGAAAGATGGAAACCATGTCACTAAATTCTGTGGAAAATCTTTGTGTTGGTGTGACTCTAGTTCAGACAGTCCACAGTATCCTTTATGGCCGACGTACTAGCTCTAGACCTACAGGCACCTGTCAATGGTGTGTTCCTATAAACCAAAGCTTCTTGAATCCCCCACACCTGTTTCTGAATCTTCTCAAACCCACCACCCAATTGTCGGGACCAGTGTTTAGATGCCACGCCTTCCTTTCCTGCACTCAGCGGACCCAATCCATTCAGAGAAATTTTCTGTTGGTTTTACCGCAGATGTGTGTTGCCTCCACCCAGCGGACTTCGCAAACGAGGTCCCGTCTGCCTCTGCACTCTTCCCTGCCGGGCTCACCGCACTCCTGGCAGTTAGTGATGTTTCCTCTCCTGACATCCGTCCTGAACACAGAAGCCAGGGGTGCCAACTGGTCCTTCAGACCTTCCATCATGCGGTGCCACGCCCCTGCTGAAACTCTTTCACTGTGGGTTTTCCTCACTCTTGGAATAAAATTACCTCCTCTCAGCTCAGGCTCCTCTCCCCCTGCCCCATCCCCAGCTCCCAACTTCCCTCCTTCCCCCGTGTGTCAAGGTCACGTCTCCATGGCAGTGTCATGGCTGGTCTATTATCCACTCTGGTCTTAGTGAGAATGAGTGTTTAGAGAGATTCTCCTTGGGCGCCCTGTCGGCGATCACACCCCACGCCTCCCCAGGACCCCCGTTTGTCGCCCTCCTGTTCCTTTAGAGGACGCGCACCGCTGCCAACTTCTGCTGGAGATGCTCTTCCCCCTCCCTTGTTCGTTCCTGAGCACAGACTCCGGGCATCTAGAAAAATGCGTGAGCTCTAGCCTCCACATGAGTCCTCGCCTGTATGCCTGCGCATATAGAAGTCTGTTTTATACCATACTATATATTATACTTTTGCTAGAGATCAATCTAACAAGCAAATAAAGTAACAGGAGCAAATAAGCTGAACGCTAGATTTGAGTGTTGAATGTTAAACAGTATTAAATATTAAGTAGTAGATTATATAAAAGTGTATGAATATATATACACAAGTGATCAATCTTAAATATACAACTACTTAGCTATTCTAGCATCAGAACTAGCTTGCACTCAGAACAACAGGTCGTCACAGCTTCAGCCCAGCATCTGGGCAGGTGAGGGATAGAGCTGGAGCTTCGGAGTGTGACTTCCACCCACCATGGGATTCTGGGCACAAGGTGGGCTTCTCAGGGGTCACACGTCACGTGGTGTGGATGACACCAGGAGGACTTCATTAGTGTGCCCTCCCAGCGTGGGCCCACCCAGCCTCCAGTCAGAGCGCTAGTCTGTCTTCATCCCTTTGCCACTACTCTTCTTTCTCCATGTAACATAATAAGACTCTCCTTTATATTATCAGGTCACCAACTCTAGATTTAAATATTTAAAATATTATGGTAGAGAAAGCACAATTAAAGAAGGGTGTGACACAGGAACTGAGTTTTTGTCCTTCCTTACAGACAAAGACAAAACCACTCTTCTTGAGCTTTCCTTTGAAACTTTATCCTGTATTTATGTTTTTTGCCTCATCATTTGTGCCTCATCTAGCACACAAAAAAATTTATAAATCCACTCTGTCATGTTGCTTAGTGGCTCATTCGGAGAAGGCAATGGCACCCCACTCCAGTACTCTTGCCTGGAAAATCCCATGGGCGGAGGAGCCTGGTAGGCTGCACGACTTCCCTTTCACTTTTCACATTCATGCATTGGAGAAGGAAATGGCAACCCACTCCAGTGTTCTTGCCTGGAGAATCCCAGGGACGGGGGAGCCTGCTGGGCTGCCGTCTGTGGGGTCGCACAGAGTCGGACACGACTGCAGCGGCGTAGCAGCAGCAGCAGCAGTGGCTCATTAAGTGGCTGCATCAATATTTCCCCTTGGAAAAGGAAAAGTATTTTAAAAACTGAAGCCCACCATTGTACTCCATTGGCCAAAAAGTCCGTTGGGTTTTTTTTTGTAAGCCATTATCATGGTGTGGAGGCCACAAAGTCCCAGGATCTTCCATCTACACGCTGGAGTCAGGAAAGCCAGGGGTGCCATTCAGTCCAAGTTCAAAGGCCTGAGAATCAGAGGCCAGCGGTGTAGGTCATGGCCCAAGTCCAGGAGCCTCCGAACTAGAGCTCTGGTGTCCGAGGGCAGGAGATGGATGGCGCAGCTCATGCAGAGGGAGGGAGTTCACCTCCTTCCTCCGCTTTCTGGCTCTGTGCAGCCCTTAGTGGGCCGGGTGATGCCCACACACATTGGGGAGGATCATCTTCATTAAGTCTACAGATTTAAAGGCTAATCTATTCTGAAAACATCCTCACAGACCCACCCCAAAATAATATTTTCCCAGCCATTTGGGCATCCCAGTCAAATTGACACATAAAATCAACCTTCACACCATCAAAGCAGATGAACTTGATCCGGGTAGCTTCTGCCTGGAGCACCACAGCACAAGGGAAAGCGAGATTATGAGGAGTGCAGTCCTCCTGGGGGCCTCATGCAAAGATTGGGGTCACGAAGAGTCAATGGGCTCAAGTTCCACTTACAAAGCAGAGAATCTGAAGATGCGGTCTGGGTGTGTGAACTTCCCCACAGCGCCCAGTTCTGCCCGCGGACCAGGACTGGCGGCCCCTGTGAGGCTCCAGGAAACAGCAGCTCTGCTGGCTGTCGTGTGTCTTCCAGGACAAGGCCAGACCTCGGAGGAGTGGGCGAAGCTCAGCACATGAACGTGAAACCAGATAAACTGGAAAAGAAACAGAACCTCTCTGCTCCAGGCCCTCAGGTTCTGAGCAAAGGAGACGCAGGAAGGAGGCGGATTAATCTAGCCATGGAGCAAACGCTTTCTTATAGCTAGTTGTCCTGTGAGCTTGTGTGAGGCCTCTCAGCACACAGAATGTCTCTCTTGTCAGTCATACTCTCGTCTCTTCAGTTTTTCAGTTTCTGCCACTGAACATTACAATTATTTTCAATATTTTTCTGTAGAAATTCTTTGTGTGATTCTAGTACTTGTTGTTCAGTCACTATGTCCAACTCTTTGCGACACGATGGACTGCAGCGCACCAGGCTTCCCTGTCCTTCGTTGTCTCCTGGAGTTTGCTCAAACTCACGTCCATTGGGGCGGGGATGCTATCTAACCATCTCATCCTCTGCTTCCCCCTTCTCCTTTTGCCTTCAATCTTCCCAGCATCAGGGTCTTTTCCAGTGAGTCGGTTCCTCATATCAGGTGGCCAAAGTAATGGAGCTTTAGCTTCAGCATCAGTTCTTCCAATGAATATTCAGGGTTGGTTTCCTTTAGGATTGACTGGTTTGATCTCCTTGCTGTCCAAGGGACTCTCTAGAGTCTTCTCCAGCACCACAATTCAAAAGCATATTTTTCTATAGAAATTCTTTGTGCAAGTCCAGTACTTATGTCTACAGCTTTATTTGAAGAAGTCAGAGTACTTTTAGTTTCTAGCCTTTTGTGTAAGATATACAAAATATACATTATAATATATAATTTGTACATTGAAAAGGGTAGATATGATGATCACTCAGATTCTTTCACCTCTAAATTTCTGACTAGGGTATTGGAATTATGGGGTGAAAGAATGGAATAAAAAGGAATAGGACATAGAAAACAGATATCCACAATGTTTTCTATCGTTTTCCATACCGTATAGTAATTTATATGCTGTCAGAGTAGCTTTGTTGGGAGAATTGTCTTGAGTCTGCACCATAAATCACCTCTTGGAGATATTTATACCCCCATCATAAATTTCTAAAAACCACCATAATTGACAGCTATTAAAGATACATTATTCATGGAAATTGTCAGACACAGGGAAATGTTTTCTTTCACTAAATTATCCTTAAATTGACTTGACCAGTTTGATTTTGAGCTACTAAAAGCCAGGAAAATTACAATTCCATCAAGTTTTAAGATGCAAAGTAAAAATTGCTTGATTCTGACAAATGAAATATATCACAACCATTAAATTTTGATATTTCAAAGGAAAACAAAGATATAAAGGTTAGCACAATGTGTTTTGCAAATAGCGATTCTGTAGGAACAGAAGTATTTTTCCAAGTGATACAGAAACCCTGTTTCGGTCCCTGCCCTCGCCCATCAGCCGAGGGTCTGGCCTCCATGTGCGGTGAAAGGGAGAAGGGGCACCATCTCTTTTTTTCCACTTATGCAGCACCTTATTTGTTCCAAGTGTGGCCAGGAACCAGAAAACAGATCACCTTAGAATGTTCTGGAGGTGTTGCTTTCTTTTTTACATTTTTCCTGCAGTCAGAGAGAATTCATATGCCTTCACTGCCCACTCAGTTTGACTCCTTAGCAAAATTAAGCCTCATAAGTCCTATTGCAATTGCTGTGTACAGATGTTTCCAGTCCTGGGTAAAATACAATTCCTTACTGAAGGGAAAAAAAAAAAAATCCGAACCACTGGGAATCTTTCTAGACCCCCGCCTAGAGAAATACTGACTTCTAAAACTAAGACCTTGTTCTCCAAGTCGGGGTTGTTGTCACAGTAGAATTTTTATTATTTTTGGTCATCATAAAAATAAACACCACATCATTGCTAATGAATGCTAGGAACCCAGGGTGAAAAGGCAGTTCCTTCCTCAATGAGTTCACAGATTTCTCAAGTAACTAAAAGCAGAATTTGTCCTTCGCAGGTACTAAGTTGCTTTTTATCGTGATTTCGTTAAGCTTACGCCTGATACTCCAATACTGTCTGAGGTTGAATGGGGTGAGAGGGTTCCTGCGTCCCCTCCTGCATGCTGCCTAGCCTTCAGTGTGCGCTGCTCAGAATGGCTTTCTATCCTTGACGATGTGTGAGCCTGAACCTTTCGTGCACTGTTATCTGTGCACTTTAAGTCCAGTCTTTAAGATAATGTTCAGCTGAAAGTTCTATTTGTGGTTTCTCAAAGTTGATTTTCACTCCAAGTCAATTACAATTACCTGAGGACATTGTGTTGGTGGTGGTGGTGGTGTTTAATTGCTCAGTCATGTCTGATTCTTTTGCGACTACCATGGACTGCAGCCTAGCAGGCTTCTCTGTCCATGGGATTCCCCAGGCAAGATACTGGAGTGGATTGCATTTCTTTCTCCGGGGGATCTTCCCAACCCAGGGATCAGATAGAAACCATATTTCCTTCTTGCCAGGCAGATTCTTTACCGCTGAGCCACCTGGACATTTGGAAAACTATAAATTCTCAAACCCATCATCAAAACTCTGATTCATCGGCCTGGGGTGGAGCCATCTCAATAATAACCAGTTTCATTCTCTAAGCAATAATCACATATTTGTTAATTTTTACCGCTTCACATGCTTGTGAAAATACTAAAATTAATAGAGGCTTGAGTCAATTGATGCTGCATGTGGCTACAAATGAGCAGAATCCTGAATAACAGTGGCTTAAATGTGCACAGATTTTTCTCACAGATGGAGAAGTCAAGTGACAGGGTGGTTAGGGCTGCAGATGTTATGTAATATCATCCACTCTCAGACTTCCTTTTGTCTTGTCTACACTGCCTTCTTTAACATAAAGATTTCATCTTCACAGTCCCAAGACGGCTGCTGTACTTCCATGCATCAAGCCTATGTCCCAGGCAGGAGGGAGAGATGGGACTAAGAGCAAAGATAATACGTCATCTATATCTGGTATTTTTTAAAGTTTTTCCAGAAAATTCACAAAGTGGTTTATCCTCATGTCTCATTGGCCAAGAATTTGTCAAATTGTTACCACTGGAGAAGGGAATAGCTACCCACCCCAATATTCCTGCCTGGAGAATCCCATAGACAGAGGAGCCTGGCGGGTTACAGTCCATGGGGTCACAAAGAGACACAACAGAGCGACTAACACTCACACTTTTACGTCTTGATAAGAAAACAGTTAGGAAATAATGGTGTTTGAACTGGGAACATTGGAAACCAGAAGAAAAATTGAGTTTCTGTAGTTAAGATATAAAGGCAGAATGATTGTCAGGTGGACAAATTCCTTCCCAAAGGGATACAAGTTCTTAAAATGTCCAGGCTAAATCCACATGGGACCAAAAGGCATGTGCCTGCCTTTCAGTGGGAGGGCTCGAGAGCCATGAGCTTCACGGAGCCAAAAAATGTCTTCTGCTCTGGACACTGTCTGCAGACCTTCCCAAAATACATAGAAGACCTTCTCTTTGTAGTTATGACCTGCCTCCCACCATAAAATATGCCCTAGATGAGGCATCCAGAGTTAAAATCATCCCATCCTTAGAGCCGGGCAGGGAGGGAGCAGACAGGCCAACACTGACTTGCTCGGAAGATGGAGGTTTATGGGTGAAAAAGCAGCTGTTAATGAGCATTGCACTGCTCATCTGATGTAAGCAAAGACTGTGAAAAGTGAGAAGAACCCATGGTGCAACAGTAAAAAGACTTGATTATATAAACTGTTATAGAAATGTTCCCATGCACCTTTTGTCATTTAAATAGTAATTAAATCCCCATTGGGGTTAATAGGAACGGAAAATGTTATAAAACCACATTGACAACTTGCCATATTCTGACTGATGGTTATTCTAAATAATAGGCTGGATTATTTTTGTAACTTTAACCTCACAGCACCTTTAAATAGCTCCATGATTATGTGTTGACACACCTTTTCTTTTCTAGGACTCTTTCTCAAATTGTAGGTGTGAAAATATGAACTATAATCAATAGTCACATTGTCGGGGGCTTGGCTGCTTCTCCAGCCAGGCTTGTAGAGAAGAGAAAATTCTTTTTCCTGCTTGTAATCCTTTCAGGTAATCCTTTAACACTTAAGGGAAGACAAGGGGTTGGAAAAGTTAGTTTGAAAATCTTCCTATATTCAAAAAAATGTTAAACAATAAAAGAGACTTGGCACCCTCCTCTTCATATAAAGTTATTTCTCAGAGGAGCAAAGCTCATGCAGGCAGGGCAGTTATGGTGATCAAAAGGAAATACAACAAATCTGAAAAATAAACTCAAACAGGGAAATAGGCAAGACCACTTATTTACCAATTTTCCTTCCTGTTGGCAGAAGTAAAAAGCTTTCCATTTGTCATTGTTTACATTCCTCAGAAAGCTCTTGCCAAATGAAGTTAAGTGATCAGCCAAGTCATAGATTCTATTTTGATTCTAAACAACCCACCTGAAGCTTTAAGTCCAGTCCCGTGGAAATCAAACTATGATTCCATGTTGTACAGTGCTCTTCAGGAGCTGCTGATGGTTTAGGGCCCCTTCTTTCTTGCAGCTGATTATTTTGCAGTAGTTTGTGTCTGAGGATGCCAAGCCTTGCAGGTTTCTGTCTCAAAAAATTTAGCAGCCAGAGTGCCTGGCGAGGCCTGAGGACTCGGACTCCTGGACTTGAACGCAGTGGATTTTAACACCTGAAGGAGGGTGACTCATTCAAGAGACTAAGGAGCTGCTGTGGATTAGCCCCGAGAAACCTTGTGCATAAAAATATGAGCTCCTTTTTATGATTATAAATGTAGTGCTCTACAACTTACAAGGTAGCTACAAACTTTGCAAATGGTTTATCCAATCTGGGGCTTTGTTTGCATTTTGACTTTCTTTTGTCACAAAAAGTGTGATGTTTGGATATAGAAAACACGTCACTTTATCTTTCATCCTTTTTCTCTTTGGCATCTGCACTGTTTTTTGATGGTCTCACCTGGGACTATGACTTTAATGCCATCTGAAAACCAGTGACACCCCCACCAAGGTTATGTCTCTAAGCTCCGACTGCCTGTAACTTTCCTAGGCTTTCAGACCTCTTGTCCCTCGCATTTTTACTGCAGAATCCTATGTCCAACTGCTTCTTTGACATTTTGCTTGAATATCTGATAAGGACCAAAAATTAATACCTGGCAAGCTGATCTTTTCCCCCAACCCTGGTTCTCCCACAGTTCTTTCTCAGCACAGTGTTCAACAGGAATCCTTCTGCCCTTCAAAAGTGACGTTTTTGTTCATTTTAAAGGATCTCTATAGCTGTTTCTAACAAAGTTGCTTTGAGAATTTAGAAATCTCATTTAAGATTAAAGAATATTGGAATCTCATGACTATTACCCTATTTATTTTGTGAATAATGCCTCCTTAAAATTAAGATGCTGTTTTTCTTGGGCTTCATGTTTGATACAACAAATGGTCTCCAGCATCCCTGAGCCTCAAGGGATATTTATTTGAAACTCAGCAGCAGACTAGACCAAGGAGAACTTTAAGCACTTCATAGAAAATGATGTATAAAGCAGAAATAAGACAGTTGTTTTCTGAAAATAGAGAGTTAGCCAACTGGGTAAGTTTCCAAACTTCTTTAGTAAAAGAAAAGCAATTCCCTGTATCATTCTTCTTAAAAATGAAGAGAAACCAGGCAAAGCTTTGTTCTAATTCCCAGATTTCTTTCACTTGTTAACTCAAATGCACAACAGACTTAGTATTTAGGCTTCATTAGAAAACTCTTCCTTTGTTGAATCCCAAGTGCGAGCTTTTAAAAAGAGTCTTGAGTTGGAAGAACTGTTAAAGTTCTCTATTATACAGTATTAGAAAATTTTTCAGTGGGTGAGATACTTTTTCTAATTGCCTTCAAAGTGGGAGTGTAATAATTTATTCATACATTGAGGGAACAGGGTCGTGATAGCATTTGATAAAGCTGAGCTAATTAGCTTCCTCAGAAAGGTCAAAATATGAATACCTTTGTCACGTTTCTCTGACCTCCCTGAGATCCTGGCCTTTTTCAACAATCAAATGATAACCATAGCAATTAAAACTGATAATTAAGTCATAATTCCTTTTGATTGGACAGATCTCATGTTTACTCATTTTATCTACATGGTCTCCTTTAAAGCCATCATTTTAAGTGAAAACCAGTGCAAATGAAAAACCACTTTGGGGAATTTATTTTCTCATTATCATAAAAACTATGAGAGTGACATCACTGTTGATTTAATTTCTAAACAGCAACCTGCTGGTTCACATACTTGTACAGGATTAAAATATTTGAGGATTAACCAATGTGACCCAAAACCTACTTGACAATTTTGTACATATATTTTAATTTGTATGTTTAAGACTTTCAATCTTTATTCACATCCAGGTCTTCCTCTGTTGAAAGGTTGGGGCTGGAATCATTGACCTAAATAGTAGGAGAGGCCACAGGGCAAGGGCAGGTCAGCAGCAGTATAATTCCTGGGAAACAGAGTCTTCCTCTCTAAGTGTCTCATTATGGGGCTAGACTTTCCTACCAAGGAGCAATTTCTTAGCCAAAAGGTCTTCTGTAAGCTTGGGGAGGGGTCCTGCTTGAGTGGGTTAAAAACCCCTGACAGAGCGTACTTGGGGATGCTGGCTGAGATGGACCTGTGGGAACACAAGAAGGACAGGATGGTAGGAATGGGCCGCAGGGGACATCGCCTAGAAGGGACGGGTCAGGAAAGAGGCGCTGTGGCTGAAGGCTTCTCACTGTAACTGCTGACAGCCACTCACCGTCACCTCTGGGAGAAGCAGTTGGTGCACAGCATTCTCAACCAAACACAAATCTGTGGCTGTAGAGGCATTTGTGGACAATGCCTCCTCTCTTCCCTGGATGCCTGTGATAGTTGCCGCACAGGGTGACTGTCACCTGGCTCAGCCCTTCGAAGATGACCCTCCTCAGGGTGCCAGACTCACCAGGTGTCTGACAGCCAAGATGGAGCTGTGTCCATAGTTTCCATTTGGGACTGACTGCTCTGACAAGGAGGAAGAATGTTGGAAAAAATCTAACACAACTGGTGATTAAAGCCTCAGAAAGTTTTTTAAAAAGGAAAAATACTTCAACTTGATAAACAGCTTCTATTTTAAAAAGAAACAAAAAATCAGCTAAGATCATACATCATGATAAAAGGCTAAATATTTTCTCTCTAATGTTGGGAACAAGGCAATAACATCTGCTCTTACCATTCATATTCAACATAGTACTAGAAGTCCTAGTTATTGCAATAAAGCAAGAAAAGTCTTTAGATTAAAAAAGAATACCTAAAGCTATCTCTATGTGTAGATGTCATGATTCACATAGAAAATTTCATGGAATCTAAAAAATAAAAAGAAAAATATCCTAAAACTAATAAGTGAGGTCAATAAGGCTGCAGGATATAAGTTCAACATATAAAAATAAGTTGCATTTTTATCTACAAGAAATATGTAGAAGCTGAAATGAAAAAACAGTACAATTTATAATTACTCGAAGAATTGATGCTTTTGAACTGTGGTGTTGGAGAAGACTCTTGAGAGTCCCTTGGACTACAAGGAGATCCAACCAGTCCATCCTAAAGGAGTTCAGTCCTGGGTGTTCACTGGAAAGACTGATGCTGAAGCTGAAACTCCAATACTTTGGCCACCTGATGCGAAGAGCTGACTCATTTGAAAAGACTCTGATGCTGGGAAAGATTGAGGGCAGGAGGAGAAGGGGACGACAGAGGGTGAGATGGTTGGATGGCATCACCGACTCAATGGACATGGGTTTGGGTGGACTCTGGGAGTTGGTGATGGACAGGGAGGCCTGGCATGCTGCGGTTCATGGGGTCACAAAGAGTCGGACACTAGTGAGCGACTGCACTGAATTGAAATAAATTATTAGGTAAAATCTTAAAACATGTAGAGCATCTTATGCTTGAAACTGAAAACAAAATCCATACTAGAAAAATTAATAAATTGGACCCCATAAAAGTTAAAAACTTTTGCTCACAAAAGACATAGAAAAGGAAAGAAAAAACAGACTACAGAAAATATTCACAAACCACTTATGCTACAAAGAACCTGAATACAGATGGCAAACAAGCACACGAAAAGATGTTCCACATCAACTCAAGTGGATTTAATTCTCTTCATTCATAAGCAGATCTCGTCAATGTATCTCATAAATGCATTTTCAATATGTGTCTTTATGTAGTAAAATGTCTGAGACTGTCAGTGCAAAAATATTTATTGCATTCCCACATTTTTGTAACCATCTGTTAGATAAAATTTAAACTCCAAGTCGTACATCTTCATATTTAGAAATATTCTTACTGGCCTCTTCCCCCCAGTGTTACTGTTAAAGACGCCATCGTCAATCTGTTTCATGTCTGCCCACACCTGTTTTCACAAAGCCTCCACCTGGGGAAGGCTTTTGCTGCCCTGGTATCAACCCCAGCTCCACAGACTCTGTAACCACCTCTGAGGTTGCTCTTTCTTCCACAAAGGAGCAGACGGTCGCTTGTCTCAATGCAGCTCAGAAGAGGGAAAAGAGGGAAGCATAAACAAAAAGTTTCTCCTCCAGACTCCCTCAGCTCAATGAGCAACAAAATAGGCTCCAAAATACCCAGAGGTTTCTCACTGTAATTTTTTGGTAACTTGCCAGCATCCCCAAGCTTTCCTTTCTCACCTATTACTACTACTTCTTAACTTTATTTTGAGGAGAACGAAGCCAGCACCTCAAGCTAGCTTGCCATTTTTACAAAGTCTAGAAGCTCCTGATTTTCTTTATTTTGTGTTAAATTATTATGGAGAGAGGTTATTTCAGTTCTTAATAGCTGAGAGCAATCTTTGCATTTCATGGGTATAGTTGGGTAGGAATCTGTTTTGTTTTCAATTATCATCAATCTAGGCAGTTCTTCTGACTTAAAAATGGTCAGTAACTCCTTATAAGCCCTGTACTTCTTTGCATGAGGAGTACCTTGATTAGATGTAGAAGAATGTAGACAAATGAATTAGAATATAGAATTAACACCTCTGGATTATTGACTTCCCCCATCTTTGGGATATGGTAGCTTTAACAGTTTAATAAATTTTATTTATAATAATGAAATTTAATCTCTCTGAGAATAAAGACACTTATGTATAATACATTCCATCTTTACTCTGAAATTCCCACCAGTGTTATTGACAAGGGTGATACATTTCTTTCTAGTTAACATTCACATTTATAAAAAATGAGGTTGATAAACAATTAGGCAAATTACTTTTTATGTGTTGATGTCGGTAGGTGACATGTAGTGATTTAGTTAACATTCCCCCCAAATTATGGAAGTTTCAGACATTTCCTCAGGATAATAGAAAGAAGTAAATGCTGTTCAGCACAAGTGTCATTTTGTGGAATTCAAGTGATAATAGGAGTTTCCCAGGTGGCTCAGCGGTAAGAATCCGCCTGCCAATACAGGAGACACAGGTTCAATCCCTGAGTCAGGAAGATCCCCTGGAGGAGGAAATGGCAACCCACTCGAGTATTCTTGCCTGGGAAATCCCATGGATGGAGGAGCCTGGGGGCTATAGTCTATGGGGGTCTCAAAAGAGTCAGACACAATTTAGTGAATAAACAGCAAGTGATAATAACCACATTGTATTAATAGTAGAAACCAATCTGGAATATTGGCCAAGTTTGAATGTTTTTAAGGTTTTGGGGTGGATGAATAGGGACCACTGGGAACACCTGCCTCTTCTCTGGGCTCAGCCCTCACACAGGCTGGGATGCAGGGCAAATAAACTGGCCTTTCCACACTCCAGATTCCACACACATTCTCACACAGCTTGACACCACTGGTATGAATAGGAACCTCAAAACTATCTGAGACTTTGCATTCCTAGAGGTGGCCCACTTCTGCCTTCTTGGCTTCATATGCTTTCTTGTCAAGGAACAGCATGAAGCTGGGGCCCAGACAGAAAATCTGCTCCAGCTGTCAATCAAGTATATACAGATACACTTTTCAAATTATCAAGAGAAGTGTTTATCAGGAGAAATGTTTTTACACAGACTGGGTTCAGCCAGGTCAGTTCAGTAGCTCAGTCGTATCCGACTCTTTGCAACCCCTAGAACCACAGCACACCAGACCTCCCTGTCCATCACCAACTCCCAGAGTCCACCCAAACCCATGTCCATTGAGTCGGTGATGCCATCCAGCCATCTCATCCTCTGTTGTCAACTTCTTCTCCTGCCGTCAATCTTTCCCAGCATCAGGGTCTTTTCAAATGAGTCAGCTCTTCGCTTCAGGCGGCCAAAGTACTGGAATTTCAGCTTCGGCATCAGTCATTCCAGTGAACACCCAGGACTGATCTCCTTTAGGATGGACTGGTTGGATCTCCTTGCAGTCCAGGGGACTCTCAAGAGTTTTCTCCAACACCACAGTTCAAAAGTATCAATTCTTTGGCATTGCCTTTCTTTGGGATCAGAATGAAAACTGACCTTTTCCAGTCCTGTGGCCATTGCTGAGTTTTCCAAATTTGCTGGCATATTGAGTGCAGCACTTTAATAACATAATCTTTCAGGATTTGAAATAGCTCAACTGGAATTCCATCACCTCCACTAGCTTTGTTCGTAGTGATGTTTCCTAAGGCTCACTTGACTTCACATTCCAGGATGTCTGACTCTAGGTCAGTGATCACACCATCGTGATTATCTGGGTCATGAAGTTCTTTCTTGTACAGTTATTCTGTGTATTCTTGCCACCTCTTCTTAATATCTTCTGCTTCTGTTAGGTCCATACCATTTCTATCCTTTATTGAGCCCATCTTTGCATGAAATGTTCCATTGATATCTCTAATTTGCTTGAAGAGATATCTAGTCTTTCCCATTCTGTTGTTTTCCTCTGTTTCTTTGCACTGATTATTGAAGAAGGCTTTCTTATCTCTCCTTGCTATTCTTTGGAACTCTGCGTTCAAATGGGCATACCTTTCCTTTTCTCCTTTGCTTTTTGCTTCTCTTCTTTTCACAGCTATTTGTAAGACCTCCTCAGACAATCATTTTACTTTTTTGCATTTTTTTTCCTTGCTGCTGCTGCTGCTAAGTCACTTCAGTCGTGTCCGACTCTGTGCGACCCCATGGACTGCAGCCTACCAGGCTTCTCCGTCCATGGGATTCTCCAGGCAAGAACACTGGAGTGGGTTGCCATTTCCTTCTCCAATGCATGAAAGTGAAAAGTGAAAGTGAAGTCCCTCAGTCGTGTCTGACTCTTAGCCACCCCATGGACTGCAGCCCACCAGGCTCCTCTGTCCATGGGTTTTCCAGGCAACAGTACTGGAGTGGGGTGCCATTGCTTTCTCCCTTGGAGATGGTCTTAATCCCTGTCTCCTGTTCAGTGTCACAAACCTCTGTCACTCTGTCTATCAGATCTGGTCCCTTAAATCTATTTGTCACTTCCACTGTATAATCATAAGGAATTTGATTTAGGTCATACCTGAACGGTCTAGCGGTTTTCCCCACTCTTCAATTTAAGTCTCAATTTGGCAATAAGGAGTTCATGATCTGAGCCACAGTCAGCTCCCGGTCTTGTTTCTGCTGACTGTATAGAGCTTCTCCATCTTTGGCTGCAAAGAATATAATCAATCTGATTTCAATGTTGGCCATTTGGTGATGTCCATGTGTGCCGGGAGCTAGCGTGAGCCAGTGTGAGGAACTCCGCCCATGGCAAAGGTCATGAGGAAGGAGGCTCGGCATACGCAAAGGCGGGATCGAGCCTCAGGAGTCCCCCTGGAAATTCTCGAGCATCTACCCCCAAAACCAGAGTCTGCCTACTTTCTGCTTTGTGCTCTCACCTACACCTCTGACTTTACGGGGGGCTGTCCCCCACTACCTCTCTCTGAAAAAAGAGTTAACTTACAGCTCCAGTTAATAATTCCTGGGTGTGACAGTGTTTCAACCTATAAACTCCTTTGGAAGTCCTCTAGCCTGCCTGAATAGGTTTTTCCGGCCACATGTGATTGTTCAGAGCCTCCCAACTGTGAGAGGCATGAGATGTTCTAAACTGTCTAAACACAGATTCCTTTGAGCAGTTAAAAGATTGATTAGAAATTGTATTGGTGAAGGGTTTTTCACTTGTTGGGCCAATGTTTGCTGCTAAGTCTCCATATCCCTTACCTGCTGTGTCCCTGGCAGTGTATTGATTAATATAATTGGTGTAAGTAGTAGCTTTAATGTTTGTAACCTTAGACCCTTGAGTTAATTCTTTTTCTTATTGTAGCCCACCACACCTTTGCCCTACAGGAATGCAACTTTATCTAATGCTTTTGGAGGGTGGCGCCTGACTAATCACCTTTAGAGAAAAATAAGTTTTCTGAAGAAAGGGTCTTAAAATGTTAACAAGCCTCCAGGCCAGAAGATGATGCAAATCACCTAAACTTTTGCATATGATAAGTTTGCAGGAAGAAAGCCTGGCTTACTGCATGACTCTACCCCTTCCCCCATTATCTTCTATGCATAACTTAAGGTATAAAAGCTACTTTGGAAAATAAAGTGCCGGCCTTATTCACCGAAGCTTGGTCTCCCCATGTCGTTCTTTCTCTCACCTTCTGGCTGAATTATTCAGCCTCTTTTCTCCACTGAATTTCCTCACTAAGCCATCCTTATTTCAGCCTTTCTCCACTGAATTTCCTCACTGAGCTATCCTTATTTCAGCCTTTCTCCACTGAATTTCCTCACTGAGCTATCCTTATTTAACCACTCTTTATATCCTTAATTAACATTTAATTAAGCAATTGTTTCCTGATCCTCGCCCACGCCGTCCCTGCTTCGAATTCCCTGGATCCACTGGGGCTGGACCCGGGCACATGTGTAGAGTCTTCTTTTGTGTTGTTGGAAGAGGGTGTTTGCTATGACCAGTGCATTCTCTTGGCAAAACTCTATTAGCCTTTGCCCTGCTTCATTCTGTACTCCAAGGCCAAACTTGCCTGTTACACAGGTGTTTCTTGACTTCCTACTTTTGCATTCCAGTCCCCTATAGTGAACAGGACATCCTTTTAGGGTGTTAGTCCTGAAAGGTCTTGTAAGTCTTCATAGAACCATTCAACTTCAGCTTCTTCAGCATTACTGGTCAGGGCATAGACTTGGATTACCATGATATTGAATGGTTTGCCTTGGAAACAAACAGAGATCATTCTGGGTTCACCCAACAGGATATCAAATATCCAAATCTTTTTTCTTTTTTTTAGTGGAGATTTGCAGCAATTTCATCCAGCGTTTTATGGTGATTTGGCTTAAATATCTTCAAAAGTCAGGTTCTTTCTAATTAAAGAGATAATGCTGGCTTTCATACAAGAGACATTCTTAATGAGCAAACTAATTTAAAACTTCACTCTGTTTGTGGGTCTGTCTTCCTAGATAAAAGTAATTACAAGGTCCTTTTTACCTGTCAGAGGCTGCTTGTCTTTTTCTAATTTACAGTTCATTTTCCATATAATTTATTATTGAATGTTGCTTTGTCTAGCAGAAATATTTTTAAAGAACTTGTATTGATTACCTTGCTTCTCTGATAAGCAAACCTTAATTTGATTCCAGAATAATAAGAGGAAAAAAACCCATCTTAGAATTGCTTTTTTTTAAATAATTTCTATCTCTCAGGTGGGGCCCAGATAAGATCCTCTGATGGGGCAGGGGACAGGACTTGATCCTACTAGGCTGCCCCTCAGGATGACCCAAAATCCAGAGGGTCAGCTGCCTAATTCTTATCTCTTCATGCAGACACAGAGACCACTTCACAGAGAGGCCACTTAGACTCGTCAGAGTGGGATGTGAACAAAGAACATCTAAGTGGAGGCTTTATTAAAAGCCTTGACTTCCAGGGAGTGGGTGGAGGGGAGGTGAGGGCTGCAGGTGTGGAAGGCCTGAGTCAGGTCTTCAGCTGGTAAATGGAGCAGTAAAAACGAGAACTAGAATCTGCTTGTAAAAACACATACATAGGTGTGTGTAGACATGTGACATGGACTTCCCCACCTGCCATTGCAAGAGGCCTGGGTTCAATCCCTAGGTTGGGAAGATGCCCTGGAGAAGGTAAATGTCAACCCACTCCAGTATTCTTGCCTAAGAAATCCCATGGACAGAGGAGCCTACAAAAGAGGAGGACTCAACTTCGCAACTAAACAACAACAACATACATGTAACATAGATACTATATGTTATATATAACTGTATAGTATATATAGTGTGTGTCTGTGTATGTGTGTGTCCAGTCGCTTTGGTGGTGTCCAGCTCTTCTCAAGCCTATAGACTGTAACCTGTCAGGCTCCTCTGTCCATGGGATTCTCCAGGCAAGAATACTGGAGTAGGTTGCCATGTCCTCCTCCAGGGAATCTCCCTGACCCAATGATTGAATCCTCATCTCCAGTGTTTCCTGCATTTCAAATGGATTCATTACCCACTGAGCCAGCTGGGAAGCCTATATATATATACATATATATAGTGTGTGTGTGTGTGTGTGTGCATGATTATAATATTTAGGACTGTCCTTCTACAGATATAGGCTTCCTTGGCGGCTCAGATGGTAAAGAATCTGCCTGCAATGTGGGAGACCTGGGTTCAATCCCTGGGTTGGGAAGATCCCCTGGAGAAGGGAATGGCTACCCGCTTCAGTATTCTTGACTGGAGAATTCCGTGGACATAGGAGCCTAGCAGGCTACAGTCCATGGGGTCACAAAGAGTCAGACATGACTGAGCGAGTTTCACTTCTACAGATATAAAACTTGAAAAAAGACAATTTACATATTAAAGAACATAAAATCCTATAATGTCAAATCAGCACATATCTTCCATTACCTTTTGTACATTCTGAGGTGATTTGGAAATTTGCACCGTCCCCCAAAAAAGAAATCCAATTGTTTTGCATTCTTGAGTCAGGATTCTGCTGATTTTAATTGCAGTAGCTACAAAAATGAGTATGAAAATATTTTATTTCCTTTGCTTCTTTAGCAAATCAACCCAGCTAATATTTCTTAACGAAGCCACCATTATGAGCCTCTAGTGATAGGTCACAGCAGGAGAAACCGCAAAACGGAAATCACAGTCGATACCCTTTGGATGGAAAATAGGAGAAAACAAACTCTCCAAGCGGAGGACTGCACCACCAGGCAGAGGCTGGCACAGCTCAGGCCCCGGCGTCGGGGCTGATGAGGAGACTGACGTGCCGGAACCTGAACCACGGACGAGCCGCGCCGGGTGTCAGCAGGCCTGTGTCGTCATCATTTCAGGAGAGAAGAGAATCAGGCGGTCCCACCACCCGACTTAGGCCTGAGCAGTCATGCCTGTCAATTAAATAAGAAGAAAACTCGGAGAAAGCTGCAAGCAGGAAGCTAAGCGATAATTGCCACAAACCAGGCAGGAGTGGCCATAGCTTTTTTAAAATTGATTTTTAATTGGCCAGTGGTCACATCTAGATGAGTTGGGTCAGGTACAGTTTTTTTTGTTTTGTTTTGTTTTGTTTTTGAGATGGTAAATGCCTTTTATTTTCTTTTCCATGTTTTACATTAGATCCTCAGACTTTATTCATCTTTTTTTTTTTTTACTTTACAATATTGTATTGGTTTTGCCATACCTCAGTTTAAAGACAAAAGGCTGAAGCAAAAATTATACGTTAGCTTAGCTTACAAAACTAAGAAAGACAAAGACCAAAAGAAAGAAGGAGAGGAGGAATCTCACTGTGGGTTAAGGAAGAAATGACCAGGACACTCCACGCTGCCCCCTCTCAGATGTAATCACTGGCCGTGTCTATTGGTATGGATCAGAGATGTCCAGTGCAGCTTCCATCAGCACCAAGGGGCAATGAAATTCTGCCTCAGGGCTTTGGAGTTTACACTCATCGTTAATTATTTCTGAGACAACAATTAATTTTTTTATTGCCTTTATGCTCTGACTTTAACCAGAACATCTTCTTAACTCTTGGCCGCTGAGATTTCTGCACTGTTTCTGGAGATTTCTCCTCATCTTGTTTGAAAGCCAGACCTAATCTCACCACTGCGTTTAGGGTTTGGAGAGCAGAGCCGCAGGAGAGAAGCGAAAAGATCCAGTATCTTCTGGAACACTGTCACCTCCGGGGCACAGGGTACGCTGCTCTTGGGGACAGCAGACCCTGGGCTGGTTTCCCGCAGGGGCAGCAGCAGAAACCAGAGAGTGATCAAAGAGCAGAGGGCCCCAGCCCTCCCCTGCTCCTTGCTGTGGGATTTCGTCAGACAAAGCAGAGTTCCCTAGGCACTGAGGCAGAGGCTCAGAACTGGATTTAAGTGGGTTTGGGACAATAAATAATTAAATACAATATATTTTGCAGATTAGGCGCTCTTGAATTTGCAGACTAGAATTGCATCCCCCTGTGTGTTTCCAATAATGAAGACAGCGTCTGTCCAGATTAACAATAACCCAAAAAGTTTCACCTACAACTCAAACTCTGTCTCTACCTGCTTCAAATAGAAACAATCCAGGATCAGTGGAAGGCTTTTCAAGTGGAACCATATAATGTGACCAAGGCACTAAGACCTGATTTAAAGAGACAGGAAGGAAATAGGCTGAATTAAAGAGTGTCCATCAGGATGAGCTCTCTTTTGCCTGAGGACAGAATATTTTTTTAATTACACAAAAAGGTATAGTTTGATATTTTGTTACTGATATCAGACTCTGAGCTGTTCTTCCCCATCCCCACCTTCATTGGACAGCCATGTATTATTTGGCTCAACAGAGAGTGGAAAGGTGATGGAGACAGATGGGATGAGTGGATAGATAGATGGATAATAGTAGAGATAACAGATGATACAGATAGGTAAGCACATAGAAAGGGAGATATGTAGATCCTCTACTATCTCAAGAGACCCTTGAAGTCGGGGATAAATCAGACTTATCTCTGTGGCCCCAACCCGATGCACAGTGCCTAACCTACCCAGCTACTTCTCTTGAATAGATGCAAAACCACGTAATCCTGGTCACTTTAGGAAAATTATCTAGCCTTTCATTGCCCCAATCTCCTTAGCTATCTAATGAGGATTTTAAATTTTCTGAGCTCTCTGCATTCTAAAATCACTTTGAAGTCTGAAATAAAGATACTGTAAGCTATTCTTCTTGAAGTGTCACTTCATGGGAAATAGATGGGGAAACAGTGGCAACAGTGTCAGACTTTATTTTGGGGGGCTCCAAAATCACTGCAGATGGTGACTGCAGTCATGAAATTAAAAGACGCTTACTCCTTGGAAGGAAAGTTATGACCAACCTAGATAGCATATTGAAAAGCAGAGACATAACTTTACCAACAAAGGTCCGTCTAGTCAAGGCTATGGTTTTTCCAGTGGTCATGTATGGATGTGAGAGTTGGACTGTGAAGAAAGCTGAGCGCTGAAGAATTGATGCTTTTGAACCGTGGTGTTGGAGAGGACTCTTGAGAGTCCCTTGGACTGCAAGGAGATCCAACCAGTCCATTCTAAAGGAGATCAGTCCTGGATTTCTTTGGAAGGAGTGATGCTAAAGCTGAAACTCCAGTACTTTGGCCACCTCATGCGAAGAGTTGACTCATTGGAAAAGACTCTGATGCTGGGAGGGATTGAGGGCAGGAGGAGAAGGGGACGACAGAGGATGAGATGGCTGGATGGCATGACCGACTCAATGGACGTGAGTTTGAATGAACTCCGGGAGTTGGTGATGGACAGGGAGGCCTGGCATGCTGCAGTTCATGGGGTCGCAAAGAGTTGGACATGACTGAGCGACTGAACTGAACTGAACTGAAGCTATTCTTCTTGAAGTGTATCCCAAGCCAACACGCCCCTTTCCCACCCTCACCTACCACACAGGACTGCTGTTGTAGCCACTCCCTGTGAAGTGTCCTGAGTGGCCAGACCACGTTGGTCCTCTTGACTAAGGTCGGGTACTTGGCTCCTGTCTCCCACAAATACATGATAGGGAGGGAGAGAGGAGGAGAGACGGAGGGACCAGAACCCTCAAAGGCAGCGCTCAGTGTAAGGTTGCTGCTGCTGCTAAGTCGCTTCAGTCGTGTCCAACTCTGTGCGACCCCATAGATGGCAGCCCACCAGGCTCTCCCATCCCTGGGATTCTCCAGGCAAGAACACTGGAGTGGGTTGCCATTTCCTTCTCCACAGTGTAAGGTTAGGGGTCATCCTTCCCCACAGTGTGGGCTGGAAGCTCAGAGGCTTCGTCTGCCAGCCAAGGCCAGAATGGGGCAGACAGGCCGGGAAAGCAGGGAGAGGTGTGGGGACCCAGACACTCCCTGCACTTTCCCCTCTCTGCAGCCAGGAAAACTGCAGCCCAGACACATTCCCAGCTACCGATTAAAGCATTCTTTCAGGTTTGATTATCTCTAGCCTGAAATGTCCCAAACTGCCATCAATCCCCATTGCATTATTTATTATGTATCAGCATTTATTAAATTAACTTATGAAATGAGAAGGGAATGTTAGATTTTTAAAGAAGTAATTAAATGCAGTGGGTAGAATGTTCACATATTTCCATTTAAGTCTCTGATGTTTCTTTGGAGCTCGTGATTGCAGTACAGTCTCCATCTGCCAGCAGCACCTCTGGGTGCCCTCTGCCATCTTTGCCCATCCTGGCCACAAGATGGTGGGGTGAACCGTGCCTCCTGAAAGCTGCACAGAGACAATCCATTTCACTCAGAAACACCAAAGTTCTGATAATGAAAGTGATGAAATAATAGAAGAGGATCCCAAAAAAATTACAAAGAAAAGCCCCAGAGCAGAGACCTTGTTCTATATATCCATGTGTTGGTAACATTGCAGGTGCACAGTACACAGGCCTATGATTTGCCAAGAGGCAAAAATTATGTGTAAAAATGAAACGTACCTCAAAGATATAAGTAGGTAATTATTCTTTCACCACATTATTTATACTAATAACCTAGCTCTTCATGCACTTTCCAAGGTAGCCATCTCTAATCCCAAATGACACACCATAGTGATTCCAGTTTCCCCAGGATACAGCCTGTAGTACTAAAGATGTTCACAATTTTTTTATTGAATGATAATTGCTTTACAGAACTTTATTGTTTTCTGTCAAACCTCCACATGAATCAGCCATAGGTATACGTATATCCCCTCCCTTTTGAACCTCCCTCCCATCTCCCTCCCCATCCCACCCCTCTAGGTTGATAACAGAGCCCCTGTTTGAGTTTCCTGAGCCATACAGCAAATTCCTGTTGGCCATCTATTTTACATATGTTTGTAAGTTTCCATGTTACTCTTTCCATACATCTCACCCTCTCCTCCCCTCTCCCCATGTCCATAAGTCTATTCTCTATGTCCTTTTCTCCATTGCTGCCCTGTAAATAAATTCTTCAGAACCATTTTTCTAGATTCCGTATATGTGTGGTAGAATGTGATATTTATCTTTCTCTTTCTGACTCACTTCACTCTGTATAATAGGTTCTAGGTTCATCCACCCCATCAGAACTGACTCAAATGTGTTCCATCTTATGGCTGACTAATATTCTTTTCTGTATATGCACCACAACTTCTTTATCCATTCAATGGGCGTCTAGGTGGCTTCCATGCTCTACCTATTGTAAACAGTGCTGCAGTAAACAGTGGGATACATGTGTCTTTTTCAACCCTGGTTTTCTGAGTGTATATACCTAGGAGTGGGATTGCTGGGTCATATGGTGGTTTTATTCCTAGTTTTTTAAGGAATCTCCATACCATCTCCCATAGTGGCCCTGTCAATTTACATTCCCACCAACAGTGCAACAGCATTCCCTTTTCTCCACACCCTCTCGAGCACTCATTGTTTCTAGACTTCTGATGATGGCCGTTCTGACCAGTGTGAGGTGCTATCTCTTTGGAGTCTTGATTTGCAGTTCTCTAATAATGATCGATGCAGAGCATCCCTTCATGTGTTTTGTTAGCCATCTGTATGTCTTCTTTGGAGAAATGTCTGTTTAGGTATTTTCCCCACTTTTTGCTTGGGTTGTTTTCCTGGTATTGAGTTGTATGAGCTGCCTATATATTTTGGAAATTAATCCTTTGTCTGTTGTTTCATTTGCTATTATTTTCTCCCATTCTGAGGGTTGTCTTTTCACCTTGCTTATAGTTTCCTTTGCTTTTAAGTTTGAAAGTGAAAGTGAAGTCGCTTAGTCGTGTCTGACTCTTTGAGACCCCATGGACTATAGCCCACCAGGCTCCTCCGTCCATGGGATTCTCCAGACAAGAATACTGGAGTGGGTTGCCATTTCCTTCTCCAGAGGATCTTCCTGACCCTGGGATCGAACCCAGGTCTCCCACATTGCAGGCAGATGCTTTAACCACTGAGCCACCAGAAAAGCCACCAGGGAAGCTTTGAAGTTCAACTGGGCCCCACTTGTTTAATTTTGTTTTTGTTTCCATTACTCTGGGGGTGGATCATAGAGGATCTTGCTTTGATTTATGTCATCAAGTGTTCTGCCTATGTTTTCCTCTAAGAGTTTTATAGTCTCTGGGCTTACATTTAGGTCTTTAATCCATTTTTAGCTTATCTTTGTGTACGGTGTTAGGAAGTGTGCTAATTTCATTCTTTTACATGTAGTTCTCCAGTTTTCCCAGCACCATTTATTGAAGAAACTGTCTTTTCCCCATTGTATATTCTTGCCTCCTTTGTCAGAATAAGGTACTCATAAGTGCATGGGTTTATTTCTTGGCTTTCTATCTTGTTCCATTGGTCTATATTTCTGTTTTTGCGCCCGAACCATACTGTCTTGATGACTGTAGCTTTGTAGTATAATTTGAAGTCAGGAAGATTGATTCCTCCAGCTTTATTCTTCTTTCTCAAGACTGCTTTGGCTATTCAGGGTCTTTTGTGTTTCCATATGAATCGTGAAATTTTTTGTTCTAATTCTGTGAAAAATCCCATTGCCAATTTGATAGGAATCACATTGAATCCATAGGTTGCATTTGATAGCATAATCATCTTCACAATATTGATTCTTCCTACCCAGGAACATGGAATATGTTTCCATCTGTTTATGTCATTTTTATTTTATTCATCAGTGTCTTATAATTTTCTGTGTATAGTTCTTTTGTTGCCTTAGGTAAGTTTATTCCTAGATATTTAATTCTTTTTGTTGTAATGGTGAAGGGATTGATTCCTTAATTTCTTTTTCTGATTTTTCATTGTTAGTATGTAGAAATGCAAGTGATTTTTGTGTATTGATTTTGTGTACTCCAACTTTGCTAAATTCACTGATTAGCTCTAGTAATTTTCTGATAGTATCTTTAGGGTTTTCTACGTACAGTATCATGTCATTTGCAAACAGTGAGAGCTTTACTTCTTCTTTTCTGATCTGGTTGCCTTTTTTTTTTTTTTTTTTCTTCTCTGATTGCTGTAGCTAGGACTCCCAGAACTATGCTGAATAATAGTGGTGAAAGAGGACACCCTTGTCTTGTTCCTGATCTAATGGGGAATGCTTTCAGTTTTTCACCATTGAGAATAATGTTTGCTGTAGGCTTATCATATGTGGCCTTTACTATGTTGAGGTAGGTTCCTTCAATGCCCATTTTTTGAAGAGTTTTAATCATAAATGGGTGCTGAATTTTGTCAAAGGCTTTTTCTGGATCTATTGAAAGTATCATGTGGTTTTTGTTTTTCAATTTGTTAATATGGTGTATCACATTGGTTGATTTGCATATACTGAAAAATCCTTGCATTCCTGGAATAAACCCAACTTGATCATGGTGTATGAGCTTTTTGATATGTTGCTGAATTCTGTTTGCTAAAATTTTTTTGAGGATTTTTGAATCTGTGTCCATCAGTAATACTGGCCTGTAGTTTTCTTTCCTTGTCTTGTCTTTGTCTGATTTTGGTATCAGGGTGATGGTGGCCTCATAGAATGAGTTTGGAAGTGTTCCTTCCTCTGCAATTTTTGAAAAGTTTTAGAAAGATAGGCAGTAACTGTTCTCTAAATATTTGGTAGAATTCTCCTATGAAGCCATCTGGTCCTGGGCTTTTGTTTTTTGAGAGAATTTTGCTCACAGCTTCAATTTCAGTACTAGTAATTGGGTTGTTCATAATTGCTATATCTTCCTGGTTCAGTCTTGGAAGATTGAACTTTTCTATGAATCTGTCCATTTCTTCCAGGTTATCCATTTTATTGCCATATAGTTGTTCATAATAGTCTCTTATAATCCTTTGTATTTCTGCATTGCCTGTTGTAACCTCTCCTTTTTCATTTCTAATTTTGTTGATTTGATTCTTCTCTCTTTTTTTCTTGATGAGTCTGGCTAAAAGTTTGTCAGTTTTGTTTATCTTCTCAAAGAAACAGCTTTTAGTTTTATTAATCTTTACTATTGTTTATTTCTTTTTCATTTATTTCTGCTCGGATCTTTATGATTTCTTTCCTTCTACTAATTTTGGGGCGTTTTAATTCTTTTCCCAGTTGTTTTAGGTGTCAAGTTATGTTGTCTTTTTGATGTTTTTCTTGTTTCTTGAGGTAGGATTGTATTGTCATAAACTTCCCTCTTAGAGCTGCTTTTGCTGCATCCCATAGGTTTTGAGTTCTGGTGTTTTCATTATCATTTGTTTCTAGAAAATTTTTATTTCCCTTTTGATTTCTTCAGTAACCTGTTGGCTATTTAGAAATGTGTGGTTTAATCTCCATGCGTTTGTGTTTCTTACAGTTTTTTTCTTGTAATTGATACCTAGTCTCATAGTGTTGTGGTCTGAGAAGGTGCTTGATACAATTTCAATTTTCTTAAATTTACTGAGGTTTGATTTGTGACCCAAGATGTGGTCTATCCTGGAGAATGTTCCATGTGCACTTGAGAAGAAGGTATATTCTTCTGCATTTGAATGGAATGTCCTGAACATATCAATGACATCCATCTCATCTAATGTATCATTTAAGATTTGTGTTTCCTTATTAATTTTCTGTTTTGATGATCTGTCCATTGGTGTGAGTGGGATGTTAAAGTCTCCTACTATTATTGTGTTACTGTCAATTTCTCCTTTTATGTCTGTTAGTGTTTGTCTTATGTATTGAGGTGCTCCTATATTGGGTGACTAGATATTTACAATTGCTAAATCTTCCTCTTGGATTGATCCCTTGATCATTATGTAGTATCCCTCCTTATCTCTTGTAATCTTCTTTATTTTAATGTCTATTTTGTCTGATATGAGGATTGCTACTCCAGCTTTCTTTTGCTTCCCATTTGCATGGAATATATTTTTCCATCCTCTCTCTTTCAGTCTATATGTGTCTTGAGGTCTAAGGTGGGTTTCTTGTAGACAGCATATACATGGGTCTTGTTTTTGTATCCATTCAGCCACTCTGTGTCTTTTGGTTGGAGCATTTAATCCATTTACATTTAAAGTAATTATTGATATATATGTTCCTATTGCCATTTTCTTAATTGTTTGGTGTTGATTTTGTAGATCTTTTTTCTTCTCTTGTATTTCTTGACTATATAAGTCCATTTAACATTTGTTGTAAAGCCAGTTTGGTGATACTGAATTATCTTAACTTTTGCTTGTCTGAAAAGCTTTTGATTTCTCCATCGGTTTTCAATGAGATCCTTGCCAGGTAAAGTAATCTTCATTGTAGATTGTTGCCTTTTAGCACTTAAAATATACCTTGCCATTCCCTATGGCCTGCAGTGTTTCTGCTGAAAGATCAGCTGTTAAGTGTATGGGGTTTCCCTTGTATGTTACTTGTTGCTTCTCCCTTGCTGCTTTTAATTTTCTTTTTTGTGTTTAGTCTTTGTTAGTTTGTTTAGTATGTGGCTTGGCATGTTTCTCCTTGGATTTATTCTGTATGGGACTCTTTGTGCCTCCTGGACTTGATTGACTATTTCCTTTTCCATGTTGGGGGAATTTTCAACTATAATCCCTTCAAAAATTTTCTCATGTCCTTTCATTTCCTCTTCTTCTTCTGGGACCCCTATAATTCAAATGTTGGTGCATTTGATATTGTCTCTGAGGTATCTGAGACTATCCTCCATTCTTTTCATTCTTTTTACTTTATTCTGCTTTTCAGAAGTTATTTCCACCATTTTATCTTCCAGCTCACTGATTCGTTCTTTTGCTTCAGATATTCTGCTATTGATTCATTCTAGAGTACTTTTAATTTCAGTAATTGTGTTGTTTGTCTCTGCATGTTTATTCTTTAATTCTTCTTAGTTTATTAATTGAGTCTTGCATTTTCTCCATTTTGCTTTCAAGGTTTTTGATCATCTTTATTATCATTATTCTGAATTATTTTTCAGGTAGTTTGCCTATTTCCTCTTCATTTATTTGGACTTCTGTGTTTCTAGTTTGTTCCTCTATTTCTGTAGTATTTCTCTGCCTTTTCATTATTTTTTAAACTTATTGTGTTTGAGGTCTCCTTTTCCCAGGCTTAAATGTTGAATTCTTTCTTCCTTTCGGTTTCTGCCCTCTAAGGCTGGTCCAGTGGTTTGTATAAGTGTCTTTAGAGGGTGAAATTTGTGCTGAGTTTTTGTCTGTTTGTTTGTTTTTCCTCTGATGGGCAGGGCTGAGTGAGATGGTAGTCCTGTCTGATGGATTGGGTTTGTATTTTTGTTTTGTTTGTTGTTTAGATGAGCTGTCCTGCACAGGGTGCTATTGGTGGTTGGGTGATGCGGAGTCTTGTATTACAGTGGTTTCCTGTGTGTGCGTTTTCACTATTTGATACCTGCTAGAGTTAGTTCTCTGGTAGCCTAGGGTCTTGGCGTCAGTGCTCCCACTCCAAAGGCTCCAGGCTTGATCTCTTGGCTTCTAGGTTCAGCAGAGCTTCTGGCTGCAGCTTCGCCTCCTTCCCTCACAATGTATTTTTATGCTCTTTTGCAAAAGTATGTGTTTCCGTGTCATGGTATCATACAAGATGCACAGAACAAAGATAATTGCCACGGCGGCGGCAGAGGCTAAGTTGCTTCAGTCGTGTCCGACTCTGTGCTACCCCATAGATGGCAGCCTACCAGGCTCCTCCATCCCTGGGATTCTCCAGGCAAGAGCACTGGAGTGGGTTGCCATTTCCTTCTCCAATGCATGAAAGTTAAAAGTGAAAGTGAAGCCACTCAGTCATGTCTGACTCTTCGTGACCCTATGGATTGCAGCCTACCAGGCTCCTCCATCCATGGGATTCTCCAGGCAAGAATACTGGAGTGGGTTGCCATTGCCTTCTCTGATAATTGCCACATTTCTGTCTAAAACATCTAGAGGATAGAACCTAAAACCTACAAAGAAAGAGTTTAAGTATGCTTGACCTAGGTAAGATAGTGAATAAACAGCATAACTTCGATGGCAGGACTGAAAAAAGTCTCAAATTTGCTGCACTCAGGTGAGAACACTGTCCTGTTTCCTTGGCTTTGTGTCCAGTCAGGTGTACTTGGTGTGGAAACAGAGCATCTGGTGCAGACATGAGTGCTTCACTCATTAATTTGTTTTGTTCAATCAGTGATCACTCCCTGCCCTCCAGATCTGTATGGGCTCTAGTGAGGGAAGGGGACATGGTAGCAAGCTGACATTGACATTTTAGGAATCAGTGAACTAAAATGGACTGGAATCAGATCAGATCAGATCAGTCACTCAGTCGTGTCCAACTCTGCGACCCCATGAATCGCAGCACACCAGGCCTCCCTGTCCATCACCAACTCCCGGAGTTCACTGAGACTCACGTCCATCAAGTCAGTGATGCCATCCAGCCATCTCATCCTCTGTCATCCCCTTTTCCTCCTGCCCCCAATCCCTCCCAGCATCAGGGTCTTTTCCAATGAATCAACTCTTCGCATGAGGTGGCCAAAGTACTGGAGTTTCAGCTTTAGCATCATTCCTGCCAAAGAAATCCCAGGGCTGATCTTCTTCAGAATGGACTGGAATGGGTGAATTTAATTCAGATGACCATTATATCTACTACTGTGGGCAAGAATACCCTAGACAAAATGGAGTAGCCCTCATAGTCAACAAGAGAGTCTGAAATGCAGTACTTGGGTGCAGTCTCAAAAATGATGGAAAGATCTCTGTTTGTTTCCAGGGCAAACCACTCAATATCATAGCAATCCAAGTCCATGCCCCAACCACTAATACTGAAGAAGCTGAAGTTGAATGGTTCTAGAAAGACCTACAAGACCTTCTGGAACTAACACCAAAAAAAAAAAATGTCCTTTCCATCATAGGGGACTGGAAATCAAAACAGGAAGTCAAGAGATACCTGGAGTAATAGGCAAGTTTGGTCTCAGAGTACAAAATGAAGCAAGGCAGAGGCTAACAGAGCTTTGCCAAGAGAACACACCGGTCATAGCAAACACCCTCTTCCAACAACACAAGAGAAGACTCTAAACATAGACATCACCAAATGGTAAATACCGAAATAAGATTGATTGTATTCTTGGCAGCCAAAGATGGAGAAGCTCTATACAGTCTGCAAAAACAAGACCGAGAGCTGACTGTGGCTCAGATCATGAATTCCTTATTGGAAAATTCTGATTTAAATTGAAGAAAGTGGGGAAAACCACTAGACCATTCAGGTATGACCTAAATCAAATCACTTACAATCATATAGTACAAGTGACAAATAGATTCAAGGGATTAGACTTGACAGACAGAGTGCCTGAAGAACTATGGACAGAGGTTCATGACATTGTATAGAAGGCAGTGATCAAGACTGTTCCCAAGGAAAAGAAAGGCAAAATGGTTGTCTGAGGAAGCCTTACAAATAGCTGAGAAAAGAAGAGAAACTAAAGGCAAAGGAGGAAAGGAAAGATATACTCATCTGCTATTCCAAAGAATAGAAAAGAGAGATAAGAAAGCCTTCCTAAGTGACCAATGCAAAGAAATAGAGGAAAACAATAGAATGGGAAAGACTAGAGATCTCTTCGAGAAAATTAGAGCTACCAAGGGAACATTCATACAGAGATGGGCATAATAAAGGACAGAAACAGTATGGACCTAACAGAAGCAGAAGATATTAAGAAGAGGTGGCAAGAATACACAGAAAAACTTTACAAAAAAGGTCTTAATGACCCAGATAACCAAGATAGTGTGATCACTCACCTAGAGCCAGACATCCTGAAGTCAAGTGGGCCTTAGGAAGCATCACTACAAACAAAGCTAGTGGAGGTGATGGAATTCCAGTTGAGCTATTCAAATCCTAAAAGATGATGGTGTGAAAGTGCTGCACTCAATATGTCAGCAAATTTGGAAAACAGCAGTGGCCACAGAACTGGGAAAGGTCAATTTTCATTCCAATCCCAAAGAAAGGCAATGCCAAAGAATGTTCAAACTACTGCACAATTGCACTCATCTCACATGCTAGCAAAGTAATGCTCAAAATTCTCCAAGCCAGGTTTCAACACTGCGCGAACCAAGAACTTCCAGATGTTCAAGCTGGATTTAGGAAAGGCAGAGGAACTAGAGATCAAATTGCCAACATCCATTGGATCATAGAAAAAGCAAGAGAGTTTCAGAAAAACATCTACTTCTGATTTATTGATCATGCCAAAGACTTTGACTGTGTGGATCACAACAAACTGAAAAATTCTTCAAGAGATTGGAATACCAGACAACCTGACCTGCCTCCTGAGAAATCTGTATGCAGGTCAAGAAGCAACAGTTAGAACAGGACATGGAACAATGGACTGGTTCCAAATTGGGAAAGGAGTATGACAAGACTGTATATTGTCACCCTGCTTATTTAACTTATATGCAGAGTACATCATGTGAAACGCTGAGCTGGATGATGCACAAGCTGGAATCAAGATTGCCGGGAGAAATATCAATAACCTCAGATATGCAGATGACACCACCCTTATGGCAGAAAGTGAAGAACTAAAGAGCCTCTTGATGAAAGTGAAAGAGGAGAGTGAAAAAGCTGGCTTAGAACTCAGCAGTGAAAAAGCTGGCTTAAAACTCAACAGTGAAAAAGCTGGCTTAAAACTCAATAGTGAAAAAGCTGGCTTATAACTCAACAGTGAAAAATCAAAAATCATGGCATCTGGTCCCATCACTTAATGGCAAATAGATGGAGAAACAATGGAAACAGTGACAGACTTTATTTTCCTGGGCTCTAAGATCACTGCAGATGGTGACTGTAGCCATGAAATTAAAGATGCTTGATCCTTGGAAGAAAAGCTATGACCAACCTAGACAGCATATTAAAAAGCAGAGACATAACTTTGCCAACAAAGGTCCATCTAGTCAAGGCTATGGTTTTCCAGTAACTGTGTATGGATGTGAGAGTTGGACTATAAAGAAAGCTGAGCACTGAAGAATTGATTCTTTTGAACTGTGGTGTTGGAGAAGACTCTTGAGAGTCCCTTGGACTGCAAGGAGTTGAAACCAGTCAATCCTAAAGGATATCTGTCCTGAATATTCACTGGAAGGACTGATGCTGAAGCTGAAGCTTCAATACTTTGGCTATCTGATGTGAAGAACTGACTCATTGGAAAAGACCCTGATGCTGGGAAAGATTGAAGGCAAGAGGAGAAGTTGATGACAGGGAATGAGATGGTTGGATGGCATCACTGACTCAATGGACATGAGTTTGAGCATGCTCTGAGTGTCGGTGATGGACAGGGAAACCTGGCATGCTGTAGTCCACGAGGTCGCAAAGAGTCAGACATGACTGAGCAACTGAACTGAGAAAGCTGACCATTCACATCTTCTTGGGGCTGAGTGACTGAAACAGGAAACAGGTGTCCTTCAAATCCCCCCATAAGTACAAAGACAGGTCTCGAAAGAAAATTGTAGTTAGTTAGAGAAGAGTATTGGAGAAGGCAATGGCAACTCACTCCAGTACGCTTGCCTGGAAAATCCAATGGACGGAGGAGGAGCCTGATAGGCTGCAGTCCATGGGGTCGCGAAGAGTCGGACACGACTGAGTGACTTCACTTTCACTTTTCACTCTCATGCATTGGAGAAGGAAATGGCAACCCACTTCAGTGTTCTTGCCTGGAGAATCCCAGGGACGGGGGAGCCTGGTGAGCTGCCGTCTATGGGGTCGCACAGAGTCGGACACGACTGAAGCGACTTAGCAGCAGCAGCAGAGAAGAGTATGTTCCAGAATGGAGTGTTGAAAAGCCTCCTGGGAGCAAACCGCACTTGAGTAGACCAGTCGGTGATGCACAGAACCTAGTGGGAACGGCGTGTGATGAGAGAGAACGCCTGGATAACCACTGGTGCAGAGGACCTGAGGTGGGAGTGGCCTGGTGCCATGATGGCAAGTGCTCGTTGGTGCTAGCAGAATTTTTTTACCATGTTCAGGGTAGGGGCCCCCACAGCTTGGGGATTTGTGAGGAAGCACTAGAAGTGGCACCATAGCTGCCCTTCAGATTAGAGTATAAAAAATAAGGGAATAATTATGTGAAATGTAGAGCTTCCTAGAAGTGCTAAATCCTTCATCAAATACCTCCCATATGCTCCCACACTGATGGATTCTCAGAACCTTAACATCCGCCCCCATCCACACGCCCAGCTCATCTACTGTGCTGGCCTCCTGCCCACAGCTCTGCCACGACTGCTGCTGAGTTCCTCCCCACACACCCGAGGAGGCGATCCCAGAGATAAAGCCTCCACATCACTCCTCTGCTCAAAACCCCAATGCCCTTCCATCATGTTCAGAGTTACAAAGAATAGAACAGTGGTTAGGCTGACCTACAAAGCCCAGAGCAGGATCACCCACAGAAACAGTCAAACAGCAACTCAGTGTCTCCTAGAAGACATGCAAACCATGTAGACAGAAAGAGGTAAAGGTGATTTTTAAAATATATCTTATTTTAGCTAATATGTCCAAAATATTATTTCATTGTGTATTCAACCTAAAAATTTATGAGATATTTTACATTAAATTTGATATTAAATCTTCTTAATCCAGTGTACATGTTACACATACATCAAAAAATGAAGAACACCACTTTCACCATGGCATGTGAATTGTTTTTTAATTATGCATCAGCAACAAGGAAGGAAGTCAGGGGTCATATTTCTAGAAATAAAATGCTCCACCATTCTGGATGATTAAAATATTAAAGAGGCATTTGTGTGCTTTTACTACTTAAAATACTGCTTTCTTTGGCTTATAATAATAATGCCTAATTGTGTGTAAAGGCATCTGTGTAACATCTCACAGATGTTTATGTAAAACAGTAAAATAAAATCAGGAATCATTACTTTTGGAAAAGGTTATTCTATTTAAAAGGACAACTTTAAATTGCAAAAAAATAGAAACAAGAGAGACACATTAAATTTTAAATGTGATGGAAAAATAGATGATCAATCTAGATCTAACTAGACAGCTGTATGTGGGTATTTTCTAAGTATAGATAGATCTGCATGCATGAGCCCATGCTCAGTCCTGTCCATCTCTCTGTGACCCCATGGACTGCAGTCCACAAGGCTCCTCTTTCCATGGGATTTTCCAGGCAAGAATACTGGAGTGGGTAGACATTCCCTTCTCTAGGGGATTTTCCCGATCCTGGGATAAAACTCGAGTCTCCTGTGTCTCCTGCATTGGCAGGCAGATTCTTTACCACTGCACCACCTGGGAAGCGATAGATAAATCTAGATATAGATAAATATAGGTGGATACAGATCTAGGTAGATGTATTAGAGATCTATAATAAATGTTTATATACATAGATGACTAGATACCTGGATGCACACAAATAGATGTACAAATAGAAACTAGATAGGTGTAAATACAAATAGATCTAATCTGTATCCACCATCTGGATAGCAAAAGAGATAATAGGTAGGTGGTAGATGATAAGTGATGGATAGAAAGGGAGAAAGAAAGGAAGCAAGAACATGAACCCCAGTAACAAAAGCCTCCTGCCCCAAGGAGGAGCCCCCACCCCACGGAGGAAGGACAGCCTGCCTCCAATGAGCAGAGGAAAGGGGAGGGAACCCCCACATATCAGCAGAGGGCAGGCCCACTGTTGACTTAGGAGGAGCACAGTCAGGGAGCAGAACTTAGAGAGACCCCAGGACAGGCTGTGCGCTGTGGCCTCAGAAAAGGCTGGAAGCCCACCTCCTGGTCCTACAGCCACTGTGATGGGGGTCAGGGATGCTAAGTCCTGGGACACTGTAGGGCAGGGGGAGAATAGGGGTGTCCCCCAGAGGGGATGTGCAGCCACCCCCAATTCCTGGCCATGGGAATCTCTGCTGGGACCTTGTATGGTTTTGTTTTGGTCTCTGTTTTTAAAACAATGTGACAAGTGATTTCATCAATGGTTATGTACATATATACATGTTTATGTGATATATACAATTCTAATTTCAGATTCTAATCCTAATTATAATTATAGTTATATATTATATAATATTCGTATATTACATAATCTAATTTTATATAAATATATAATTTATATAATATAATAATTATAATTATTATTCTAATTATAATTCTAATTTCTAAGATACATATAAACAGATACCAATCTCAGTGATTCTCCAATTTATCCTACCCCATGCATCCTTTTTATAGTAAATATTTCATCCAGTCTTCTCTTTAATCCTCTATGGAAATTCACTGATGATTTAACCTATGTACACACGTAATTAAAAGAAAAAGGTAAACTCAGTATAACTCCTTAATACAACATAGATATAAAAGAAAAGAAAAAATGACAATTTATCTCAGAACTGATATGCATCTTCCTTGTAACTGATCACTGAAAGTGAAAGTCGCTCAGTCGTGTGCAACTCTTTGCAACCCCGTGGCCTGTAGCCTGCCAAGCTCCTTCATCCATGTAATGCTCCAGGCCAGAATACTGGAGTGGGTAGCCGTTCCCTTCTCCAGGGGATCTTCCCAACCCAGGGATCGAATCTAGGTCTCCCACATTGCAGGCGGATTCTTTACCATCTGAGCCACCAGGGAAACCCAACTGATCGCTGTGGTCTACATTAAAAATAAAAGACAAAAATACCAAATGTTTGTAGCTTATGTGGGCTCATCAGGAATGGAATGACAGTGATGCAGCCTACAGGGATGGGTTTTGACAAATAAAATACTACAGCCTTGTTCAAATTGGAGGCATGACTTCTGCAAAACATTATCAACATGCACTAAAGTTCTCAATAAAACAGTGTGACATGTTTTCTCAGATTACAGGGTGGGTTCATTCTATGTTAAAACCAGGTGAAATTTACCCATCTCATATGAAAAAAAACATGGAGCTAGCTCTGGGCTCAGGGGGTTCCAAGAAGGCTTCCTGTATTCAGAGGACTCGGGCATCCAGGCCAGGAGTGCTGGACGCCTCCTGCACCTTGTAGGTTGTCCTGCATCCCAGCTTATTTCCCATCCAATCGTGTAAATACCACAACTTGCCCACCAAGTTCCAAAATGCCCTGTAGGAGACAGCGTGGCCTCCTCTACAAAGCACTAATTTACGGAAAATCGTATTTTCCTGTAAGTCGATATCCCTGTGGGTGCATGTGTAGGTAAGACATCTCTCTATGTGAGCAGTGTTGAAGGAACCATCTTTCTCATGGTCATAACCAACTTTCCATGGTTCTCTGCCCAACCTGGGAAACCTCACAGAAAGCCTGTTCCTTCCTTGCTGCTGCTGCTGTCGTCGCTTCAGTCGTGTCCGACTCTGTGCGACCCCATAGACGGCAGCCCACCAGGCTCCCCCGTCCCTGAGATTCTCCAGGCAAGAACACTGGAGTGGGTTGCCATTTCCTTCTCCAATGTGTGAAAGTGAAAAGTACAAGTGAAGTCACTCAGTCGTGTCCGACTCATAGTGACCCCATGGACTGCAGCCTACCAGGCTCCTCCATCCATGGGATTTTCTAGGCAAGAGTACTGGAGTGGGGTGCCATTGCCTTCTCCAGTTCCTTCCTTACTCGTACTCAGATTCAGTCTGTCTATTCAAGGGGGCTGTTCAAGTCACATGCATTCCTACAAGTCAGTCCCGGCTTTTTGTTCCAAGAACTCCGTGTCCCCCTCTGCATTCTGGAAGGTACCTTACACCCACTTTTTTCCCTTATAGCACGAACGTCTACTTTTCCAGTCATGTTAGTCTTGGCTTTTTAGATGAAGTGTGAGCTTCTTGAGTGGGGGACTGACTCTTCCCTGCCACCCACAAAGCCCTGAAGTATGATAACACGAATGTTGGACACCTGTCTCCACTTAATGCTTTTCTTTCCCACACAGGCTGTGTGAGATCTGTCTTTCTGCTGGTGGCCGTCCTGCAGAACGCACGCCTGGTCAACATCCATGTCAGGCGGGTTTGAAAACAAAAGAAATACATGGCATCAGTTAAGAGGTAAGAAAGTCATGGAAACGGTCTTTTATTTTCAGATCAATAATAATGCAGCTCAGACACAGCAGCAAATTCCAGAAGCAATTAGACTCAAATGCTTTGGATGATTTATGTGCTTAATTAAAGGTTTATGAGAATTCATTAAGAAGTTACATAAATTGTCTTTATTCCTTACATCTGGATTATTTACACATACAGACTCATATTTATGGAAGAAAATGAAGGCGCTCTTTCACATTTTTAACTACAATCAAAATAAATGCTTGGAAGCCTGCTGATATGAAAATTATACTTTATTTCTAAGTTAACTTTAGGAAATCAGCTATTTGTTTTCCATTTATATGTTACATTTTTACCAGAACTTTGTTTTAACATCATAGTTTGATTCTCAAAATGTGGAACCTTTGCTCACTAAAGGTGGTTGCTATAGATTAAATGTCTGTGTCCCCTCACAATTCATACCTTGAATCTTAACCCCCAAGGTGATGGCATCAGGAGGGAGAGGGGGCCTTTGGGAGGTGAGAGTCACAAGAGTGGGGCCCCCATGATGGGATCAGTGCCCTGACAACAAGCCCCACAAAGCCCCCAACCCACAGAGGACACAGTGAGAAGATGAGAAGATGCCATCTGTGAACCAGGAAGGTCCGAGCCAGACAGTGAATTTTCCAGGCCTTCGTCTTGACTCCCAGCCTCTGGAGCTGGGGGAAAGTAATGTCCATTGTTCCTACACCACCCAGTCTCTGGTATTCTGTTAGAGCATCCCCAAAAGAGAGTTGTCAGCGCTCACATTTAGTCTATTTTGTGAAAAAGTAAATTTGACATTTTTCATTGAAGTATAGTTGATTTACAATATTATAGTTGTTTCAGGTGTACAACATAGTGATTCAAAATTTTTACAGGTTATACTCCATTTAAAGTAATCATAAAACATTGGTTATATTCTCCATGCTGAGCTTATATATCCTTACAGCTTATTTATACATAGCAGCTTTGTCTCCTAGTCCCCCTCCTTTTCTTGTCACCCCTCCCTTCTCCTCACTAGTAACCACTAGTTTGTTCTCTATTTCTGTGACTATGTTTCTGCATTACTATATACATTCGTTTTGTTTTTTAGATTCCAGATGTAAGTGATAACATAAAATATTTGTCTTTTGAATAAAAGCAAAGTCTTGTCTGGCACTTAATGATATAAAAAACTCTCAACTGCCTCAAAAAGTCACCCTCTCTTTCTCTAAACTGACTGTGGTCCAATGGGTGTGCAGTTACTGATGCCTACAAAGAGCGAGGTCTGGGTCTCTGCAGACCCCACAGCACCTGTGGGGAACAGCACGGTGTCCTGTTCAAGAAACTAAAACAGGGTGGATCTCAAGGTTAAAAATAAAGCCCCCAACAAACAAACAAGGCAACCATGGGAACATGCGAGATCTTTGGAGGCACTGGGTATTGTGTAGCATCTTGACTCTGGTGCTGGCTGGTATGACAAGTGTTTGTGTATTTCCAAACTCATCAGAATGTATACATTGCATATGTGTAGTTTTTTGTATATCTCAATAAAACTGAGAAGAAAAAAATAAATGAAATTTACAATTGGATTTCTTCTTCCTTTTGACTTTTTCAAAATTATGGACCCCCTTTTCCTATTGAAATTAACCAAGAAGGGCATCCATTTAAATGGCACTTGTTATACCTCCATGCTTTTCAGCTAGTTGTTTGTATGTCTGTGTTTCTCACAGGTACACACACGTAATCACCCACACAAGCACCATTAATTACTAGATTTATTAAGTTTACTTTTCCTCCAGAAACCAGTTAGTGCCCTGTGTTGATGAGAAAGCACGTCGACACAGCTTAGCTTCTGCACAGGTTCTGCGGTCCCACGTGCACCGTGCTGAGCCACCACGAGAGTTCCGCACTGAGCAGCTCAGGAGGCGAGACTGCTCCACTCAGGACTTTGCACACATGCATTTATGAACACTGCCGAGCTACACAGTGTCTTTCTTAATCCTAAACTTCCTATTCAAATGTGTTTTCTGTCTAATACAAGCAAGGGTAAGGCACCAAACACTGAAAGAAATGTCTGGCTAAGTTGAAGCAGAGAAGAGAGCACAGAAGCAAATTCTGAAAAATGCAGATGTGGAAGGGAAAGGGAGGAAGATTAAGGAAAAGATGAGTCCAAAAGATAGTATACACATTGTGTGTGTGTGTGAATACAAAACCACAAAAGCAACAATTGTATTTTCCTGTTAGCAAACATGGATACACCTCCATGTAGTTTAATCACTGAAAGAATAAAACAGCATGTGAAGCAATGTGCAATACAGCAAGGAAATGGAAATCAGTTTGCCTTTTACAAATTAAGGAGATGTCCCTCTTCCTTTGGGAAGCTGAGACGTGTGAGCAGGGATGACAAGGTCCACCAGCTCAGTCCTGCTGGGACTCTGGAAATCTAGATGGGAGCTGCCTGGTTAGTCAAGCCTCATAGTAAAACCAGGCTGAGATTAGCAAGTTACTCTACTTTCTGGTTCCGTGGATCTTACACAATCACTAGGCTGTAGGCCATATTAGATGTTTCCGGACAGCTCAGTGGCCCAGCTCATTTGTTGGTTACTGATTTTATTTTAAATATGATTTTAGGGCATGTGATGTATCTAGAATAAGGTCTTCCCCGTCAAGTGGGAAACAATGCAGCCATGGCTCCAGATTCTGTCTCCAGAAGAGTCTTGTGACCTTAACAGGAGGGGATAGTGGCTCATGAAGAGAGCTTAACGGTAGCCCTGCTCTGGATCTGCAGGATCAGCAGCCCAGGGGGGTGCCTGGAATCTAGGACACAAACTTCCAGGTACTCGCCTATGCTGTGAGTCCGAGAGCCACCACTCTAAGGAAATCTCCCAGCTCGGGGACCCCAAGCACCTGCTTCGGTCACTGAGGCCTCTCCCAGGCAACCAGCATCTTGAGCTGGTCCTGACTCACCCCTGGGTCCTTCCTCTACTTGGGCTTCGCCAAGGAGAGAGCCCGTCCCCTGGCTCACACTACTGAGGATGCAGCGCTGATGGGGTAGTGTGAGGCTGGTGCAGCGAGTGATCACACCTCCAGGCATCACGGGAGGCCGCCCTGCTCAGGGAAGAGGGTGATCACACACCCCTGCTGGAGGTGTGTGCCCAGAACCTTAATGCTGACCTCCGACACACAAGGAACACAAGATTCTATATCTGTGCTAATGATTTCAAGTGTGATCCTTCTTAACCACCTGGCATTCACTGGGAAACTGCTCCTGCCTCACAGTGACGGCTCTTAACTCACATACTAGGATGTACAGCCTTTTATAAATGCTCCACAATGGAGCACGTGCCTGGCATGTCACATTTTACAACAGATGTCAATACCCAAACTCCATCCCAGCTTCAGGACGATGACATCGCTGGTTCTCACAGTCACCTTCTCAGCTCCCCCCAGGAGGGACGATAACCCCTCCTTCCCAGGAGGAGGGCAAGGCTCCTAGCCACGTGATGTGAGCTTGGCTGGTCTGGGGTGTAGCAGTCCCAGAAGAGATCGGAGTGAAACACTACTGACCTTTTGCAAGCGAAACAGTGGAAAGCAAGAACGGATTATAAAACAGATCTTTCAAAAACAATTTTCTCAGTAGATGAGCTGTCTTTATTCTTCCCTATGGATTTTATGACTTTGTTAACAATACTGTATCATGTACTTAAAATTTGCCAAGAGTAGATCTTAAGTGTTTTCATTTAAAAAAAAATCATAACACTGTCACCAATGACAATGAGTGAGAGTGAGAGTGTTGATTGGCTTGACTGTGGCAATAATCTCACATTATCTATGTATATCAAATTGTCATGCTATACACCTTTCAGATCAGATCAGATCAGTTGCTCAGTCGTGTCTGACTCTTTGCAACCCCATGAATTGCAGCACGCCAGGCCTCCCTGTCCATTACCAACTCCCAGAGTTCACTCAGACTCACGTCCATCGAGTCAGTGATGCCATCCAGCCATCTCATCCTCTGTCGTCCCCTTCTCCTCCTGCCCCCAATGCCTCCCAGCATCAGAGTCTTTTCCAGTGAGTCAACTCTTCGCATGAGGTGGCCAAAGTACTGGAGTTTCAGCTTTAGCATCATTCCTTCCAAAGAAATCCCAGGGCTGATCTCCTATACACCTTAAATATGTGCAATTTTACTGGTCAATTATATCTCAATAAAGTTGGGGGAAAGTTGTCTACAAAGAGATCTATAAGAATAACTTTGCTAATTTTATGGTTAATTGCAACAAAGAGAAAACATTTTGCTCTGCTAAACCATTTAATACTAATTTCTAAATCATCATCCGTTAGGAACATGTTTTTTACCTTTCTGTGTCTGAGTTATATATGTGGATACGATACTTAATTCTGACTGAAGGAATGTTATGTAGTATCCTTGGAAAGTCAAGCTATCTAGGAAAATTATAGCCAAGAACATCATCTACTCAGAAATTTATTTAATGGAGCACTCAAAATTACTTTTAGTGCAAATATGAGGTAATATTTCTTTTAGCGAAAATTGTACATATTTTATGTTACAGAAAGAAATGTGCCCTGTTGAAGTGTCCTACCAGTACAGCAATGACAAGAACCAGAAACTATGGACACAGCAGTTGGGTAACACATGGTGAGTAAGGAGACTGTGCTACCCAGGGAGGCGCAGGGACCTTGACATACAGAGAGGAATGTCACGTGCTCTCAGTGCCTGTCCCTCAAACCCCAGGTGATGGTACCAGGGGGAGGGGCCTCTGGGAGGTGACGGTTTAGGGGCATGAGGTTATGAGGGTGGAGCCCCGGAACGGGGGTGGTGCCCTAATGAGAAGAGGCAGAGACCGGGGCACTCCGTCTGCCCCTCCTGTAGGGGCGCAGCGAGAGAGCCTCGCCGGGCAGCGACCCCACTGGCACTCTCGTCCTGGACTTCCAGACTCCAGAGCCCTGAGAAGTGAGCTTCTGTTGCGTAAGTCTCCATCTGGGCATTCTGTTTCGGCTGCCTAGCAGAGTGATGCGTCGCGTTTAAGATAGAAGGTGCCAGAGCAAGTCCCGATAGTCCCCAGAAGGAGTTTGTCTCAACGGCGTGTTGTAAAGGTGCCTAGAGAGGTGGTGCCGGCTTGGGCAGACAAGCTGGATGCTGGCTGGAGGCCCTTGGCTGCTGGATACCGGATCTCAGTTCACAGGCTGAGTGCACGTTCAGGTGCGAGACCCCGCCTTCCCACACATGGCCCGTGCAGGGCAGTGCTGGCAGGTTATGTGTTTTCTGATGTTCTCTGGCTGTTTGAGCCCTTGCTCACCGTAGGTGTCTTTTCTGAAAATAGATGTCTGGGACAACTTGAGCTATAGCCTTCGCATACTCTCTGCTTTTGTTCTAATTGCTACTTGATGGAAGTTGTCTGCATAAAAACGTATTTTCTCTCATGTGAGAAAAGCACAGTAATTACATGTTAAATGAGGTCTTTTAAATACAGGAGCTTGGGAGAAGCAACTGACAATGGAGTAGTGTTTCAGAAAATTGTGTTCTCCTTTTTCTTTCTATAAATGGCACTGCATGTTTTAAGTACTTAGGAAGCATATCTGATTTCATATGTGATATAATATCTGGGCTAAATTTTTGAAGGAAGGCCTAATTGTGCTGTCCTATCATATCTGTTCCAAGACTGAGTTTGGGTCATTGGTCACTGGTAGCAGTAAACTGAGAGCTATTCTTGAGGTAGAAATAGACCTATATATCAGAAGTGAAGTTTTTGTCACTGCAACCAGAAGGGAATTTGGAATTAAATCCGAGTATTAAGTGATTTATTTACCGGGACCCATCATGTTACTATCAAGATTACATAACACATAATGCGAGAGCAGCGCGCCTTCACCACGGCAGCCAGAGGCTTAGCGGCAGCGTCTGCGGCGTCAGCGTGAGTCATTGGAGGACAGACGTCACGTTCCAAGTGTCAGTTTGAAAGATTTAATAATAAACTGAGAGCTTAGGAGAGGAAGGAGCAAAATAATACTGACGGAAGGGACAAAGAAGAACCGTACTTGACTTTTGAGAATCCACTTATTTAAGGGGGACTTGAGCAATAAGTCTGATTAACAAACCTCGCATTCTCTCGGTGAGAGGAGCGCTGGACGCTGGGGCCGTGGGGCCCTGAGACCCCAGTGCTGTTCACAGGACGAAGTCTCAGTGGGTTTCAGACCTGTGGGTGGTCACAATGCCCTGAACAAAGCACAGAGACTCCATTTCACTTGCATTCAGACTACAATTTGCTTTAAAATTTTTTGAATGTAGAATCCCAAAGAAACCTTTGCTGTAATACGCTGAGTAAGACGGCACTTCCGTGTCCTCCTCTAAGTAAGTAAGGGTGAGCGATTGTTATATCCTCCCCAGAAGGCTGATTCCATCGACTTCCTCGACAGTAAAGGTCAGTGTGTCTGACGCTCGGGCTGTGACAGGCATGCGTGTCCCAGCGCCTCACATGTGATGTTCAGCGACAGGGTCACAGGGAGGAGCAGGTGGGGAGGTTGACGAGGGCTGGTTCAGGCTCTGCCGGCCGCTGTCACTAGCACCTCGATTCTGCCGAGGCATCCAGGCCCCGCGCTGCCCGAGGCATACACAGGAAATGAGCACCACACCTTGACTCAGATGGTCCATAAGTAGCATCTGCAACCACGGCTTCTTTAACAACACCGCTTTGTTGTTTATTAAGTGTCAGAGCCAGAGCTAAAGCTGACAATAAACGCAGTATTGGTAAACCAGGTCACCACCCCAACACCTAACAAATTCCATTGCTTATTGTGAAATAAGAATGATGGCTGATTCAAATAGAATCTGCTCCTGAAATAAATGAGGTTTAGTTTAAAAAAAAAAATTGAATAGGTTTCTTGGCAAACCTTGACTTAGAAAGTGCAGTATTACAAAAAGCCTCTTAGATTGAATTTGATTTTTCTGCTTTATATGGAAATTTGTGTTACTTTATATGAATATTTCAAGGCAGGCTTCTTAAAATATTAAATTTTACTTCATAAAAAGAGAAGAAAATAGGAAAAGACCATGAGTCATTTCGCTTAGTCCTCTCCTCTAGTTTAGGAAGAATCACATGAAATAGGTTCTCTACAAAATAAACCCAATTTATTCAAATCAGGCCATAACAGACCTAGATCAGCCAGCTACTCAAATATTTTTAAAGATCCACTTCACTCTCTGTGGTTGGGGGTTGGTCCTGAGTATTTGAGTAACTGAAGCAGTGACAGGAGGGAGGGGAGGGTGCCAGGGTTGGGGATTGGTCCCCCCAGGAGCTCCAGGAGAAATAAGCGAAGGGCCTGGTGGGCCTGCTGGACTTCAGATCAAGTGCCCTTCAGCGGGAGATTCTAAATCTCTCAGAACAGCTGGCAACCAGCTGAGATTAGTACAGACAGTCTGTGGAAAAGAGAGAAACGTGAAAATCCAAGATTCTCGGACACACATTCCCTTGTCCCAGGTTCCCTGTTATGTCTCGGTGCGTATTCTGGAGAAGGAAATGGCAACCCAATCCAGTACTCTTGCCTGGAAAACCCCATGGACCAAGGAGCCTGGGAGGCTGCAGTCCATGGGGTCGCAAAAGTTGGACATGACTGAGCGACTACACTTAATTCTGTTCATTGTTTACGGTGGCCAAATTGCAGCTGACAGTATGTAGACTCTAGAATTCAGAATCACATTTTACAGGGCTCTAAACGTAGAAGACGGCTTCCAAACTGTCTCTCCACTGAAATGTGGGGCATCTGATATCACCGGTACTTCATGTGGTCACAGTCAGCGTGGATCAGGTCATCAGTCAGTCAGAGCCAGAAGCTATGTTCTGTCCCTTTGCCAGGGCCCTGGGGCTCCTGTCCTGAGCACATGGGGGGAAAGCAAGGAAACAGTGCTTAGGAGACAAAGCAGCAAGGGGAGCTGGGGAAGCAGGGATGGGAAATCTGAACAAACGGTTGGCTGTTTTCCTGCCGAGTTGAGGTATAATCGACAAATAAAAATTGGATATGTTCAAAGTATACAACTTGGTGCTTTGATATATGAATACATTATGAAGTAATCACCACAGTCAATTTAAAATGATCAAACTCATTGAGCAGAGAGCAGAGTGGTGGTCGTGGGGGGTGGAGTAGAGAGATGGAAATCCAGGATGTTGGTCCAAGGGTGCAGACCCTCAGGTGCTGGAGACGGGAGATGAGTGGGTTCTGGAGATTGGACCGACAGCCTGTGACAGGGCTGACAGCACTGTGCTGTACACTGGAAATGCTGAGTGTTCTCAGACAAACCTCAGTTGGCCTCTGGGCAGGTCCGTGAGGAATGGTGCAGCCAGCGCACATGCATGGCTTCAGACAGAGTCACAGGTGTGAAGTGCTGGGTGTGAAGCTTGCACAGCAGAGTGGACACAGGCTCCTCAAGCTGCTGGGGCTTCCTCACGTACGAGGTCTTTGTTTGCGTTTTAGAACATGTGGACTTGACTTTAGTTTCATGGAAAGCATTTAAGCCTGAAACAGTACCCTCAGACTTCTGGAGAAGGATGGTGAAAAGGTCCAAGAGGAGAGGAGGAAGCTATGAGAGGCTTCAGCCAGATGACAGACTGGCAGGACGGTCAGTGGGAGGTGATCCCAGGATGACAGGAGGGGTTGTGGCAGGAGAGGAAGCCGCTCAGAGTGAATCAGCAGGCTTTCGGTGCTGGCAGGGATCTTTGCTGCATCATGCAGGACCTTCCGTGGCGGTGTGGGCTCTCTAGTTGCAGTGCGCCAGCTGAGTTGCCCAACAACACGTAGGACTTAGTTCCCTGACCAGGGGTCAAACCCGCACCCCCTGTATGCTGGAAGGCGGATTTTTAACCACCAGAGTATTCCCTAATTAAGATATTCTGCATTATCTTAATTTAGATAATTTAGAGATTAACATATTCTGCATTATCTTAATTGCTCCTCCAAAGTAGCATTGAATTGCTAGACTAGTGAATTCACACCTGAGGAAGGTAAGAACTCCAGTTTCCTGACTAAGGTCACAGAGCTGGAAAATGCTGAGCCAGCCCTGGACCCAGTTCTGGTGGTTGCAAATCCGTGGCCTGTTCACACTGCACGATATTCTCTGATGTGAATGTGTGACTGACTTGCTGGTGGTCAAACCAACACAGGGAGGAGAGAAGATGCTGGAAGTGAGAGTCTTGTGAAAATGCCGTCTGAACAGCCATGTCCTATGGGACAGGGAGTCGTTGGGATCAGAACCAGGTAAATGAACAAGGTAAGGTTAGGAAATCTTCAACGTGAGGTCCTCGAGGGCTGTGGATGTCCCAGATGTGGTTGGAAGGACCTGCCTGCCCAGGATACGCAGACGTTGTCAGTGTGTAGGCTGGTGACCCTGGGGGAGTAAAACTCAGTGTGTGATTTAAACAGCACACCTGTCAGGACGGCTGGCACCCAGGTCTGACAGCAGTGAATGCAAACAAGGAGGTGGAGCAGCGGGAGCACACGTTCCCCACTGGTGCAGATGGAGAGTGCTCCCATCACTGTGCACGTCAGCGTGGGGGTTTCTTACAAAACTAAGTGTACTCTGACCAGACCATTCAGCAGTCTTGCTCTTTGGTATTTACCCAAAGAAGTTGAGAACTTATGTCCACACAAAAACCTGCACAAGGGTGTTTACAGAGCTTTATTCATAATTGCCCAAAGTTGGAAGTAACCCTCTTGTCCTTTAGTAAGTGAATAGAAAAACAAACCGTGGTCCATTCATACAATGGGCTAAAGTAGAAGAGCTGTCAAGTGAAAAGGCCCAGAGAAGCTTCAGTACATCCTGCCCAGTGTACAAAAACTAAATACTGTGTGATCCCAGCCATACGACCTTCTGGAAAAATCAAAACTGTAGACACAGCGTAGAAATAAGTGGTTGCCAGGGGTGCCCTCAGTGAGAGGGCAGGTGAGGTGAGGAGGAGGAGTCCCGGGGGTTTTCAGGGCTGTGAAACCATCTGTGTGCTGCGGTAATGGTGAATGCATGTCCTGTTGTTATATTAAATACATTTGTCCAGGCCCATACGATGTATAACACAAGAGTGAACCCAGTGTAGTTAATAATGTATCAGTCATGACCTATAAATTATAACAAACATAATACCGTCATGCAAGATGTTCACAGGAGAGGTGACTGTGAGGGGAGATGGAGGTGATATGTGGGAACTCTGTTACTCTCTCCTCAATATTTTATATAAATTTCAAACTGCTATAAAAATCAGTCGATCATTTTTTTTAATGTTTGTGGAGACAGTGGATGATGATACTTGGAAAACATCAGCAGTTAAGAACTGGCTGGAGGAGGAGGAGGTGATTTTTTTTTAAAGGAGAATAAACACTGAGCTGCTGAGCTGGCCATCACGCCCGACGTGCGCTCAGTGTTACTGCAGCTGTTTCACGGGTGACGGTCCTGGCAGTCCTCGGTCCTGTAAGATAGGGTGTTTCCAATGCCGATTTACAACTGTACACAAGCAGATCTGCTTCTTACGCACACACGTGTGCACACACACACATGCACACACGTGCATGCGCACACTGACACACATACACACAGACACACACATGCACGCACACATACACACATGTGTGCACATTACACATGCACGTGTGCACACGCATGTACACATGAACACACATACACACACGCACCCACATGCACATACACACATATGCACTCATACACATGCACACACAGACACGCACGCACGCACACAGCATTTCCTGCTCATCCATCTCCATCCTCTGAGAGAGTCCTTCCTCACAGCCACACAGCTCCCACCCACTCCATCATCCTCCTGCCCCTGGAGGTGGGGGTCAGGACCACTTGATGCTGCCTGGGGACTTTCCAGAAGCTTCCACCACTGTCCCCGACCTCCTCAAACCACCCCCACCCTCCAGCTCCACCACCCACAGCTCCCGTTCTGCTGCTGCTGGCTGCATCCTGTCTCTGTAATAACCACTGCCTCTGCAGCCTGTGTGCTTGGGGCTTATTTGTTGGTCATCTCCCTCATGACTGCCTTTTCTGTTTTGTTTTGTTTTCAGAAAAATGCATAAGACAAAACTTACCAATGTAATGATAATCATGCTATTTTCTTATCAAATTGATAGTGAATTATTTTTAATGAAATTTGAATTTAAAATTGAAATATAGGCATGTTGTGTACTACTGAAAATAAAACTCCCCCCAAAGAAAATATCACATTTCATATACATATGTACACTCACTGAGCCGTAAAATATTCCTAATGGAGCAACAAGATGGTGCAGGAGTAGATGAGCATGGAGTACATGTCTCTCCATGGAAACATCAGGAATACATCTTCAGACACAGAAGTGCTTGCAGAACACCAACTGACAGGAGTACCTGACCACCAGGAAAGAACATATAGAACTACGCAAAACTCAGGAGGATGAAGGAATTCCGGGGGAAAACAGGAGTGTCAGTAGGCCTGGACCTGCCCTCAGCAGGTGGGGGAACTGAAGCAGGGGTCCGAGCCCCACATCAGGGCAATTGTCTGAGTCAGAGGAGAAACATTTAAGGCTGAGAGTGAAACAGCTGATCTGGGGAAGCCTCAATGGGATGAGAATCAGACAGTCCTTGCCACAGCCATACATACCCTCGACAGGGACGCAGGTCCCCTAGAAGGCACAGAGGCTGGGAGCTGGAGTTTAGGGGTTGTGGAGCAATCCCAGGGTGAGGGCTGGTGTTGACTGCAGAGGGACTAATCTAGAGGAGGTGAGGGAGGAGATTGTGGTGGAAAATGCCAGTGGAGGAAAGGCAGGCAGCCACGGAAGCAAGGCAATGCTGCTGAGTCACACGTAGCGGGTGCAGCCATCACCATAGCCTCTCTCCCCAGACATGACAGCATCAGCTGAACAATAGAGAGGCTGGCCCAAGAAACGCCTGACACACTGAACTACAGAGCAGGACCCCACCCAGGGGGCTCCTTTAGTGAATGACACACTGATCTACAGAGTAGGACACCAGTCGGGGGGCCCCTCTATGTGCCTGACATGCTGAACAATAGAGAAGGACCCCAGGCCAGGGAGCCCTCTAAGTGCCTGAATGAGCGGAGCTACGGAAAAGACTGGCCAAACAGGCTTTCTGATCACCAGCTACCAGAGGCTCAAAAAAAGACTCTGAGAGGGCCATAACTCTTATGGTGGAGGCAGTCAGTGTCCCTGCACACTTGACACCATCAGAGTCCCCACGACCCAAGCAGCTGCATCTCCTTCATGCTGAACCCTCACTGGGGTGGAGCTGCCACAGGGAAAAAAGTCTTGCGTCTGTGCACATAGGGTTGCCTCCACTGTGTTCAACTGTTTGCGACCCTATGGACTGTGGCCTGCCAGGCTCCTCTGTCAGGGAGGGCAGTTCTCCAGGCAAGAACACTGTAGCGAATTGGCCCATACTGGTTGCCGTACCCTTCTAGAGCGCTACATTTCCTGCTGCCCTAGCCACCAACCCCCCTGAGTACCTGGTGCTTCCAGGGCTCCTGCAACCCAAGCACCACCTCCACACCTGGCCCTCACAGGGACAAACCCAAGTCCTCCAGAGCAGCCTCAGGAGCAAACCCCAGTGGATGCCCCACATGCAGAAGTGTAGTTCAATTTCAACCACAATTGAAACCCAGGGGCAATGTGGCTAAGGAAGAAGACCCAAAACCTTCCCACTAGCTGTACAAGTTGCAGATTAAATCCACATGATCAACTAGGCAGACTCTGTGTCTATGGAATATGCATATAAGGCCATTGAGAGCTCCCACAAAACAAAATGCATCAGTTCTGATAGCTATGGACATTGGAGGCAAGAACACATAGGAGTAGGACCAGATTAGAGTCTGAGCTGCTCCCAAAGCAGGTCCAGAGACCAGCACAGTGTTGGAGGGCATCCTAGGGAGGTGAGGTGGACTGTGACTCCCAGCGAGGGAAAGGACTCTGACAGCAGTGACTCAAGAAAAACATTTATTATTCCTAAGTTCTGACTTGTTCTATGGTTCCTTTGGATTTTATTTCTTTTTTTGTTCCTTCTCTGTTGTAGTTGTCGATTTTATTAGCACTGTGAAATCTAATTAAGTTTTTGAGTGTTTTTTTTTTAATCACACTTTTTATCACTGTTAAAAACCTATGCCTCTATGTTGGCCTTTTGCAGTTCTGTGCAGTTTCCTTTTTCTTTTTTCTTCTTTTTTTTCTAATTTTTAATTTTTTAGACCTATTATTACTTTTTCTACATTTGTTACCTTGCTTGCTTTTCTACTGTTCTTTTCCCCTTGCTTAAACTTTTATATATATGTCTTCTTTATCTACCTCTATTTAACTTTGCATTTCTTTTTTCTCTTCTTTCTTTATTTTCTTTCTTCTTTTTCTCACCATATTTTTTAGTTTTGTTTTCATTGCTTTCTTCCCCAGTTTGGCACCTTACTTTTGCTTTCCAGTTTCTGCTTTAGTTAGTTTTGTTCTTAACTGATGGATCATTTTTGGTTTCCTTTGTGTGCTGGGTCAATCTATTGTACTTTATTTTTGTTGACTGTTTTGATTTTGCTTATGGGTGTATATGTATATGTGTATATTCCATTATTTTAACTATTATTTGCCTGATTTTGTAACAGCCATTTGTCTGGGGTTTATCTTTTGTTTCTCACTTTTGGGTATTCATTTTAATCTCATTTAATGCCCTAACAAACCACCTGTGGAAGCTCCATTGCTGGCCAGTCTTGAGCCTTTGGAGTGGGAGTGCTGACTCCAAGATACAAAATACCAGAGAACTCCTAAACATAGAAAGTATCAAATAGTGAGAACTCCCACAAAGGAAACCACTTGAATACAAGACCCTGCATCACCCAACTGCCAGTAGTACCCTGTGCCAGCCACCTCATCCAAACAACAAACAAGACAAAAATACAAACCCAATTATTGACAGAGAGGATTACCACCTCACTCAGCCCTGCCCATCACAGGAAGAAAAAAAACTCAGCACAAATCTCACCCTACACGAAGCTTACACAAACCACTGCACCAATCTTAGGAGGGCAGAAACCAAAAGGAAAAAAGAATTCAACCTTGAAGCCAGGAAAAGGGAGACCTCAAACACAATAAGTTTAAAAAAAAAAAAAAGAAAGAAAAGGCAGAGCAATACTGCACAAATGAAGGAACAAACTAGAAACACACACATCCAAATAAATAAAAAGGAAATAGGCAAACTGCCTGAAAAAGTATTCAGAATAATGATAGTAAAGATGATCAAAAATCTTGAAAGTAGAATGGAGAAAATGCAAGAATCAATTAACAAAGACGTAGAAGAATTAAAGAATAAACATACAGAGACAAACAAACACAATTACTGAAATTTAAAATGCTCTAGAGGGAATCAATAGCAGAATATCTGAAGCAGAAGAACAAATCAGTGAGCTGGAAGATAAAATGGTAGAAATAACTTCTGAAGAGCAAATAAAGTAAAAAGAATAAAAAGAACTGAGGATAGTCTCAGATGCCTCTGGGACAATATTAAATGCACCAACATTTGAATTATAGGGGTCCCAGAAGAAGAAGAGAAAAAGAAAGGACATGAGAAAATTTTTAAAGAGGTGAACTTCCAGATGTTCAAGCTGGTTTTAGAAAAGGCAGAGGAACCAGAGATCAAATTGCCAACATCCGCTGGATCATGGAAAAAGCAAGAGAGTTCCAGAAAAACATCTCTTTCTGCTTTATTGACTATGCCAAAGCCTTTGACTGTGTGGATCAAAATAAACTGTGGAAAATTCTGAAAGAGATGGGAATACCAGACCACATGGCCTGCCTCTTGAGAAACCTATATACAGATCAGGAAGCAACAGTTAGAACTGGACATGCAACAACAGACTGGTTCCAAATAGGAAAAGGAGTACATCAAGGCTGCATATTGTCACCCTGATCATTTAATTTATATGCAGAGTACATCATGAGAAACACTGGACTGGAAGAAACAGAAGCTGGAATCAAGATTTCCAGGAGAAATATCAATAACCTCAGATATGCAGATAACACCACCCTTATAGCTGAAAGTGAAGAAGAACTAAAGAGCCTCTTGATGAAAGTGAAAGAGGAGAGTGAAAAAGTTGGCTTAAAGCTCACCATTCAGAAAACTAAGATCATGGCATCCAGTCCCATCACTTCATGGCAAATAGATGGGGAAACAGTGGAAACAGTGGCTGACTTTATTTTTGGGGGCTCCAAAATCACTGCAGATGGTGATTGCAGCCATGAAATTAAAAGACCCTTACTCCTTGGAAGGAAAGTTATGACCAACCTAGACAGCATATTAAAAAGCAGAGACATTACTTTGTCCACAAAGGTCCATCTAGTCAAGGCTATGGTTTTTCCAGTGGTCATGTATGGATGTGAGAGTTGGACTGTGAAGAAAGCTGAACACCAAAGAACTGATCCTTTTGAACTGTGGTGTTGGAGAAGACTCTTGAGAGTCCCTTGGACTTCAAGGAGATCCAACCAGTCCATTCTAAAGGATATCAGTCCTGTTTGTTCATTGGTAGGACAGATGCTGAAGCTGAAACTCCAATACTTTGGCCACCTGATGTGAAGAGCTGACTCATTGGAAAAGACCCTGATAGTGGAAAAGATTGAGGACAGGAGGAGAAGTTGATGACAGAGGATGAGATGGTTGGATGGCATCACCGACTCAATGGACATGGGTTTGGGTGGACTCCAGGAACTGGTGATGGACAGGGAGGCCTGGCATGCTGCGGCTCATGGGGTTGCAAAGAGTCAGAAACGACTGAGCAATTGAACTGAACTGATCCCCAACATGGAAAAAGAAATACTCAATAAAGTCCAAGAGGTACAAAGAGTCCCATACAGGATAAACCAAAGGAGCAACACATCAAGACACATACTAATCAAACTAGCAAAGATCAACCACAAAGAAAGAATATTAAAAGCAAGGGAGAAGCAGCAAGTAACATACAAGGGAAACCCCATAGAGTTTAACAGCTGATCTTTCAGCAGAAACTCTGCAGGCCAGAAGGGAATTGCAGGATATATTTAAAGTACTGAAAGGGGAAAATCTACAGTGAAGATTACTCTACCTGGCAAGGATCTCATTCAAAACTGATAGAGAAATCAAAAGGTTTTCAGACAAGCAAAAGTTAAGAGACTTCAGTACCACCAAACCAGCCATATAACAAAAGTTAAAGGGACTTATGTAATCAGGAAATACAAGAGAAGAAAAGATCTACAAAAACAAACCCCAAATAATTAAGAAAATGGCTATAGGAACATATATATCAATAATATATATCAATAATTGTAAATGAATTAAAGGCTCCAACCAAAACACACAGACTGGCTGAATGGATACAAAAACAAGACCCATATATATGCTGTCTACAAGAAACCCACTTCAGAAACCCACTAAAGACACATATAGATGGAAAATGAGAGGATGGAAAAATATATTCCATGCAAATGGGAAGCAAAAGAAAGCTGGACTAGCAATTTTCATATTAGACAAAATAGACCTTAAAATAAAGAATATTACAAGAGATAACGAAGAACACTACATAATGATCAAGGGGTCAATCCAGGAGGAAGACATAACAATTGTAAATATATAGTCACCCAACATAGGAGCACCTCAAGACATAAGACAAACACTAAAGACATAAAAGGAGACATTGACAGTAACATAGTAATGGTAGGAGACTTTAACACCCCTCTCACACTGAAGGACAGATCGTCAAAATAGAAAACTAATAAGGAAACACAAGTCTTGTATGACACATTAGATGAGATGGATCTCATTGATATCTTCAGAACATTCCATCCAAATGCAGAAGAATACACCTTCTTCTCAAGTGCACATGGAACATTCTCCAAGATAGACCACATCTCGGGTCACATATTAAACCTCAGTAAATTTAAGAAAGTTGAAATTGTATCAAGCATCTTTTCTGACCACAATGCTATGAGACTAGATATCAGTTACAATAAAAAAACTAAAAAACACAAACACATGGAGATTAAACAGTACGTTTCTAAATAATGAACAGGTTACTGAAGAAATAAAAAGGGAAATCAAAAAATTCTTAGAAACAAATGACAGTGAAAACACAACAACCCAAAACCTATGGAATGCAGCAAATGCAGTCCTAAGAGGGAAGTTTATAGCAACAATCCTACCTTAAGAAACAAGAACAACATCAAATAGACAACATAACTTTACATCTAAAACAACTGGAAAAAGAAGAACCAAGAAAAAAAGTTAGCAGAAGGAAAGAAATCATAAAGACCAGAGTAGAAATAATGAAAAATAAATGAAAGAAACAATAGTAAGATTAATAAAGCTAAAAGCTGGCTCTTTTAGAAGATAAACAAAATTGACAAACCTTTAGCCAGACTCATCAAGAAAAAAAGAAGACACAAATCAACAAAATTAGAAATGAAAAAGGAGAGGTTACAACAGACAATTCAGAAATACAAAGGATTATAAGAAACTATTAGGAACAACTATATATGGCAATAAAATGGATAACCTGGAAGAAATGGACAGATTCATAGCAAAGTTCAATCTTCCAAGACTGAACCAGGAAGAAATAGCAATTATGAACAACCCAATTACAAGCACTGAAATCGAAACTGTGATCAAAAATCTCAAAAAACATAAGCCCAGGACCAGATGGCTTTACAGGTGGATTCAATCAAACATTTGCTGCTGCTGCTGCTGCTAAGTCACTTCAGTCGTGTCTGACTCTGTGCGACCCCATAGACGGCAGCCCACCAGGCTTCCCCATCCCTGGGATTCTCCAGGCAAGAACACTGGAGTGGGTTGCCATTTCCTTCTCCAATGCATGAAAGTGAAAAGTGAAAGTGAAGTCGCTCAGTTGTGTCCGACTCTCAGCGACCCCATGGACTGCAGCCTACCAGGCTCCTCCATCCATGGGATTTTCTAGGCAAAAGTACTGGAGTGGGGTGCCATTGCCTTCTCTGAATCAAACATTTAGAGAAGAGCTAATGCCTGTCCTTCTAAAACTGTTTCAAAAAATTTCAGAGGAAGGAATACTTCCAAACTCATTCTACGAGGCCACCATCAATTACCCTGATACCAAAACCAGACAAAGACAACACAAAAAAGAAAACTAGAGGCCAATATCACTGTTGAGAATAGATGCAAAAATCCTCAACAAAATTCCAGCACACAGAATTCAACAACACATTAAAAAGCTCATACACCATGATCAAGTTGGTTTTATTCCAGGGATGCAAGATATATGCAAATATATGCAAATCAATCAATGTGATACACCATATTAATAAACTGAAAGGTAAAAACCATATGATAATCTCAGTAGATGCAGAAAAAGCCTTTGACAAAATTCAGTACCCATTTATGATTAAAATTCTTCAAAAAATGGGCATCGAAGGAACCTACCTCAACAGAGTAAAGGCCATATATGATAAGCCCACAGTAAACATTATTCTCAGTGGTGAAAAGCTACAAGCACTTCCCCCTAAGATCAGGAACAAGACAAGGGTGTCCACTCTCACCACTGTTATTCAGCATAGTTTTGGAAGTCCTAGCTACAGCAATCAGAGAAGAAAAAGAAATAAAAGGAATCCAGATTGGAAAAGAAGTAAAGCTCTCACTGTTTGCAGATGACACAATACTATACATAGAAAACTCTAAAGATACTATCAGAAAATTACTAGAGCAAATCAGTGAATTTAGCAAAGTTGCAGGATACAAAATCAATACACAGAAATCACTTACGTTCCTATATACTAACAGTGAAAAATCAGAAAAAGAAATTAAGGAATCAATCCAATTCACCATTGCAACAAAAAGAATAAAATATCTAGGCATAAACATACCTGAGGAGACAAAAGAACTGTATACAGAAAATTATAAGACACTGATGAAAGAAATCAAAGACAACATATACAGATGGAGTGATATCCCATGTTCCTGGGTAGGAAGAATCAGTATTGTGAGAATGACTGTACTACCAAATGCAATCTACAGATTCTTTGCAAAACTAGAACAAAGTTCAGAACTAGAACAAAAAAACTCACAATTCATATAGAAACACAAAAGATCCTGAATAGCCAAATCTGTCTTGAGAAAGAAGAAAGCTGGAGGAATCAACCTTCCTGACTTCAGATTATGCTACAAAGCTACAGTCATCAAGACAGTATTGTACTGGCACAAAAACGGAAATATAGGCCAATGGAATGAGATAGAAAGCCCAGAAATAAACCCACGCACCTATGGGTACCTTATTTCTGAAGAAGGAGGCAAGAATATACAATGGGGTAAAGATAACCTCTTCAATAAGTGGTACTGGGAAAACTGAACAGTAAGTCACAAAGAGAAAGATAAATATTGTATACTAATGCATATATGTGGAATCTAGAAAGGTGGTATGGAGAATTTATTTGCAGGAAAGTAATGGAGAAACAGACATAGAGAACAGACCCATGGACACAGGCAGAGGGTAGGAGAGGGTGAGATGTATGGACAGAGTAAATGGAAACTTACCATATGTAAAATATATAGCCAACAGGAATTTGCTGTATGTCTCAGGGAACTCAAACAGGATCTCTGTACCAACCTAGAGGGGTGGGATGAGGAGGGAGATGGGAGGGAGGTTCAGGAGGGAGGGAACATATGTTTACCTGTGGCTGATTCATGTTGAGGTTTGACAGAAAACAACAGAACTCTGTAAAGCAATTATCCTTTAATTGAAAATTAAATAAATTTTTTAAAAAATTAAAAAAGAAACAAAACAACCACACAAAAAAAGGAAATTCCATCACCATTCAGCAGGCATACCCATTTTTCCCTCCCTCTAGCCTCTAATCTAGCTTGTTTCTATAAGTTTGCCTATACTGGATATTTTGCATAAATGGAATCATAAAATACTGTACATGGAAAAAAATTCCTAATAACTATGTATGAATATTCAGGCCATGTGTCTGTGTGAGGTAAGAGACCACAGAACATAGCACTGGACCAGCTGGTTTTGGAGGCATGAGGTCTAGAGTTGAGTTGAGTTCAGTTCAGTTCAGTCGCTCAGTCGTGTCCGACTCTCTGCGACCCCATGAATCGCAGCACTCCAGGCCTCTCTGTCCATCACCAACTCCCGGAGTTCACTCAGACTCACATCCATCGAGTCGGTGATGCCATCCACCCATCTTATACTCTGTCGTCCCCTTCTCCTGCCCCCAATCCCTCCCAGCATCAGAGTCTTTTCCAAGAGTTGAATTGCAGTTTCATTATTTACCAACATATATAACCTTTCTGAGTGTGAGATGCCCACCTGAAAAAAATGGATACAATCTTTACTGCCTATCTTATAGTAACACAAAATTTTTTCAAAAGATAATGTATATAAATGTCTTTTGCAAATGATTCTATGGGAATCATATCATATTTACCAATCACTATATTTATTGGTGAATGAAGTACGTGTTCAAACTTTATTGAGTTTCTCTCTCCTTCACACTTAATTCTAACTTCTTTTAGTCATTTTATGCTGTCATCATGTAAGTGATTAAATCTTTCCCTGACTTTGAATAATATGATGAGTCATTTATACAAACGTTTGCAAGATTGATCACCGAGGTCGATCATAAATAATTTTTGGCTTACATTCCATTTGTCTAGTCATTATTTATGGACAATTTAAAACATCACAGGCCAATTTAGCCCTTATTAAATGACCCACAGCCTTATCATTAACCTTGAATGAGAATGGTGTAACCTTTTCCATAGAAACATTAGGAATATCTGGACCCGTTGTTCTTATTTTATTATCTCATTAAGAAAGTTTGGGAAATTTTAGTTGCTTTAAAGCATCTTATAATTTTATTTTACAATAGCATTAAGAGGGCATCACAGATTTATCGAAGAGACGGCAAATGAGACAAAGAAATGGAAAGATTATTTTTGAGGCCTTTGACCATTATAAAATCAGATGCCAAAAAAGTAGTCACGGAAAATCATCGTTTAAACTTGTCTTTTAGAATGTGCCCTTCCCATGTGACTTCATAATTGCCTGTTCCAACCAAATGACTACTTTGCTTAGGGCTGCAGAGCTAAGATGCTTTCAAAAGGGCCATATCAATCATCCACAGAATTGTCAACCAAATTCAGAATGCACAATCAGTATCATCAGTTTTGAAACCCAAAAGCATAACACAGCTTGAGTTTCAGGGGAAAAAAATCCTCTAATATATAAGCTAATCTTTGAAATGAAATTCAAGTTCAGCGTATGAATACATTTGCACATGAATACACTCAGTGTTTTAGTTACTTTTCCTGATTTCCACCTGCAAGCTACCGGAGACCTCTGCTTTGCAAGGCCAGTGTCTGCTGTCATGAGAAACAGCCATTCTGAGCCGGACTGGCGTTTCCTACAGCAGATAGCCTGTGGCCAGAAAGCGGTAAGAAAGAATAAGCCAGGGTTTGCCACGTAAAGGAAGGTTTCCTTTTTTGTGCACTTGACAAATCCTTGCCTCTCATAAGCTTGGAATAAACACTCATGACGCTTTCCTGCATATGTTTTCCTCTCCAGTATGAATATATATTTTTAATCTGATTTCACCCCTACTCTGTTTTGTTCACAACTCCCATAGACTTCAAACATACCCCATATCTTCTTTCTCTTTACTCTTCGCCATTGCCTCCCAGGGCCCCTGGTGATGCTTCCGTTGGAGCCTCCTGGAGGTTGTGTCCTGGGTCCCCGTGGTCCCCAGCTGCCCATCTCTGTGCTGTTGGGGCCTGTCTTATAGGTGCAGCACTTCCCCTCCTTCCTCTGACCATGTTAGCTCTAGTTCTTGGTGTCGCCGTATTTCCTTAGAATTCTGCTTTTAGTTGTTCTGTATTTCTGTTACTCAGCGTCCTTTTTTGTGTCATAGGTGTCCGGTTACCCTCAGGGCTTGGTTTATGCTTAAGAATGAGACTTCATATCATATATTCACGTATATATGGAATCTAGAAAGACGGTACTGATGAGCCTATTTGGAGGGCAGCAATGGAGACGCAGATGTAGAGAACAGGCTTGTGAACATGGGAAAGGAGAGGCTGGGATGAGTTGAGAGAGTGGCATTGAAATGTATATGTTACCATATGTGAAATAGACAGCCAGTGGGAACTTGCTGTATTTCATAGGGGGCTCAGCTCAGCGCTCTGTGATGACCTAGGTGGGTGGGAGGGGTGGGAGGTGGCAGGGAGATTCAAGAGGGAGGTGACATATGTATACCTATGGCTGATTCATGTTGATGGATGGCAGAAACCAACACAATATTGTAAAGCAATCATCCTTCAATTAAAAATAAATAAATTTTTAAAAAGAATGATACTTTATCCAAAGAAGATATACAGATGGCTAACAAACACATGAAAAGGTACTCAGCATCACTCATTATCAGAGAAATGCAAATCAAAACCACAATGAGGTACCATCTCACACTGGTCAGAATGGCTGCTATCAAAAAGTCTACAAACAATAAATGTTGGAGAGGGAGTGGAGAAAAGGGAACCCTCTTACACTGTTGGTGGGAATGCAAACTAGTACACCCACTATGGAGAACAGTGTGGAGATTCCTTTAAAAACTGCAAATAGATCTGCCATATGGCCCAGCAATCCCACTGCTGGGCACACACACCAAGGAAACCAGAATTGAAAGAGACACGTGTACCCCAGTGTTCATTGCAGCACTGTTTATAATAGCTGGGACATGGAAGCAACCTAGATGTCCATCGGCAGATGAATGGATAAGAAAGCTGTGGTACATATACACAATGGAATATTACTCAGCTATTAAAAAGAATGCATTTGAATCAGTTCTAATGAAGTGGATGAAAATGGAGCCTATTATACAGACTGAAGTAAGTCAAACAGAAAAATACCAATATAGTATATTAACGCATATATATGGAATTTAGAAAGATGGTAGTGACAACCCTATATGCAAGACAACAAAAGGGATACAGATATAAAGAACAGACTTTTGGACTCTGTGGGAGAAGGTGAGGGTGGGATGATTTGAGAAAATAGCATTGAAACATGTATATTCAGTTCAGTTCAGTTCAGTCACTCAGTCGAGTCCAACTCTTTGTGACCCCATGAAGGGCTGCTTGAGGGTGATTCCCACCACGAGGTTACAGACATTCAGCCAACCTGCCTGGCTCCCGTCTCTTGACCCCTGCCTCCTGCCACTGGCCTGCCTGGAGAGTCTGTTTTCATTTTGTTAGACCACTGACTCTTGTGTGTGCCGCATGTGAAACGGAACATTGGGGGAGGCACCACCAGGCGGCGTGAGGCACAGGTAGGGTCTCGGGCTCTCTCTTCTCTCTCGGCCACTTACAACCACTTGTGTGGGGTTGGACAGCCCGGGGCCCCCCAGCTGCATGACTGGGAGTCTGGGTTCAGCAGGACCTGCTCACACCCCTCCATCCATTTCTAATCGTTTTGGGAACATGGAAACTGCATTGTCTGTTCGTCTCCCTGTCTAGTTGCTGTTGTCATCATTACTATTTTTTTTTTTTTTGCATTTTTTTTTAACAAAAATGACTAACGATGTAATTCAGTTGGCATGTCCTAAAACGTCAAATTTAGATTGAGAAAGGGCATGATATCAAATTTTGGGTGGTAAGTGCACAATACACATGCTCATACATAATGCCATCCTTTACTTTCTACTTTTTCTATTCTTAAGGTGTTCAGTTATTAATGGCAATATGTCACTTTTTTCTACCAAATCTTTTTTCAGTAATTTATATAATGACATACTGTAGGTAACACAAGGTGAAACAAAAGAAAATTCTTACCAAGTAGATGGTCTGCAGTCAGTCCAAGGTCAGTCGTCAGGTTGATTTGCAGATTGCATTTCTAGGTGAGGCCAGTATACAGCTTCCCAAGGTCTTCAGGGTGGCATTCTGGAGCTAATGGGTCAAAATCCTTAGATGCTTAAGGCTTAATGAAGCTAAGGAAGAAATGAGGTTAGCAGCTGAGAAAAGCGTCTTTACCATCAGAGGAGTAATAATTTTACAGTTTTGCAGTTGATGAGGGCATTGCCGAGAAGAAATGATCTGATGGACAGAACTCATGCTGTTGCCCAACTGATGCATAAAATTCGCCATCACAGCTCTAAAAAGAGTTCCAGGCTGCTCCCACATGAGGGGACTTTTGGGGCTGGGGGGGTTCCCTTCCTTTGGAAGATGCAGAATATTATTTGTCATGACCACAGGGACACTTAAGTCATATGAAGTCTCAACATCTTCAAATCCAGCACTTGTTACGTGAAACATGCTCTAAGTCATTGTGTAGCAAGTAGAGTTCTTATTTTAATTTGATTCATGTGTCTCCATGCAAGTAGATAAACTTATTCTGTGATCCTTTCCCCCAGAGACAGAAAGAAAGGAAAACAGAAGGACAAACACACAGCTAGGTAACGAGAGGACAGGGCAGGACAGGGCAGTGTCTGCGGCACAGTTCTGCGGCGGTGTCTCTGCTTTGAATCCCTGCAGACAACCCAGCTTCTAGCAGAGACTCTGAAGCTCACCTTCTGCGTGGTCAAATCACATAATTTGTTCCTATCTTAGATCCCTAAGTGTAGAAAATAGCCTTCTTTCTTTTCTTGCCAAATTCCCCCAAATACATAGAGAAATCATCTACCAACTTCAAAGATCCTGGAATGAGATGGGAAGGGCCAACAATGAGATGGTAAGCCTCTTTGGGAATTCACATCCAAAATGTTGATTGACATCATCCGCACAGAGGAGAGAATTATGTCCTTATTATGGAGCATCTTATTTTATGGTTCCTTGTCCAGTGTGAGGGAATTAGATTCTGACTTGCCTTTATATTGCGTATCAGTGAAACACATAAAAAACTCCTTACTTAACCATACTTAGGAACAAATAGGATTTCGTTCCTTTGAAATTATATATTTGATTCTTAAAAATTTATGTATCTTCACTTGCACATTTTAGTAGATTGCTTTTTCGGTTGTATTTTATAGGTTTGTTGTTTCATGGTGGGAAAAGGATTATTGCTATCGGTGCTGAAACGGGAAGTACCCCTTTGCCATACATTTGCAGGGAATGCTATGGACTTGATATTTCTAGTTCCGTCTATTAAAATAAACTGTTATTTATCATCTGAGATTTTCAAATTTACATTAACAGTTCATGTTATTTATGAAGTTTTTGAGCTCTGTCTGGAGTGTGATCCAGCTTTGGGGCAGAAAATGGACAAAGGCCAGTTGCCTCCAGCCATCAGGAGCCAGTGGGCCCCAGGCAGACCTGAGTCAGGCTCCACACGGTTAGCGATGACGGTCCTTGTCTTTCTGATCAGTTATAAATGATATGACTTCTCCCTGCGACAGCTGCCTTCAATGGCCCCTTGGTTTTTCATCTTCAGTTAGAGGTAAATGTAGTGAGCAGCCGTTTTGAGAGGGACATGCTGCCCTTTCTTTGCACCAGTGGTCTGCAGGCGCCACGTCCTGCTCAGGATGGCGTTTCTCAAGCAGTGATGTGCATGAGAATCTCACAGAGGCACCGACTTGGAGTCAGCGTGCCTGCAGTTGGCTGCCATTTCTGCATTTTTGTGCTCTGTTCGTGGCTACACAAACCAGAATAAAAATTCCACGAGCTTCCAGGACATCCATATGTACTCCATATGTCAGAAACGTTTATGTTGTGGATTAATGAGTGAACAGATCTCTGGAAAAGTGAACAGCTGTTACAGCTGCACGTGATTCTCCCTGTATGTGCAGGATCCAGTGGCCCAGCCCCAGGGCCACGAGGAGAATGAGGGGCTCCGGTGGCTGCAGAGCTGACAGTGCGGTGCCTACGGCTGACAAGTGTGTGATGAGAACACCTCAGAGGTGCCCCGGGACCCGCTCCTACACCGGTGAAGAAAGTTACACAGAGCCCCCAAAGCAGCTCAGGATCCGAGGGGGTGGTCGTTGATTTAACCCATCCTGACTTGTTCACATGGCCTCAGTGTGTGTCCACTGAGATTTGAGGCTCCCCCAGCTCACACTGCACAAGCCCTGAAAGGAGCAAACACACAAGACCTCCATGCCTTTCCACGCAGCCTTGTGGTTCCATAGAGGCTGGGGCTCCCAAGTGCACCCAGATACAGTGAACACAGTCCCTGGGCTGTCAAGGGACTGTTTTGTAGGAAGAATGTGAGATTTTGCTTAGTACTTACATTCACTACAGACTTCAACTGTATTCCTTTTATGATTTTTTTCCAGACCAAAGCACTATAATAAACTGTTTCAGTAAGTTTCCTATTATAAAACTTATATTTAACCAAAGAACAGATGATTTAAATATGTGCCAGAGAGATATTTAATCGAAGTCATTACAAGAAAAGAATGGAAACCAGTATTAAAAATACATTTCAGTCACTTGAAGTTTATAGGAAAGTGAAGTTGCTCAGTCATGTCCAACTCTTTGCGACCCCATGGACTGTAGCCTATCAGGCTCCTCCGTCCATGGGATTTTCCAGGCAAGAGTGCTGGAGTGGATTGCCATTTCCTTCTCCAGGGGATCTTCCCAACCCAGGAATCGAACCCGGATCTCCCTCATGGCAGGCAGACGCTTTTACCGTCTGAGCCACCAGGGAAGCCCCTAGTGAAGTTTTTATGCTGCTGCTGCTAAGTCGCTTCAGTCGTGTCTGACTCTGTGCGACGCCATAGACAGCAGCCTACCAGGCTCCCCCGTCCCTGGGATTCTCCAGGCAAGAACACTGGGGTGGGTTGCCATTTCCTTCTCCAATGCATGAAAGTGAAAAGTGAAAGTGAAGTCGCTCAGTCGTGTCCAACTCTTAGCGACCCCATGGACTACAGCCCACCAGGCTCCTCCATCCATGGGATTCTCCAGGCAAGAGTACGGAGTGGGGTGCCATTGCCTTCTCCAGAAGTTTTATAGGCAATGCTTATAATGATCTGAAAGCCAAGTTCCTATCTCCAGTTTAGTGATTTTTATAAATTTACATCTTTAAGCACTATAACATATTTTTATACACCTAGAATCACACATAATAGACTCTACTAACCATGTTTTACCAGTATTCGAAAGGATAACAAGGTAAACAGAGGCAAAATTTTTAAATTTTCCCAGCCTTGTTGAGGTAAAGTTGGCAGGGACTGTATATACTCACATTACACATTGTGATGCTGGTTTGTGTTGTAAGGGGCCCAACACGAAAAGGTTTAATGTGCTATCCAGATCAGAGCCCCCAGGACCAGAGGGGTCCAGAGATATCCAGGACCTTCAGGGCCAACCGCCCCCCTCCAGGGTTTCCATGATTCTTGGGCTTTGAACCATGAGCCTAGGAGTTCAAGTACCTTGAGCTGCATAGTGACTGAGCTACCTTAAATATCAAGGTTTTAAAAATTAACAAAATGTCAAAAATTACCCAAAAATATAAAAGTTTCCTGTTTGTTATAAAGGAATTTGCTCTGCCCATCAGTATTCTCACAGCATCACCTAGTGGAGCTTTGATATAAGAGCACTCTAGAAAATTTAAAAGATGGAGATTAAGATTATGAAACAAGCCACCACATTCTAAAGGCACTTTTTTCTCCATGTTTTTGTTGTTTTTCGAGCAATTGATGATGCACGTCTTCACATGATTATAATTTCAATGTGTTAAGTCACTAAGTAATGTCCAGCTCTGCGACCCCGTGGGCTGCAGCATGCCAGGTTTCCCTGTCCACTATTTCCCAGAGTTTGCTCAAACTCACGTCCATTCAGTGACGGACATCCAACCATCTCATCCTCTGTTGCCTCCTTCTCCTCTTGCCCCCAATCTTTCCCAGCATCAGGGTCTTTTCCAGTGAAACTGGATAAAAATAAGTGTGGGAGTCATTCACAAAATCATTCTTTCATATTAGCATGAAAATAAAGATACTCTGAATTTTTACTTTTTTGCTGTTTTGTAAAAAAGTAAACACAGAGATTAATTTTTTCTTCATATTTTTAGAAAGACTAGAAGTGAAACAATGTAGTATTTTGAGACAATGTTAATATTGTAGTATTTCTTTGGGGATTATCGCAATTTAGTGTAAAATAGCATAGTGACCAACCTAGACAGCATATTAAAAAGCAAAGACATTGCTTTGCCAACAAAGGTCTGTCTAGTCAAGCTATGGTTTTTCCAATAGTCATGTATGGATGTGAGAGTTGGACTATAAAGATAGTTGAGCACCAAAGAATTGATGCTTTTGAACTGTGCTAATGGAGAAAAACTCTTGAGAGTCTCTTGGACTGCAAGGAAATCAAACCAGTCAATCCTAAAGGAAATCAGTTCTGAATATTCATTGGAAGGACTGATGGTGAGGCTGAAACTCCAATTCTTTGCCCACCTGATGTGAAGAGCTGACTCATTGGAAAAGTCCTTGATGCTGGGAAAGATTGAAGGCAGGAGGAGAAGGGGACGACAGAGGATGAGATGGTTGGATGGCATCACCGACTCAATGGACATGAGTTTGAGTAAACTTCGGGAGTTGGTGATGGACAGGGAGGCCTGGCGTGCTGCAATCCATGGGGTCGCAGAGAGTCGGACACGACTGAGCAACTGAACTGAACTGAGCATAGTCATGTGAAGTTTTAAACTGAAGTTTTATAAGAAGTAGATCTTCGGAGACATTGCTCCAGATAAGGAATGTATTCAGGAGGACCCTTCTGTCTCAGTTGCTATGTGGGTGGCTGTTTCCAGTTGAATGTTATGAAGGTCATTGCCCACAGATGTTCACAAGCTCCACACAGTACTCCTGTGTGCTCCATGCCTTGTGAACCTCCAGGGAGACTCTGTGACTTCAAATAAAATACATAGCTTTCTGTTGTGCTCTTTGTAATTTCGCCATTTCCTTTTCATCACAGTGGTCATTCTCAGATTGCTTTTGAATCTGAATTTTTCAAGTAGCTATTAATATAATTACTTGTTCATGTGTCTCTCTTATGCTTTTACACTTCTCTCTCTCTTTCCAGACAAGAGCTCTGTGTCAACTCTCTATGTGCCTGGACTTCTTACAGAAATGAAACAGTCTATCAAATCATTGTGAGGTGATGTGGAAACAGCTGTCACTAGGCCACTTCAGGTGCATAAACAGTGTACATTTATAAAGCGTGTTGGACATGAAGTCTGTATATGACTGAAGATGAAACTTTACAATTAAGCTACTGCTGCATTCCAATTTTAAAGTGGCATTATATTAATTGTTTAGATTGCTGTTTAAAAAAAATGAAAATCCCAAGTCCTATGTTGGTATCTAAACTCATGTTCATTAACTCACCCAACACATCCATTTAACATCACTATACACAGATGAGACCAGTAGGATAACGTGCCTTCAAGGACTTCAGTGGAACAGTAGGAACATTAAGATTGCAAAAGGAAAGAAAAAAAGGCTAATTATTTCAATGATGTAATCATGAAAAACCCAGTATGACAACAAACGGAAAGGTTTCCGAGACCCGGATAACCTACCGGAAGCCTAGGAAGACGTTAGGGAAGTGAAGGGGCTGCCATCCCTACTGCCGACACAGGCTGGAGCTCGCCAGTGTCCAAGTCAGGCAGCCAAGGAAGTTGAGGCCTCAAAACCAATGTGTTTAAACAGCCTTGCTGATTCTACCAATTTTCAAGAAGGTAACTTGAGTATATCTTAAATCCTCTTGGCTGTGAAAGTCAAAGTCAAGTCGCTCAGTCGTGCCCGACTCTTAGCGACCCCATGGACTGCAGCCTACCAGGCTCCTCCGTCCATGGGATTTTCCAGGCAAGAATACTGGAGTGGGGTGCCATTGCCTTCTCCATGGCTGTGAACTTCTTCCTATTTCATGGAAAATGACATTTCTTGACTAAAAGTGATGCAGAGGTGTTGAGGAAAACCAAGAGAACAGTGTGTAAAAAAATGTACTTACATAGCAAGATCACAAATAAGTAGTCACTAGCAGAACGTTTCTATAAAATGTACTGTTTTTGTTCTGAAAATCTGCCCCTGAATCTCAGTTAAGTATGCTCTTCTAGGAAATAAAGATCATCCAAATAATCTTGAAAGAAAACTGAGGAATTTGAGAAGCCAAATAAAAATATAAACATTAAGGATAGGAAAAGTTTCACATCTAGGAAAAATGCAAAAGATAGCTCTAGATGGTTTTCATTAATATAATAAATGTTTAAAATATGACAGGGTGGGGAGGAAGGTGGAAGGGAGGCTCAGGATGGAGGGGACACATATATACCTATGGCCGATTCATACTGACGTGTGGCAGAAACCATCACAATATCATAAAGTAATTATCCTCCAGTTAAAATATATAAACTTTTTAAAATATACCTTGAATTCAACATCTTAAATTCATGATGAACATCATATTGAATAAACTGACAACAGAGATTCTTGGGTTTATTTAATAGAAATAAGGTGTTACATCACAAAATTCAGAATAAAAGGCTCCAAAGAGAAGTTAAGCTCTGGGGGATGGGTGAGGAAAGGAAAGGTTAGCATTGGCCTTCTGAGACTCCGGGACCCTGGGCTCTAAAATCTTGAGTGCCCATCAAAAGATGACAGATGCATGTACTGTCGTTTTAAACTTTATATATGTCAAGACTATTGTCAGCATTAGAATGCAAATTTGAGATTATTCTGGATTTCCAGTGGGATGTTTTTAGGATGACGTGACATGCCTAACCTCTATTCTCTGTTTTGGACTTCAAGTCAATTGTATGTCATAAGCTTATAATATACTTATATCCTTGTATAAAAAAGATGATGACTGGGTAAGTGGACATAGCATGTGCACATAGTGGAATGTTATTCAGCCCTAAAAAGGAAGAGCACTGGTGAATATCAGAATTTTCTTCTGTTGCTGGGCACTTGGGTTGCTTCCATGTTCCAGCTGTTGTGAAAGCATTGCTGTGAATAAGCTGGGGCTTTCAAGAGAGCTGCTGTCTGAATCATGTCCACAGACCAAGTAATCACTATAGAAATGAACCTGGAAACATGAAATCATGCATACACATCCCAGAAGGATTTCTAGTCAAGCCTACCATGTCCTTGGGATTCCCAGAGGGAAATAAAAAGATACCCAGAGTGAGCACAAGGCTGGTGAGGTTGAGAAGACAGTAACAGAGCTATGTCAGGAGCAGTTAAATGTATTCTCAGGCGACCACTCTCAGGATCCTACGGGAGAAGCACCTGACCTCACCTTGGGGGGTGTGGACAGGGTGCTGTGATGGCCAGTGCAGACATGCATAAGGGCTGACCTTCCATGACCTTTCTGGACAAGCCCCCAGCACACTGAGGGTGCAGGATGAACACACACGTGTCTCAAGTCCAGAACGAACGATCTGGATGAGACAGAAGCACGTGTGTGAACCACACCAGTCATGCTGTTGGAGGCATGTGCTGTGGAGAGGACACATTCCAGTAAGGAGGGCTTCCTGGAGGAAGTGCTGTTTTTAAGCTGAATTCTGAAGATTGAGTAGGCATTTCCCAGAGGTCAAGAAAGGCAAATCCTATTTCACGCAGAAATGGAATGTTTCAAGCTCTTGCCATCAAGGAGAGCAAAGTAAACTTAAGAAATCCCAGGTGAAACGTGGCTGCAGCAGATCATGGAGTGGGGAGGGAGGACACCAACAGAGGAAGTAGGGGAGGAGGCTCCTGCAGAGCGTTGTTCCCATGCAGACGAGATCTATCCTGGTGGCTGTGGGGTCACCAGAGGGTTTTAAGCACAGAAGGGTTATCATGAGATATAAAATCTAGAAGTATCATTCTGGCTATAGGAAAGAACATTGCTTAAGGTTTGCAGAGTTGTGAGCAGGACAGAGCTTTTGACACTGGGGGTGGAGCAGAGGTCAGGGATGATCAAGGCCAGACTGCCAATGGAGGGGCGTGAATCCCCCCAAGGACCCAGGCACTACTGGACAAGTTAATACAGAAGAGTAAGGCAGGGGGGCATTGCCATCTCTTTGGTTCTGGATGGAGAAACTGGACCACAGATGAGGCCATGCATTCAGCGGGGAAGCCCAGAGGGGTCGACCAGAAGGACCGGAGGTGATTGCATTTGCATTTGTGGGTTTTCCCATCCTCATACCCTGAATGCTCTTAGATGGGCAAGAAACAGTGCTGGGGCAGTCTACTCAGATAAAATGTCCTCAGATTTCCCAGGCAATGATGAGTAATCCACCAAAAAAATAGGGAATCCGCATATAAGCAGGAAGCTCTCACATCTCAAACTATAGTTTTCTCCCTTCCTGACCTTATGCCTTGGTCCTCAGCCCCATTCCATCACCAGTGTCTGATTTCCCTGCCAGGAGTTAGACCAAATGCATCATTATACTGGGATCTAAGCTCACTCTATCTGTGTTTTCTCACAGTACATCACATGGGAAGAGAGTATGTTGGTCCACATGCCTTCCACCAAGGGGGGATTTTTTAAATTACAATCATAAGTCTTTTTTCCTCAAATCCATACTTAACAATTAAATATTTTTCCCTTTTAGTGGTTTGTTTTTGTTGTTCATGCCATTTTCAACTCTTCCAAGTTTTGTTTTAAAAAGTATTTCTTGTTAAGTTAGGGGACAACTCCTTTCACTGGCCCATGTAGATTTTAATAAGCAAACCACAAAGGTACAGGATTTTTTTCTGGAGAGGTTTTGGAGTTTGAGGAGACTAATCATGAAATATGCATTGTAGCGGAGGTTTCAAAGCAATGCCCAATCTGTATGCAAAATCCCAGTCTGCATCAGATACAAAGTAATTCAGGGGAAAAAATAGGACATTGCAACCACAGAGATCTCTCCCAGGTAGCCTTCTGGGACCCATGAATCAGCTCTGAAACTGTGCTCTGGGCTACAACTTGGCATACCCAGCCGAAGATTCTGAGCATTCCTTTTACCAAATGTGAAAAAATACAGCCAAGTTTTTTAAGTGAGAAAGGGAAGAAAAAGAACGGATTGCTTTGAAATGCTTTTTGACTCAGTTATAATTCAAAACCAGCCTCAATAGCTACTCTCTTGATAGCATAGCTTGTAGCTCAATCTTCAAATCCTCATTTTTTTGGACAAAAGTCACAGAACTGGCCATCACTTACCGCAAACACATAAAGCAATGCATGTCCCTGTGGAGCATGTGTGCTTAGCTTTAAAACTAAACTCTGCAGCAAATTACCTTTCTTTAAGGTTAATGACAACTTTCTTAGCCTGAAAATAGAAATGTCTTCTTGATGTTACTAAAGCATGTACCACATTGTTTCGCCTTCAATCACAGAAGTTCTGGGGTCCCCTCTGCCTGCCATGGGCACCATCAACCTCAGGAAAGCCAACAACAGCATCTGGTGGGTAGGCTCCATGTCCAGCCACTGGAATCCGAATTTCCACATGATTGGCCCAGACCTGTTTCAAAAAATGCTCGTTCCTGTGATGCTGTGAGGTAGAAGATGGCACCTTCCAAACCCCACCAGTTATCAGATTTCTCTTTAGAGATTAAAATAAAGACACAGATCCTAGTGCTCACTGCAGCCTGAATCACAACCTCTGGTGTTGTGACCCTGAATGAGCGTTTATTAAGACTGATGCTTTGGGATCATCCCTGAAGACAGGCGAGTGGATAGTTATGGTCAGTCTTTACTCTGATGAACTTAGAAGTTAATGGCAAAGGAGGTGTTTTCATACAAATAAGCAGGTCAGTACAATTCCCTGTGTCTCACGAGTGTCTAAGAGGGGCACCTAACCCGCACCGGAGGGATGGGGAAGTCAGTGACGCCCCTCATGACAGCAGGGACTGTGGGGGAGGGACAGCGAGGTGGTGCTGACCTGCCTGCTCCCCCCGGTGGGGTCGCCTCCCTGTCTCTGCATGTCCACTCTGTGAACAGCAGCAGAGGGCTTATAACAGGCCTATGATGTCTTCTGTCATTTCTTTGTCTCTTGTTAAAAATCACAAAATTAGTATCTATAATATAGTTCCTTTTAATATCAGCAAACCTGTCTTTCACATTCTACCTGTATATATATTTTATATGATGACAATCAATAATTATCTAATAATAATAAAGTTTACTTCTGGGTGATAAAGGGGCTTCCCTGGTTGTTCATATGGTAAAGAATCTGTTTGCAATGGGGGAGACCAAGGTTCAATCCCTGGGTTGGGAAGATCCCCTGGAGAAGGGAAAGTCTACTGACTCCAGTACTCTTGCTGGAGAATTCCGTGGACAGAGGAGCCTGGTGGGCTGCGGTCCATGGGGCCGCAAAGAGTCAGACACGACTGAGAGACCGTCCCTGTCACCTGTCTGGGTGATAAAAGGCTGCCAGTACCAGGGAAGTAACCTGATGAGTAGTCAGGAGGGTGGGTGTTGGGGCCTCCTTGTCTGGGCACCTGCTGCTTCAGGCAGAAGTGATTTCCATCCCTTCCTGCCTTTGGTGCTGGCCTCCTTGGGTTAATTGCTGGTATTGTGTTAATGAGACTCCTGTAACTGCATTCGTCACCGATGAACCGACTCTGACAGTTGCTTTAACCAGGTCGGCCTGTTCAGCCTCAGCTACTGCTGTTCTCATGCTGACTTGTCAAGGGGCTCGCAGTCTGACCCCAGTGTTTTCAGATTTTAAAGTTCAAGAGCTAAAGGTACATTCATCGGATTTGATAAATGAAGGCAAAACTGGCCCTCTCCTTTGCTGTTACAAACTTTTGAGATCTCTGCACCATATGAAGTAATGAAGTATTTGTCAACACGTAAAATGCTGGAGGAAAGAACCCTTCTTTCTCTTCTGGGGAGCCCTCCGCTGTTGTCTTCCCACCTGCAGTGACTGCAGGAAGGAAGTTTCGAGTAGATGTTGATGATCTCCAGCGTCTCTGTGCAGCTTCTGGTGAGTCTCCTTGGACCGAGAGATGTAGAGCTATTGACAGCAGGTGAACAGGGAACAAGGCGACCTGGGTCCTGGGAGCCGGCGCTCGGGAGCTGTCCGTGGTCCTGAATCCACGTTGCTGCCAAGTCTCCCAAGACGGGTTGATTGGCCGCTTTGCTGTTTCTGCTGCTGGGAAGGCCTCTTTATGTCCTCCTTGCTCTAGTTCTCCATCCAGATTAAAGCCTTAAAGCCAGGCATCCACACTCCACAGAGCCGCTCCACCCCACCTAGGAGCCCAGACGTGCAGGAGCCTGTGTACCTGTGAGTGCTTGGTCTACCCGTGGCACCTGGGCTGAGAATGTGGGCTTGCATTTCAAGGTGATTGGCGCTCAAGCCCAGTCTCCACCCTGTGAGAGATACACAGCAGACAGGTGGGTGGACTCACTCTCCTTTTGTGAGTGTGTTTCTGCAGGCGGAGCCAGAGAAGATGCTGGCCCCACGTGACTTCCCTGTCCTGGGGGAAGGGGAGAGGCAGAGGCAGAGAGACAAAGAGTCAGAAGAGCAGTAAGAAGGAGCAGAGAGAAGCAGAGAGAGAAGAGACAGAGACAGAGGGCAGAGAGCCAGAGGAAGGGAAGGACAGAGAGATAGTGAAAGGAGGGAGGGAAGGAGAGGAGGCAGAGGAGCAAGCCTGTAACTGTGGAAATCCTGTGATGTGGAAACCATGCTAAATGCTGTATGTGAGCACAGGAGCACCTCTGCCTGGAAAGAAGCTGGCCTAAAGCACCCCCGAAATATGCCTCTTTGACTTAAAAGCTATTGTGAGCCCTTTTCTTCCTGGGAGCAGAGAGAAGCCCAAGGGAGGCCATGCACTCTTCCAGAGAAAAGGAAGGCTCCATCACCAGGACACAGCTGAGATCTAGGGGACCCTGTGCCTGACCATGTTGACCCTCCCTCTCTTCCCTGTCCCCAGTTCAGTGGCTGCTTCCCCGCCTGTCTCCTCATCACCCCAACATGAAGCTCACAGCTTCAATTAGAGCCATGGTTTTCAAAGTCTTCTGTGAAACCAAGACATGCTTCTGTGCATTGTGAGATTTGGCAGCTGTCTTGATGGGCTTCAGCTGCACGCACAGTCATCCCACCCTGCCTTCCCCATCCTTCAGAGCTGAATTGTGTAAAGAGAACTATTTCCCCTCAGCTCCCCTCTTTTGCACGTGGGAGTCCAGGTTCTTTGCAGTCTGTGAATGAGCAGTACTCTGGGGCTGTCTGTTGGCATCTTAGGCCCCTTTTCTTTCCCCAAGGCAAGTGCCACTGCTCTGCCCCAGGATGGAGTCCCTACCGCTCAGCCAGGCTGACACCACCATGAGCCTGAGGACCCTTGGTTCTTTAAAAAATTAACTGCCTGTAGATGGAACCTGACAGCTGTGACCTGCCTGGGGTCTGTGAAATGCCAGCCAAGAACCCACCACCTCTGACAGCTTATGGAGGGGCCACGAGTGGGGAGTCCTAAGGATTCTGATCTGGGTCCAGATTCTCTGGTGAATCTCCCAGCTTTCCTAAGCCTCTGAAGGGATGGCTCAGGTGGCATGCATGAAGCCAACAGAGCATCAGGCAGCTCATAAGCATGAAAGAAATCACACCTATGTATCTGCACATTGTATCTATTCTCTGGCTAATGGCAGATACCTCATGGTCCATGTTACTATGTAGGCTCATCAGGATGTGCTCAGTGGGCTGAAATGGATAATACATGTTCACATTTGATGGTTCTCCTCACAGAGCAGAAGTTGGGGGCAGGCAGATGCTGCTAAGATCCTGGACTCATGCAGCTATTGTCATCATTTACAAGTAACATTTTATCTTTATTAGAAGTTTTTACACAGTAGTTTGGGAAACTTCAGGAAAAAATAAAGCAGATGAATTAGAAAGGGCAGCTCTAAGAATTGAAGGTCACTCAGTTGTGTCTGACTCTTTGCAACCCCATGGACTATACAGTCCATGGAATTCTCCAGGCCAGAATACTGGAGTGGGTAGCCAATCCCTTCTCCAGGGGATCTTTGCAACCCAGGGATCGAACCCAGGTCTCCCCCATTGCAGGTGGATTCTTTACCAGCTGAGCCAAGAAGAAAGCCAGCAAGGGCAGCTAACTAATACCAAGGATAACAGCTGGTTTGGGGGGAGATTAACATCTGTTTCAGTGCCATACACACCCAGAGTGCTTATTCACATCCTAAAAACTGCACAGAAAGCATCCTGGACTGTGAAGGCCAGTGTGCAGCAGCTGCACATCCCAGGCTATGGGGCGGCTGCCAACCAGGAACCCAGGTGTGTCTGTCCCTGCAGCGCTGACCCTGACACCCGGGCCGTGATGCTCTTGAACCACCTTCACTGAAATCACAAATGGAACTGTCTGGTGATTCTAATAAAAAAAAACCATAAAATAAAAATATCAAGAGAAAAATTGACTTAACAACAGAATTGGTCAGAACCGTTTAAAAAGCCAGCACAGGGAGAAACTGGGAGGAAACATTACCCCACGTGGCACTGGGCCCAAAACGGGCTTAATAAACATCATCTGATGCAGGTGCTGATAAGAGAAAATTTCATAAAACATAGAACACAATATCCAGCTAGCGCTGTGATCTGACTTCCTGATGGAGCTCCATTATCTTTTGTTTTCCTGGAACTTTGACTTGAGCTGAGGAGTTTAGGGCAGAAACAGCAACAACAGATCCCAAGATGGAGCCTCCTGTACATGAACCGAGAACGTCCAGATGTTCAGGCTGGATTAGAAAAGGCAGAGGAACCAGAGACCAAACTGTCAACATCCGCTGGATCATCGAAAAAGCAAGAGAGTTCCAGAAAAACATCTATTTCTGCTTTATTGACTATGCCAAAGCCTTTGACTGTGTGGATCACAACAAACTGTGAAAAATTCTGAAAGAGATGGGAATACCAGACCACCTGACCTGTCTCTTGAGAAATCAGTATGCAGGTCAAGAAGCAACAGTTAGAACTGGACATGGACCAATAGACGGGTTCCAAATCAGGAAAGGAGTATGTCAAGGCTATATACTGTCACCCTGCTTATTTAACTTATATACAGAGTACATCATGAGAAATGCTGGACTGGATGAAGCACAAGCTGGAATCAAGATTGCAGAGAGAAATATCAATAACCTCAGATATGCAGATGACACCACCATTATGGCAGAAAGCAAAGAACTAAAAAGCCTCTTGATGAAAGTGAAAGAGGAGAGAGAAAAAGTTGACTTAAAACTCAACATTCAGAAAACTAAGATCATGGCATCTATTCATGGCAAATAGATGGGGAAACAGTGACAGACTTTATTTTCTTGGACTCCAAAATCACTGCAGATGGTGACTGCAGCCATGAAATTCAAAGACACTTGCTCCTTGGAAGGAAAGTTATGACCAACCTAGACAGCATATTAAAAAGCAGAGACATTACTTTGTCCACAAAGGTCCGTCTAGTCAAGGCTATGGATTTTCCAGTGGTCATGTATGGATGTGAGAGTTGGACTATAAAGAAAGCTGAGTGCCGAAAAATTGATGCTTTTGAACTGTATAGTGTTGGAGAAGACTCTTGAGAGTCCCTTGGACTTCAAGAAGATCCAACCAGTCCATCCTAAAGGAAATCAGTCCTGAATATTCATTGGAAGGACTGATGCTGAAGCTGAAACTCCAACACTTTGGCCACCTGATGGAAAGAGCTGACTCATTGGAAAAGACCCTGATGCTGGGAAAGATTGAAGGTGGGAAGAGAAGAGGGCGAAAGAGGATGAGATGGTTGGATGGCATCACCAACTCGATGGACATGAGTTTGAGTGGACTCCGGGAGTTGGTGATGGACAGGGAGGCCTGGCGTGTTGCAGTTCATGGGGTTGCAAAGAATCAGACATGACTGAGTGACTGGACTGAACTGGAGATGGAGCCTGACATGTGGTATGAGTTTCTGTGCTTGTGTGTAGTCACTCAATCATGTCCTACTCTTTGTGACCCCATGGACCATATCCCGCTGGGCTCCCCCATCCCTGGGATTCTTCAGGCAAGAACATTGGAGTGGCCTGCCATCTCCTCCTCCAGGAGCTCTTGTCAACCCAGGGATCAAGCCTGGTCTCCTGCATTGGCAGGCAGATTCTTCACCACTGAGCCAATGGGGAAGGCCAGGTGCTGTGTGAGGTGGGTCATTAAAGGCACCTGTAGGAAGGGACATCTCAGAGCACTGGAGAGCCATGGCTGCGGGCAGGGATGCTGCGTCAGACATCTTGGTGAATCCGAAGTTCTACCCAAGTGGAAACATCTGCAGGGCCAGACCCAAAACACCAAGCAGCCTCAGCAGTCAGGCCTGGATCAGGGGCAACCTCGTGGCCAGGCACTGCAGGGACAGACACTTCTGACCTGGCCGCTGCCCTCAGACATTAGGACGCTGAGTGACGGCTGCCCACCGGTCCCCACCTGCTCTCCCCCACTCACCACACGGTCCCCTGCAGGGTGTTTCATGAAAATGAGCTTGAAGGCTTGAGTGTCTTTAGGCTGAAAGCAGAAGGCCTGACCTTCCATGACTGGACCACAAGGGCACAGGGTCTGAGGTCTCCTTGATGTCTGGTTTGCCGTAAATGAAAATTCTGGTATTTTCAAAAATAAATGAATGCTGGTTTGGTGGAACCATATTTTAGTCTCTGAAGAAATAAAGCTTCAGGCACAATAGGCAAAACTCTTGAACGGATTGAACTCAATCACCTTTAAAGTCAGTTCTGTAAGTTGGTGCTTATCCAGAGACCATAGTCATCAGCCTTTCTGCTGGATGAATATGGATCATGTGTCTCCTTCTCGACTCTGATAATGTCCTGGTCACATCAGGATGATTTGTGGAGATAAGTTTTAAATACTCTTTTGGGTATTAGAAGTATTGACTTAGAATTTATGATAATATCGGAATCAGCTTATAAAAATATATTAGAAATGACATACCCAGGAATTAAATGAATCCACTGATAAATAAAAAGTTATTGACATCCACTGCTCAAAAGAGTCACTTGGGCCCTTTCTTATCAACACAGAATCCAGACAGGTGCTAATAAAAACATCTTCTGTAGTCAACATACTAGGCTTTGGGGAAGAGGGAAAACAAACCTGTTTTAGACCTAATATTTCATGATTGATTACTAGAAAGGTTGATACAGTTCTCTTTCCCATTTCTTTAAATACTGGAGTTATGCTTTAAGGTGATGAGTTCAGTACTTTATTTCTTCAGATTGTTCGGCATGTGACACAGTTCTCTAGTTAAACTATTTAATAGCACTTCACATAAAACGTCAACACTGGTGTCCAGCTCTGAACAAAGCTGTGGACAGGGAGTTTCTCCCTAGCATCAGGGCTGTGTCCTTTCTTTGGCCGAGACTCCTGTCCTTAAGGCCCCCATGGGCCCTCCTGCCCACGTGTCCACTTGGATCCCCTCACCAGGACGTTCCTGACCTGACTCGGGGACCCTGCCAGCTTAGCCTGTGATGATGGTTTGGTTTCTAAGTAACCCACATGCATTCTCTTCCCAAGAGGAACATGTCTGTCTTTTCACAGCCCTTCTGAACCATCTACGTCATCAGGACTCCAGAGTTCTCACAGATCTTCAATTTAAACTATGCAATGCTCTGCCTACCCTAAACTTATTAGAAATGATTGAGAGTTCTATTCAATTTTCTAATTTGCTCTGGTCTCAGGCCTCTGGAATTTCATTTACTATCCAAAAAAAAAAACATTTCTAAGATCAAACAACCTTTTCCTAGAGCACCATGTCTATATATGTAAATGACAAATTTCTTCTGCCCTTGCAAATTGACCCTTCAGAAATACTTACCATTCCAATCAATAACAAGCTTGTGCAGTGGAACTAAGTATAACAATTTATATCACTTGTCAAAAATGGGCTGGTATAACCTGGTTCGAATGTAAAAGAGTATAACCATTGTGTACCAGAGTATGGAGATTCCTCAAAAAACTTAGAATTACCATGTGACCCAGCAGTTTCATTTCTGGATATTTATCCAAAAGGATTCAGAGCAGGCCCTGGAGGAGACACCTGTGCCCCAGATTCATGGTGCTCACAACAGCCGGAGATGGACGCAACACAAGCCCACGGACAGACACACAGCCCTCCACATCAGAGAATATCGTGAAGCCTTAAGAAAAAGGGAGCTCACGTGACATGATGCAACATGTATGAGACTCGGGAACATTGCTCAGAGAAATAAGCCAGTCCCCAGAGAGCCAACCCTTCAGGTTTCCCCTTCTGAGAGGTTAACCCTGGAGGAGTCCATTTCTTAAAGACAGAAGGATGCCGCATGCCAGGGCTAGGGAGGGATGGAAGAGCATCTGTGTTTAGTGGGAAGAAAGTGTCACTCTTGCGAGATGGAAAAGATGTGGAAATCTGTTTCCCAACAATAAGAATGTACTTGATTAACATGACTGAATTGTGCACTTAAAAATGGTCACGTTGGTAAACTGAATGTGTGTTTTTCACCATAGTTTTAAACATGTGCTCCTGTACCCTTATCCACAGGAGTGAACAATTAAAATTTAGAGACCTACTTGTAGGTATTTGGAGTCTGGCGGATTTAGAGTTAAAAAGTTGGAAGTTTGGGAGAGCTAGCAGTTTATCAGAACCTCTTTCTTAAATAAGCCACATAAGCTGTCATTCTTTATGGGACCTTTTTTTTTTATTCCCTTTAAGCATGGCCTTGAGTTTTGGTGTGGGGGAGAATATGTGAATGTTGAATCAAAGATGCATTACTGGCATATTTTATGAAGATTCCCTACAACCCTATAAAGCACCACCGGGTTGGGGGGGAGTTTACTTTTATTCTGCTTGACAGGGAGCTAGGCAGCAAGGTTTCCAGTCAAAACAGACATTGTTAGAAAAAGTAATCATCTTGGTCCAACACTCCCTCCTGCTTTCAGAGTTGGGCAAAGATGTCCCTTCAGAAGGCGCAGTACTGGTCCACCTCCCAAACGCAATGAGCTGAGGCACCGGTGAGTAACGATGACAGATGATGAAATCGCGTGGAGACCATACAGCCGCCCGGGCCTGGTGATGGAGATGCTGTGATGGGGTGCCTCCACCTTCGGGTGGAGCTGTGACGGAGCTGGGGGAAGCCGGCAGCCTGGGGGACAGCGCACGTAGGAACCCCGCTGACTGCAGCCGGTTGTCCTTGGACCACAGCCCGCCAACTCAAGCCCCGCCCGCCCGCGCTGGGAGCTGCCGGTGACTCTGCTGTTTTCCCCCTCGCTGACCAGCCCCAACGCGCTGGCCTGCCGGCACCCAGGGTCTCCGTGTGAGGACCCTGTGTCAACTCTCCAGACGTCATGGCCAGCCCACCTGGCCCAGGGAAGCCCCCCCACCCAGAGAGCAGTCGGCATCCTCACCTTCCTCCACCCGGAAGACCACAGGTACTCACGGCCCGGGGAGAAGCCGGGAGGTCTCTGTGAGGGCCGGGTGCTCACCGCCAGGCTGCTCTGCTACTCCCGCCGCGTGCCTGGTGGGAGCCTGCAGCCTCGGTCCCCGAGGAGGGAGACGACCACCTCCCTCCTGCCCCGTCCCTGGACAGGAAGGAGCACACCCGGGCCAAGAGAATAGGGCCAGCTCCTGGCGGGGACAGGGCCAGCAGCGGCCGCATCAGGGTCCAAAGGGCACGTCTGTACCCGGTGATCCCGAAACCAAGGCAGAAAGAATCTCACATGCACCTTCCGGACAACGTCCCTGCCTGTGTTGCATTGCTTAATTAGCCAAGCAACTTAGAAAAGCGTGTTCACAGCAGTTATGATGAAGGGCAATGCTGGATGACAGTTTTGGTCCAGTTAACTGCCCCCATCCCATTTGCCCTGCTGACATCCTGGGAGACCTCTCCTCCCGGAAGCACTGAGCTGACGGCCCTCCTTTCCTCGCTCCTCTCACAAACAGGAAGGACTCTGCGTTCAGTGTCTGAGGAATGAACGGCTCCAGAATGAAGCCTCGCGGGTTCCCCCAGGCTCTGAAGGCTGATGACACAGTACCGCTTCCAAGAGGGCTCCTCTGGGATGAGCAGGGAGCTCTCTCTTCAGCATCCATTAATGCCCAATACCCTGAAATGCTTATTTTTGCTTAAATTTCATCAAAGAAAGTGCTCTTTTCCAAAGATCCATTTAAAAAAAATAAAGGGGAGAAACACTTTATTCCTTTATATGCAGAAAACAAAACCTTACCCTATATGCTTCACCTTCCTAAACACCCAAGTACTTCAGAATACAGTCATCTGGACACCTGGGTGTTCACAGTTGAAGTCCATCAGCTGCTAACCCAACAAAACAAGTTTCTCCCTCTGAAACTCCCTGGCCAGACTTGCAGGGGTAAAAATACGCCGCCTGATTCAAGCAGAGCACTGTGGACAGAAAGTCTTTGAATTCCGCAGAGGAAGTCCTGGCCTGCAGTGGGGCCCTTCCGCTGCGAAACACAGGGCAAGAGCGTCACCTGGTGGTTGGATCAGGTGTTGCGTGCTTGTTGTCGAGGCTCCGTTCCCATCCTCACTCTGTCGGGTGTTTGGTTTAGTCACTCAGTCGTGTCAGACTCTGCAACCCCATGGACTCCTCTGTCCATGGGATTCTCCAGGCAAGAATACTGGAGTGGGTTGCCATTCCCTTCTCCAGAGGATCTTCTCTTTCTATTAAATAGCTGGAGGAGGAAATGGCAACCCACTCCAATATTCTTGCCTGGAGAATCCCATGGACAGAGGAGCCTGGTGGGCTCTGGTCCATGGGGTCTGCTGCAGCGCCCAAGCCGCAGAGGACGGGGTCCCTCGACCACCTGGGAAGACATGGTGCAGAGATGGCACTGCAGCCTGGCCTCACCAGCCCTGTGCACTCACCACCTCCCACATTGCACTCCTGATTCTTAGGCGACAACAAGCAAGGCCCCGTCTTCTGGACCAGTTCAGTGGATGGCATCTCGTGTATGTCTCCTGGGGTGCGGGGGCGGTGGGGCGGGGGAGATGGACTGACTGGCACTGGTCGATACGTTCGCATCTTATTTTCTCCAACTCTTCTCATAGCACTGGTCCTGTTGTATTCTAGGCATCTATGCATTTGTTTTTTAGGTATTTATATGCCTGTTTCTCCCAGTGAACTGTGACCTCCTTCTGGCCATATATCAAGGCTGTATAATTTTTTGAGCCTAAAAATAATGTCAGAGTAACAAGCAGCCACCATCCATTAACTGTGCGCTCTGTGCCCAGAGCTGTGCCATTTTGTTTTGGTTTTCTGGGCCCCGAGCTGCAGCACAGCTGTGGGCCTCAGTTTGCAGGTTTGGATCAGAAACCCAGGGCCTGACTCACTACCCAAGACCCCAGCTGAGCCAGGGCTGGACGGCCAGCCTGCCCACCGGCCAGTGGAGTCAGTTCCAGTGGCTGTTTGTCTGCCCAGTCTCCTGAATTTGAATAATTCAAAGGGCTCTTACACAGAAGGGCAGTTATGGTATTGTGTTTTTCCAGAAGCAGAACAAGACCAAGGGGTGGGAATTACAGAAAAGCAGCTTTCATGTGGATGTGAGAAGCCAGTCCAAAACAATGGCACTTCCCTCTAATCATCAGACTCTTCCACGTTCCAGACTCAGCTTCCAAGCTGTGACCCCACGAGTGCACACTGGTGCACCTGTGTTCCAGATAAAGCCTCGCCAGCCCAGAGGCCAGGGGGTCACGTGTTCAGTCCCGTGACAGAAACAAACCTACAAAGCCCCAGAGAAAACAGTCGGGTCAGGGTACCCCATAGCTATCAGTGGGTGAGCGGTCCCCAAACATAGCAGGGGGCGATAGGGTCCACTGACTACAAGAAACACGGTGACCCCAACATAACGGCAGTGTGGGGGAAACTGTCTTACACTCGGGTTCTGTGCGTCCATCGAACATGTATGTCACCGTCTGTTTTGCAACCTTGTGTTACAAGTCTTGGTGTGTGTGCTAAACACACTGTTGCTTTTCTAGTTAAAAAGAAAAAAATGTAGTTAACGCCTGCTTCAGATCTTCTGACATGCTATTGTTTTTTTGTTAAAATTATTAAACTATTTCATAAATGCTGCTGCTGCTAAGTCACTTAAGTCGTGTCCGACTCTGTGCGACCCCAGAGATGGCAGGCTCCCCCGCCTCTGGGACTCTCCAGGCAAGAACACTGGAGTGGGTTGCCATTTCCTTCTCCAATGCATGAAAGTGAAAAGTGAAAGTGAAGTCACTCAGTCGTGTCCGACTCTTAGCGACCCCATGGACTGCAGCCTTCCAGGCTCCTCCATCCTTGGGGCTGGTGCACTGGGACAAACCAGAGGGATGGTACGGGGAGGGAGGAGGGAAGAGGGTTCAGGGTGGGGAACACGTGTTGATATATGGCAAAACCAATACAATATTGTAAAGTTAAAAAATAAAATATAAAAAAAAAAACTGTAAGCTTGTTTCATCGCTTATTTTATATTTTGCCTGATCATGTTTCACTTGAGTAACCACACTTATTAGGAAAGAAAAATACAGTAACTGTCCAATCATGCATATACTTTTGTCAAAGATGGCCATGCCAGGACTCATATTAATGAAAATGTCCTAAGGCTGTAAAGTTCCCCTGGGCTGGATTGTATTGAAGCCGAGGAGAAGGTTGCTCCCAGAGGAAGTTCACAGGTGCCCGTGATCGGTGCTCATGGGCACCTACTTCCCGGCAGCCTCTCCTGAGAGGGTGCCCCTCCCTCAGTGTGGCCCTCAGCATGGCAGTGGGTTGTATTTTCCGAGACCTGGATTTAAATGCAAAGATACATCAGTCTGTCTGCCCATCTCAGAAGGAATTTATGAGATTACCTGAATGACTGAATCCTCTCAGAAAAATAAACAGGCCTCGGTTCTCCCGCTTGGGCTGGTGGTGGGGAGAGGGACAGGGTGCTGGAACTGCACACCCCCTTAATTGGATTCTCACGTCACTTAACCTGATTTCCAGGCATCAAGTTCCTGGAGACCAGCTGTCCTTCACGTTCCCATATTGACTTTGATCACTTTTACTTTGTTTTATGAAGTTAAATTCTATCAAGTTTGATAAATGAACATTGTAGAAAAGCCAGGAGCCTCAGTGGCTCTGGAGGCTGGCGGGGCGGGGGGCGCTATATCCATTTCCCCCTTCAGTCCCGGAGTCCCTGTCGTCGGATTTAAGGGAATGTCTGTAGACTCCGCAGTGACCAGGCAGCTCCTGCTTCCTAGGAAGAACGCTTTCACACCCAGGCTGGAAGGGAGGGACTGGCCCGATTCCCTCAGGCGTCCCGGAAGTGTGCAGAGCGCCCCCCCCCCACCCCGCACCCAACCCCCAGAAGCCTCGCCACTGCAGGGGAGGCGGACAGGGGCCTGCTGCATGGATGGGCCCCGAGGGCTGGGTGTTCACAGGAGGTCACACTGGACTGTCCAGGACCCAAGGGACAGCGACGAGCACCTGTATGGTGTTGCAGTGAAGCACATGGGCAGGGGTTAGGGAGCTGGGTCACCCACACCTGCTCCACGTCCTGCTGATGCACAGCAGCAGCCCTTCGGTGACCTGCGCCCGCCGTGGTCAGGAGCACAGGGGGCTCAGCTGGGGCCCGTGACACGGAGGAGAGCAGCCAGGCACACTCAGACCCCACCAGCGTCCACCCTGCCAGGCCTGGGCCTGGCCCCACCCTCATGGTCAAGCCCCACGGTCAGGGGAGGACCTGTTATTCACCAGCATTTGCTTGAGGAGTTAATACTGCACCCGGTTCATCAGAGTGTCCCCTGCTCCAGAGAACACCCGCTTCCTTCTCGCTCGCTGCAGGGGCTGTCACTGCTGCATAACAATCCTCCCCACACAGAGGGCATCCGGGACTCACGGAGGTCCCACCAGCCACGCTGTGCTGCCCCCAGCGGGGCCCCTGCAGGCGTCTGTGGTCACCGGGCAGCATGTGTTAACAAGTGCTAATCATTACAAATGATAAAATGCACTTCGCTTCACTAAACTGCACTTCTGTTCATCAAAACAATAAATTTAGGGAAAAAAATAAGACAGTTAGCCTAGAAAAAAGAGTCCCAACATACATATCTTGGGCTTCCCTAGTAGCTCAGTCAGTGAGGAACCCACCTGCCAATACAGAAGACTAGGGTTCAATCCCAAGGTCGGGAAGATCCACTGGAAAAGGAAATGGCCACCCACGCCAGTCTTCTTGTCTGGAAAATCCCATGGACAGAGGAGCCTGGTGGGCTACAGTCAATGGGGTCACAAGGAGTCAGACATGACTTAATAATGTTCATCAAAAAATCCATTTGGAAAAAATAAGACAGTAAGCCTAGAAAAAAAGAATCCCAACACATAGCTTTAAAAAGACATATATACAGAATGTAAAAAGTACTGGAAATCAGTAATAAACATAACAATCAGTTTAAAAAGTTGTGCTTATTAACCCAAAGTTTACTTTAAAGTCAGTCAGTGATCGCAAGAGGTCACACGTGGGTTTAAGATGCCCACATCCTGCAATGACAAGCATGAGCATCAAGGACCTATTTCTTAAAAGCAGCTGCTACTCCTGAGAAGCATCTCTGCATCCTCAGAAGAAGTAGACAGAGCAGAGAGTGTCCACAAAGGAGTCTCAGACCCGCCTGAGACACAGGCATCGGTGGAAACAGCACTCGCCCCTCTCGGGCAGGGAATCCAGAAGCCTTGTTCACAGTCTCGCCGAGGGAGCAGCAGCTGGCAGAGCAGCTCATCCCCGAGCGCCACTGCTGGTCCCGGTCTGCCTGCTCCCCTTCAGCCGAGTCGCTGCTGGCGCGATGTCCCCAGTGAGGCAGGGGCTGATCACCGGAGCACCGAGGCAGCCTCCAGCCTCGCGCCTCGGGACACCCCACAGTCTGCACTCTTGTGGCTATGTAAACAGGCTGCTGGATCTGGTGGGGTGGGCACCGTAGGGGGACACCTCAATGTCATGGAGTGTGGAGAGACATACAGGCCACAGTAGGAATGTGTGAACAGTATCTGACGTGCCTGTGCGTATATCCAGAGAAAACTCCCGACTCCAGAAGCTACACGCACCCCTGTGCTCACCACAGCACTATTCACAACAGCCAAGACGCGGAAGCAACCTCGGTGTCCATCAGCACAGGGACGGGTAAAGGAGATGGGGTACGTGTATGCAGTGGAGTACTACTCAGGCATAAAAAGGAATGAAATAATGCCATTTGCAGCAACATAGATGGACCTAGAGATTATCATACTAAATGAAATACAGTAAAAAGTGAAAGTGAAGTCACTCAGTCATGTCCGACTCTTTGCGACCCCGTGGACTGTAGCCCACCAGGATCCTCCATCCATGGCATTCTCCAGGCAAGACTCCTGGAGTGGGTTGCCATTTCCTTCTCCAGGGGATCTTCCCGACCCAGGGATCGAACCCAGGTCTCCTGCATTACAGGCAGACGCTTTAACCGCTGAGCCACCAGGGAAGCCCCATAAGTCAAACACAAATACCATATGATATCACTTATATGTGGAGTCTAAAATATGACACAACTGAATTTATTTACAGAACAGAAAGAGACTCACAGACATAGAAAACAAACTTGGATTGCCAAGGTGGGGAGTTGGGGGAAGGATGGTTTGGGAGTTTAGAATTAGCAGATGCAAACTATTACATAGAGAATGAATAAACAAGGTCCTATGGTATAGCACAGGGAATGATATTCAGTATCCATGATAAACCTGTTTAATAGGTTAAAAGTTTAACCCTGAAGCCAGGCTTCTGATCCTGGCTCTGCCACTGACTGGTTCTTTTTCTTGGGCAAAATAATCTGGTTTTGGCTCAGCTTCCGCATCTATAAAGTAAGATGCTTTCAGCACCACCTCTTACAGGAAGTCCTTAGCTTGGGACTAAAAAAGCTAACGCAGTGAGTGGCTGACACGCAAGTTACTGAAGTAGTGTTAAAATATGATTTGGGAGAAGAGCAAGCAGACAGCATCCTCACAGTAAAGCACAACTGGAGAAAAGCTTTTTTCTTTAGCACGATTGTGCGAATTCCACTTAGACTGGGCCAGGGCCTTCCTGCGGGCTGCACATACCTCTACAAGTTTCAAATAGTTTTGTAGAATGTAGTGAACACAAATGGGCTTGTAATAAACTTTACTACAGATACACTGTAAAACTGGGTAAAATTGGTTTTCATTTAAAAATCTGTAGAAAAGTGAAAAGTGACTCCCATGACAAGGAGTAAATTCTTGTCCAAGCAAATAGTATTGAATAGGAAACTGTAACACTTGCTGTTGGCAGATGGCAGATGGTCACACACACACACACACACACACACACACCTATTTATTAAAGAGCTAACATTTTAAATGCCTGCGCATGTAACCTTAGATGCAATAATAATTAAAATACAAGTCACAGATGACAACTCCATAGGTTCAAGAAATAAAGTCTGACACTAATTTATCACTTTCTCACTTAAACTACCTAATAATGAAGGCCGCCTCTGTCATGTCTGAGCCTTGCTGTTTCCATAACGTAGTGGAAAGGAGGAGAGCTTTTTTAAAGGAGTGCTTTGTATCCTCATTCAGAGTCAGTTAAGGAGAGTGAATCCATTCTCGATTTGCCAAAATCTTTTGATATTCAGACCCTGGTGAACCCCTTCAAGCGGCTAAACAATATAATTTAAAAGTGAAACAATGAATCTGTGATGTGGTTTTTATTTAACGGCTGAGATCACACCATGTTGTCTCATTCAATCTGTGATGCAGAGATCACCCTCGCCCAGCAGGCACACCTCTCAAAACACACATGTGTGCGCACACACACACACATAACCATATACAGACACATGCTCATAGGTACACACTCACACAGGCACACTCATACATACACACATATACACTCATATACACACACTCACGCACACACACATACACACTCACTCACATGCACACACACACACACAAGCACTGACACGCCATCCAGACCGTGGGACGTGTCTCCCACCTGCATGTTCTTCCAGCAGGCACAGGGAGCTTCTGCACAGCCGCCTGAAGGCTCTGGCAGCTGCTCTAATGGACCCACAGGAAGCTGACACTGCCCGCGCGTGACAGCAAGCCTTTTCTCCCACACAGAAGGTGGTCACGATCTCTCACGTCTCTACATAAATGTGTGGAAGACAGCGCGCGGTAACTCACCTCACTTGTGCATCACTGCCACAGCCCTGGGTAGGTGGAACCTATTCTAGACAGTCCAGCCCGTGTGAGAGTGAGACCGAGATTCTGGTTGAGTCAGACCTGGGCTTTCACCACTCACGTGGAGCTTCATTTTCTGATAGCACAGATTCCTTTTAAAAGTGAGTAAAACAAGCTTCCTAGAACATAGCACAAAGGTAATCACAGTGATTTAGTTGCCTTTTCATATGTTTATAGACAGAAATGGGAATAAATAATTTTCTAATTTAGAGTATGGTCACACAGACATTTACTCAGTGCATGAGTATAATGAGTTAATTATGCAAAGGGATATTCCAAAGCCTATTTGTTGTGTTTCTTATAAAGTACATTCTAACCTCACTTCGATGTTCACATCTGCCTCCTGCCAAGTGTGATGTTCCCTGTGGGTGACGAAGGGCTGTGATCAGATCTGACCTCACAGTGCAGCTTTTACGTCGTCTCCGGGGTGCAGGCCAGGACTCTGCGGTGTGCCCCAGTCCACCGCGTTCTGTGTGGGGCCTCGGGGATCAGAGAGCAGCCCTGGCCCCTCTCACACTGCCCCCCTCAGGGTACATGGCATCTTACTTACCGAGCATCTGTTAGGTACCAGGCAGGTTCCTGGTCAGGGTGGATACAAAGACATAGTTGTCAGCAGAAACAGAAACAGTCACTCACCACCCCAGACCTTCAGTCTAGAGGAGAAAAATACTTTAATCACAGTACCTATACCAGAAAAAAGTCACGAGTCCTCACTCTTGACTGTGAATCGGTGAGGGCACAGCCCGGAGAGATGACGCTTGGGGATTTGCCAGGTCCAGGGCAGATGAAAAAGAAGAAAAGCGTTTGTGCAGAGCAGTTACAGGAGCACAAAGCCCTGTCAGGAACGGAAGCCAGGATGGGGGCCTCAGAGCTGCCCACACCCAGGATGGAGCCGCAAGCAGGCTGGGCACAGACCGCGCTCCAGGAGGCCGGGTCGGAGGGCAGCTCGGCCGGCACGGGTCAGGGAAGCTGGCTTCTCCTTGAGCCCCGGGACAGCGGGACTAGGGAGATGGTGAATCTTGCCCGTCACGTGATGGCCCACGGGTGAGACCCTACTCTGGTGTGTCCATGAGGACGAACTTGGACGAGTTCCACGTCTGATTTGGTACATCTAGAAAAGCGCTGGCCCAGCGGTGCCAGCCCACCAGCACCACAGCCGGGGGAGCCTCCACCATGGGTTAGGGACTCCTGGCCCCAGGAGCACCCAGGAGGCCTCCAGTCAGGCCCTGCTTCTCCGCTGTCAGGGTGGTGAGTGAAGAAGATGCGGTAGCAGGGCCAGGTGAGAGGTGCAGAGACAAGAGGAAAACTGTGGCCGTGACGGGTCGGGGCCTGCCGGCCTCCCAGGGCCCCCTGGGCCTTGGGGATAGACCAGGGCACAGACGGCCCCCAAGGCACACGCCTGCTGTCTGCTCCCCTTCGCTGGGTTGAGTCTCCCTTTCTCTTCCAACCATCGCACACTTTAGTTCCTGAGCACATCCTAGTGGGCGGTGACTGCTGCGTGGTCGTGCTGGGCTGTGACGGGCTGTGATGCGATCGTCCAGGACTGCGGGCCCTGGGACTGTCAGGAGCCATCCTGGTGTCCAGAGCCTCACTGTGCCTCCACCTTTAATTAAAGTCCACATTCCCCTAAGCTCGCTGTGCGTGTTCCTTTCCCCAGCCCCGCAGGGATCACTGGGATCGCCCACGGCCATGCGTCGGGTCTCTTCCAGGTCGCTACGTGCAGGGCTGTTTATAATCCCCCGCCCCTCCCACAGCTGCAGCCAACGTTAACACCAACTCAGGCCTGAGCATCAGCTCCCAAGACCTAAGCTCTAAATTGATGGGGCTTCGTGTGTTTTCCCACAATGATGACCAAAGAAAAGGCAGTGATAACCGACGTATCTCTAGCCCCTCTTAAAATATAAACACGTGTGCATTCAGTTCTCATTAAAATCAAACAGGGGCTCTGTATCAACCTAGAGGGATGGGATGGGGAGGGAGACGGGAGGGAGGTTCAAAAGGGGGGGATATATGTCTTCCTATGGCTGATTCATGTTGAGGTTTGACAGAAAACAACAGAATTCTGTAAAGCAATCATCCTTCCAAAAATAATTATTTAAAAAAATATACAAGAACCTAAAAACAAATCTCATAAAGGGCTGGAAGCAACGACGCTGCAGAAACAGGGATTCATGAAATTCTGGCAATATATCAGGATACGGCTCTGGAGTTGGGGTGACTCAGGGCCAGAAAGCTGAAGTTCCCCACCCCAAGTCACAAGCTAAAGGCCGGCATCACCGCGCGGGTCAGTCTAACGTCTTGTCTACAAAAAGACAGTAAGTACAGTATCGCACAAATGAGAAGTGTCACTGCATCGTATATGCAGAGGAAATCTCAGTCTACAAGCTCTGAAACCACATCTGAAAGCATTTTTCAGCTTAGTTTCCAGAAGTCCATAGAGTTCGAAGTGCAGTAGTCAGAGCCCATGTTTTCATTCCTGGAGCCTTTGAGGCGCAGCCCGCGAAAGGGACTGTGTCTGAGCAGCCCATGCACCCTGTCCTGTCGCACAGGAAGGCAGAGGCCTGAGCATCAGCCCCCATGACGCCGGCTTCAGCGCAGATCGCAGCCGCTTCTCTCCTCCGTTCACAGCTCACTTGGTTCAGCTCCAGTGTTGCCTGGAGCGCTGGGGAGACGAACCGGGTCCTCCCGGCTCCCGAGAGAAGGCTGGGGTCTCAGACCACGCTTCCTACACCACCTCCAGGGCTGAGCCAGGCCACCGCTTTATAACCTCCCTGCAGCAGGCATTGGACTCGCTGATTAAACAGAGACTCTGAACTTGACAGAGGAGGAAAGTGAGGGCAGGAAGCCCAGCCAGTTCCCCCGGAACGTCCCAGGAGCTGGTTTACCGCCGGGGCCAGCAGCACCTGCTCTTCGCGGTCCCACCGTCCCTGTGACCAGGGGTGGCCGCCCGGCAGACGGAGAACTAAGGCCTGGACGGGACACCGGGAGGGCGGTGGAGATGCAGGACGCCCCACCCCGCCCGGCGCCGCGGGCTGCCTGTGTCTGGAGCACCCGCAGCCCCGAAAGGGGAGGCCAGGCCCCCAGGCCCGGAGCGCCGGAGGACAGCACCACCCCTGAATGGAAGGCGGTCAGTGCGGGACCCTCCCCGTGGCGAGGGCTCCGCGGGCGCTGCAGTGTCCTGTCCGGCCACAGAAATCTACTGCCTTGGCGCAGCCACACTGGAGGCGGGAAGCGCATCTGTTTCCTGGCTGTCCTAGAGAAGAACCAGGACGCATCCTCCTCGGAGCCTTTTCATCAGCCAGCTTTGAGGACTGCAAAAGGAGGGATTAGTGCAGGAAGAAACTTTGTGATGTAGAATAATTATTAATTAAAAACAAATAAAACCTCTATTGTCTCTTGGACATCCTCAGTATATTAAAGAAATTGCTCACTTTATCAGCCAAATGATTCAGAGTCATCACCAGTTAATGTGAAGTCTAGAAAACATGTCAGAGTAGACCGATTAAGAAAGGAAGAAAAATGAAAGAAAATGCATAAAAACAGTAAACTCTCAAAGATGTTCAGCTCAAGTATAAACAAGTTTTTGTTTCATTACATAATTGCTGAAGTAACTCCCTTTTTAATAAACACAGGAAACACACCTTATAAATCACACAGCAAGTTGTTATATAATTGTTATATAATTGAGTCATTCTTAAGCAGCCAAATAATTAATACCGTGCCTTTCTTTCTGTTGTTCCCTGCACAGAAGGTTTTTTCAGATTCCAGAATGTAAAAGTTAGTAACTTGCTCTTAAAACTCAAGGAATTAAATGCCACATATGACAGGTAAGTTTTGACAGGTGATGCTCCACCATCTGAGGGAAAGGAAACGTCCCACCAAAATGTAGCGTTACAGCGCCTACCTCTGAGGGACACTGTGGGAGCCGCCTTCTCCCGTCAGAAGTTGGTTCTTGAATTCCAGGAACTGCACGCTCACCGTACAGTCTAAGCAGCCCAACTGCCACGTGGCTCCCCGCTAAGAACTGCAGTAGAAATGGGGACCTAATCTAGGAGGCACCTGTCTTTTGGGAAATAGCTTAAGATAAAAAGCTGGATTTCTTGGGATGTTCCCTAGCAGTCGGCGGTTAGCACTCAGCACTTTCACTGCAGTGGCCCTGGGTTCGACCCCTGGCATGGCCAAAATAATAAATAAACTGATTTCTTTTTCTAATTAGAATTCTGCTCAAACTGGGATCAGAACCTCATAAAGTAGAGGAATTAAGAGTATTTGTAGATTCTTCCTTTCAATATCTGTTGATTTTTAATACAGAAAAAGAGATTGCCTAGCCTAAACAAAGATGCAGGAACAATGATTAAACTTGCATTTAAGGGAACAAACTGTTTTCAAACACTCTCATTTTAAAGTTGTGATTTGCATAAAAGCAATTAATATGTTAATTATAAACAAATCCCATCTATGTATTAACTCAAACCTCTTATGCATATAACCTACTTGAACTTCCTCTGTGTAGGAAAGTGTATAAAACCTCCTCTCTGACTCCCCTCTGCGCTGACCAGCCCCTGTTAGTGATACGGCAGAGGGGGTGGTACCTGCACTCGTCAAATCCGGGCTCTCTGTTACCACCTCGCTACGACTCTGTGGGGCCCTGCGTCCGACAGACAGATGCTGAGGTCCTGACTCTGCTTTAAGTGCTGGCCAGAAAATAGCAACCTGAGCCAGTGTGGCCCCGCCTTCATGGGGCTCAAGCACTAGTTGGTCAGAAGGGAGATCAGCATGCTAAGAAACATAAAATGCGCGTGTGACAGGTGTAGTATGTGACGTACGTGCATATACCTGAAGGCAAAGAGGGAAGAGGGCGGCAGAGGAGGAGCTGGTTGGATGGCGTCACCGCCTCAATGGACATGAGTTTGAGCAAACTCCAGGAGATTGTGGGGGACAGAGGAGCCTTGTGTGCTGCAGTCCACGAGGTCGCAAAGAGTCTAACATGACTTAGAGACTGAACAACAAGCCTGCATAAGCAAGGGGCAGCTATTATGTCCATTTTAGAAACTAGGATCTGGGATTCAATAACTTGTTCCAGGACCGAGTGAATGTGCTGCTGACCCAGAACTGAACTCGAACTCATTAAACTCGCAGTTTGTCAAATCCTGCAGCCCACACTCTGAATCACTACACTTTATTACTTTACCATGACTCAGGCAGGATAAGGGCTTCCTGGGTGGCTCAGTGGGAGAAAACCCGCCTGCAATGCAGGAGCCACAGGAGACATAGGTTCAATCCCTGGGTCAGGAAGATCCCCTCGAGGAGAGCATGGCAACCCAGTCCAGTATTCTTGTCTGAAGAATCCCCATGGACAGAGGGACCTGGTGGGCTACAAGTTCATGGGGTCACAAAGAGTCAGACACGACTGAGCAACTTAGCATGTACATGCAGGATAAATGTATGTGTGTGTGTGTGTGTATATATATATATATATATATATATATATATATATATATATATATATATATATATCTGGGTTCAATTTCTATTGATTGGGATAAATTACTAATCAACTCATTCAAAACCTACACTGAGCACCTTCCATGGGTCATACATCAGGAATCCTGTAATGGATAGACATATGAGCTTTGCCTTCTTGGGGCTCAGCCATGAGACTTCAGGGCCAAAAAGAGAGAAAGACTTCTCAGTTATCTTGTGGACATGGGAGGGACCTGTGAACAAAGACAGGAGTCAGGGTCCTGCCCCAGCCCTGGTCTGACCAACACCACCTCAACCCAGCACCACAGCTGCTCAAACCGCTGATGAGCAGGCGCAAACAGCTTTGCTAGAGGAAGCAGAAGAGATGTTGGTCAGTTACCAAAGAATGCTCTGGGCACTGAGCATATTATTACACGTGGTGTTAGTTCCTCGTCCCCGGAGTAAGGATGTAGCGATGGGAGAGGGCTGGGCTGGAGGCACGTCTCTGTGATGTGCAGGCCCCCCACGTTACTTGAGTCTCAGGCCTTCTGCCACCCAGCTCCACGGCCACCAAGTTCACGGTCGTAAGAATACCCCGAAACTCCTGCCGCAGCCCCCAAGGGCACAGCATGGTTTTCAGGTCTGCCTGTAAATAAAGATTCTTTTTACAAAGATGAGGGCAAACATCTCATTCATCCTTTCATCCTCATTGCCTGCTAATAAGTTTTTTAAAAAAGAAAACACCGTCGTTTGCAGACGCACCTTGGTCGCCCCATCCCAGCCCAGTTCCACTGACCGTCCCCCTCCCAGGCATCCACCCTCACCCGCAGCTCTGTCTCGTGAGCTGCATCTGCTCAGCCCCGTTTCTAATGCAGGGACATCCTGCTTGTTTTAATCTCCCTTCCTCCCAGCTCTTCCCTCGCACTGTCTGGGTAAATAACTTCAGCTCAGAGAGGATGATACACATGGATCAAAAATAACAAAGAAAGCAAATCTCCTACCACCTGCAAGGCAGCTGACAACCCTCAAGACACCACCTGAGCTACAGGCACAGAAACCACCCATCCAGGACTTGTCCCTCCTGAACGTGCAGGGACACGGAGGGGAAAGGAAAGGAACTCGGTGTCTGGACTTTTAATGATGATGTTTAAAATGCAGTGCACCCCTGGGGGAGGAGTGTGATGGGCAGAAAAGTGACCTGGAGTGTCCCGGGGGGGCCCAGGGCAGCTTGGGGGGCTAGGCAGGGGTGCCACGCTCCAGGAGGAGAACCTCCGCTGGGTACTGACAGCAGCACTGGACCCCGTGTCATCGGCTCTTAAGGGAACTCGGGAGGCTGCTTCCCTAACCCCCCGTCACCGTGATGTGGACAACGACATTCGGATGTGAAAGTGACTCTGGGTCTTCTCCCGGAGCGTCCCCAAACCTTGAGTTAGGTGGCACCTCCCTCCTGTCTCCAGGGCAGCCAACACCCGAGCCTGACCATGGCCCCCACCGTCCACAGGGAAGAGGCCTGAACTATGGCCTCCCGGGCCCCAGGGCCTGCTCCCCGCTCACCCACCTCCCACCCCTCGCCCGCAGCCTCCCTGCCTTTGAATCTTTTGCTCAACCTTAAAGAATGTGTCAATCAGAATCCAAAAGGGTAAGAGAAGGTGTCAGGAAGCCAAAGGGGAGATAAAGATAAGAGGGGTGCAGGGGGAGCTGAGTCCTTGGGCTCGCAGACCCCGGGAAAGAGCAAGATCGCAAGGAGCAGAGCCGCTCAGACCACCCTGCGTGGACACAGGCCCTCAGAGGGCCGACTGACGGCAGGACAGTCCAGCAGTGTTTGGGCACGCTACTGCTTCCAAGCGTGAGGCTTCGCCGCAGACGTAAATCCTCCTGCAGCTTGAAACAAGATAAAGGGACGTGCAAAGTTACCCGGTGCTCATACAGATGAAACAACAAAAGGCCAAGAGCAAAAATACAAAATGTTTATTTTCTGTTCAAATTTCAAAAGGAAAAATATACTAAAATATTATGGAATCCCGGGCCTAGGGAGACAGGAAAATCCCCACCACCAGGCAAAATGGGGAGTTAGTTATCTGACACAGAGGAACTGAGATGTGACCGGTTTTATACGATACATTTGCCATGGAAGGAGGGAGACTTTCTGGCAGGAAGAATGAAAATAAGTGGATTTCTGTTTATCCCAACACAACGCCAGCCCTTGTGGCTGCATCTCCCTGACAGGTTAGAGCCCAGCTTGTGTGTGTCCCTGAGATGGCGGTTCCTCCAGGGGGCGCTCCGTGTAGGGGTCCTCCCAGCATCTCGAGTCTTCCTCCTGCTTGTGATCTGGATGCTCATTCACACACTTTGGAAGGAGGAAGGGACGAAAGGCAGAAATAGATGGTGGGGCGGGGGGAGGGAGGGCTTCTGAGCACTGGGGATTTCATCTTCTCAAGTCATCTCTGCTCCCTTTAGCGCAGACAGTTCAGAACCGCCTGCTTGGGCTCCTCTGTAAGCACAAGTCTGCGGGGAAATGAGAAGTCAACTCCCGAATGCCTCTGTGCAAATGCCCAGAAATGGCCTCCTCCTCCAAAGCGTCACATTGTTTGATTCCTAATGAACCAGGAGTGGAAGGAAAGGTGCTGATGAAGATACTTGTTAGTTCATTACAGGGAGACTCTCAGTTATCAGAGGATTGAAAGCAGGCAGTTTTCCTGGTCTCAGGGAGACCCCAGGAGAAAGCAGAATGCATTTACACACAACTAAAGAAGCGTTGAAGGCATAGATCAAGTATGAGATGCGTTTCCAACCTATTTAGTAGCGTTTACTAAGAAAGGGCTCCCATTCTCCTCACCTCCTAGGAGCCACATGGAGACAGAGAGCCTGGTGGATGAGGATGGTCTGCACCTGTGGCCTCAGAGTTGGCATGTGCCCGAGAAAACCCTGAACAGCTTTGATGCAGAACCATTAAAAAGCCTGGGAACCTGTAGTGCGTTCTCAGTGCCAGAGGCAAGCAGCCCAGTGACCTTGAACTGCTACTTCCTTGGGGGTCAGGCTCCCCCCGACCCCAGCAAAGGTGCCCGTGAGATTCCCAGTGTCCCTGGATGTGCACCCACCACCCCGGACCCAGAAGGAGGACTTCCATCCTCTTCCCCTCAGCCACATCACCCAGAAGAAGCACCCATGGCCATCCTTCCAGTGGACATGTCTCCAGTTCATCAGTGTGGACTTGACAGGCCAGCCGGGCCTCTTGGAGCAGAGACGGCACCATCACCAGCCAATCCCGAATCAGGGGGTCAGAGCAGAAAAAGGAAGAAAAGGGGGACGGAGGAAATAGCAGGTGTCAGCCAAACCACGACCCCCAGCAACTTAAACAGCCGTGAGTTTATAAGCAATATGAAGAAACCAGATAAAAGAGCACGTATGTGGGCATTTAGGGGGAGAGTGACGGGGCTGCCCAGGCTGACATGGTGGCTTCTTTTGATCACAAGCTGCCACACGGAGAAAAATCCCCTCACAGCCCCTGACAGACCCCGCCCGAGCCCTGCTGTTTGTGCACACCCACAGGACAGCCCACCAGGAGGGACCCTCGCGTGCACCATGGACTCGGGCAATGACGCCTGCAGGCCCGCCCACTGTCACACAGGCACTAATGCATCTGATGCGGATGCTGATGGAGGTAAGGCTGTGCAAGGCGGGGACGGGGTGTGTGGGAATTTTTGTGCCTTCCTCTCGGTCTTGCCGTGACCCTAACTAAAAACATCAAGCCCCCTTTCGGCGTGAGCACAGCCAAGAAGGCCAGATACGCAAGGTTGTGCCACAGACCACAGGGAATGCTAATAATCTCAGTGCTATGGCCTGGTGATCTGTGTCCCCCGAGAACTTATGCTGAATTCTAACACCAAGGGCGATGGCGTTAAGGTGGGGGGGGGGGGGCTTTGGCAGGGGATGAGGGCATGAGGGTGGAGACCCCATGAGAGGGATCAGTGCCTTTATGAGAAAAGACCCCAGAAGCTCCCTTGCCCCCTCTGCCACATGAGGCCGCAGTGATAGTGGTCATCAGTGAACAGGAACTGAGAGACTGACGCAGTTCATAAGCCGCCGTGCGTGGTTCTGAGAGAGCAGCCCCAGCTGATGGAGGCACTCAGCCCAGGCGTCGTTGATTCAGCGAGTCTCCCAGTGCCCTCCAGGCACCGAGCCCTGTCCTGACTCCCGGGCATCCATGAGGACTGGGAAAGATGAGCCGAGGCCTGCCCTGTTCTCAGCACTGGCCACAGCCTGGACCAGGGGACCAGTAACACCATCAAGCTTTGTTGAATCCAACCCTGTGGCGTTATTAAAATACACACACAAAGAAAACAAAAACCCAGATTTGGGAGGCATGGAAGTCCACTCTGCCACACAGCCGCTAGAGGCGGGACAGGTGATCCCCTCTCAGCCTTGAAAGCCAGTGGGTTTCCCCGGACTTTGTGAGTCAGTTTATAACCCATTTTGTTTTCAAAGCAGAGCACATAAAAGTGCAGATCAAGAGCGCCGCCTGGTATCTGATATGAGGGCGAGAAAGCTGCTGAAAGAAGCTCTGCCTTGGAAATGTCATCATCCTTTTGATGTTCATTCTCTCTGTAAATTTTTTTTAATCCTTTGAATAGGCTCTAATGAGAAATGCACAGTTTTTAACTTCTGACTTTTTAAAACTCCGTTTGAAAAGACTAACTGAAAAAGATCAAGTCCTTTTAAGTGACATGTCTGTGTCTGCGTGATTTTGCTCTGTCTTAATTACAACATGCAAGGGTGTCAGAACTTAAAAAAAAACAAAAACCTGCAGATTAATGCTTTCTGTTGCTTAAAGTTTTTATCTATGAAACACACTGAGGATGTCTTCATTCCCATAATTGATCAATGTGCTCATTAATCTCTCATGGAATAAAAGTGTTGGAATCGATTTACATTGAAAACTTCTGAAACGCAGTCCGAGCTGCCTGAATGACGTGCAGCTCAGCAGAGGGTCAGCACGGCGCTTCCGGGTCGTGAACTGCCTACTCACAGGCCACTCTGGGGAAGTCTCGTTTCCATAATTTTTACCTCAAATTACGTAAGCGCCTTCTTGTTGATTGGTAAAGTTTGGAAAACCTGGGCTGCAAGAGTGATTTCAAAATCAACAAAGTGCTTGATATGTGTGGAAACCTTACCTGGAGTCACCGCGAGGAGAAAAGAAAGGACGTTTGCAGAGCCTCCTTCTTCACTGCCCTTAATCCGGGAGGAGTTAGCCAGAGCCCCATCCTGTTTGAGTCCTGCCCCTGAAGGGCAAACTCTGCAGGACTGGGCCCCATCTTACTCCACAGGTCAGAGACATTCCAGATGCACAGAGGTCCCACCTGAAATCCTTAGCTCCATCAGGCGAAGAGGCTGGAGTTCACACACATGGCAATTTAGATAGAACCTCAGTGTGCAGAGACATGTCAACACCCTTTTACTTCATTCTCAAAATGGCGTAATACTGGCTTAAAAAAATCACCCCCTCTTTACACACTGCTAAAATTGGAGAAAGTGACCCATTTTAAATATACTCACTAGGAGATCTCTTTCACTTTGGAGAGTCCAGTGTGCTCACGTCCAGTGGAATTTTAAAGATAGTCCATTGCTCTTATCTGATATTTTTATTTCAAATGTCTAAACAGCTTTCTGCCTCTCTAGAATCTGAAGTCTAACTCATGATGACCTGGGAATCAGAGATCCTCACAGATTCAGGACACCAGCCAAGAATAAAATCTGCATCTTTAAAAAAAAGTAAGCAACAGCATCACCAAGCCAGTGTCCAGGGCCCAGGCCCTCAGCTGGGACCACGAAGCCAGGAGGCCGTGGCCTGGCCGCTCCTGAAGCAGCCCCACAGCAGCGCGCCACGGGAAGGGGCCTCTCAGCCACCTGCCCTCAGAGTCTCTGACACAGAGACCCTGGGGGTTTCTCTGAGGAGAGCTGCTCAGATACCCTGTCAAGGAGCCCATCATCGACGGATTGACAGCCTCTTCTGTCTGTCGCCATAGGGGAGTAGATATTTTCACCATTCGATTTTGTCCCCTTAATGCTGAGCTTAAGCTAAGCAGGAGAGATGTTACTGATGAAAAGCTCTGTAGTGTATCAGCTCGCGTGTGTCAGCTCCATCGATAACGTATGACCCAGGGGCTAATAAAAAGAGAGAAATTTTCACGTTTTTATAGACTATCAAACTCCAAACTGTCAGCTGTTCCCAATATAAATCTATTTTAATTTCAGTTTCTTCTGAAACACTTAGCTTCCCAACTGCTGTTTGAAAGTGTCAATAAGAAGTGGGGTGGAAGAGGACATGTCGATGAAACACAGAGCAGATGATGCAGGAACGTGAATGGCTGTGGGGTCACTGGCGCAGAGTAGGAAGTGCTCAGGGCACAGTCTCTTCTGCCGACGCCTCGCTGCATGTCACTGCCACAGCTCTAGTCTCTGTAGTAAGTTGTGCATTAGGTCTTTAAGATGCTTACAAGCCGTCCTGGAAAACAGATTAATTACATGTCCTGGTTAATTACATATCACTACAGGTTAGGAACCACAGGTTTAGTCTGGGCTGCAGCGTGGTCTCTCTGTTCCCAGATCATGGTCTTCTCTGATCTCTCCTTGCTCGACGCAGGATAGATCTGCTCCCTATAGGGAGAGTCAGCCCGGAGCCGAGCAAATCCCAGGGACGCCATCTCAGTGACCGGAAATCTCAAAAGGAAAGTTATTGGTGGCAGTTCTGTGCTCTGAGGGCTTCCCAGGAGGTGCTAGTGTTTAGGAAACCACCTGCCAATGCAGGGGAAACCGGAGACCCAGGTTCGATCCCTGGGTGGGAAGATCCCCTGGAGGAGGAAATGGCAACCCGCTCCACTATTCCTGCCTGGAGAATCCTGTGGACAGAGAAGCCTGGTGGGCTATAGTCCACAGGGTCACAAAGAGTCAGACACGATTGAGCGACTGAACAAAGCAGCAAGGGTGTTCTCAAAGTCGGCAGAACCTCTGTGTCTGTTCTTCGGGGACTGTGAACAAGAGGGGACCGTGAGTCTGACTCTGCACAGTTGAGAAGCTGGGCACGTGGAGGCTGGGTTCCCTGGTGACAAACACAGAGCCCCCCTCCAACCCCGTGCAGGTCAGGCAGGCAGAAAGGAACCCTCCATAGACACAGCTTAGTACAGCCCGCGGGGGTGTTTTATTTGCCCAGACTGTGCCAGGTCTCAAGTGGAAAGTTAAACAATGTCCTCGGGTTTTATTATGCCTCAAAGGCAGACTTGGAAAGAATCATTCCATATCACTAAGCAAATAACCTGTTAGCTCGTACTTCTTTACTGACTCCAAGGGACAGTTTGACAGAACCAGCTAAGGCAGCTGACTTCATCACCACCTGAAGGTCCTCCTGCCCCTCAGAGCCATGTCAAAGCCTTTCTCTGGGGCTAGAATTCATAATTAGCCATCGTTACTCTCAGATTGTTTCAGTTTAAATCTAGGAAGAGATTAATCTGTTCACAGTGATATTGCAGATCTAACATAATGAGAAGAGGGGCTCTGGAAGATGCTGAGAGGAAAAGGCTTACACTGGGCATGTCACGGTTTAGTGCAGAGTCTGGCCAGCCTTCCTCCCCTCAAAATATCCTTACGGGAGTGAAATAAGATGTTCCTGTGTGTGCAGGCGGGCAATGCAAGTGCAGGATTATCTTCCTGCCTCCACGGGGAAATGTGATGGTGTCATGGTCCCATTTTGTGAAGGATAAAGGCAGCCTGATTGACAAAGCTATTTCCACGTTTCCAAGAAGCCAGAAATCCCAGGGCTGGACCGCCACCCCATGCCTCAGAACTGTCGTGCAGAATTGGCCACGGGGCTCACCTCCGAAACAGACATGACTGCTTTGAAATTGAGGTCACGCCTGCTGAAATTGCCAGCGGACATTCATCCCGCAAGAAGTGCCATTAACGTAGTGAGGAGTCAAGGAGCCTGGGACCGGGCGGACACTCAGACAGGCGCATGACCCGATGGAGGAGAAGCTCACGTCTCTGACCGTCTACACATCCCTCCTCATGGGAGAAAATATAAGCCTCATTGTCAGGAAAAACCTATGTTCTGTTTGTAAATTTTATTTTTGAAAACAGTATTGAATAGTGTTGTATTATTGATGTTGGCATTTTCCTTAGGTTTCCTTAGTTGTGTTTACACTGCTGCTTTCCTGGTTTATGACGTCTGTGCTGAGCCATTCCCAGCCACGTGGAAACAATGCATTTCACACCAGTAAGTAACCCCAAGGTCACCACAAACCCCCTTCCCGGCTCCATGAACCATCTTAGGGGAAGTGGCTCCAGTGGGTCTGGCCTCAGAGCCTCCAAACAAGCATTACCTGGAACCAGAAGACCCCAGAGGCCTGTGGAAGCCGGGAAAGGCCCGGAGTCATGACAGAGAAGAAGAGGGGGAGCACCCCAGCCCACCATCTGTGCATGCCATGATTCAGCAGTGCTTTTATTAACTGTGAAGTGAAGACCAGGCTTAATGTATTCTGGAACTAAAATAATACAAAGATGCGCAGCCTGGCAGGTGATAACAAACCAGCGTGAGCCAGAAAATGGGCTGTAACGGTTTTCCAAGCTCTCAGCACAGATCTGAGAGCTGGAGTCAAGTGCAAGGAGCTTTCATTTATCTGCTGGCAGGTGCTAAGGACTTCAGGGACTGGGATGCCGCTGGGCCAGGTTGGACTGGGCTCTGTACTAGGTTTTCCAAAGAGCCACCCTCACGTGGGGGACTGGGAAACCTCTGAAACCTTGTCATAATCTTGGCTGTCACACATCTCTCCTGGGTTCCCCTTTCTCCGGGCCATGCAGTGCCTTTTGGAAACCTTCACTGATAAGGTCTAAAGCCCCAGAAAGGCTCTATACAGAGAAGACAGGACCTCTCTCTCAACTTTAGCTGATGTCACATTATTTAACCAGGTAAGAGTTTAGTAAGCATCCCATCAGCCTCACTTCTGGGAGCACCATGGTCCAGCAGCCCAGCCCTGGTCTGTGGGCATAACCAGCCTCACTTCTGGGAGCACCATGGTCCAGCAGCCCAGCCCTGGTCTGTGGGCATAACCAGCCTCACTTCTGGGAGCACCGTGGTCCAGCAGCCCAGCCCTGGTCTGTGGGCATCACCAGCCTCACTTCTGGGAGCACCATGGTCCAGCAGCCCAGCCCTGGTCTGTGGGCATCACCAGCCTCACTTCTGGGAGCACCGTGGTCCAGCAGCCCAGCCCTGGTCTGTGGGCATCACCAGCCTCACTTCTGGGAGCACCGTGGTCCAGCAGCCCAGCCCTGGTCTGTGGGCATCAGAGGGGCTTGAGCTGTCCTGCTTAATCCTATTGTCCTCATGGCACGTACCCCAGGCCCCGCCACCCAGGGCCCAGTGTCCCACGGGACCCTTGGGGCCACCTCTGTGACGTCTGACTTACAGGATAAACCCCTACCTGCCTGCTAAGGAAAGCATCTACACATTACAGACAAACCCCATCCTTGCCCCATGAACGCCAGTGGATTTAGGGGTTAGATGTCGAGAGAAAAGGCAAGCAAAACGCTCATGACAGTAAACAACACGTGTAACATAAACCTATCAGTATGAAATTGCCTTCCTACCCATGTGGGTGACAGAAATTTAGGGGGAAAAAGACAGGGCTGTTTAAAGAAACAGTGTTAAAAGGAAAATATATTTACCATACAATGTATATAGTACTTTGTTACACATACAAGATTTTGTTAAACATTTAGAAAGGAACAAAATCCATCTACATGCATCTATTTCCAAAAACACTGTGTATCTCTGGTTTAATGTCATCAGGATTAGTTATGATTCATCACCTAGTCCATCCTTCAGGAATTATTTAGCCTATTTTTCAGAGTGCAAACAAGCAAACAAAGCAGAGAAAACATAGATAATTACTAAGTTTAAAACAGAGTGCTATTTAAGGCTTCCCTGGTGGATCAGAGGTTAAAGCGTCTGCCTGCAATGCAGGAGACCTGGGTTCGATCCCTGGGTCGGAAAGATCCCCTGGAGAAGGAAATGGCAACCCACTCCAGTAGTCTTGCCTGGAGAATCCCATGGATGGAGAAGCCTGGTGGGCTACAGTCCACGGGGTCGCAAAGAGTCAGACACAACCGAGCAAGCGAGTTAACTGAGAAGCACCTCTCTGCACAGTTATTAATAGCTGCCCGCACTGCACAATTGCTGCTCCCTCAGCTTTTGCCCATATGTTTACCATCCCCTCTTATTTATTCCCTTCTGTCATGAATATGCATCAGCTTCTCCTCCATCACACTCGGCCTGCTTAAGAGTAGCCACTCCTCTGAGATTTATGCTCACTGTCTGCGCCTGGAGCTGCGAGAGTCTTCAGGAAACACCACTCTGCAAGATTCATAGGGGGGCAGGTTACAGCCACACAAATCATATCCGTGATCTGTGGGCCATAATTCCAGCCAGATCTGAGCAGCGTCACGTCTGTTATCTACAGAAACAACCATGGATTACCTCTCAAAACCATTTTTTCATGTTTCAACAATACCACTTCTCTTCATATTTATAGGCCATTTTGGCAATGAGATATTAAAGTAGTGTGCTGGGCACATAGGTTGATTGGTGGTTTTATTGTGTGCTTTTTTAAATTGAATTAAACTTACATTAAACCTTTTAAGATGAAAGCTGTTTTCCCTTCTGTTACCTTTCCCCAAACATCAAAAGACTCAGCACCCACAAAATTGCTTCAGTATTTCTTGAGTCTTGCTCAAGTTTCCCGGTTGTCTTTGGATGCTGCTGAGCTCAGAGATGAGTTTTTGCCAAATTTAATCACTATGCAGGTTCTCACCACCACAGGCATTTCTATGCATTTCTGTTTAATCTTAGTATTTCCTTCTTATTTTCTCTCTGACCTAACTGTCCATCACTTTGTGTTATTTGTAAGGACACTCTTTTGTAAATTATCTCTAAACAGTTCTGAAGTGAGGAATGGGATAGATTGACCAGATGGATGGATGAACAGATAGAAGATAGATAAATAGGGCAGATCAATACAGAGGTGATAGATATCTATATAGTTGATAGATAGGTACATACATAAATAGATGATAGAATAATTCAAGATGTTATTAGTCCTCTACACCTGTGTAGAAGAACATGAATCCGATTTTTGGCACCGATGACCTGGTTTGACCACAAGAGAAAACTGGAATAAAGAGGAGCAAGGATTTATTTTCCTTTTACCACTTTCCAGTATTTTTTCTTTACAATGAGCACTTGTTACTTTCAAGAGTTTAAAATGCAGAGCATTAGAAACATGTATACTCTATAAAATAAATGCCACACAAATAAAATATTAGAAATATAAATGAGTCCATAAATATAAAGCAAGTATAGGGTCGACATGTAATGTATCTTTAAATTCTACATAAAAAATGCACGAAGGGGAAGCAGTGTGCATTCCCATCTGTAGTGCACAGGGGAGGCCTGTTTCCCACAGCCTCTCCAACTTGTTGAAAACCTAATTTCTCATCTATTCTAAGGTGCCTAAAAGACACCTTTATTACATAAACACTTTATATTTGAAAGATTGTATGCAGGTCATGAAGCAACAGTTAGAACTGGACATGGAACAACAGACTGGTTCCAAATAGGAAAAGGAGTACGTCAAGGCTGTATATTGTCACCCTGCTTATTTAACTTATATGCAGGGTACATCATGAGAAGCGCTGGACTGGAAGAAACACAAGCTGGAATCAAGATTGCCGGGAGAAACATCAATAACCTCAGATATGCAGATGACACCACCCTTATGGCAGAAAGTGAAGAGGAACTCAAAAGCCTCTTGATGAAAGTGAAAGTGGAGAGTGAAAAAGTTGGCTTAAAGCTCAACATTCAGAAAACGAAGATCATGGCATCCGGTCCCATCACTTCATGGGAAATAGATGGCGAAACAGTGGAAACAGTGTCAGACTTTATTTTGGGGGACTCCAAAATCACCACAGATGGTTACTGCAGCTATGAAATTAAAAGACGCTTACTCCTTGGAAGGAAAGTTATGTCCAACCTAGATAGCATATTGAAAAGCAGAGACATCACTTTGCCAACAAAGGTCCGTCTAGTCAAGGCTATGGTTTTTCCTGTGGTCATGTATGGATGTGAGAGTTGGACTGTGAAGAAGGCTGAGCGTCAAACAATTGATGCTTTTGAACTGTGATGTTGGAGAAGACTCTTGAGAGTCCCTTGGACTGCAAGGAGATCCAATCAGTCCATTCTGAAGGAGATCAGCCCTGGGATTTCTTTGGAAGGAATGATGCTAAAGCTGAAACTCCAGTACTTTGGCCACCTCATGCGAAGAGTTGACTCATTGGAAAAGACTCTGATGCTGGGAGGGATTGGGGCAGGAGGAGAAGGGGACGACAGAGGATGAGATGGCTGGATGGCATCACTGACTCGATGGACGTGAGTCTGAGTGAACTCCGGGAGTTGGTGATGGACAGGGAGGCCTGGCCTGCTGCGATTCATGGGGTTGCAAAGAGTCGGACATGACCGAGCGACTGAACTGAACTGAACTGAACTGAACAAATGGATTATCTAAAACTGAAGACAGAGCAAAGAGAGACCCACACTGATATTTAACTCACTCTCCACAAGAGTTTAAAGATACGTATTTTCCAGTAAATTTATAGCAGAATATTAACAGCATGATCATTAACTGTTTTTATTAAGTGATTTTATTTTTGTTTGCTTAGTAGGTAAGATTTATGGTAAATTAGAGTCCGTGAGATTTTTAATTAAATGTATTAAGTATTTAGAAATAGACGTGTTTATGTATATGGTGGATACTTTTATTTTAAAATAAAAAATAATAAAATCTAGAGAAAATCTTTGATCCACACAAAACAAAACATTGAAGCTAAAAATGGTACAGACACACAAAATATATATACACATACACACACACACATATACACATAAACACACAATTCTCACTTATTTTCTCCTGATTTCTCCTCTTTCCCCTACTTTGACACAAGCTTCATGGATAAAATTTAATTTTAAATATTATTTTAATTATAATAATATTAATAGTACTAAATATTATTGTAAATAAAGTGTTTTATACCAGCTAAACAATCTGTCTACACAGTACTTTAAGGAACAGGAATTATAGTGGGTTGCAAAGGCCAACACAGGAAAAACAGACATTTGACTTTTCAAGGATGAATTTCCTAAAGTTGTGAGGCTGCATTCTGACATGCTGGCAAAGGCGGCCCTGGACGGGGTATTTATAGCCTGTGGAGTTCATAAAAGCCACCCAAGAGCACACTCATGGGGCAGGAGCGCTGACAGCGCGTTCCGTCAGGACGAGCAGGACTCCCGGTGTGTGTGGATCGTCCAAGCCCCATTGCATAAGTTCCTGCTAAAATTGTCAGCCAACACCTTCACCCTCTCCATCGCTGGCAGCAAGTTGGCACGAATTGTCCCACAGACAGCAGTCTCTTCATTATCCTTCTCAGCCCAGGATGGTGGATGCTCTATAAATAAAGTTTCTCCCCTCCTCATTCTGAAGTAGGCGATGACAGCATAGGTGAAAACGGCTAACATTTTCAAACAGACAAAACTCACACTCCCTCCCAAACCACGGTGTCTGCACCATCCTTTCCCGTGTCTGACTTGGAAAACTGGATTAAGAAAATGTCAGCTCACTGCTAAGTCTTGATTTCTTAAAAATGCGAGTCGCAGAATGCAGGGAGAGGAAGTGAAATCCCATATTAGTTAAGTCTGAAGCTGACGAAGTTGGAAAATTCCCAAGGGGCGACGTCTCTGTGAACCAAACACGGAGGGGAGAAGCCATCGATTTCGACATCACACGGGCCCGTGTCCGCTCTGTCAACAGGGCAAGCTGTCTGCAGTCTCATAACAACCCTGCAAAGAGTTGCTGCCTCGATTTCACAAACAGAGGGAGGAAGCCAGAGAGAGCCATAGGTGCTTTACTTCAATACCTGCACCTTGACGAGGTGACGGTTGGGGGTGGCTTTGGTCAATTTCATTATCAGCACGTATTGTGATGAAAACAAACCCGGGAAGTTGCTGAACTCTCAACACCTGGCACTTGAAACAGTTAACAGCGGACGAGAGCAGAAATCAGAAAACCGGAAAGACGCTCCCTCCACCAGCCAACAAGACAGAGACAGGATGAAGGCTGACCTCCGTGCTTCAGAAGGCTCTAGACGCGGTCAACTCCAATGGGAGAGAAACAGCTGCTCACACCCATCAGGGTAACTAAGGTACCCACCTCTTACAGCCCCACTGCAGGGCCGTCTCCAGCCATCCCGCCAGAGGTGCAATCCAGGAGACGCTCCAGGACTCATCAGAGATGGAGCCATGAGCCCCCCAATCTGGGGAGAAGCCAGGAGGACGTGCTGCTTGGGGAGCCACTGCACGGGCACTGGTGTGTTTGTGCAGGAGGTGTGCACTGGCATGTTTGTGCAGGAGGTGTGCACTGGCATGTTTGTGCAGGAGGTGTGCACTGGCATGTTTGTGCAGGAGGTGTGGTGCCAATTCTGACAACAAGTGGCCCGGTTCCGGCTTTCATTATGCCTAGGAAGTCAAACCCTCACCACGTGCAAGCAACTCGCCCCCCTTCAGAAATTTAAGACCATTTCCCATAGTTGGATGCAGGTTGCGTAAAAATTTATTAACTCTCTTCCACTTGCGTTGTTCTTCCTAGAGCTATGTTACACTCAAGCCATCATTTTAAAGTGTGCTTTTAATGATGAGAGAAGTTGTTGATTTTAAGTTTCTAGATTTATCTAAGATCACTTCCTTTGCCTGTCAACTTCTTATTTTTCAAGAGGAAACTGCAAATGCAAGTGAAGTCGCTCAGTCGTGTCCGACTCGGCAACCCCATGGACTGTAACCTCCCAGGCTCCTCCATCCATGGGATTCTCCAGGCAAGAATACTGGAGTGGGTTGCCATTTCCTCCTCCAGAGGATCTTCCCGACACAGCCAGGGGTCGAACCCTCGTCCCCTGTGGCTCCTACACTGCAGGCAGATCCCTTCCACTGAGCCACTGGGGAAGCCCAGAGCCAATCATGCCTGCACTCATTCCCTAAGAAGGGAGTTGCTTTCTGTAGGTTCCAGCTCCTTGATTTCTTTTATTGTCTTGTGATGTGCACATGACTGTATCTTTTTAGTCAAGAGGGAACTTTGGCTGCAGGTAAGGTTCGTGACATTGTACAGGAGACAGGGATCAAGACCATCCCCATGGAAAAGAAATGCAAAAAAGCAAAATGGCTGTCTGGGGAGGCCTTACAAATAGCTGTGAAAAGAAGAGAAGCAAAAAGCAAAGGAGAAAAGAAAAGATATAAGCATCTGAATGCAGAGTTCCAAAGAATAGCAAGAAGAGATAAGAAAGCCTTCCTCAGTGATCAATGCAAAGAAATAGAGGAAAACAACAGAATAGGAAAGACTAGAGATCTCTTCAAGAAAATTAGAGATACCAAGGGGACATTTCATGCAAAGATGGGCTCGATAAAGGACAGAAATGGTATGGACCTAACAGAAGCAGAAGATATTAAGAAGAGGTGGCAAGAATACACAGAAGAACTGTACAAAAAAGATCTTCACAACCCAGATAATCACGATGGTGTGATCACTCACCTAGAACCAGACATCCTGGAATGTGAAGTCAAGTGGGCCTTAGAAAGCATCACTACGAACAAAGCTAGTGGAGATGATGGAATTCCAGTTGAGCTCTTTCAAATCCTGAAAGATGATGCTGTGAAAGTGCTGTACTCAATATGCCAGCAAATTTGGAAAACTCAGCAGTGGGCACAGGACTGGAAAAGGTCAGTTTTTATTCCAATCCCAAAGAAAGGCAATGCCAAAGAATGCTCAAACTACAGGACAATTGCACTCATCTCACACGCTAGTAAAGTAATGCTCAAAACTCTCCAAGCCAAGCTTCAGCAATACGTGAACCGTGAACTTCCTGATGTTCAAGCTGGTTTTAGAAAAGGCAGAGGAACCAGAGATCAAATTGCCAACATCCACTGGATCATGGAAAAAGCCAGAGAGTTCCAGAAAAGCAGCTATTTCTGCTTTATTGACTATGCCAAAGCCTTTGACTGTGTGGATCACAAGAAACTGTGGGAAATTCTAAAAGAGATGGGAATACCAGACCACCTGACCTGCCTCTTGAGAAATCTGTATGCAGGTCAGGAAGCAACAATTAGAACTGGACATGGAACAACAGACTGGTTCCAAATAGGAAAAGGAGTACATCAAGGCTGTATATTATCACCGTGCTTATTTAACTTCAATGCAGAGTACATCATGAGAAATACTGGACTGGAAGAAACACAAGCTGGAATCAAGATTTCCGGGAGAAATATCAATAACCTCAGATATGCAGATGACACCACCCTTATGGCAGAAAGTGAAGAGGAACTCAAAAGCCTCTTGATGAAAGTGAAAGTGGAGAGTGAAAAAGTTGGCTTAAAGCTCAACACTCAGAAAACGAAGATCATGGCATCTGGTCCCATCACTTCATGGGAAATAGATGGGGAAACAGTGGAAACAGTGTCAGACTTTATTTTGGGGGGCTCCAAAATCACTGCAGATGGTGACTGCAGCCATGAAATTAAAAGACGCTTACTCCTTGGAGGGAAAGTTATGACCAACCTAGATAGCATATTCAAAGGCAGAGACATTACTTGCCAACAAAGGTCCATCTAGTCAAGGCTATGGTTTTTCCTGTGGTCATGTATGGATGTGAGAGTTGGACTGTGAAGAAGGCTGAGCATCAAACAATTGATGCTTTTGAACTGTGGTGTTGGAGAAGACTCTTGAGAGTCCCTTGGACTGCAAGGAGATCCAACCAGTCCATTCTGAAGAAGATCAGCCCTGGGATTTCTTTGGAAGGAATGATGCTAAAGCTGAAACTCCAGTACTTTGGCCACCTCATGCGAAGAGTTGACTCATTGGAAAAGACTCTGATGCTGGGAGGGATTGGGGCAGGAGGAGAAGGGGACGACAGAGGATGAGATGGCTGGATGGCATCACTGACTCGATGGACGTGAGTCTGAGTGAACTCCGGGAGTTGGTGATGGACAGGGAGGCCTGGCGTGCTGCGATTCATGGGGTCGCAAAGAGTCAGACACGACTGAGCGACTGAACTGAACTGAACTGAACTGAAACACAGACTGAGTTGACGGCACTGGAGAATCAGGCTCAGGGCACCAGGGACCCACCTGTCCCTCCCAGACCAGCGAGGACCTGCCAGGCTGTGGCTTGTGCGCATGGAGACCTGTCCAGGGAGTGCATGTCAGTGTGAGTGTCTGTAGCAGAAACACGTGGGGCAGAGCAGCTTCACAGCGGAGCAGTCTGCCTCCTAAGCCTCCGGAGAAAATGCTGAAGAAAACTTAAAGACGGTTTTCAGGGACTTGTGAGTTTGTGTTGAGGGCAGGAATGAAGTGCTCAATAGAGATAATCTGCTTGAATCATCCCCAGACCATCCCCCACCAACACTGGTCTGTGGAAAAATCATCTTCCCCGAAACCAGTCTAAATGACAGATTCTATCTAATGAAAGTCAGGCTGGGGAACCTCAGACAAGGAGTCACCTAAAGGTTTTCAGACAGAAGCTTTCTTCTTTTTTGTATGATTGCATCTCTTTAATGAAGAATAGTTGATGTAAAATATTATATAAATTATGTGTGTATACCGTAGTGATTAACAATTTTTAAAGGTTATACTCCATAGTGTGTGTGTGTGTGTGTGTGTAAGTCACTCTTTGCAGCCCCATGGACTGTAGCCCACCAGGCTCCTTTGTCCATGGGATTCTCCAGGCAAGAACACTGGAGTGGGTTGCCCTTTCCTTCTCCAGTGATCTTCTCCAACCCAGGGATTAAACCCGAGTCTCTTGCAATGGCAGGCAGATTCTTTACCACTGAGCCACCTGGGAAGCCCATACTCCATCTATAGTTATTACAAAACACTGAGTATATTCTGTGTTGTAAAGTGTATCCCTATAGCTTATTTTATACCTAACAGACTCCACCTTCTAACCCCCTCCCCCTGGCCCTCTCCCCACTGATGACCACTGGGCTGTTCTCTACATCTGTGAGTTTCCTAGTCTGTGGTGTATTTTAAATTCCACGTAAAAGTGACATCATACAGTATCTGTCTTTCTCTGACTTGTTTCACGAAGTGTAATACACTCCAAGTTCATCCATGTTGTTGCAAATGGCAAAATTTCATTCTTTTTATGGCCAAGTAGTAAAGCAGAAGCTTTCTCTTTGTCAGCACTTTGCTTTCAGAGGGTGAACTGGGCCGCAGGTGGTAGCCAGGTAAGGGGAGTGGGAGGATACAGACCCAGAGAGGAAGCCAGGGAGAGTCTTGGTCAGAGGGATTAAAAGCCTGAACCAAAATAAGGGCACAAAAGGACGTGAAAAGGGAGTGTGGTGTGCATGTTCAGCCACTAAGTTGTATCCAGGTCTGTGATCACATGAACTGTAGCTCACCAGGTTCCTCTGTTCATGGCATTCTCCAGGCTACAATACTGGAGTGGGTTGCCGTTTCCTTCTCCAAGGGATCTTCCCAGCCCAGGGATCGAACCCACATCTCTTATGTCTCCTGCATTACCAGGCAGATTCTTTACCACTGAGCTATCTGGGATTACATATATGAGATATTCGGGTTGCTCCATGATATCTGGCCCCTCCTGTGTCCAGCTCTTTTGTGACCCCATGGACTGTAGCCCACCAGGCTCCCCTGTCCCTGGGATTTCCCAGGCAAAATACTGGAGTGGGTTGTCATTTTGTCTTCCAGGGGATCTTCCCGATCCAGGGATGGAATGTATGTCTCCTGCAATACAGGCAGATTCTTTACTACTGAGCCACCTGGAAGGCCCCTTATTTGCCCCTTACAGAATGATATTATTCTTCCTTCTGGAATCCATCACAGCTTCAGGGAAGAGAAGAGCCTTTCAAGGATGGTATTCATCAACAGAGAAGTAACCAAGATGGAGACTGAGTAACAAATGAAATCATTTAGGTAAAGTGTATGATGTTTGATAAATTAAGACATCATCTCCCTACAGAAACCACCACTCACCTGTAAGTTGTGTCCCAGACAGAAAGCTCGCAGCAGACAGCAGTACAAGAAATCATGTTTGTGCCCAGAACATAATCTAAGATGACTAGACAGCCACAAATGCCACATCCCACATGAGAATCTGCGTGGGTGGGGGCCCACATCCCCTGCCTCATCCTTTAAGGCTTGGACTTAATTAAAACACATCTTTGCATGCCAGCTTTATACAAATACTCCCTGAGGCTGCCCATTTGAGAAACATGGCAGACAAGGATAATGTAGAAAAAATTCCTCCTGCAAATACGCAGACGTGCTCTTACTGCAGTTTCTCAATGGACTGCGAGGCCCCGGCGGCAGGAGCCGAGGAGCTGGGAGAGATGGAGCTGGGCGTGTGGGAGACAGAGCTGGGCACGTGGGCTGGCCGGGCTCCCAGGCCTCACAGGGCAGCTGGCTGGTACACCAAACACAGTAACTTCCTGCCGAGGAGGTGAACTCGTACTGGAAAAAGCGCAAAGCTCCCAGCTTTCTTGCTCGGTGCACATGTGTGGTGAACAGGAAGCACAGGCAGTGACCACTGAGCGGCAGGGCCCCGGGTCCTAAGGGGGGCAGCAAGGAGTGCGTGAGACCCGGGGTGCAGGCGGGCCAGGTCATTTCTGTGAGAGACTGAGGGGGTGACAGTGGCATAGCCGGGAAAACGGTTGAGCGTCATTTTTTTTTCCTTCTGTTAATCTTTAGAAGGGAAAACATGGACTGATGTACCTGTGCGTTTTCTTACACTGCACGAAAGAGCTGAGCATCTAAAAAAGCCACCAGACGGTAGCCTGACTGGAGTCCCGACGGGACAGGGCAGTCTGCGTGCTCCAGGCCACCCAGTGCAGCGAGCATGGCCCTCCTGGAGCGCGCCCGTGGGGACCGGCCGTCCTGCAGTGCCCGCCCTTGGGGACCAGCCCTCCGGACACCGTGCCCCTTCCTCACCCAGTGCCAGGGTTCACCCCTGGCCCCTCTCACCCTGCTGCCTCCAGGGTCCTGACCCACCAGCAGTTAGTAAACGCCTGCTGACCCTCCGGGCACTGCGGGCGAGGCCGGGGTCCCTGCTCCCCTGATTCTCGCCCTTTGGGCTCCTGGCCGCCATCCGTCCCCTGGCACTGACCTCTTTCTTTAAACGCTGTTGGTGGTTCAGTTAGGACCTGAGGAGACAGCCCAAAGCATGGACCCCCCGGGCGGGGTCGCCCCCCGGGAGTCCCCAGACCCGTCAGAGATGGGCCCCCGACTGTTCTGGCCCCACTGCCCCAGCAGGCAGCAGTGGAGAGATCCAACTGCATCCCCATCAGAACCACAGGCACAAAGGCCGATATCCTAAACCTCTGATCCAAGGAGGAAACTTTGGACTGAAAACCCCAAGAGCCTTTCAGAACATGTCACGAAGGAGACAGAAGCTGAGGTCACCACGGCGGGGCCTGAGGCTAACAGGGAGCTGGCCACTCAGGGCATTCCTAAGGCACCCAGATGGTGCTCGGTTGGAGAACTGGGGGTCCCCCTCTATAGTGAGGGCCCGGGGCACACACAGGTGGAGGCTTCTCGGGGTCCCCATACAGTGAGGGCACAGGGCACACATGATTGAGGCTTGTTGGTGTCCCCTGTAGAGAGAGGGCATGGGGCACACACGGATGGAGGCTTGCCGGGGTCCCCCATACTGTGAGGGCACAGGGCACACACGATTGAGGCTTGTTGGTATCCCCTGTAGAGAGAGGGCACAGGGCACACGCTGGTGGAGGCTTGTCGGGGTCCCCCATACTGTGAGGGCACGGGGCACACATGGGTGGAGGCTTGTCGGGGTCCCCTCTACAGTAAGGGCACGGGGCACATGCGGATGGAGGCTTGTTGGGGTCCCTGTAGAGTGAGGGCATGGGGCACATGCGGATGGAGGCTTGTCGGGGTCCCCTTTACAGTGAGGGCATGGGGCACATGCGGATGGAGGCTTGTCGGGGTCCCCTTTACAGTGAGGGCACGGGGCACACGCGGATGGAGGCTTGTCAGGGTCCCTGTAGAGTGAGGGCACAGGGCATACACGGATGGAGGCTTTTCCAGGGCTCCTGGGTGGCTGGTTCTGAGAGAACTGGGACTAACCCCCATGCCCCCTCAGCTGTGTTCCCCACCCCATGCTTTTCTAGGGCAATGCATTAAAAGCAGTGAAAGAAGCGAGGTCTGGGTACCGGAGAAGCCGTCATCTTGAATGAAACAAAAGCCGATCGATGGCGAGTGTGACTGGTGGGCAAGGCTGAGTCGAGGCTGAGTGATACACAGGACACAGGAGAGCAGCTGCGATGTGTGCTTGGTGTCCCGGAGCTGCCCCGAGTGGGGTGCTGCATCTTCCCGTCATTTTTAACACAGCCCTTAAATGTGCCTTGTTTGTATGCCCCCTTTGTTTAAAAATACCATCATAAGTCTGTGGTAAAATGCCAGTATAATCCTATGCTTAAATGATGTTTAAATGGATTTTCAACTACTTTAAGCCAAAAAAAGAGATGATTATATGTACACTTTTGTTCCATTTCTTTATTTAACTGTACATCCAAGGGGGCAACTACAATAAAAAACAGATGCCCCCTCCCAATGAACCCTATAAAACACTATAAAACAGAAGATGATAAGGGCTGCTCATGCCGACCAGCAGCTTCCTCTCCCAAACATCCATTGTAAGAAAGTCCTTTAAAAAATCAAGAGGCAGAACAACCGCTGAGAAATGCTCAAGGACAGACAAGGGCAGCTGGGTGCACACGGCTCCCCGAAGACCCCGAAGCTCCTCCGGGTCCTCCAGTCCCACTCCCGCCCCACAGCTCTGCAGCGCCGGCGGCTTTAATGGGAAAAGTTCCAAAGCTGTAATTTACTGCTTTGAAAGATGAGGGAGCCTGCTGCGTTTGACATGCTTCTTTGAAACACGGAATATTTAAAATCCATACCCCAAACTTAATGCATAGATAGATCACATCTTTTTATGGCTTCGCTGGTGTAAGAAGAGCCTCGTAACCTCTCACACGGTATGTTTTATTCCTTGTAATGTGTATCACGTGAAGATTAAGAGGCTATATTATCGCCTTCAAAATGACCTGCTATTTCCTGGAAACAGTAATTTTCTGGACCTGTCCTTGCCTCTGGGGCGAGCATAACGCCCTCAATAATCTTCCATTCATTAAGCAACATGTCTGCATCAGAAAGAGAGGTCTGGTCTGGCCATGCCGACGGGCATGCTGTGGTTCAGTACCCTCTCTCCGACTGCCATCTACAGGCGGTGAGCCCCAGCGCAGGCGCTGGCTGGCAGGGCTTTCTCTGCTTTCTCATTAACCTATCCTGGAGAGTGTACCCTCAAGGCTGAGAGTGAACATGTCTAAGAGCTTGGGTATCTCATCCCTTCACGCTGAGCCGGAACTGTGGAAACCTTCCCAGTGGAGAGGGGGGCACAGGGGTGGGGCTGAACCGGATCTGGGGCAGGTTTGCACTGAGGCCAGAGAAGCCCATGGAAGCTGCAAAACCCGGCGCCGCTGAGAAGCTGGCCCTGGAGAAGAACAGGAGAGCCTGCTGGGCTGACCTCCGTGGCCGCCTGCCTCCCGTGAGAACGGAGAAGTGGTCCAGCTCCCCTTCTTGGTCACATAGCAGTCACAGCCCTAACGCGGCTCTTACGCCTGCTGGAAACCGTGTTTGCAGAACCCAGCCCTGTGAGGCACCAGCCCAGGACCCCAGACACGGAAAACAACTCTCTTTGACGCAGAAGCAAAGCCCTCGCTCCCCAGTTACGGATGCTCTCCCCATCGACAGACACACAAACCTACCTTTATGTACTTAAACAATTGTTTGAATCAGTTTTTTAAAAGACGCTTTCATAAACACCCCCCGCTAATGAGAGGCCTTCAGACGAGTCACAAACGTGTGTCTGCTCATCTGTTTCGTGCCATCATTACCGTGAGTGCACTTTTACGAAATTTAATTTCTCAATCTATTTATAGCTTTTAATTTTCTATGTCATTAACGTTCACATGTGGATTCTCACTGCTCTCCTGGGTGAAAAACCTTTCATGGGAAAAAAAAACACATGTTTTCCCGACAGCGGCACATTTGTCTCCCTCGGAAGGAGGCAGAAGAGTTACGCTCAAGCCTGAGTAACAGTACAGCCATCGTTCACACTGTCTGCCTGCCCCGGACATAAATACCCCGCAAGGGCTCCTCCTGTTTTGAGAATGGATACGCAGGTGGGGTCAGCACAGGAATGGGCTTCACTCCGTATTTATTGACTGGGGAAAGCAGCGGGGGTTTTCAGGAAAGGATTCAGGTGGAATCCTAGGAAACCAGAGGCCTCTCACTGGCCGGGGTGTCCTGCCTGTGGGAAGTTGAGGGAACAGGATGCACGCAGGAGTTTGGACCCCCCTCCGCCCTGGACAGCCGGCTCCTCAGGGCACGTGGCCCGCCGGCTCCTGCTGTGAAGCTGCCCCGGGTCCTGCAATTAACCAGACCAGATCGGGGACACGAGCAGGCTGACATGCTGGGAACCGCTTGGTACAGAAGAAACACCAAAAGTTGCCTTTTGAAGTTTTATTGTCTGAAGCGAGAGAAAGCAGAGAGCAAGAGGCACATATGCTGACTGCCCCAGCATCTCAGAGCCCCCAGGCCTGCAGGCATCATGGACAGAACACCCCAGCGAGGAGTCAGCTCACCCCTAGCCCACACTGTCCAGTACCTGCAGACACAGTTGTACGGGGAAACACCCGCTGTTCTGCTCAGAAGGACCGAAACTACTAACAACACAACACCAAGATAAAACCACAACGTGCGAGGGGCTGTCAGGCCACGCGGAACGCCACCCACAGCGATGGCACGGCCCCCTGGCCCCTCAGTGGGCGGGTGAAGGGGCAGCCGCGGGGAGGAGCTTGGGCTTGGCCTGCTGGGGCAGCACCACTTCGGGGATCTCCTCCCCGTGCTTGTACACGCTGACCGTCACGTCGATCTTCTCGCCGCCGTACTTGTTCTTCACGTGCATGCTGTACTTGCCCGAGTCCTCGGAGGTCACGCCCTTGATGGTCATGCTGACATACTTGGCCTGCTCCACCTTGACTGAGAAGTGGTCACTCAGCTCGATGTCCTTGTCATTCTTGAACCACACTACCTCTGGGTCAGGGTTCCCAAACACCGTGCAGGTCAGGTTCAAGGTCTTGGGGGGAGAGCAGGCAGAGAGGGGGAGATAAAGAAAGAAGAGTCAGACGGCCTCTGTGTGGCTGGACCTGCGGCCCCACCCAGGTATTGATCTGCCCCACCCATCATTTATTTGGTCAACATGCTCTTTGTATATGGAGGCACCACTGGAGACACCAGGAGCCTCAGACACAGCACAGAAGGTGTCCCATGGTGGGAGGAGTGCCCTGTGTATTCAGAAGAATCAACATCTGTACCTTGAGGAGATAAGGTCCGCAGAGGCAGCCCAGGCCCAGCAGGATGCAGGGACCCCCCCCCCAACACTGGCTCCACACCCAGGGCCTGTGTGAGGATCCCCTGCCCTTCCGGGCACCCCCTGCCCTCACCTTCCCCTCCATGATGGTCACCACATCGGGCAGGCCGCCGATCACCTTGCCACGATCTGCAACAGGAAAGCAACTCGGCTGAGAACACCATCTGCAGGGCTGTTCCTGGGGGTTGGGGCACCCAGGGGCCAGGAGGGGCTCAGGTGTGGGGGTGCTACCTGACAAGGCTCATGGCTGGGGGGCCCCTGGCCGAGGTCTGCGTGGAGGAGTGTGATTCCATGTTGGGAGGGGCTGGCAGGGTGGTGGGCAGAAAAGGGGGGTTGTGAAATGCTCTAGAAGCTCAGACTGAGCAGGGCTTTGAGGATGAAGGTTCACCCTGGCCACAACACCAGGCAAACCGCGTCCCCCTGAATTCTTTCAGGAGCTGGAGGGGCCTGGCCTCTGGAGAGAGGATTTTGCAAGGGCAATGTTTTGTGTGTGTGTGTGCATATATATATATATATATATATATATATATATATATATATGTGTGTGTGTGTGTGTATAGTATAATTTTCTGCCTCCTGTGATGTTCTGACATCTGAAATCCCTCCTGGCGGGCAGATACCCCCCACCCACCAAGGGCCCACCAGGAGTCGCCCACAACCTGTGCCAACCCCCCAGCCAGGCCAGCCTCCACCATCTGCCCTGCCCCCAGAGGGGACACTCCCCTGCCTGGATCACCCCAGCCAGGTGCCCGGCAGCTCAGAACACCCCTGTTGCCCAAAGCCCAGAGAAATCACTAGAACGGCCCAGTCTCGTGTTCACCCCACCCTGCCTGCCTTTCCCTGCAAACCCCAGGCAAGGCCGTGGCCTCCGTCCCCCTCTGTCCTGCCCTCTGCCCCCTGACCCCGACCCCCACATGCCTGGCACACCCCTGCCTCCAGGACTGGAAGCCTGTCCTGAATCTCCTCAGGTGGCCACTCCTGAGTGAGCAGCGAATAAAAAGACACAGAACGGGTTGGGGGGCGGGAAGGAGGGCAAGGGGGAAGGGGGGCTGGCATTGGGCTGCAGGGCACCGGGGTGGGCGGCTGGGGGCAAGAGGGAGCATGGGCAGCCCTGGGGCTTCGTCAGGTGAGGCGGGTCTGCTGTGCTCACTCTGTGTACACCATGAATGCTCTAAAATACGGACCCTCTACCCCCACCCTCAAGAGTGTACTGTGCTTGTAATCAAGCCTGTACTCACTTTTCTCTGCAAAAGCAGCAGCCCTAAAAATTAAAGAGGGCAGAGGGGAGAGAAAAAAAGAGTCATGAGCAAATGCTATCAACTAAAGCATCACACATTCGAGAGGTCTGCTGGAGACAGAGCTTCTCCAAGAATAATCCAGGTCACAGGGTCGAACAGAGTTCTGATGCCTCCCACCGCCCTGCCTTCCAGCTGCTGAAACCCACAGAAAGGCCTGCCATCCACACTCGTGGGGTGAAGAGATTTCTTTTTTCACCAGATTGCATTGGAGATTTTTAGATATTTTTTGAAAATGTTGATTTCTGATTTATCTCAGTTATGCATTCATCCATCAACAAATACTTACTGAATAACTTAGTGTGGGACAAAGACTGTTCTCAGTTTTAAAGATACTCTAAAATTGAGACACAGATTAGAAATCCCAAGTCATTCTTTAAAAAGTTGCTCTGAGCAATGGAATATTAATCGGCTAAAAAGAAACGAGCTCTCAAGCCATGAAAATACATGGAAGAAGGTTAGGTGCTTATGACCAAGTGAAAGAAGCCAGGCTGAGGAGGCTGCAGACCATGGGATCCCAGCAGAAGGGCCTCAACCAGCACGGGGCAGGGGGTTCTCGTGAGTATAGCTGTCATCCCTGTCATTGTACGTCTGTCCCAACCCAGAGACTGTCCAACACCACGAGCGAGCCCGAGCACGACCCACAGACTCGGGCTGATGTGGCCTATCCACGCAGGCTCACCAGCTGTAACTCGTGGACGGTGTGGTGCGGGTGCTGAGTGAGGAGGCCACGCATGGAAGGGGCAGGTATTTTCTGTCCCTTCCTCTCAATTTGCTGTGAACCTAAAACTGCCCTAAAAATACGAAGTCTTTATAAGGAAACTAAACATCCAACATTTTAAAAATTGCTCTGTATGATGTGTGGCTATAATTATGCCTATTTCAGAAATTCAGTATTTAAATTCATTTAAAGTAACCCAGGGTCATTATAACTCTAAAATTAACTGTTACATGCATTTACAGTTTAGAAGGACACCTTCTTCTGGATGTGGAATGGCTTAAATTGCCAACTTATCCCAATTCCTAGAGCTTCACATTTTTTGGGTCAGTGAGGCATCCACAAAGGTCCCCACACTCAACCAAAAGGACGCCTGGTCCCCTGAGCCCCAGAATAATAGACAAACGTGCAAGTCTTACTTGAGCTGCTGGAATTCGGCAAACGCTTCATCGAAAGCTGTAAGGGAATATTTCGTACGTTAGTGAGAGTTTGAATGTGCTTGGCTCTTACTCACTCACTCTCTCAGCTCCTGAGTTTGCTTCGTGAACACTGACAAATAGCCGAATGAATAAAGCGCTGATTCAGAAAGTAATCCTCTCTGAATGAAAATTGTATGAAAATCTGGATGCTTGGGGCTGGTGCACTGGGACGACCCAGAGGGATGGAATGGGGAGGGAGGAGGGAGGAGGGTTCAGGATGGGGAACACATGTATACCTGTGGCGGATTCATTTTGATATTTGGCAAAACTAATACAGTTATGTAAAGTTTAAAAATAAAATAAAATTTAAAAAAATAATAATAAAAAAAAAAAAAGAGAGAGAATTGTAAAATTGGTGGTTTCCTTTTCAGCATCCTGCTTACCCTGATCTCCTAGTACAAAATTACCAGGGGCCAGAGAAAAATGATCTTACCCTGACCAGACAGGTCAAGCGAGCGCTGGTGGTTCTTCTTGCCGTCAAAAATCTCAAAGGTATACTTCCCCTTGTCCTTCTCCGTGGGCTCACAGATCTGCAGCCAGGCCATCTCCTCACTGCCGCCGATCCTCATATGCTCACTAGATGTGATCTTAGCATCCCTTTGAAAAGTCACAGGACACATTCGACTTACAATCTCACACTACACGTGAGACACTCTGGGGCATGCTGGGCGTCTTTCAGAGGAAGTCTCCTCCAAGCTGTAGAGTCGATGTCATCGTAGATGTCTCTGGATATTGTACATTTACGAACCACATCAGCAGCTCAGCTCTGAAAACCTTCCGAAATTAAATCCGATACTTATTTTATAGAGATACACTGTGGTTTAACATCTGCTTGCTGGCCACACATAGACTATCATATCCCTTAGGTCATGACTTATTTTTCTACTTAAAAAATTAAAAACAGAATCACCGTATGATCCACTGTATGATCCAGTGGATATGTAACCAAAAGGATGGAACAAAGGTTCACAAGGCAGGACTCAGTAGCCAAAGGTGGAAACAAGTGTCCATGGACAGACGATGGATAAGCAAATGGTGGCCCATGAACACGATGGAATGGGAGGAAATTCTGACACCCACCACAGCACGGATGGCCTCAAGGACATCATGCCGAGTAAAACAAGCTGATCACGAAGAGAGAACTACACCCAGCATCGACACAGCCATGATGAAGGCTGAACACAGCATTGAAGGAGGGGGCGTCCACCGAACGCCAGACCACACGCAGCCTGCCCTCATGTGTCTGGAGCCCTGCCGCCCGCCGGGTGTCCTGCAGGAACCCCCAACCCCTGGGCCAACATGTCCCCAGCCCAGCGTGACCCTGAGACCAGCTCCAGTCTCCGATCCGAAGCCCAGACTTGACCTCTGCCCCCACCCCATGGTCACAGCCCTGCCGACTTGTTGGACTGGGGACTCATTCTGTCCCCCAAACACACAGGAAGCCCCCCGTCTGCAGCAGACCCACCCCTCCACCACCCCCGGCCTGGCTCCATCCCCAGATGAACCCTTGCCTCCAGAACCTTCCCTGGCCAGCAGCCCCACGCTCAGCCCACACCTGCCACAGCAGTTCCAGGAACCTGTCAGCTTAGAAGAAGGCAGACCGATCCTGCTGGAGCAGCACAGCTGTGGCAGAGTTCACTGTCACCGTCACCCCACTGACCGTGACCTTGGCTCAAAGGACTGTCTGTTCCTTACTGCCTGGGGACTTAAATGGGCCAAATTGGATAAAACCGCCCCCTTGGTTTTATTAGTTGATCACAAAACCTGACTGAATCCCTTTATTCCCAAGCAATCTTAAAACACCTTACATTAAGGAGAGAAAGAGGCAGATGTGTGAAAGCCTACACGTGTCTGCCCGTTTGTGTGAAAGCAACCAGGAGGCTGGTCCCTGCAGGGGTGGGCTGGCAGCAGGATGGCCCCGAACCTCCCCTCCCCCGGGAGCCCCAGGCTTCACTGAGACTTCAGGGGCCTCAGAGCAAAGCTCTGAAGCTGAGCTAAAGTCCACACTCTGGGATTAAAGCAGCGTTAACTGTTTCCTTCTGTAAAGAGGCCGCTGGCGCTTCAGTGGCGCTGCTGCTTCGATGCCTTCAGCAGCCAGTACTTCGCACTTTGAGGTCTAGCCCTCCCCCATCACAGGCATTTCACCTTCCAGCAAGAGAAAAAAATCCCCTACCAGAGGACGCTTCTGCTGACTGCACTTTGTGGGTTTCTAAGTCCTCAGGAGCAGGTTTCCACCTTCCTCTAAGTGGCCCTTGGTGTCTTACTCAGCATTTTCCTCACAGAACAATCGGCCTTGCTGACGTGCATGATTCACCAAATCCTCATCATTCTCTATTGATTTCTCATCACCCACTGGCGCAGAATGCCTGGGTCCCCAGGATGAGTCTCCCTCGGGCACCCCGACTCTGTTAAGTGGGCCCTGTAGCCTCCAATGGCAGGCTGTATTTCAACAAATGCTTGTTATTCTCTGCATTTCCAATTATTGTCAAATAAGAACTTGATCGTCAAACAGTGCCATATAGCCGAGGTTCTGTAAGGCACGTGTGAACACGCTGGGATCCTGTCCACTGAGAAACAGGTCTGGGTTTGTGGACGTCACTGAAAAGGTGGTCTGGAAAGGTTGCCCGTGTCCTCAGTTTAGAGACAGACTACCCACAGTCCCCACTTACTGCCCGACGGAGGCCAGGCCCGGAGGACGGTAACCCTGAACTTGGTCCTTTTCCTGACAGACTTGAAGCTTTGACGAGTGTGGAGATAAGCCTGGGAGGAGGGTCGGGAGGGCAGACCCCAAGGGGCTGGGGGCAGGCCCTGGTCCACCGCTGTGAGCATCGTGGGAGACTCTACTGTTTCAATTGTGAGCATGGCCCCCTGGACGGGCAACCGCAGCAGATGTGAAAACAGAGAAAACTGCTGTGTGCAGGGCTTGAGTTCACTTGCTTTCTTCTCTTAAGTACTATTAAGTGTGTTTTGGTCCTTTCTTTTTAATTGATCTAATGGGAAAGCAACAGACTGGAAATCTGGAGCGTGGTTTCTGAATATTCTTTTTCCATTAGCTCTGCCAGATGCCGACAAAACCTGTGTCATCAGCAAAGCCACCCTTGTCTAAACCGAGACAGCAGAGGACGCGATCTCCGGCACCTCCAGCACTTCTCTTTGTCCTTCTCCCCCCATTTCTGAGATGGCCCCACCCTGAGCCCACGGCTGTCATCACTTCTCAAAACTGCCAAGTCTCAAGAGGACTTGGCCAGGAGCCCCGTGTCCCAGCGATGGGCCCCGGGCACCACCCTGTGGACACACAGGGCTGCGGCCCACGGCACGTGGACACTTACTTGTGGTACCAGTTCACCTTCATTTCCTCAGTGAAGTATTTCATGAAGCACTGAAGCCTTATTCCTTCTGGGGTGCAGAGAATCTTCAGTGGAGACGCAGAGGCTCCTGCAGAAGACAGGGCAGACTCAGACCCGAGGGGAGCAGTCTGTGCTGCTGGGTGAGAGCAGGCCGGCCCTGGGCCAGGAAGCCCGGCCACATCCCTGTAAAAACATCCTCACCCAAGTGTGTTCTAACATCCACACCGAAAGTACCTTAAAATCTCCTGAGGCATGAAGGGACTCAAATGGCCCCGAGAAAATGTTCCCGCGGGGCTGCTCACGTCCCCCAGCCATGTCCATGCGGCCACTACTGCAGCGCCCACTTATAACTAGACCACAGGCAAGCCTCCAGTGCAGACGGGCCCATGCCGACGGGCCTGCCCAGTGGGCAAGACCACACCCAGCTTCTCACACCCCTCCCCTCCCTCTTCCTTCCCCCTGAAGGGAAGAACCCCCGGGGATTCCGTCACCTACACGTTTTGTGGAAATGCATCAACAATGCCCCGGTGGGAGTCCCTCCACGGGGCTCTGAGCTCAGAGCCAGCTACCTGAATGCCCCACCCCATGGCCTCTGGAGTCCTCTCTCCGCTCCTGCCTGAAGATAAACCAGAAAATGGCTTTTCTAAACCCCTTCCTGCATCGTGCTTCTCCGCACATTTCACCCTGTGGTGGGGGGGGGGGCTCAGTGGGCTAACCGCAGAGGGCAGCAAGCCGCACATCCTGGAACACAAAGATGCGGAAACGCTGCAGTCTTAACAGAAGAGCGTAAAGAGGAGGGTCGTTTTTCAGACTACAGTTAGAGTCAGCAAATGATAGCGAGTCCAGAAGGGTTTCCAGTCAAGCAGGGAGTGGGGACTGGTGTACTGTCTGTAAGACGCAGGGGCAGAGGAGAGCGGTCGGGTCTGACTGCGGTGACTGAGCACGCACGTGGGACAGCCGGGCAGGAGAGCGGCTCTGGGAAATATCTCGGCTCAGATCCGGGTGCCGGTATGTCCCTGTGCTCCTCATCGAGCCTGCACGGGGTTACACCCTGCCCCACACCACCAGCTGGGTCTCACTTCAGACGGAATCTACGGATAAGCAACTGAGCCCGCCACGGGGAGAAGGGACGGCGGGATGCACGTCCCGGGTAATCAGACGACAAGAGCCTGGCTTCCGGGTCTGACGCTGACCGGGGCAACACGCCGAGGAAATCGTGTGCTTATCCTCCACTTTATCTCAACTGCGTCCTGACTAAGCCTTGACTTTGAAGCTTTAAGGAGCATCTATGTCTTATCAGACAAAATTTAACCAGATACATATTTAATCTTTGCAGTCACCACACCAAAAAGTAAGTTCTGCCGTTGGTGTTTCTGTTCCACAACTGATTATTTGATTAGACATTTCAGAGTTCTGTAAGTATTAAAAATCAAGGGATACACTATAAGCTTGGCCCCCTTAAGAGAACATACACCTAAGACATTTTTGTGAAACTGGAGGATTACCAACGTGAAAGAATTGGATGGGTCGCATCCTCGAGTACACGTCTCGCGAGAGGAGGGAATGCTGAAGGACATGAGGAGGAAGCCTGGGCTCCTGAACTAGGGCCACGAGACGACCCCGGCGCTGCCCAGGACCCTGCTGGTGGCAGCAGGTCACACAATTGCCCGGGACCAGAGTTCTTGTCTGAATACCGTGGTCCCTCCCAAGACGCTGCCAAAGTACACAGGGTGCCTTAGCACACCTCGTGGACTCAGTGCTGATGTGCTGAGACTTCACTGAGGACCCTGAGGCTCCAGTTCTGCCTTCCCACCTCAGAAGTCAGGTGGAAACGTAGAGGAGTGTCAACAGCATGTTCTCAGGTGTGTGTTCACACACAGCGTCCTCCATGCAGAGAACTGTCACTCTGGCATCGATTCTTATAACGGGTTTGTTTGTATCCACAGAGTTACAGAATTTTACCTCTGAATGAGAACCTGAAAGTCACCCCTCCAGATTCCTTATCACAAGGGTGAGGAGGTCGAGGGACCCTAACTCTATCACAACGGATTTGCTTTGCAGCCACACATCGCCTTCAGCCCTGGGGACACTAAGAACAGACTCTTGTTCTGTGGGCCGTTAGCCTGACCCCACAGGAAAGCCCCTTCATATGCCTCTGTCATCCACAAGCCGCTGTCCTGCCACTGAATCTGGGCCTGTTCACAGATGTGAAGTGGATCCATCAGCTGTGGAAAATGCCCTTCTCAGGAAATAGAGAGTCTAGGCCCAAAATGACTTGAAAATTAGAAGACATTTACTTACCACAGACTCTGCTCATCGCCAAAATCATATCCTCATACACTGAAAGGAAGGAGGAAATGCACGGTTACAGGCCTAATTTATCAGCAGCGTTTTCATGTTTAATTAAATTGATACTGGAAAGCAGGATGTTCAGTTGAAAAATGAAATATTAAAATGGCAATGTGTATCCATGAAAGGCTTAGGTGGCGATAAATCCTAATTTCTCCATTTTTTAAACCTGGAGCAAGGACATTTTGCTCAACATTCATCTGACCTTGCATTTAATTGAACCACCTCATCCTGGGTTCAATCATTTTAACACATTCATCACAGGACAGGATTTGGCTCCTGTTGGTGGACGAAGATGGCGTTTCAGAGAAGCCCAGCGTAACATCCTTCTCAACTCACTCAAACGCCTCTGAGGACAGCAGGAGTAGAAGCCTGCCCTCTGCTGCGCTGCTACCAAAGACACAATATGCCCAAGGGCGCAGGACGCCTCGCCCGCATCTCACACCCATCCTGCTGGCCAGGTGGACCTCCCTGGGGAGCAGGGACAAGGCTCTCATCTACCTTTGCCAGCTATCTCAAGGGTAGACACGTCCTGACCCCTGTCGTCTTTCAAGGTTGCCTTGTATTCACCGTGATCCTTCTTCGACAACTGCAAATGAAACACATCCCATACGTATGTAAAACTGATGCCATGATATAAAACCTAATACAAGCTAATGTTTCCTTTGCAAACCATGGACATCCAGCATGCAAAATGGGAGATAAGGCAGAATTCGCAAGAGATATGGAAGAGTTTTCTTCCTTGTTTCTGTTTTCTTTAGCCCACTCCAGTATTCCTGCCTGGAGAATCCCATGGACAGAGGAGCCAGAAGGTCGCAAAGAGTCAGACATGACTGAAATGACAGAGCACGCGCACACGTGTGCACACACACACACACACACCTTTGGTATGAGCAGCTCACAGACACCCTTCTCCAGGTCAGGCATCTTCTCCGTTTCATACAGAGCATCATCCTTTAGCCACTTGAAAACCGTTTCCTTCTTGGTGTTTGCAACCTACAAGACAGGGGTCTTATGTTGAGTACGTGACTTGCTGGAGCTCATGAGAAAAAAGTCTTTCCTGATTTCAAATCACAGACCTAAAAAAAGTGAATAAACTTTTATTATAGACAGTGTCAGACAGAAGCTCACAGGAAAGCTATCTGTTCTATCAATGGTAAATACATTTCTAAGTTCCAGCTTCTGAAATAATTAAGCCCCGACAGGAAGAACGAATGACTCCTCCTTCTTCTAATCCAAGAAATCAGATGGTGTAAGTTTCTTTTGGTTCATAGACGATTTCAATAATAAAGACAAGTTGTGAGCAGTGTATTTTAAATTTATAAATAATATAAAACCACACGCGTGTGATCTGACCATCTCCCTGATTGTCACTCCCTTCTGGGTGGAACCGATCTCTCACCTTACACACAAGCCGAACCTCACACTCTTCTGTAACATCCCAGTGCAGATACTCAGCAAAATGTGGGCCTGGGGGGAAGAAGGGGAAAAAAGTTTTTAAAAAGGAGAAAAATGTATACACAGACACATACATATAAATGCATTCGGGGCAGAAGAAAGTAGTTGTTCAGTCTGAAACCAAGATAACTTAATAAAACTAATCTTCAGGGCTTTGACCTCAGCATGTACAATCCTGGTACAAAAATCTCTATTTCCAACAGGACGACGCTGCCCAGTCTCTCCTGCTTACTGACATCTGACGGCTACTGCCCTTTAGAAAGAAGAATAATGAAATATTATATTTCTTCTCAAGGCAAGTGTCTGAATAAACATCCACCAGCATAGCCTATAAAAACCTTGAAATAGGAGAACTAATCTAAGTATGATGAAGAAAAAGCAGTTTGACCTAGCAATCATATCAACATGTGATATTTTATTTACATAGCATCTGAAATCAAAGATGAATTTATATATCTGTAGAAAATACCATTTTGCTTAATGTAAAAGTCATATGCTAATAACACATTCAACACAAAAATACAAAGCAGATTTAGAAAGTATTTTTTAATTTCTTCCATATAAATACATTCTACAAAGTTAAAAAATCATACGGTAGAAATAGGTAAAATAAATATTTTTGTCTATTAAAAATAAAAATAACATAAAACAATAAAATAATATTTTTATATTTTAAAAACTGTATTCTAACTTTTTTAAAAAACAACAGAAATTCTGTATAAAAGTGTTTTTCAAATAAACCCCTGGGCTATATTTCAGTTTTTTATCTATTTTCCTTCATATCTAGTTATTGATAATATGCATTTTTAAAACAATGTATTTAAAATATATTATTTGTAACTAAACAATTACATCTAAAAGTTCAAGTTCACACAATTTTAAGTAAAATAACAAGTTCCTGGGAATTGGAGTTGGGTCTGTGGCCCTCTTTCCATCTCTCCTAATAAAGCCCCCACCTCACTGCCTCCCTCCATTCTTTCCTCTTTTTGTTACAATCGCTGGACTCGTATGGACCTGTAACGGGGGCACCCTTTCCTTGTCACTGCAGGGAAACATGAACACTAAACAAGAGATTCCAGGGCTTTTCAAGTAGAAGCAAGAAAAAAGCACAGATGAAATAAAGGAACAGAAAGGGTCCAAACTTCTACAGAATAGAAGAGATCTGACTTCTCCATCATTTTAAAATTGCAGTTAGCTGTCTGGCCTGACAGGATCTGCTCCAAACAAATACTCAAATCCTACACCTTTGTCTATGCCAGTGGTGGGGGAGCCAGCCGACCACCTACCTTGTTTCCTGAGGAACTCCTTTCTTTGAAATTCAGCCTTTTCTAGGACAGCCTTGAATGCTAAATCCAATATTTAAGGGAAAAAAACAGAAATGAAATAAACATGCTTCTCTCAAATCAGAAGAATCTGTTTTGAATTTTCTTTTATGGACATGCAAGGACCTTCCACATAGCGTACCGTCTCCAATAAGAACCAGAGAAGACTGGCTTTTCGCTTTTCCATCTTGAATCTGCACGGTGTAGGTGCCTTCGTTATCAATGGTGAACCGATCCATCACCATCTCGATGATGCCAGTGGACTTGTCACACTTGATTCTGTGTGTCTGGGAGCACACAGGGGAGATGAGAATCCCACCTTCCCGAAAGGGAAAATGCCTTCCCGAAGCTTCCCCTCTGGGATCTGACAGTCACTCAACTATTGTATCTTAAGGGAGTATGCTGCCCAAAACCAGAAAGTGAAATTCCATCCACTGAACCTCTTGGTGAAGCAAAGATCAAATAAGGGACATTTTGTGATGACGCCCTGGGTCTACGTGAGGAGCAACCTACACTCGAATCCAGCAGAAACTCTGCACGCGCCCTGGGAATGTGCAACCACCATGAGATAGCACATGGGAAGCAGAGCGGGATGCACTGGGACCCGTGTGACCACAGAACCAGAGACTGCAACACAACCACCTCCACGCCGTGAGGGCTTCCGTCTCAGGGGCTCAGGGCCCATTCCGACTGGTCACCCCTGCCCCATCACCACACTAGCACCAGGGCTGAGGGTCTCCAGGCTCTGCAACCCCAGCTGGGTAGCTTCAGGGGGACCCTTCCCAGCACAGCCCGCCCAGGGCTCAGTCTGCAGACTCCACCCTCGTCGCCTGTGATGAGCCGCAGGTGCTCCGATCCCGTGTGGTTGCTAATGGGTCACCTGTTATTCCACGTGTTATTCGAGGTCGCCATTGAGCACGTCAGAGGCAGGAGGGGCACAAGCACACGGATGACCATCTCCAGCGCAGCCGCCGGGCAGGAAAAGGGGGCCAAGGTGCCAGGATGGGCTCCCCAGGGCATCCACTGCAACAGCAGAAGGCTGCTCCCTCAGCCTGGACCTCACCCTGCTCCATGCCCAGAGTGAACAAAGGCACAGCCACCTCTGCCAGTGATGCTTCCTGCAGGCGTTCCTGCCTCCTTTCAGAGGCAGGCAGCCGGGACTTAAGCAAAGGCTTCCCTGCCTGGACCGGACCTGTCCCAGGAGAGCGCGGCCTGGAGCGAGGTGAGCAGGGTCGCCAATCGGGACCTGTGGTCATCACCCAGTGTGGGGACCAGGGGAGGCCACTCTGTTCATTAGAGATACCCTCCTCCCACGACCCTCAACTTGACGATACTACCAGGACGCATTTCTGTTTGTAGGTGACTAATAGAAACTGCGTAAGATCAGCCACGTCCTGACAGATCACGCACATCTATTTTCAGGATGCTCATCTTCCTCTCTCAGCTGACATTCATATTGTGGATTCCAAATGCCAGCGTCCCAAGAGTGCCGAGATAAATGTTAGTGAAAGAGCGCCTTTGTTCAGCGTCCCTAAGCTCAGCCCCCTCAGCATCAAGGGTTGGCTCCAAATTCTCCCTTGGTGTTGGAGGAGGCCCCTCTGCCTTCTCCCTCCTTCCGTTTTATCCAAGTGCATTTCCAAGATGCCCCGTCCATGGCCACTCCGCTCAGTTAGCCCACCCCGCCTCGTCTCCAGTCCACACCTTGCCCGCTCTCCCTCGGGAAGGCTGCAGGGCACACCTGTTCCCCAAACTATTCCTCCTGAGGAGAACCTGGGAACCCACTACTCTGGGAATCTCCTTTATATTCTCCAGGCTCTAACAGCTCCTTCTCAGAATCAGCACTCACTGTATGTGGCACTCATGGTAAAGAACCCACTTGCCAATGCAGGAAACTTGAGTGTCCGATCCCTGCATCAGGAAGATCCACTGGAGAAGGGAATGGTGACCCACTCCAGTGCTCTTGCCTAGAAAATCCCATGGATGGAGGACTGTGGTAGGCTACGGGGGGGTCGCAAAGAGTTGGACACGATTGAGCGACTTCACTTTCTTTCTCTCTTAAATGACTTAGCTCACACATAACTGTTTTAACACGCTCTGTACTTTTTCTATATCATCCTCTGACTCAAGTTGTGTTTCTTCCACTCTGGATAACCTCCAGGAGGGCAAGGTTATATGTCATTTTTCTAGGCTACAGAGGGCACTCAAATGCAATTTGCAGAATATAAGCTGCCAACCACGGGGAAAAGAGAATGAGTGTGTGAGGTCCCAGGGGTTAACGTGATGCCTCAGGTTCTCCTTGACCAAAGATGACTTGCGGGCTTTAACTGAATCAAGCCAGCCCATGCCCATGGGCCTTAACTTCCAGTAAACATAAAAAAATCACCTTGACAGTTGGAAATTCCAATACCATTTCTAACAGGAACACTGTGTTCCTGTATAGGATGGCTTAGGTATTTTTCTGAGACACATGAGCTCAGATTACTTTTGAGGGTGGTCATTTTGGGAGATGGTGCTGATCACAGGGAGCGCATGGGACCTGTCTCCTTCCCGGAGACTCTGGTGGTTCTCGGGGGGCTAGACAAGGAAGGGGCAGCAAGCTGAGGGCTGAACAGAGTACCTTGTGGGGCCCACGAGTGTCTTTGTAGTTCTGAGTATTTGCTTTTGCAAACCAGAAGCAAATTTCAAGGAGCCGCTCTGATTCTGTCAGACTTTTGCTCCCTTTAAGCATCTGTGAGGAGCAGCCTGCAGGAACCTGCTCTAATTAGGCCTGAGAGGGGAAAAGGAACCTCTCTCACCAACCAGATCCTCAGCAACCCAGAGCCTTCTACATTCTCTTCGCTTCTGCACCATGGGGTCTGAGCAGGTTTGAGAAAAAATTAGGCTTCTAGCAACTGCCATTATGCAGTGAGATGAAGTTCAATGATTTTATGGGGGCCATAAAATATAGGTTTCTATGTGACTTTCACAAAACAGCATCAATCTCCACACCGAAAAGTCACCTGTGGATTGCTAATTAAGGCAGTGAAACAGTACAGCCCTATTGCAAAAGATGAGCTGTGTAGCGAAGATGTCATTCTTAAAGCCAGCTATCCACAACAGGTAGGAAATGTTAATCAAAATATACTCTACAGATAAAGCACAATTACATTAAATTCCATTGCACGCCTACATGATCTCTGCTCATAAAAAACATCTCCAGTCACCTCGATCACAACGCTCTTCTATGCACAGTGTCCATACTGTGGGCTCTTCTGCAGCCAAGAGGAAGCTGCGTGCTTTCTGCTTACTAGCCACCCCCCCAGCTTGTACAGTCCTTCAAGGACGTCATTATTCTCAAGGGGAAGATGGACTGGGGAAGAAACTCACAGGATCTTTGTCCACACACGACGTCTCTCTGAGGGACATCCATCTAACCAAGCTTTACTAAAACCCGTCAGACATAGGCATCAGACCAGGGATGAGGAGCCCGGCTCAGAAGGAGCGTGAGTGACCCCACCTCCCAGCCAGTCCCGTTCACACTCATGCAGCAGATGGTTGAGGCACCTGAGTGAGGCTCAGTGTAATTGCTGAACAGATACAAAGCAGTGGGTACCAAGCAGAAGGAGGACAGAGGAAGTAAGGACGCCGAGACTCAGGAGACCCCCAGGGCACCACTGAACAGTAGGGAAGGGCTCCAGTCAAGTGGTTGGCTTTTAACTGTGTTCCCGGTTGCGCTGTAGTAATTAGACACAATGACTTATGCGGAAACACAATATTCCACAAGCAAAACAGGAACCTTCTAACATTCGTAAGCTTCATTCTATACAAATAAAAGCAGCAGAAGGACAAAGTATTGCATCACAGCATCCTATGATTTTCTTGGCCCAGATTCACCCAGAGGCAGCCTAAAGCTCAAGCTCAAGACACTAATTTCCCTGGTGTCGCCTCCCACAGGAGCTCTGGGGGCTGGGGCTGGGTGAGGGAGGCCTTGCTCCCATCAGGGCAAAAATATCTGCCTTCAAAACCCCCATAAAGATGGAATAAATGGACCTGTGGAGCATATCGCTCACCCCGTGTACCCAGAACCTTTCCATAACACCAAGCTAATGTCTCTAAAACGTAGATTGTTGTTTTTTAATTGTAATAGGCTTGAATTTAAAGACCTCCCCATCTCTCATGAAACCCAGACCAAAGCTCTGAACAGTGCCAGCCTCAGCCTTCTCTCACCCACCTTGTCAGCCTTCTACAGCCCAAAAGGGATGGAAACAGACCCAGAATGCCGACTTTCAGGAGCTGACCTTCCCGTTCGCACCGGGAAGCCTCCAAAGCCAGAGACCACACTCACACACACTCACCTCGCTGTCGGCGACTTCTCTGTCGTTGATGATAAAGCGGTAGCTGGAGCCTGGGGATAAGTGCTCAGCCTGGAGCCAGAAGCGGACCTGGCCCTTGTCGAAAATCTCATAAGCTAATTCTGACTTCAGAGGAATCGCTAGCAGAAGAAAAGAAATCACAAGTCAATAGTGCGTGAATCCCGGTGAGAAAGAAGAGTTGCGTGTTGTAGGAAAATCTCAATCCTCAGTATTACATTTTTTGAAAATGTAAAAAACCCCTGAGCATTGACTTGATTATGAAAACCAAAACTAAGAAACACAACTCTAGTTAGCCCGGCACTGCAATCAAAGCCTCACACCCGTGGGTCCTCAGCATGCATGGTCTGCTTCCCTGAGGGCCCAGGGACCACAGACATATTCCGTCTGAATTCAGCGTAATCCACAGCTGAAGATCCCACCTGGTGCAATTCTCACTTGGATCAAGCAGACACACTCAACCCGAAATCCAAAACATGGTATGCAGTGAAAATCACTGCCGGTTACAGTATCAGCCACTACTTGTTGTGAGCCACACGGTGACAAGCACGTGAGTTGCCACACAAAGCAAGGCCCCCCAGGGCTGCACAGATCATAGACACGGCCCTGCTCTGATCCAGGCCCACTTACTGGGGTTCTTGATCTCATTGCTCAGGGCCTTCAGACGTTCCAGCTCTGAAATTAAGACAAACAGCATCAGTAGTTTTGACCTGTATGTTCAGAAGTTTTAAGCCAGAGCAAAGCTAGACAAAACAGAGATTCAACGTCACCAGGATTTCATTTGAGGCTGTGAAAGAAATGAGAACTGAAGTGAGAAGGAGATGGGGTAACGTGAGCTGTGAACAGTGCCGGGAGCCGGCATATTGCATATTGAGTGCATATTGCATATTGAGTGCAGCACTTTCCACAGCATAATCTTTCAGGATCTGGAATAGCTCAACTGGAATTCTATCACTGCTGGGAGCCAGAGTGAGGAGCTCCACCCATGACAAAGGTCATGAGGAAGGAGGCTCGGCATACGCAAAGGCGGGATCGAGCCTCAGGAGTCCCCCTGGAAATTCTCGAGCATCTACCCCCAAAACCAGAGTCTGCCTACTTTCTGCTTTGTGCTCTCACCTACACCTCTGACTTTACGGGGGGCTGTCCCCCACTACCTCTCTCTGAAAAAAAGAGTTAACTTACAGCTCCAGTTAATAAAGTTCCCGGGTGTGATAGTGTTTCAACCTACAAACTCCTTTGGAAGTCCTCTAGCCTGCCTGAATAGGTTTTTCCGGCCACATGTGATTGCTCAGAGCCTCCCAGCTGTGAGAGGCAGGAGATGTTCTAAACTGTCTAAACACAGATTCCTTTGAGCAGTTAAAAGATTGATTAGAAATTGTATTGGTGAAGGGTTTTTCACTTGTTGGGCCAATGTTTGCTGCTAAGTCTCCATATCCCTTACCTGCTGTGTCCCTGGCAGTGTATTGATTAATAAAATTGGTGTAAATAGTAGCTTTAATGTTTGTAACCTGGGACCCTTGAGTTAATTCTTTTTCTTGTTATAGCCCACCACACCTTTGCTCTGTAGGAATGCAACTTTATCTAATGCTTTTGGAGGGTGGCGCTTGATTAATCGCCTTTAGAGAAAAATAAGTTTTCTGAAGAAAGGGTCTTAAAATGTTAACAGGCCTCCGGGCCAGAAGATGATGCAAATCACCTAAACTTTTGCATATGATAAGCTTGCAGGAAGAAAGCCTGGCTTACTGCATGACTCTACCCGTTCCCCCATGCATAACTTAAGGTATAAAAACTACTTTGGAAAATAAAGTGCGGGCCTTGTTCACCGAAACTTGGTCTCCCCATGTCGTTCTTTCTCTTACCTTCTGGCTGAATTATTCAGCCTCTTTTCTTCACTGAATTTTCCTACTGAGCTATCCTTATTTCACCACTCTTTATATCCTTAATTAACGTTTAATTAAGCAGTTGTTTCCTGATCCTCGCCGACGCCGTCCCGCTTCGAATTCCCTGGATCCACCGGGGCTGGACCCCGGCAAGTCCCTCCAGGGAATCAGTGCATGTGTGCTCAGTCGCTTCAGTCGTGTCCAACTCTCTGCCACCCCACACACTGCAGCCCACCGGGCTCCTCTGGCCATGGGATTCTCCAGGCGAGAATACTGGAGTGGGTTGCTAGGGCCTCCTCCAGGGGATCCTCCCAAGGGACTGACCCCCATCTCTGACATCTGCTGCGTTGGCAGGCAGGTTCTTTACCAGTAGTGCCACCTGGGAAGCCCCGCAGGAAGAAAAGGGGTGTGTTAGGGCTGGTTAGGGTGGCGGTCCTGAGTGCGGGGCTGGGGGGGCAGCTGTGTACCAGACTAGAGGCCGACCTGCACAGGGTGACACAGAGGGCTGCGCTTCCACATCCTCTCATTCCGTACGAACTCTTCCATGAAATGGGTCTGGCTCGCCGAGAACATGCTGGTCTGTGATTTTCCTTCTGCTTTCAGACTGTCCTGCTTCAACATCTCTCTCACCTACCCAGAATTTCACTGTGGTGTATTTTCATGAGTTAAAAAAAATGATAATAAACTAAACAATAAAAATTAAAAAAAAAAAAAAACAGAATACATTGCTCCTAAGAGTCTCAAGAATAAGTTAAGAAAATTGAAGTTTCTAAATAATTTCTTTCACCTTCCTTCCTACTTAAAATTAGAATTTAGAAATGAGATCACGGTTACAGAGGTCTGTATGCAAATCCACTCCAGCCTTTGGGCTTCCCCAATGGCTCAGGGGTAAAGAATCTGCCTGCAGTATAGGAGATTCAGGTTGGATCGATCCCTGAGTAGGGAAGATCCCCTGAAGGAGGAAATGGCAATCCACTTCAGTATTCTTGCCTGGAGAATCCCATGGACAGAGGAGCCTGGTGGGCTGCAGTCCAGAGGGTCAGAAAGAGTCAGACACGACTGAGCACAGCACAGCATTTGAACTGAACAATGAAGCAGACTTCTTGTGACCAGAAGTAACTCAACCTGGACAGCTGATTTAAAGGTCTCACAGCAGGTCTCACAGCAGGAACTACCATACATCAGATGACCTAAAGCTTCAGCCTCAAGGTTTTGCCTGACTGGACTTGATGTCCATATACAATATAAAAGGTACTGGAAACGTTCATCCTTTGCAATGATTTAAAATTTAGGTGAAATGTCTTCAAACTCTCAAATGGAGCAGAGGAGTACACCACTTATCAGAATTCTTAAAGGATGTTTTGCAAATAAAAGGCTGTTTGAAGACCACCACATGGGGTCAGAAAGGGCAGCTTAGAAGGCCTGTGAGCAGATTCCGGCCTGTTCCTGCTTGCTGGGGGCCCCAGGAAGCAGACACAGTGCACCACTCTGCCGTTCTCCTGCTGGTCCCGTCAGATCACAGGGGCTCCCCCAGCTTACCCAATGTCTGCACGGGACCCTCAGACGCCTGCCATCATCAGACCCTGTCCCCTGCCCCCCACCGTCCTAGCCCCCGCCTCCCATCCTAGCCTCCCCCACCACCACTGTATCCCTCTTCTGAGACCACCCCTTTGGCTGTGGCAAACAAACTGCCAGCTGATAAGGAAAGGATTAGATGAGCAACCTATGGCATTTTTGACTGAGGACTCTAAGGCACTCGGAAGCCTTTAAACACCCAACATGAAGATCTGAGGCTTCCACCCAGAGTTATGCAGTCCCCTCTAGATCACAGACACAAGAAACATCAACCCAGGCAGGGGGAAGCCTCCTCCCAAGGCTGGTTCAGTGCCTGGGGACTCAGACCTTGGGACCCGCCTAAGAGAAGGGCTGCTCTTCACCAGGTCGTGATGAGCTGACTTCCTTCACTCCTTTCTGCCATCTGCTATTTGTAAGACAGAGAGGGATCTTAACTATGGCAATTAAATGTCATCTCATGCACACAAATACATACATCCATATGTGTGTGTTTTCTTTTATTAGCTGATTATCCAATTAGTTAGTGCTGGGAGGAAAGGGAAGCTTCTTTGCATGCCTCTCATTAGTTTTATGGACTTAATTATAATATGCTAGTTGCTACTTGCCAAACTAATGAAATGTAAATAAAACTCATCTCTAAAACACAAATGGGAGGCAAATAAATGCAATATAGAGAGCAATAAATAAAATACTTCCAGACCAGTGATTTACTTAGTGGCTAGAGTAGAAACTCAAGAGTTTGTGTAATTTCCAAAATAATTTTTGGATTTAAAAAAGATTCCCCACCCTTAGCCTCACGCAAAGACACACCCCTTTTCAGAGCAAGTAAGTCTTTTCTCTATGAGCATCAATCTTTCAAAGTGTTACAAAAACCCCAAAGGCAAGCCAGTGTCCCACAGGTGTTACCTTCCTCATCCAAGACAAAGCTGGAGGACACGCCGTCCGTGTCGCTGACCGACACAGAGTACGTCCCCAGGTCCTCTTTGTCCAGGTTCTTGAAGTACAGCTTCGAGCTGGAAGGGGAGAGAGCCCGGGGCATGAGTTGCTGTGCTGGAAGGTGCTCCTAGCGGGTCACGCCAGCCGGCCCGGGGAGGAACTTACTGGTCCCCCGCAGTCTCGACCTTGAACCTGTCGTCATCTGCGATATCCTCGTAGGACTTGCACCACGTGAAGTGGGAGGCGTCCGTCACCTCCGGGCAGTCGAAGCTCAGGTAGACGTTGCCCTCCTCGTCCACGCCTGCACTGACCTCCTTGGTGCCTGCAGAGGAGCCGGGAGCACTTAGGGACACGGCATCTGCCCCGGGCTCTCTCTGGAGAAGGGGTGGCCCGGCACAGAGCGCGTGTCTGTGAATCAGCGGTTTTCACTGACCATCCGCCCAGGATGTCGGCCAACGCGCCCTCGGCAGTGACGGAGGGCAGAGGAGGGCAGAGGAGGGCAGGTTTGCTGTCCCGTCATCACCTTCTGTCCACGTGCTTTTCTGCACCCGGCACCCCTGAAGAAACCCTCAGGGCTGAGATCCAGACACTCAGTCCTTCCCCCTGGGGTCTGATCACTTCCAGCCCTGGGCCTGGGCAGCACGGTCACAGCGGTCTCCCCCACACCCCCCTCTCCTGTCCCCACTTTTCCTCTGGGTCAGGGAGGGTGTGCTGGACGCAGCTGGATACCTGGCCCCACACAGGCCGCTCACGGCTGTCCCTTAGGGGTCAGAGCCGGAGGAGACACGCCGGCTGAGCTGGGAGCTCGCTGACACCCTCCTCACCCAGATGACAGAGCCGGAGGCGGAACACCCCCACTCGCTGGTCTCAGGGAGGGGAGACCCCCGGGGATGCCATGGCTTCCAGTTCCTGGTTCCACCCCTTCTGGGAGGCAGGGGCCCCCTCCCAGCATGTCTCATGTTCTGGGAGCTCACTTCCCACCCTCGGAACCACTTTCCCACCAAGGGCCCATAAGCGAGGCTCTTACTACTTGTAACCAAGACAATTACCAGAGGCTTTATAATTTCTGATCAAAACTCAGCCGTAACCTAAGACACCATCGTCACTGCTTGCCTGCTGTTCTGCCGCTGCCAGTGAAGACCCCCACCCCCTCGGGATGACCTCACACGCCCCTCTCCGCCTGGGTGTCGGGGCGTGTGGTGTGTCAGGGAAGACATCCTTTACCACGTGCGTCAACCACCTCCTTTCACGACAGTCCCGCCATCATCCCGCCCACCCTCCACACACGCGCTTCTTCCCCCTCCAGACCACCCCGCCCGGAGGTCTTGCCTGTCACCAGCTGAGCGGGCGAGTCTCACCTGGCCTGGCCTCCACCAGCACTGGTTCCGAGGTGTCCGAGGGCCTCCCCACCCCACTGGCGTTCACCGCCCGCACGCGGAACACGTAGGTCCTTCCTTGGTGAAGGTCACACACCTGGAGAGATGAAAGAAAAGTCACACGTGAACCAATAAACGAAAATGACTTCATCCTTCCTCACATTTTTATTACGAACATGCTTTCTTTTTATAAATATCATGTTCTTCCAGGTCAACCAGCCATGCAGAGGAAGTCAGGGGATCAAGAGGGGAGACGAGATCCAGGGGCGGGGCCTCGGGTCTGAGCCACTGACCCCACCCTCATCAATAACCAGACCCGTCACCGCTGAGCAGGCGCCACTGACCTGACCCGTTACCACTGACCCATCACCACTGACCTGACCTGTCACCGCTGACCTGACCCCAGTGACTACTGCAGGAACTAGAAATAGAAACATTTGGAGAATAAACTCTTCAGATGTGTTCACACTGTGTATGTGTGTGTGTTTATCAGATAGACGTCCGTCAGCAATCATATGAATCGAGTAAATAAAACACAGTCAGTGTGAAAAGACGTAATTCCAGTCATCACTGTGGACGGTACATCCACGCAGCCAGGACCGTGAGGTCTCAGCACCGTCGGGGGTGGTCGCACGGTGGCAGGGAGAGGAAGCTGCCCTGTGCAGACGGTTCCCACACGCAGTTGCTGTGCAGGTCCACAGAGGGCGGGCAGTCCAGAACCCCCAGCGAGCAGGAGGGGTACCCGGTCACACGTGCCAGCCCCTGGGGGCCTCGGGCTAGACCCCAACACAGCCGCTCCCCAGAAGACAAGGCCTGAGGGGCCTGCGTCACCTTCAGGTAGCGATGCGGTGTGGCGGTCTCGTGGACGGTGAGCCACTCTCCGGAGTCCTGTTCTTTGTAGTCCACGAAGTAGCCAGAGACGGGGCTGCTGCCCGAATACACCGGGGGTTTCCAGAGCAGCACCAGGGACGTGTCCCGGACCTCACAGAACGTCAGGTCATAGGCAGGGCCTGAAAATGCATGGACGCCCGAGTCCCCACGCTCGCCCAGGGCCCGCAGGCCCGTCTCGCAGAGAGAAAGGCGTGCAGGACGGTACCCGCCCACGTCTGCCTGGACATCTGAGCATCACAGGACTCACCCGGGGACCAGGCACCTGCTCCACCACCAGGGGACCCCTCCCACTGCGATAGCACGGCTGGGGTGGGGCTGACCCCCCACCCAGGTCCAGAGGAGCGCTGAGCAGTGAAAGCGGGAGGGGCCACAGCCCTGCCCTGACTAATCACTCTAAACCCCCACAGCCTCGGGGAACTTCCACAGCTTTCTCTTCCACTGACTTTTCTAAGGGGCAAAAATTAATATCATTAAAACCACTCCCCTCCCTCCCTGCCCAAAAAAGAAGGGAAAAAGCAATATAATTTGGCCCCAAAATTGAAAATTTTGAGCCTCAGAATTTCTGATATTTTAGGCTTCAACTTTGGGTTTATTGTTTTATGTTGTTTGGTTTTGTTCAAAACATGAGCATATTAACCACTGCATTAGGGCCCCTGATGCACTGGATACCCTGACGGGCCCTGATGGACTGGATCAGTTTCTCTGGATATGCCTAGTCCTTGCGAATTTGTGAAAACACATCTGTGCATGTAGAGCCCTGAGTAAATGCAGATCTTTGACAACAAGGCCCTTCAGAACCAGAGACCCCGGGCTCCTGGGTGCTCTGGGAGGGGGTCCTGAACAAGTGCACAACCAGTGGCATCCGGCTACCCCATGCTGCTCCCGGCTCCCACCTCCTCTGGGAAGCTGGGCTCCCCCACCCCTGGAGCAGGTCTGCCCTGGACCAGCCTCTGGCCACAGCGTCTCTGACTCAGGGGAGCCGGGCTCATTCTGCAGCAGAGGTGGGTGGCCCCCGCCTCACATGCCCCCTTGTCACTGCCTGGCTTGCGTGTCCACTGCCCCAGCCCTGGCCCGTGGGGGTGGTGGTATCAGAACCTGTGAGGGGGACTGAGCATCTGCTGGCTGGGGAGGCTGCACCACAAAAGGCCCCTCCTCCGGGCAGCCCTGTGTGTCCAGGAGACCCCCCACCTTACCTGGTTCCGGCATCGTCCAGGCCTCACACTTGAACAGCTCGCTGGGGTCCGACGGCTGCCCGATCCCTGCCATATTGGCGGCGGCAATTTTGAATTCATAGAGCGAGCCTTCAGTCAAGCCCTCCACCTATTCAGAGGATATGTCTACATTAACACTGAGCCCACAGACACAGAAGACAAACTTACTGTCACCAAAGGGGAAAGGGAGGAGTAAGTCAGGAGACTGGGATCAATGTCTGACATACACACGCCTGTGCGTAAAACAGGTGAGTGACAAGGACCACAGGGACTCTACTCAGCGTCTTGTAAGAACCCCTGAGGGAAAAGGACAGACACACGCCTATGTGTGTGTGTGACTGAATCACTGTGCTGTACACAACAGTGTAAATCAGCTCTACTCAACTTCTAATTATTAAGCGAAACGAAGCTGCATCACAACCCACTGTCCATCAGGGGAAGCGAGCATTTCCGGCCTATCGAGGGGCCGATCAGTGAGTCCAGCCCGCCTGCCACGGGGCCATCCCCACTCTCCCTCTCACACAGTTCCCTTGTGCACTCCATACGCCCTCCCTCGGGGACGACTTGATGACCTGGTCAGGAAATCAGGACTCAGAGACGAGAGCCACGAGGGGCCAGTGGCAGAGCGGGGTGGGGCCAGGGCACACGGATGTGTCGCCCTGGAGACGGTGCGACCATCACCCGGTACCCTGGTGGGCAAACAGCGCCTCGCTTATTTCTCTCCGAGAAACCCTGAGCGGCGGCTCATGAGGAGGGGCTCCGGGAGTAAGAGCAGTGGCCGAGGGTTCGCCTGGGACTTGACTCTAGGTCTTTCTCGCCCTACATCCTCATGGCCCCGATTCCCTGCACCCGGACGCGATGTACACCTGAGCAAGTGACTCGCTGAGGGGCCTGGACACACACGGGCCTGGGAAACGGGCACGCACAGGCCCAGCAGCGCTGTCTCCACTGCCTCCGCCCTTCCTGCTCTGAGGACAGAGCCTCCTGCCTCCAGCGCCGCTACCAGCCCACCAGTCCTGGGAAGCAGCCCACTGCCTCGCTCTCCTCCTTGCTTCTCAGAAGAAGATGCTTCCTAAGGGCCTCAGGTCTCACACTGAATTGTTTTCATTCATCTTTGCTTCTGTGTCAAATTTTCTAATGTCACTGAACTACTGGATGGGAGACTCCGCCCCCAGGGAGAAGTCCCCAGGCAAGAGGAACTGAACCCGCGAGTACCCACCGTCAGAATCCTCTCTTTGAGCGGCGAGGAGTTGACTTCGTGCCAGTTTTTGTGGTGAGCCTCCCGCTTGTCAACGTAGTAGCCGAGGATGGGGGAGCCGCCACTGAACTTGGGCACCTTCCAACCCAGGATCATGGAGTGGCCATCACAGTTCAGGAGGGTGATCCCATAAGGGTGGGAAGGGACGGCTGCAGGAGACACAGCGGGAAAGTCACCCGCGTCCCAGTGCCTCAGCCCGAGCCCCCCACAGCCACCTCTCCACCACGGGAGGCACCCCAGCCCCGCACCCTCCTCCCTCCTGTCCTGCCTCCCTGCCCCGTCTCTGCTGCTTCTTTTAAAGAGAATGGTTTTATAAAGGGCTTCCCAGGGGAAACATGTGGTAAAGAACCCACCGTCCATGCAGGAGGCTTAAGAAATATGGGTAACAGCCTCTCATACGTGTTCACTGCCATCTCTAAACACACCTTCCAATACATACACAGGTCTTCTAATATTTCAATAATACAAGGGCCAAGAATTATTTCAGTCTGGCCTGGACATGTGAAGTAACAGACTCTCCCCGCTCCTCTAAGGAAAAGCATGAGAGAGCAGCTTTCTCATTATGCCTGTGAAGGACTGCCAAGCTTCCCATGCCCGGCAATGACCAGTACCCTTAGGCCAATGAGCCTTAACTTCCTACACGGTCACAGAAACTTCAGACTAGTTCACATGAGCACAAGTTCATTTCCCTTTGACTGTCATGTTTGGAAATGGACCATCTTTTCCCACCAGGATGGCAAGGATATTGCTGCCTCTGCTCGACTCTGAAGACCCCACGGCACACCCCCCACTGATACCCAAACACAGCTGCCCGGGAATGAGCTGCCCCTATTATGAGACTAAATCACAAATGACTGTTTTTCCTTTAGTAGGAATGACTTGAAGAGGCAAGTGGTAATGTTTGAAAGTCCCTCTTGGGAAAAACTGATAGATTAAGACAATGACCATAAAATAAAAGGAGCATTAATGTTTCACTATATTGCCCACCTAAGTATTATCAGATCTGACATTCCTTGGAAATTCCAGTAACATTATTTACTGTTAGAAGGGAGATCAAAATTTCTGAAGATGCTTTTAGATTTGGATGGAGACAGAAATAAACAGCAAAATGTGTCTCTCTGAAGTAAAAATAATATCCATACTCTGATTCAAAATGTGTATAAGAGATGATCTCATTTCAAAATGTTCATGGGTACTTTTAAGCCTTGTGTTCCACTTCATATGAAATAATTATAAACAATTATAAAATGCAGAACTGCACAGATCAAGTTTCCTAGGGCACAATGCTACAAGCTAAGACCTAAATTGTTCAGTGTGGTCAATATAATAATTTCTAAAGATCACCATTTATGAACAAAGCCACAAAATTACATAAACATTTGAAATTTTCTGGAATGACTAAGTTCCTTGAACTAAGAATAGCTGAAAAGGCCATTGATGTTCTATCTTAGCATCTTATTTTGAAAGGAAACAGTCACACCCTATAGCATGCACTTTAATGTGGGCACGTGTGCTTGGAAACCAACGTGACCTCGAATAACATTTCCTATTTTTAATGCATATTATCATTTCCCCCTGTCACCCTGGCATTTGCAAGACAAGTAGCCAATTGATGAGAGGGCTCCATGTAACTGCGTGTTTTTCTGCTCAACAATTTACATCCACGCTTCCCCGTGTGTAATGTTCCAAATGGCATCATAACAGTTGACTCCTGCAGAAATGAAGACGTAGTGGAGAACCAGGAGCTGGCGCAGAGCCACCCGAGAAGCACTTACTGAGGGCGGCCTGGACTTTGATGACGTCCGACTCCTGTGAGTTCTCGCTCATGCCGACAGCATTAACAGCCTTAACTCGGAAGATATACTGCTCGCCAGTGGTGAGGCCATGCACCACGAACCTGGAAAACATGAATCAGGGGCGTGATGGCCAGGGGCAGCCCTTTGTCCTTCTGCAACAGACACAGAAATTGCCTTGAACACACCAGAAACGTAGTCACTGGGACTGGAAGGAAGTTTACTCTTTTGAGTTTCTCATGAACGCCTAACATCCATCCATTCTCATCTGCAGTTGTAGTTCATTAGTTCCCGTCACCATTGGCGGGTCCCAGATTGAGGGCTGGAGGAAGCTAGACTCTGACGGGGGCCCAGAATGGATGCCTGCAGCGTCCCCCCAGCCCGAGCCGAGGGCCCTGGTCCTGGGCTGGGCCTCTCCTGCTCACTCGGGGACAGGGGTGGGGGGTGCCAGGTGGCCGCACCTGTTGTAGCCGATGGGCTTGTGGTTGCAGGGCTCCCAGACATTGGAGCCAGCCACGCAGCAGTCCACATAGTAGCCCAGCAAGTCCTCCTCATGCTTCGGCCGGTCCCACTGCACGACCACCGAGGTCCTGGTGTTCCGGGACGCGAGGACGCGGCCAGGCGCCGAGGGCACCACTGCAGAGACAGGCGCACAGGCCCAGCGGCATCAGGGCCAGGAGCCACACCAGAGGCCCGCAGCCCCCTCATCTTCAGGGCTGGGGGCTTCGGTGAGGTTTGGACAACGAGGACAGAGCAGAGAAGGGGGCCAGGGAGGCGCCAGGCAGTCCTCGCGCTCTGTCCCAAAGTGCCAGCCTGGCTCCCCAAGAAAGAAACCCCATCACAGAGTCTCCCACCCCCGCCAGCCCTGGTCCAGACCCTCCAGCGTGCTCCTCCAGTAACACACGTGCTTTCTTAACTGGGGTGTAAAGCTAGCCATTTAAGAAACAGGACACGTTTCCAGCAGATTGGAGAGACTCAGCAAGGGCCTCAAATCAAACAATGATGCAGCCCTGGATCTCTCCCCTGGTGCAAGTCAGAATCCCTCTAACCCATACTAGACATCTTCAGAGACAGAACCTCAAGCCACGTGGACCAGAACCCTAGTGCATGTAGGGTCGTATTGTTGTTTTAAAATATTTCTAACCCATTTATTGGCTTCATAAAAAGAAGATGGAACTTGGGAGAAATGTTGACCAAAACAAGGCAGAGAGATCGTCAACTCTAGCACAATGAAACTTTAAGACAACTTGAATTTTAACCCACAGGTGACATTAACGTCTTTGTCAACATTCGCTGTCCCGCGTGACGTTGCCCAGGGCCCGTCTCGCACACAGGTCACGTGCAGGGACTGCTCACCAATGGTGTCCTGGGCCTGGATGGGGGCAGTGATTTCCGACGGGTCACTCAAGCCGTGCTTGTTTGCCGACAACACTCGGAACACGTATGGCTTCCCCTCAGCGAGGTCGAAGACGGCGTATCTGGGGGACCTCACGGCCGTCTGGGCATTCACCCGCTGCCAGCTACCGCTCCCCACCATGGACTGAGAAGACAAGGGCCCAATGGAAGCCAAGGTCCCTGAACCCGCATCCCAGGGGGTGCTTGGCTCTGGCTCCCAGATTACACTGCGGGAGACCACAGCCAACGGCTCCTCTGAGTCCATCAGCATCCCTGTTCTGAATTTTAGGAAAAGGAAGCCAATTTGGAGAAGGGGGTGAGAAATTACCCAAAGCTGGATATGTTAACAATGAAAATTTTTATGTGAAAGCCAATAAATGATGGAAAACTTCAGGGAATCAATACATAGGTTGTAGCTCTAGTAAAGGTGAAATGAACTGTAAACAGAGCTAACTGAGGAGTAGATGCAGAAAATTCCATCATAACCTCTCACACTTCCGTTTAAAACTTTCACTGTTGCCCAGCTACTAAAGTAGTCACAAAGTGACACCTCCCTAAATAACGCAATGGCGTAGAGACATTATAACTCAAAATGACACATATGCATTACATGTGGCCACTTCAGTCATTGTATAAAGACTTTCACTGGGGTGAGAGAAAGTGTATCATTTTGTTAAATGTAATACAGCATGCCAACCACATCTACAATACGTGTGCATGTATGTGCTAAGTCGCTTCAGTCACGTCTGACTCTCTGCCACCCCATGGACTGTAGCCCGCCAGGCTCCTCTGTCCATGGGATTCTCCAGGCAAGAATATTGCAATGGGTTGCCATGCCCTCTTTCAGGGGATCTTCCTGACCCAGGGATTGAACCCGAGTCTCCTGTGTCTCCTGCATTGGCGGGCAAATTCTTTACCACGAGTGCCGCCTGGGAAGCCCATATCTATGGGCTCGATATACCAAGATACAAATAGCTATAGAGGAAAGGACATGTGCCATGTTAATAATGACTACTTTACATGATCAAATTGTTGGTGATTTTCATTTTGTCCTATATAACATCTATGTATTTTCCAAATTTTTTTTTATAGTGTGTTTAATTTTTATCACTGATAATTACTTTAAAAACCAGGATTGCATGCTTAATTTAATTTTCCCCCCTCTGGAGATGTGCCTTCCTTTCCAAAAAGAACATGATACAATACATAAACTAAATTTCAGTTTAATATAATTTAAAAATTTTTTAAGATTTTTAAATATGTTTGCTGAAACTTGACCTTTCCAGCTCTGGGTAAGTAGATAAGGAAATATCCCTGAAGAGGGGGAGAGAAAACCCTTTTCCTCCTCTGCCAGCCCTTCATCTGGGGTTTTCATGAGGCGAGAACTATAAGTTAGACTCAGAAGAAAGAGGTTAACACAACTCTGCAACACAAGAAAGTCTTGCAGATAAGCGGGGAAAGCTGAGGGTCGTTATACCTTCTGGTGTAATGAAAACTTCTGAAAATTGTTCATACTCACTCTGCTTCGCTTCACTTTGTATTTCACGTCATTACTGGGTGGGACATTTGCTCGTGTCAGTGTTACAGACTCTACCTGTATGTTATGTGCACTGGATTGTATGTTATATTGTCATATAAAGTCAGTATCATGAAACCACAGTTACAGGATCCACGTGGCTACACAGGGTTTTTCAACAGCCCACGACCCAGTCACAGGTCAGTGATTCGCACGAGTGTGTCACAAGCTGCATTTTCGTGCGATCGACCGAGCAGAGCAGGATGGGGGCACGTGGCATGTAGTAAGGACACATGTTTGGAGTTGAGGTGGGGGTGTACATTTACTGTGTACACACTCTTTCTTTGTGTGCGTCCAGATCTAAAAGCAACGACTCTGTGTAATTGTTCACCATCTGAAGTGTGAATTGCTCAACACAATCGCCACCACTGAGTAGTTACTCAGCTTATGAGCAAACTGAGAGCAGGGGCCACTGTCCCCCTATGTCCCAAATCCTCAGAACCTGGGGCCTAGAATGTTCCAGCAGGAAGCACACTGCAGGCTCCCCCAGCAGAAGGCTGTCGTGTGTAGCGGGGACCCGGGGGGCTGACTGGCCCGCACAAAGACCACACAGCCCGAGCCCACCACGTTCCCAAGGCCACGTCCACCACAGCACTGCTCAGGCATTGCCAGCTCAGCCACTACCTGCAGCTTCACAATGGAAAACCGCGTGGAGTCTGAGATGATCGATCCAAGAGCCACCCACCCTGAGAACCCATGACCCAGCACCTGGGCAGACCTGACAGACTCGCTGCTCCTGGAAACCCAGCCAGCATGTACCTTCTCAATGAAGTACATCAGCGGCTCCTTGCCCCGGGGCTCGGGGGGGTCCCAGCTGAGGACCACGTATGTCCTGCTGGTTTCCGAGGCATGCACATTGGTGGGAGGTCCCGGGATCTGGACTTCGCCTGCAGGAGGAATCCACATCATGAGCACTGGCCGAAGCCCGTCCCTCGCTCCCCCGGCCCACCCCGGAGCAGGCGCCCCGCTCCCCCGGCCCACCCCGGAGCAGGCGCCCCGCTCCCCCGGCCCGGCCCGGAGCAGGCGCCCCGCTCCCCCGGCCCGGCCCGGAGCAGGCGCCCCGCTCCCCCGGCCCGGCCCGGAGCAGGCGCCCCGCTCCCCCGGCCCGGCCCGGAGCAGGCGCCCCGCTCCCCCGGCCCGGCCCGGAGCAGGCGCCCCGCTCCCCCGGCCCGGCCCGGAGCAGGCGCCCCGCTCCCCCGGCCCGTCCCGTAGCAGGCCCCTCAGCTGCTTCACAGGCCCTGAAGGACTCGAGTGTCAGTGTCAGCTTTTGCTCCATTTCTATTTTGGGAAAGTCAGTAAATGGCAAGAACTGTTTCTCCAGAGCCAAAGTGTAATGAACGGGTGAAGCTCATCCAAGTACTTTTGTTCCCAGTATAAGCCAGTTCATAAGAACAGAATCTAATCCAAAGCTCATCCAGAATTTCAACTGGACGTGGGAGGGGAGGGTTCACCCAGAAGAAACAGGGCGTGCGTGTGTGCTCAGTCGCTCAGTCAAGTCCAGCTCTTTGCAACCCGTGGACTGCAGCCCACCAGGCTCCGCTGTCTATGGGATTCTCCAGGCAAGAATACTGGAGAATACTGGTTATCATGCCCTCCTCCAGGGGATCTTCCCGACCCAGGGATCGAACCTGTGTCTCTTATGTCTCCTGCATTGGCAGGCAGGTTCTTTACCACTAGCACCACCTGAGAAGCCCAAGAAATAGGGCATTTAACCAGACATGCAGCTCTAACTGTGAGGAGAGTCTATGCAGAGAAGGTATGAGCAACCGTGCTCTGCAGCAGGAAGTGGGGGCCTCTCTGCTGGTTTCCTTTCATGACGCCCTCAAAGCACTGAGACTATACATCAACTAGCAAAGCACGTGGTTTCCCCCCACCTCCCCAGGTAGGTCTGGTCCAACCACAGGCACTGCCTTCCAGGTCTGTATACTTGACATTCCCATGTGATATCCACTAGCAAGCAGCCATAACAGAACGCTGCATCAGAGCAGCCCGCTACCTCTGTTCCGCCACATGTCTCTCTCTAATAAAACGTTATGTGTCAGCGGTGTTATGTTTGGACGTGAGAACTTCTCGTAAGGAGTGGAGGCTCTCCAGACCCACAGTCCCAGTCACTGCGATACAAAATATTACGAGCTTCTGATTAGATTAGCACATGATTAAAAAGGTTCAGACATCCCCGGGGACATCTCAGAACCCTGCTCAGTATCCAGTTGCTCCCTCCAGACTCTGCTGCTGGCGAGGAGCTGCCCGGCTGCATGGAAACAGCACACACAAGCCTGGGTTTGTTTCATCAAGAGCCCTGAGACCGAGCTCATCACATTTTACAGGACACCGAAGCACAACCTGGTTTTACCCAGCAGCATCTGGCAAGTGGGTTGGGTTTCAGACAAGGAACCAGAGTGTATCCAGAAAGATGCCAAGTATGCAGGCAGAGCAGGGCCCCCGGGCCCACCTGCCGCATCCTCACCCAGAGAGGCCCAGACAGAGGGAGGGCTCGGATCACCCGAACCCAGCAATGCAACCTCGCTTCCAAACTGAGTCCCAGCTTGTCTCAGAGGCACTTGACAACACAGGGAGAAACCGCAGGACGGATGGAAGCCACGCAGATGACGCGGCAGCAGGAGCATGGGAGACAGTGCAGACTGGCCTCTCCCGCACGGTCAGACCTGAGGGCCCAGAGCAAAGTGCAATGAGAAGCACTCGATCTGAGCCCAGGCAAGAAGAAGAACCCTCCCTGTCAGCTGGGAACCCCCGATCGGGGCAGCATACTTTGTTATCCAGACTCCTGGCTCCAGCCTGAGCCCAGCAGAAGAGGAGGGGTCTCTACATGGCCCCAGGAGCCAAGGCGGGGACCATGGACAGAAGCTGAGGTCTGTTACTGACCCTCCGACCGTGGAGAGGCGCCTCAGAGAGAGAGAAGCAGATGGAGGCAAAACAGAAAAGGGGATGTGCTCGCAGTGGTGATGGTGGTGAGCACCGCCCACAGCCCCGCCTCAGCATCACGGCCTGTTCGCGGGCTGTTCTGAGGAGCCACGTGAGCACCTGTGAAAGCAGACACGCGATGTGCAAAGGCGGCCCAGGAAGGGATGCAGGAAAACGCAGCACCTTCCTGGGATCACACAGCCCACCAGTGGCCCAGCCTGGGTCTCCTGACTCCAACTCTGGCTTTCTGTTCTGCAGACCCAAAGAAGCCCCAGCCTCCACAGCCCGCCCAGGAGACTCTCAGCTAAGTCAGTGAAACATAAAGTTTACTGGGAAGTTTTAGAACACCCAAGAAGACAGGATTCAGGAATGAACAACTGTAAATGAGCCTGCGGCATTCAGAGAAAAGGATGAGCTCAGTGCATTGGCTACAGATGACCTGGCCCGGGACAGTGCAGTGAATGCTTGGACGTATAATTAGCAGGATGGAAACAATCTCATTATTTCTCCAAGAGCCTCTTCTCGTCTTTCTAAGAATGAAGTATCTATTCTTCCAGGGAACCACTCAAGAAAGGTTGCAAAAGCTAGATGATATTACAAGAGCATAGATATTAATTTAAATGTTTGCAGGAAAACATTAATCAACATTAAAATGATTAGAAAAAATTAACAAAACAATAAACATAAAAAATACCCTGAACTAACAGAAGAGCACTTTGTTAGTCAACAAAAATAACTTTTTTTTTTTTTTTCATTAAAACAAATGGCATTTGCCAGCACTTTTCTAGTAAAAGCAATGCCAAGAAAGTTCAGCTTAGATGAAGAAAAGAGATACGGGTAGGAAAGGAAGAAGTTCCTCATAGCCCATTTTGAACCCAGAAATGGTTTCCTTGAAAACATTATGGCGTTTCTTTCTCTCGCTAAAGACTTATAGATTGGAAGAGGTAGTCGTTGTTTAAAACAAGAAAGGTAAGCAAATGAACGCTCCGATCCCTGTGTAAGTGCAGAGGTCTTTGTTTCAGATCTGGTTTGTTCTAGACCATGGACACTGCCCGTGCCCCACATGCAAAGCCTCACATAACAACTGAGGCCCGTGAGGCTGAACTCCAGGCCGTATCAACAAACCGACTCCAGCGATTCTCTGAGTGTCTGAGCCTTAGCCCTCCAGTTGGTATGAAACGCTGCCTTCTTACGAGGAAACAGGAGACAAAACATGAAAGGTGTTTTCTGTAACTTTAGAAGACCTAGAAAGAAGACCTACTGTGTCTGTAAGACACACTCCCTTGGAATCAGCTGGAAAAGCAAGTCTTTGGAAATGGGTTATCTCTTCATTTGGTGCTTAGTGAATCTCTGGCTGTTTCAACCCAAGAACACACATATCTATGTTTCAAGAGGTAGCTGTTCTGCCCAGAGGGGCACAGTCCTGCCTTGGAAAGTGTGTCAGGAAATATTACTTCACACACACACACACCCGCTTTTCACAGTGACCTTTACACAGTGCAGATTCCGTCCTGGATATTCAGCATCTATGTAGCAATTTACATGGGGATTCCTTGGTGCCTCAGCTGGTAAAGAATCCGCCTGCAATGAGGGAGACCTGGGTCGGATCCCTGGATTGGGAAGATCCCCTGGAGAAGGGAAAGGCTACCACTCCAGTATTCTAGCCTGGAGAATCCCATGGACTGTATGGTCCATGGAATCACAAAGAGTTGGACAGGACTGAGCGACTTTCACTTTCATTTTATATAACAAGTTACACCCTTCATTCTAAGTTATTTTTACCATATTTTAACTCTGATGTGTCCACTCAGGGTAACTAAGATCACTCCTCCCCTCACTGATACCTTTAGAAGACAAAGAGCTTCTTTTTCCCCTCTCAGGTCAAAAACGCATATTTTGTACACTCTGGTGTCCTACAAAACATCTGTTCTAATATCATCAGGGTCATTTTTATTCATTGAAACACCTATGTTTTCATCAGTTGTTTGATGGTGGTGCTTTATTGTTAAGTTGTGTCCGACTCTGCGACCCCATTGGCGGGCAGATTCTCTACCACTGAGCCACCAGGGAAACCCCTCTCAGTTGTACAGGGGGTCATTTTCTCAGCCTCTCCTAAATTATTTTCTTTTGTTATTTATTTGTTGGGCTTGCTTCTCAGTTTCTGCATTTTTCTGGAAGCAGAGGTTTTAATGGAGATGTTAATATTACCATGGGATTAACCAACATTCGTCAAGGAGTTCCTCTGAGAGACACATGTTCGTTTTGAGACACTAAAGGAAAATTTTTACGGGGTAGAAGATACAGTGTTTGGGGGGCAGATTGAGGAGCAAATATGAAAATCAACCTCTGACTTTCTGACTCTGCAGCTCTCCAGGGAAAGAACCTGGGATGTTTTTAAAAAGGGCTCAGAAGTACATCTCCCTGGACAGAAGCTCCAAATTAAGCTAGTTTTTTCATGTTTAAATTTTCATTCATTGTTCTCTGTGGATGGTAATCATAATTGCAATCAAAATCTTTGGATCCCAGGTTAACAATGCAGGATTCTCCTCCTCAGTGAATGGATCTTGCTACAGCAGGGAGGAATATCCAGAAGTGTTCAGAAAAGCCAGTATACAAAGGGAAATGCAAACTTTCAAATCACAGGGATGTTATTTGATGGGAAAACTAGTCCCTCTTAGTTACAATGCTAGAAATAAAATTTGTAATTTAAAAAAAAAAAAATGGAATACTGTTCATGCATGTAGTCCTGGGTAAAGGACTGCCTCCTTGGCCAGGAATCAGGGCTCAGGCTGGGCTGGTCACTGCTCCATGGCCCCTGCAGACGCTGGAATGACCCACATGAAGCCAGGACTCTGCTGACCTCCTCTCTCAGCCCTACCCTCTGCCTGCTCATCTTCCTGATTCAATGACCTTAAGCTGGGCCCAAAGGCTTTATTTTTACATGTGACGAGCCTACCCTCCACTCTCTAATCACAGCCCTAAACCCCTCGGGCAAAAACAGCCAAAAGGAAGTGGTGCCAAGCGCCTTACCTTCAAGTTCCTCCTGGTAGATCACGATGTCTTTCTCTCCCTCCAAGTGGACGGCTGCAGAGAGAAAGGTCGGTGCTGAATCTGAATCCAGAAAGCCTCTGCATTACGATTACAGCATCTGCACTAGGCTGAGGTGGTCTGAGTTGGTGTTTTGGAAGTGGGCTTAAGGACAGCCAGTGTTTCTCAGCTCTTTGTACCGGATTCAAGAGACCACGCAGCTCAGGACAATGCAGTGACCACTTCAAACGTCATTAAGGAGCATCATTAAGGACACAATCTTGCTGAGGAATCTGAGTCACATGAAATTAAAATTCAGAAAGAGAGGGGCTTGGCTTCAACACCTTCCAGCTCTCATTATGCACTGAACTGACGGAACCAGTGGAAGAAGAAAAGTCTAATTCTGAGCCAGTTTAACTGCTTTCAGTGAAGAGCCTTAGGACGATGAAGAACCTGCCTTCTGAGGTGTAAACGTCAGTCTGGTGTCCACACTCCTAACGTGACCTCGAGGGTTGCCCGGAGCCCATGGGCCACAGTCTTGCCATGCTCAGCCCTGAGGATTCACTCAAGGCTCAGAGCCAAGCTGGGGGAAAGAGAAAGAACAAGCCACACAAACCTGCCAGACCTTGAACTCCAAAGGACCTACCTTGTAACCTTCTGAGGTCAACAGGGTCGAGGGCAGCCACGGCTTCGGAGACTCTGGAAGGCCGGCTGATCCCCGCGCTGTTGACAGCCCGCACGCGGAATATGTAAGACCTTCCCTCAAAGAGTCCAGTCACGGGGTATTTACAGATCTTCACGGGGGCATCATTGCACTGTACCCAGTTGTCGGTTCCCACCTCGCATCTTCAGAGTACAAAAAAGAGCCGAGAGTAACAACTGCATCAGTCTAATACGTGTATGCAAGGAGATCAAACCCGTCAATCCTAAAGGAAATCAACCCTGAATATTCATGGGAAGGACTGATGCTGAAGCTGAAGCTTCAATACTTTGGCCACTTGATGTGAAGGTCTTTTCACTGGAAAAGACCTTGATGCTGGGAAACATTAAGGGCAGGAGGAGAAGCGGACGACAGAGGATGAGACGGTGGGATGGCATCACTGACTCAAGGCACATGAGTTTGAGCAAACTTAGGGAGATAGTGAAGGACAGGGAAGGCTGGTGTGCTGGAGTTCATGGGGTCACAGAGAGCCAGGCATGACTTGGCAACTGAATAACAACAACAGCATTCATTATACACACATGTAACAGTTACAGCCGGAGAGCATCTCCCAATTTGTTTTGGTTTCTGTTATTAATCCAACGTAAACCCTGAACAATGCAAGTCTGACCCTAGCATATCATCAAATTATCACCCTGATAGTGCATGTTTTACCTAAACACATAGCTTTGTTGGATGCCGCTGCTGCTGCTACGTTGCTTCAGTCGTGTCTGACTCTGTGCGACCCCATAGACGGCAGCCCACCAGGCTCCCCCATCCCTGGGATTCTCCAGGCAAGAACACTGGAGTGGGTTGCCATTTCCTTCTCCAATGCAGGCAAGTAAAAAGTGAAAGTGAAGTTGCTCAGCCGTGTCCGACTCTTCGAAACCCCATGGCCTGCCTGACTAGTGACAATCGCTTTTGCTCTAGGGTGTGTATTATGTGGATAAAGACCTGGCATGCCTGTATCCATTTTGCTTTCATGTAGAAAACAAGTCAAAGGATGGAACCAAGACATAAGGACCAAGACATACGTGTTGGATGAGGAAGAGAACTTAACCAATATTAAGCAAAAAAAAAAAAAAAAAAGAGCTGCTTGTTCTTTTCTGAAATAACCCCCTTATGCCAATGCATTTATCACATACAAAACCTTAAATTCCTACCCAGAACCATCCTCTTATAACCAAATAGCTTATACCCTTCTCTCTTACTTCTGAATTCATGATCTTTGACTGTAATTTCATCCAAGAAGAGAAGCAAAAAGCAAAGGAGAAAAGGAAAGATATAAGCATCTGAATGCAGAGTTCCAAAGAATAGCAAGAAGAGATAAGAAAGCCTTCCTCAGTGATCAATGCAAAGAAATAGAGGAAAACAACAGAATGGGAAAGACTAGAGATCTCTTCAAGAAAATTAGAGATACCAAGGGGACATTTCATGCAAAGATGGGCTCGATAAAGGACAGAAATGGTATGGACCTAACAGAAGCAGAAGATATTAAGAAGAGGTGGCAAGAATACACAGAAGAACTGTACAAAAAAGATCTTCACGACCCAGATAATCACGATGGTGTGATCACTCACCTAGAGCCAGACATCCTGGAATGTGAAATCAAGTGGGCCTTAGAAAGCATCACTACAAACAAAGCTAGTGGAGGTGATGGAATTCCAGTTGAGCTCTTTCAAATCCTGAAAGATGATGCTGTGAAAGTGCTGTACTCAATATGCCAGCAAATTTGGAAAACTCAGCAGTGGCCACAGGACTGGAAAAGGTCAGTTTTCATTCCAATCCCAAAGAAAGGCAATGCCAAAGAATGCTCAAACTATCGCACAATTGCACTCATCTCACATGCTAGTAAAGTAATGCTCAAAACTCTCCAAGCCAGGCTTCAGCAATACGTGAACCGTGAACTTCCTGATGTTCAAGCTGGTTTTAGAAAAGGCAGAGGAACCAGAGATCAAATTGCCAACATCCGCTGGATCGTGGAAAAAGCCAGAGTTCCAGAAAAGCAGCTATTTCTGCTTTATTGACTATGCCAAAGCCTTTGACTGTGTGGATCACAATAAACTGTGGAAAATTCTGAAAGAGATGGGAATACCAGACCACCTGATCTGCCTCTTGAGAAATCTGTATGCAGGTCAGGAAGCAACAGTTAGAACTGGACATGGAACAACAGACTGGTTCCAAATAGGAAAAGGAATACGTCAAGGCTGTATATTGTCACCCTGCTTATTTAACTTATATGCAGAGCACATCATGAGAAACGCTGGACTGGAAGAAACACAAGCTGGAATCAAGATTGCCAGGAGAAATATCAATAACCTCAGATATGCAGATGACACCACCCTTATGGCAGAAAGTGAAGAGGAACTCAAAAGCCTCTTGATGAAAGTGGAGAGTGAAAAAGTTGGCTTAAAGCTCAACATTCAGAAAACGAAGATCATGGCATCCAGTCCCATCACTTCATGGGAAATAGATGGGGAAACAGTGGAAACAGTGTCAGACTTTATTTTTTTGGGCTCCAAAATCACTGAAGATGGTGACTGCAGCCATGAAATTAAAAGACGCTTACTCCTTGGAAGAAAAGTTATGACCAACCTAGATAGCATATTCAAAAGCAGAAACATTACTTTGCCAACAAAGGTCCGTCTAGTCAAGGCTATGGTTTTTCCTGTGGTCATGTATGGATGTGAGAGTTGGACTGTGAAGAAGGCTGAGCACCGAAGAATTGATGCTTTTGAACTGTGGTGTTGGAGAAGACACTTGAGAGTCCCTTGGACTGCAAGGAGATCCAACCAGTCCATTCTGAAGGAGATCAGCCCTGGGATTTCTTTGGAGGGAATGATGCTAAAGCTGAAACTCCAGTACTTTGGCCACCTCATGCGAAGAGTTGATTCATTGGAAAAGACTCTGATGCTGGGAGGGATTGGGGGCAGGAGGAGAAGGGGGCGACAGAGGATGAGATGGCTGGATGGCATCACTGACTAGATGGACGTGAGTCTCAGTGAACTCCGGGAGTTGGTGATGGACAGGGAAGCCTGGCGTGCTGCGATTCATGGGGTCGCAACGAGTCAGACACGACTAAGCAACTGAACTGAACTGATGAGAATGGATGATAAATTGCATTCCCAGTAATTTTGTAGCTCCCCTTGATCTCCCTCCCAGGATCAGAGCTCCATTCCAGGTAAAGGAACAAGAAAGTTCAAACTCCTTTCAGATCAGAGATGACCTACCATCACGTTATTACTCAAAGACAAGTCCCAATATTTTGTGCATTAGAACATCAATATTTTCTACTTGGAAACAAGAAGAAAATACTATTTAACCAAAAAGAAGATGGGCCTTCAGGTGTGAACGAGCTGGCATCCATGTCCACACGTACGGTGCTGGGCTCTAGCCCAAGAAGGAGAGACAGGGCTGAGCAGGGACCTCCAGCTGGACCTGCGGCGTCCCCGGCTGGACCTGAGCAGAGCCTGAGGTGGCTCCAAATGGCCTGGGGCGGGCTGGGATTAGTGTTGGTCAGGCACACGGAGCACCATCAGCACACAGAGGAATCAAGGGCTCACCAGGCCCTGCCAAGGAGGCGATGCTTTCCAACCATCCAGCCAGGAGCCATAAGCAACCGCATCGTGAAGCACCTACACCCACAGAGGCCATCACACCCTTCAGATGAGAAAGATACCTGCGCCCGCTGTCCAGGAGGAGACTCGCCTCAGGCACGTTCTGGGCCCAGAGGAGCAGGACACTCACCGGTCGATGAAGTAGCCGATGACGGGGCTCTCCTTGGTCGTATTGGGGGGCTTCCAGGTCACGATGACGTAGTCCCGGTTTGCGTCATGGCAATGCACGTCCATGGGTGCACCCGGGGCCCCGGTGACCAGGGGGTCAGCGTCTGGGGGGAGGGAAGAGGACAGTGGCCAATGGTCAGCATCTGGGGGGAGGGGACAGGGGCCAGGGGTCAGCGTCTGGGGGGGGAGGGGAGAGGACAGGGGCCAGGGGTCAGCATCTGGGGGGGGAGGGAGAGGACAGGGGCCAGGGGTCAGTATCTGGGGGGAGGGGACGGGGGCAAGGGGTCAGTGTCTGGGAGGAGGGGACAGGGACCAGGGGTCAGCGTCTGGGGGGAGGGGACAGGGACCAGGGGTCAGCATCTGGGGGGGAGAGGACAGTGGCCAGGGGTCAGCATCTGGGGAGGGGAGGGGACAGGGACCAGGGGGTCAGCGTCTGGGGGTGTGACAGGGACCAGGGGGTCAGCATCTTGGGGGGAGAGGACAGTGGCCAGGGGTCAGCATCTTGGGGGAGGGGACAGGGACCAGGGGTCAGCATCTGGGGGTGGGACAGGGACCAGGGGGTCAGCATCTTGGGGGGAGAGGACAGTGGCCAAGGGTCAGCATCTGGGGGGGGGGGGACAGGGACTAGGGTCAACGTCTAGTGGGGAGGGGACAGGGACCAGGGTCAGTGTCTCGGGGGGAGAGGACAGAGACCAGGGATCAGCATCTGGGGGGAGGGGAGGGGACAGGAACCAGAGGGTCGGCCTCTGGTGGGAGGGGAGAGGAACGTGGCCAGGGCCTGGGGGCAGCTGAGGCTCTGACAGCCCCTCAAACCTAGAGGCCCCCCTGCTCACTCCTCTCCCCAGCTTAACCCTGAGGCTCAAATGACTCAACTGTGACCGCTGGTAACCAGAGAGGTGCCCGTATGTGTGACTTTTAAACTCAAAACGTTCTGTCCTCTATCACACATTCAGTCTGATTTTCCATAACTGACTCCAAAGTTGAAGTTCGCCTTCTCCTGATGACCTGTTGTCACATAATGTCAGGTCGTCAAAAACCGACCGATGAAATATTACTATTATCAGGAGGCATTTTGCACACTGGAGACACAGTACCTTAGACACTCGTGTGTTTCAGAGTCCTCACAAGATCTGAGACTTATATTTTTTCCTGCAAGTTGTGACCACATTTGAGTCTGCACCCACATGTCCCTTCCTCAGCCGTTTATGACCAGAGTGCAATTGCGTTTGTTTCCAAATGTTAATTACAGCAGCTCTGAAGGCCAACAGAGCTGTTCAGAAGTATTAATACACTGAGCATTTAATCTCCTGGTGTGGCGTGCATAGTTACTTGGGACCTGTGGCCACTGGACCTCCTAACAGTGCCAGGTGTATACAGTTTCTTGTTCTGTCCCCTCAGCACATTGAAATCTAAGGATTTCTTGACACTAAGCCAAATATTCTCTCTCACATTCAAACTCCTCAGAGAGTCATCAGAACAGTTAAGCCCCCAGCCCTGCCCCCACCGTACGCGCTTGGTTTTCTTTCTGCTGGCAGAGCTGCACAAGCTAGAAATTGCAGCTCCAGTGTATGTTTCTCACGTTGATGAGGTGAAACATCTTGCTGGAAGGTCTGCCCAGAGAATGCAAAGGACATTTTAATGGCATCCTCATAAACATGGCAAAACTCTGTGGAAGTGTCTGAAACCCCAGCCTCGCTGTCTTGAGGGGGTGGGGAAGGTGGGTGTCTGTACTTGTTTTGCATTTTTTTTAAGCTAAAATATTCGCTGATGGTACAGCCCTTCCTTCATGCGTGGATCTAACTGATCTGGTTTGGAAACATAATGTAAGGAGAGGGTCACTCCAGGCCCCCAGAACCTAGAGCCCGAGTGGGCATAAAGGCACAGCAGGAGACAGGAGCACAGGATGGGAGGGGTGGGGGCTGAGCGTCCAGGGCCACGGGGCGGGGGGGAGTCCGAGTGGGCATAAAGGTGCAGGAGATAGGAGCATAGGATGGGGGGTGGGGGCTGAGCGTCCAGGGCCACGGGGCGTGGGGGGCCAGGTTAGGACAGTGGCCACCGGCCACCCAGAATAGACCATGCTGGTGTCCTGGGTGAGGGTGGTCAGTTGTGCCTTGGCCAGGTGGGGTCTGTGCCTGAGGTCCCTGTGCACCCAGAGGCCATGCAGGGTGAGGGCTCGGCGAGGGGAGCAAGGCCCCCATCACAGCACAGGGGACCCTCCCCAGCTTAGACACCCAGGGCCCCCTCCCTGGAGAAGGGCCCAGGCCTCTGCCTGCCACTCAAAACGGAAGAACATTCCTTATGAAACTGTTATGAAGTTTAGATTACATATGGTATATGAATATATGTGTGTATATATATTAATACATATATATGTATGTATACATATATGTGTACATTATATATACAATTTTATCCATTTTGTATATCCCTTTATCCATTTTACATGTAAATGTATATAAAATATGTATATATGACCTATACTTCATGCACACATGAATGTATAGCTGTAAGCCTATAAGGATAGGCACGTGTATATGATATGTAAATGCACATGTTACACTTGTGTCTAAAGATAAACGCTCTTATACACAGCCTTGCCCACTGTGCCTGCAGTCTCCTGAGCTCTGTCCCGCCTTCCACACCTGGGTGGGTGAGGCCCTCCCGCGAGCTGAAACGAGAGGATGAAACGAGACAACACAAGTGTGTCCTGTGTGAACACTCCAGGATGCGGCTGCCCTGTGCTGAGGCTGGTTCTTCCTGCAACCATCCTCAGCTGTCACGAGCCTCAAGGGTGGCAGAGGGGAAGGAGGGAGGTGCCTGGAACCGGCCTCCGCACCAGACCCCGGCCGGGCGTGGCCCCTGAACCGCAGGTGCTCAACCCAGGACTCATCCCCTGGATTCCAGCGGCTTGTCGGCGCCCAGGCAGCGAGCCCTGCCTCCGCCCCAGCGCCACTCATACCGAGTATCACGCTGGTCCCCACCCCCGGGAGCCCACGCACCTCGGACAAACAGGAAGGCGCTGTGGTCAGTGATCCCCCCCCTGGACACGATCCTCAGGGTGTAGAGCCCCTCGTCATCCTTGTTGAGGTGGCTGAAGGACAGCGAGGCCTGGCCTTCTCCGAAGAACATCTTGGTCCACTTGGACTCCTTCAGCAGCACGTCTGCAAGACGGGCAAGGAGACGGGCCTCAGGGACATGCAGGGCCCAGGTGCGTCCGGAGGACAGCGCGCACGGCAGGGTGAGGGGAGGACAGCGCGCACGGCAGGGCGAGGGGAGGACAGCGTGCACGGCAGGGCGAGCGGAGGACAGCGCGCACGGCAGGACGTGCGGCACGCAGGGCCCGGCCCAGGGCGGAGTAGTGGGCGGCTCGCAGCGTGTGGAAGGGGGGACAGTCCCACACGGCCCTCCTGAGCCTTGGAAACGTACCATGAGGCCCCCATAGTGTTCCTTAGACAATAATAATAACATGCCAACAAACCACAGCCTAAAGGGTACAGAACTAAAAAGGTGAATTTCAGGAGAAGAAATATAAATGATAAAAAAAAAAATCGACACTTGGCATCAAGGAGACACAGGATAAAATAATGAGAAATTAGCTATTATTTTTCATCCGCTGACTCCGTAACATCCACAACCAGAAAGTGCAGAGCGGGCCTGCCTGTTCCGCCCTAATCAGCCAAGACTGCGACACCACGTGGTCTGGGGATCCCGGAACTTAAGACCTAGGCACAGGAACACCTTCTAGCATCCAGGCCAACATCCTCTGGAAATATCAGGAGACCCCTCCTCACGTCCCTGTCACTTCTCTCCAGAAAGGGTAAATTAGAACCTTAGGATTTACATGAGACCTTAAATCCTAACTCAGAACTACAAAGCATAGATTAATCTCCTCTGCCACCACAAAGCATGTCTCTCCCCACCCCTTACCCTCCTGGGCAGTGAAGACACACTGTCCTTTTCCAACCAAGATCACCACTTTCAACGCCCTCAAACCTAAAGCACCCTCGCAGTGGCCACAAGGTCAGCGGCAGCTCCTCTGCGCCCCACCCCCCCAGGGCTGCATCATCTGTCAGCAGCTTTTTTCCATCAAGCTCTCTGTTATCACCGCGGGCCTGGTTTCCTGGGTACATTTGACAGCACCAGGGGCCAGTACCAGGCATCTGGCAAGTTGTCACAGGCTCTTCTGGGATACTCCTTATATTTCACAGACACCTCGATTTACCATCTTGTGTATTTCCCCAGCTAGGTTATAAACTACCTTATGGACAGGAATGGCATAGGATCCTTTGTGGTAATTCCCATTGTGTTAGGTCCTGGACAGATAAAAGCAGGAAGTTCTGTGACCGAATCCATAGGAAACAAGCAGCTGCCAGAGGTGAAGAAGGTTCTTCCTGCAGTCTGCTCATACACACACATGCACACATGCGCTCTCACATAGTCACACACTCTGCTCATACACACACATGCACATCGGAGCTCTCTCACACACAGACATACACGGGAGCTCACACACACACACAAGAGCTCACACATAGTCACACACTCTGCTCATACACACACACATACACACATGGGAGCTCACATACGCACATAAGAGCTCACGTATAATCACACACATACACACACACGTGTGAGCTTGCACATACACACATACACAGGAGCTCAAACATAGTCACACACATACACACACACACGAGTTTGCACATACATATATGCAAACTCACATACACACACACACTCACACACAGCTGCACAGGGCAGCCCGTGCTGGCGGCAGCATGGGGCAGGGTCCTGGGGCCGTGGAGACTTGGGCCAGGCTTCCTGGGTCCCACTCCCTATCCTGCTGGCTCCCAGAGGCAGGGAGGGGAGGTCAGCGGTTCCTTGCCTCAGCTACCCACCCATAAGGGGCTGACCACAGTCCCTCCAAGTCCTGATGGAATGAACTGGGTCATCAACCTCAGAGGCATCGGACGCGCAGTCCTGGTGACTGTTCACAACTGTTGCAGCCGAGGAAAAACGTACAGAAACAGACGCCTCGCTCTCCCCCTAATCACACGAGACCCTCTCTGTGGACCAAGAACAGCCCTGATGCCTCATCTCTTCCGGGCCCGTGAACCGCATTCCGGGGAAGGTCAAGGTCACGGCAGGCCCAGGCTCCGCCCAGGCTCGCCAGCTCTGCCCCCCACAGCTGTCATGGAGGCGGAGACAGCGCCACGTCAGCGGCAGGTTCAGAGCTCACGTCCACCCGCGAGGCCCAGGAGGAGCCCACGGCCACTCACCGTCTCGGTACCACTCGGCCCTGGGCTGCACGCGCTTCAGGTCTGGCGTCACCAGCAGCGTGCACTTGAGAGTCAGGGTCTCGCCCTCCCGCCGGAAGGTGACTCCGAATTTCTCAATGAACTGGACGTCAAAGTGCGTGTACGGGATCACGGACGACAGGGGCACTGCACAGAGCAGCGGGCACGGTCACGGCCAGGCCAGCAGGCAGAGCAGGTGCCCCGCCACCCCTGTGCCCTCTGCCTCTAACAGACAGCCGTGGACGGAACATCTGTGTCCCCCAGGTCTCATGTGGGGGAGCTCCTGTGTGATGATATTGGGGGTCTGTGGGTGATCAGGTCATGAGGGTGGGGCCCTGGACAGGATCCATGCCCTCGTAAGAAGAGGACAAGACCAGAGCCCTCTCTCCTCTCAGAGAGGATGCAGCATCCCTCACCCACTCGGTGGGCACCTCGACCTGGGACCTCCAGCCCTCCAGCACCGGGGGAAGGAAGAGTCTGATGTTCAAGCCCATGTGTGATGTTCATTACGATGCCTGCGTGGACTCAGCCACCTCTGAAGAACCAGAAAACCAGCATGGAGTCACATCTGGACATTTGTGCCAAAGGAGGAGGGAAAATCAGAGTGTGCAGGGCGTGTGTTCTCTGACCACCGTGTAAGAATAAGGGGTCTAAACCCTGCACCAGCCCCAAGACGTGCGGCTCCCATCAAGTCGTAGCACCCTGAGCCCCGAGTCCCTGCAGCAACCGTCAGCACACGGACACCAGCCGGGAGAAAGGGCCTTTTGGAACATGGTTTTAGAAAACATCTGATGCTTAGAAAATATCTGGACACATTTTACTGCACAAACAGGAAAATAATCAACTTACATCCAATCGGGAGCCCCACCGAATGGAACGGCTCCTCGTCACCCCGGAACCCTGCAAGACAGCCGGGCGGTCACGGCAGGCGGAGAAAGGGGAGAGAAGGCGGGAGCAGCCCCCACCCACCCCGAGGGCACACTCACTTCTCACCACCACTGCCGCGTTGGTGGACACCTGTCCATGCACGTTCGTGGCCACCGCCGAGTAGGTCGCGGTGTCGTCAAAGTCGGCCCTGGGGGGAAAGCCAGACGCAGTCCCGACGGTGCCCGGGACCGCCCTGCTCGCCCCGGAGGCAAGCACAGCCTTCCTCGAAAGCGGCTCGGCTGACCTGGATCCCTCGTCCGTGAGCAATTTGTTTAAGAACAATGCCAGCTTGTCCTCGGAATGAGGTATTAATTACACACACTATGCCTTGGCTTTGCAGGGAAAAATATGTACTGGCCCTTCCTAAAACCTCGAGTTTCACCCTCGAGGAGGAGCCTGTGTTCCCTCTGGTTCTGTTTTCCTACCTGCTGCATCCGTGGTTTTGTCTTGTTACGGGGCAGCTCCAATGGCCTCAGCCTCTGAGAGAATCACCCCTACTCCCTCCCCACAGGGGCCCTGTGCAGACCTCAAGCACCCGCTGGCGGGTGTAGCCAAGGTGCCTGAACTGGACCTGCCCGAGGCCTTGGGGTCCAAAGAATCACGGGAACGTGTGCTCAGCCCCAGGAAGGACAGTGACCCGGGCACCACAGACCCCAGTTTATCGGGGAGGGGCTCCACACCCCATGTCCATCTCACACAAATTGAAGCTTATTTTCTGGATCTGCACTGTCTTCCCACCAGCTTCCCCTAGAAACGTCAGAGTCGAGAGGAGGGGAGGACTTAAACTAAATGCAGACTCTCTGCTGGTTGGGATTCCCAGGTGGCGCCAGTGGTAAAGAACCCACCTGCCAATGCAAGAGACACCAGAGATACAGGTTCGATCTCTGGGTCGGGAAGATCCCCTAGAGGAAGGCATGGCAACCCACTCCAGTATTCTTGCCTAAAGAATCCCATGGACAGAGGAACCTGGTGGCTACAGTCCATGGGGTCACAAAGAGTTGGACACAACTGAAGCAACTTAGCATATACACACTCTGCTGGTCATTTTTCATCAGCTATTTTGTATAAAAGTCTTCAGTGCCAGACAAGAGAGTCCTGTTACTCTATTAATATGAAGAGAAAGCAGAGTCTCTAAGAAGCTGGGTAAACACACACAAAATCCTGAAAACTGCAGCTTTCTTCCTTCTGCTGCCCCTCCAAGCGTGCGCATCACATGCACGGTGACAAAAACATGGAGAACATTTACTCAAGTGTCACGTTTAGATGCTTCAAGCATCCAGTGACCCAGAGACAAACCGGTTCTTCAGAAGTCCTTTAATTTTATTGCATGTTCTATTCCACCTGGGGCTGAAAATAGTTTCTTTGACCAAAAAGTACACAGTGTCTCCAACAGTAAGTAAGTTAAGTGTTAGTCGCCCAGTCGTGCCTGACTCTTTGCGACCCCCATGGACTGCAGCCCACCAGGCTCCTCTGTCCATGAGATTTACCAAGCAAGGATACTGGAGTGGGTTGCCATTTCCTTCTCCAGGGGATCTTCCCAACCCAGCGATTGAACCTGGGTCTCCTGCACTGCAGGCAGATTCTTTACTGACAAAAGGAGAGCATATTTCAGAACATTTGGAGGAACCCTGGCCCACCCCTGCGAGGTTCCAGTCCAGCCCCAGATGCCAAGCCCACCTGGACAACAGCATCTCCTGCTGGAGTCTGAGCTCTTCCTCAGTTGATTCACAGAATTAGGACCCCGGGCAGAGCTCCCTAATGCATTAGCGCCAACGCAGGTCAAGTAACCCGCCAGCACTTGGCGCTTAGCAGGAGGGACTGGGCTGGAGAGAGGGCACCTGGGACCCAGGGTCCTGGTGCGCAGAAGGCCTGTGCACCCACTCACACGCACCTATCCAGTACAGAGGCTCCACGGACCGTGTGATGTGGACAGAAGCCCACAGCCCCTACAAGTGCCCAGACCTGCTGACTCAGTGCAGAGGGCCCCGGGAAGGCACGCCCGCTAAGGGAGCACACGGGGCAGGGCGGAACTCTGGTTACTTTCATCTGTTTCTTCTTAGACATGTCTCTGTATACGTTTCACCTCCTATGAAACACAGTGGAACGTATACAGATGATGTATACAGATGATAAATAAGCACATGGGCGTGCAGGGGTGCCCATATGTATTTGTTGGCTCTGGTGCAGGGGTGGGCCGCAGGAAGCCTCGTACACAGCGGCACCGCACGAAGGGGCAGACAGCAGGGCCAGGGCGTACAGGACGGAGTGTTCAAAGGGGACCACTCCCCACTTGAAATTTCATTCACAGGTCACCTGGAGACCCACATGCCTGACCACAGCCAGGGGCCTCCAGTCTCTCTCTCCTTCCCGAGGCCACACCAGGGGAAGCCCAGAGTCTTAATTCGAGACTGTCAGAAGCCACACACAAGTGATGAGGGGCAGAGAAGCTTCCTTTCTATCTGGACAACATCCCAGGGCACACAGAGGGGCATTCCTTCTGTCTCAGTTGTTTCAAACGTCATGGGGCACTTTTGCTTCCCAAAGCCTCGATCTGAAGTGTTCCCAAAGCCACCCCAGGCGAGAAACCTTATCTATTTTTTTTGGGGGGGGGGGTCACTCCAAGTGGTATGTGGAACTTCCTCAGCCAGAGACCAAAGCCGTGCCCCCTGCAGTGGAAGCGCAGAGTCTTAACCACTGGATCACCAGGAAGTCCAACGTGGTCCATTTTGTTTTACTTGAATATTTACTTATTCACTTGGCTGCACAAGGTCTCAGCTGCGGCACGTGGGATCTTTGGTTGTGGCATTCGAACTCCTAGTTGCGGCACCTGGGATCTATTTTCCTCACCAGGGATGGAACCCAGGCTCGCAGCATTGGGAGCATGGGGTCTCAGCCACTGGACCACCAGGGAAGTCCCTTGTCTATTTTAAAAGAGGGGCAGATGAAAGTTTAAGCAGGACATGAATTTCTTCTGGGTCATCAGGGCCCATGTCCTCAAACTCTAAGCAGTGTTGACACGGGATTTAAATTTTCACTCAAAGTAAAATTTGAATATCAAAGTCTAAAAATAAAGCGCGAGAAGAGGCCAGCCCTGGAGTCACCCTACAAGGAGTGGGGCGCGTTGGGGTCAGACTGAAACACAATACGTGATGTTCTAAGCGCCTTTACCAAAACGGCAGCAGCATAAAAATTCTTTGAAGAAACAGAACTCACCCTGTGAGTCCCAAGAGAAAGTCTTATGAGCATGTAAAACCGTGTCAATTACAGCTTCAATTCGAACAGTACCGAGGGGGACGAAGCTTCCTTTTCGGCACTTCAAGAATCTGGCAGCAGCAGCCAAAAAATATTCATAGGAGCAAATGTCACTGGGTAAGAGAAGCAGGGCTGGCTCCCGGAGGGGCGGCGAGGAGCAGGCACATTCTCCCACACCTACAGGGCGCGGATCAGATGATGGCAGCTCAGCGGTTTGGAATGAACAGCTGAGCGCAGCTGTCCTGTGTGGGACCTCCCGGCACTTCTTCTGGAGAATATGCTCATTTCAGCTGCTAAGAATGTCCCCACGCGGGTAAGAATACTGAGAAAAACATTAGTCTCAGGAATGTCCTTGTCCCCAGTTCCTTGGCTACTTGCAAGCTGATGCCACCACCAAGTCTATCTGAGTATCCCTGGGTATACTGGGGCCTCACTGATTTAGCTCCCCTGGTTCAAAGCTTCTCTTATTCTCAACACACCATGAAAAGTTGCCGCATGAGGGTGAGTGGGACCTTTTTATACTTAAGAAGAGCTTCCCCAGGGACTCAGATGATAAAGAATCTGCCTGCAATGCAGGAGACCCAGGTGTCATCCCTGGGTCGGGAAGATCCCCTGGAGGAGGGAAAGGCCACCCACTCCAGTATTCTTGCTGGAGAATCCCATGGACAGAGGAACCTGGTGGGCTACAGTCAGGGGGTCGCACAGAATCAGACACAACTGATTAACTCACACACACATACTTGAGAAAGGGAATTTGTTTCTCTTTTCAAAATAATGATTAAAATACAGCTTTGAAATGAAGCAGTTGCTCCCTCAAGCTCACCCCGAGCAGTCCCAGGGCACCCCAGGTGAGAAAGCCACCTCAAATTAAAGCATTCTTCTAAACAGCGGCTGGCCCCTCTCCCTGTTCATAAACTGCATGGCTCGCTGCCTGTGGACACTTCCGGAAACTCTAGGACTTGAAGGAGCGTGGATGCCCGGCCCTCACCGTCCATCAGCCGCCCACACCCCAGCAGACAGGGGACTGCCTGGCCACTCCATCACAAACGCTCCTGCTCCACTCTCAAAACCTTTCCTCGCCCTCCGTCCACCCACCTATGTTCCGCCACCACCTTCCCTACGTTCCAGGCAAACTGCCCACCCGCCCTCCTGCCACTCGCAGCGGTGACTCTCGGGGACCCGTCACACCTGCCCTCCCCGCTCTGCCTGACAACAGCCACGGTCCCAGCAGGATGGCTTCAGGGTGGGGGCGGTCGTCTCTGCCCTCCTGCCCTGAGATGCCTGCCGACTGCTGCAGCCCCAGGGCAGTGCCCCTCTTGGGAGCCCCCATCCCTCTGCCGTCACCTGCAGGCCTGGCCCTTAGATGGCTTCTCCCCAAAGACATGCCCCTTCAGCTCACACCCACCCCAGGGCCGGGCTGCGTGTCTGGATCTGGGTGCCCAGCACCGTCACCCTGGCCTGATTCTCCTTTCCTGACGTGCACGGCTCACCTCCGTGTGCTAGACCTCCAAGTCAGGAAGCCAGCTTCTGGTTGCTTTACCCCAAGCTCCCGGACAGTGTGGGGCACACAGTAGGTTCTCAGCCAACAGTGCCAGCGGGGCCTCCAGCTGTTCTAAGCAGCCTCAGCTTTACTTCAGAGGAACAAAGTCATGACTCAACACAGACTTTAATCTTAACTGTAGCCTGTTAGCCTCTGTCCTCATTAACCTGCATAATGTTATGATCTTTTTGTAAAAAATGAAAGCTATGTATTCAGAAAAGCAGAAAGAAAATGAACAGCAGAATTTCACTTTTTGTTAAAAAAAAAAAATTGAAGTATGCATAGAGGGCGAGTGTTGTATAAGAGAAAGAGCAGTTCTGTAAGTGCGCCAGAATACTGACCCCAGTCGCTGGAAACAGGGGTGAACGTCATTATCTTTTACTTATCTGTATTTACTGCACATGTATGCATGCTCAGTCGCTTCAGTCGTGCCTGACTTTGCGACCCCAGGGACCGTAGCCCGCCGGGCTCCTCTACCCACGGATTCTCCAGCAAGAGCACCGGGGCGGGCTGCCGTGTGCTCCTCCAGCGGATCTTCCCAACCCAGGGATCGAACCTGAGTCTCTTAGGTCTCCTGCATTGGCAGGTGGATTCTTCACCACCAGCACCACCTGGGAAGCCCACCTGTATTTATTACATGTTTCCAATTTGTTGTGAGAAAAAAAAAAAGACACGTTTCCTTGAAGAGTGGAACTTAGGGATTGTGGCCCAAACCTGGGAGAAGATTCAGCCCGGCTGGTGGGTGGGCATGAGGGTGTCTCAGCTTTCCCCATGGCCTCACACCTGGACTGGCCGCCGTCGTCCTTCGATAAACCGTCTAAACCACCTACTCCCTTTGTGTCCAAAGCAGAAGCCTGGGCAGAGCTCAGGTCCACACCCCTCAGATGCCACCAGGGAGACGGAGGGACACTTGTGTCTCCCGCCAAGAGTTAACTCAGAAGCTCTGGGAGCGCCGTGCGGAACGTGGAGCAAGCTGGCCTGTGCTCCTATGTTTGGGGCCTGGCCACCTGGGCAGGCGTCTGGGTGCTTACCTGTTGATCTCCAGTGTGTGCACACCGTACTTGCTGTCGATTCTGTACTTGCCCGGCTCCCCGGCCTGGCAGATCAAGCTGCCGTCTTTATACCTGAACAAGGAAAGCACCCAAGTGTGAAGGCAGGTGGAAGTTTGGTGCGTGTCCCGACCTTGCTCGTTTTCCATCCCTGCCCCTGCCTGGCCCCACACTCACACACACGTGCACACGCACACACGCGTGCACACACACACACGCATCATCACCCTGCTTCTGCCTGAGTCACCGCTCACATGTCAGGTGGATGGGCAAGGGGAGCAGCTTCAGGAAAGGTCCAGCACCCCCCTCAACTGTTTAAGAGCGGGTGGCTCTCACTAGACTCAGACAACCTGGGCAACCCTCAACCTGCAACAGAGCATGGGCCAAGGTCCCCTGGAACTTGCTAGAAATTCAGGATATGTCATTCCAAGAAAAAATGTAGCCAAGGTTGGTCAGGCCCTGGTACAGCCTCTGGAAGCCACAGGGTCACCAGGACTCATGTGGAAAGACCCAGCCACTCTGGTCTCACCGGGAGGAGGCTGGACCAGTGGTCCCCCAGGACAGCAGAACCACGGCTCCCAGAGACCAAGGGCAGGCAGCTCCCAGTCTCCCTGCCTATCAAGCAGCCAGAGGAGCCAGGTAGACACTTGTCTCCTCTGCTGCCAAGAGACCCAACCTGGGACACGAGCAAAATGTGTTCTGTGGCCAGACAGACCCCAGGGACCCGGCATGAGCAAGTGGGAAGGAGATGGACAGATATGTCAGCTTAGCAATGCACATCAAAACCAAGTGTCGATGGGCTTAGAGACTTCATCTGTCAGGCTCCAGAAACCCTGCCCTGTGGTTCCAGGGCCTTGGAGTTTAGCGTCTCCACTCACACGAGTAAAAGCAGGACCGTGGGTATCAACGCTGGTCATTTCAGGGAACCTGGTTTTATTTTACTTTATTGTATTTTCCCGGCTGCATTGTGCTGCTTGCAGGATCTTAGTTCCTCGACTCGGACTGGAACCCCAGGCCACCGCAGCAAGAGCTCAGAGTCCTGACCAGGGGACCTCCAGGGAATTCCTGGGTTTCACATAACAGTCCTCTGGACAATCAGTTGGCTCAATTGCAGTGACATGAAACCGCCTGCCCAGGACCCCGGGCGCGTTTACCGCTGCCTTTCCCAGTGGGTCTTGTGTGTGTTGTTCCCTGGAGCGGGTGCCGGGCTCCCTGCACGCGGACCTTCTCCATCCACCCAGGTAAGCAGAAGGCTGCAGAGCCTTCAGAGGGGAGCAGCCGGGCCACCCGAAGGGCACCCACTCACCACTGCACCACGGGGGTGGGGAACCCCTGCACCGTGAAGCACAGCTTGACTGACATCCGCTCCCAGACGGTGTGCGAGCGCAGCCGCACCAGGATCTCGGGCGCCCGGCTTATTCGCTCCTCGAACGAGTGCCGCTCCCAGGCCAGCCTGTCGTCCACCTATCCGAGGCGCGGCACGGTCAGGGTGCTGGGGGGCGCCCCGGGCCCCGGAGCACCCCACGGCCCCCGGACACCCCCAGTGCACACGCCTACCGCGTGATGCAGGCCGTGTCTGCCCGCGTGCTGCAGGGCCAGCCTGTCCAGCTGGTCCCGGGCGTGGGTGCGGGCCACGTGTACGTCCTCCTCTAGCTGGGCCAGCTCGCTCAGGTAGCGCTCCCGCTTGGCCTCCCCGTAGGCAGCCACCATCGACTGGTACCTGCGCGAGCCGCGGAGAAGGGGGCACGCTTACCATGGGCAGGGCGGGGGCGCGCTTACCATGGGCGGGGCCAGACCCCGTCTCCCCAGGATCTCCTGGGGAGGAGAGTTTGTTCCGCGAGCTCCCCTCTGCTTGTTCCCCTCCGCTGGCTTGTTCCGCGAGCCCTGCGTCACACAAAACCCACTCGTCTCCACCTGAGGCTGCCATGTCTGAGTGAATTAAAGACCCAGGTAAAGCCTTCTGAACTAGCAAATTCAGAGTGAAATAGTCTGTATTCCAGAGCACACAGTCGGCAGCTTCTCGGTCTACAGGGGCAGAGAAGTGAGGGGCCCACTCCTTCTGCCGAGGGCTGCCTCCCGTGGGCCCACAGATGACCCCCGACACCCCTGCCCAGCGGACATCCAGGCTCCAGGATGGCTCCGGACACCCTGATCCTGGCTGCCCGGCTCCCATTCACTCCCGGAGACTCGCCCACGCAAGTGGCTCTGTGGGTCTGTGCTGGAGACAGCGGGGGCCTGCTAAGTGGGCTCCCAGAAATGGAGCCTTCTTGTCTGCAGGGATCCCACGAAGTGACAGACACAGCAGTGATGGATCTCTGCACGTGCCGCAGACTGTCCTAGCAAGACTGAAGGATCAGAAGTCCCACCTTGACCTGTGTACAAACTACGAGCATGGGGCTTGTTGATGGCACCACCAGCCCCTAGTGATTTATAATTGAACTGGAATTGCCCGTGGCCCCAAACACCCTCACTCAGGACACTGACAAAGTGTCCCTGCTGGTCCCTGTCCAGTAGGCCAGGACCCCATCCTCCTGTGCCGAGTAATGTCAGTGTCCAAGCTTCTGCCCTAACGACATACCCCTTGGACAGCTGCGTGAGACTGGGAGGCCCACTTTGCCCAGGACAGACAGACAGGCATCAAAGGGACACTGCTAATCGGCTGTATCTTTCGGGAGGACACACCCAGACCCTTTAGAGCACACTGGTGCCGCCTTGGCTTTTATCTCGCATGAAGAGCTCACAGATTAACTCACACTGATCGAGCCACAATTTCGTCTTTCACCAAAGACTGATTTGTCCTGTAGATTAAACTCCTGTCTGCCACAGGACGTAAGGAATAAATATGTGCTTTCAGAAATGCTTGAGGCTAGCAAGAGTAGGAAATCATCACCAGGACTGGAATTCATCTAACTCCTCAAATCCCCCTACACCCGCTCCCCTCTGTGGCCAGGACAGATCGGGAATTGCTACAAAATCTCCACCAATTCTGGCTCAGCTCACCAAAACCTCCAGCTGTACTCAGGCTCACTCTGAAGGGAGGAAGGACCTTGTAGGATCTTTCGCACGGGAGATGTGCACACGGGGTGTGAGAGTAAAACCCTGTGAGGGTCCTAAACGCAGCACCCAAAGCCTGGGTGCTGGGCTCCGTGGAGGGCGGGCACAGCTGAGCCCTGTCCACACTGCACCTGCTCAGACAGACTGACTTTCACCCTGAGCTCCAGGGACACAGTAAGATTATAACCAGTCACCAAGAATCAAAATACATTCTTGAGTCAGATTTGCTACTGCAAGAGAGCAGCTTCAAAGGTTTTAGGAAAACTTCCAACAGCCAGAACTGTCACAGAAGTCATTTTTTGCTGAAACCACACGAGTCACAGTAACCGACTCCCTAACTGTTCAAATCAACACAAGTTTACTTTCCTCATCCATTTCACCTTAGGAAACTGAGGAATGGGAACTTACGGGACAAGATCACGCCAAGTTATTAATAAAACTGATGGTTCAAATAAAGATAAAGTGATAAGGCTGGAGTCTTGTCACTTGTTGTGCTACAACTTAAGTAGAGTAGAACTCTTTCTGCAATAATCCAACACATAAAAACCCAGTTTCTTAATGTACACATTTTGAATTGATTCTTTGACAAAATAAGTCTTCACTTGACAATAAAATTAATTTACAGGACAACATTCCCATAAGGCATTTAAAGATAATTCAAATTTTCAAAAATAAAGGCTAATCTTTTCAGCTATACAATGTTTTCATTAAACAGATTCCTTAGTCATAGTGCAACTTTCAGACTGAAACATGTTGACCTAAATCCCTTTTTTCCTTCTGAATTTTGAGTGTTTTAGAGATATAGAGAGAAATTTCTAGAAATAAGTAGAAGGTGAGGAGGAAAAATAGAGCAGATACAAAGCATTCTCGAGATGCGTAAGCACTCTGTTCTTAGAAGATTCAAGTAAGCTGACCACCAGCTTCTTGTGATCTGGGATAATTTTAAGCCCGGCATTCTCAGTCACCCGCCCCATTCCGGCGGCTTCTCCCCATGAGCTGAGCCAGTAGAAATGTGAAGCACGAGGGTCCACAGACCACTCCCTGCAGCTCCATGTCCACAAGGACAGATGGCTGGCATCCTGGCCCCTCTCTGGAAGGTCCCCTGCTTGAGCACAGGCCTCACAGCTGGCCATAAGTAGCCCGAGAGGTTGTTGATGGAAATTTGAAAACTCCAATTCACACCTTTAGGTCTCGATGTTTCCAAGTGTGGCAGTCATGTTCCCTGGGTGGGGAAGTGCATTTAGCAGGGAGGGGACAGAGGCCTGAGGCCAGCCCAGCTCTGTCGCGGGGAAGCAGACATGGGTCCCCTGGACCACAGCGCTCCCCTCTGCCCGAGGGTGCAGAAAAGCCACCCTGGTCGCTTCCTTGCAGGGACCAGTGGAGACGACGGAGGTGCAGAGCAAGACGGGCTGAAAGCAGCTGCTCGTGGCTTTTGCTGCAGCAGGAGCGCCCCCGCGTCTCCCAGGCCCCTCCAGCTCTGCCCCCGCTCTCTGACCACACAGCCCCTGGTCCCGGGCTGGGGCGCCGAGTGTGGCGGTGGGGGGTTGGGGGTTACCTGCGCTTCCTCTCCTGCGCCTCCTCTTCCAGCGCACTGCTCATCCTCTTGGCGCACAGCCGGCAGGTGGTCCTCCCCAAGGTGGTGTCCCCCAGGCTGGTCTCCCCCAGGGTGGTCTCCCCCAGGGTGGACTCTCCCAACGCCGCCCGGCTGGACTCCCTCTGCGAGGACGACTTCCGAGTGACCGATCTCTGCAAAGACGACTGGGCGGAAGCGCGCCTTGGTGCAGGGGAGAAGCACAAACGTGTAGTTACAAACAGCATCACTCTTTCCATCCCCCCAGCCTCTCCTCGGAATGTACGGGCACCCACGCCTGTGGGCACGCCTGTGTGTACACACCTACCTGCTCGCGCGTGCACACGCTCAACCCCATGTGTGACCTCCTCCCCATCTGCCCGTGTCCACCCCCAGGGGCGCCCCCTCTCCCCAGACTCAGCTCCCTGCCACCCCTGCCAGCCCTCTGGGGCCAGCAGGTGCCCGCCAGGCCCTTCTGGCCTGAGGCCACAGTGATGTCTATCTTAAGAGATTTGAAGCTCCCCAAGGCTGCGGGGAGGGGCAGCGAATGTTTGGCTCTGTTTGTTCCTGGGATGGCAGCCGACCACAAGGGCCACAGGCAGCTCTAAATATAGGGGCCGCGGAGCTGAGGCCAGGGCCAGTGCCAGTGTCCGTCTCCTAAATTACCGCCGCAGGAGCTCACTGATGAAGCTGCAGCCGGACACCAGCCCATCAGACAGACAGCAATCTACCTTCTGCCACCTTTGTCACTAACGTAGCAGTATTCTGAGATCAGCTTCCATCCAAGCATCACTTTGCCCCTACACACCTCAGTCCCACCGGCATTCCCTTCCACGGAGTTCCTTCTCATGGTCCTTGCTTCTGGGTGAGCTTTTAAATTCTAGTTCTGGAAAACGTATGAAGGAAGATCCCTGCCTCATGAGCTAAACCCGGGGCTCAGACAGAGCCTATCCAAGAGGACCTGCTGGGACCTGCCAGGATGTCATGCAGTAGCCCCAAAGCTTTCTGTGCAGCTGGGGCTCCCAGCTCCCTCTCTGCTCTGGACACGAGCATCGGGGATCACAGCCCTCCCTGAACCCCCAAACCAGTTCATCTCTGGGCTTTAGGAAGCCTCCAAGGTCAGACACAGCTCATACTCGAGATCGGCCGCCTCATCAGTGACTTTCAACTTACTTCTTTTTCGCTGAGTATTCATCCAGAAGGTACCTTGTCTGGATATTGCGGTACGACTGGTCAAAGTGCTTATGTCTCTTTTGGTAGAAGGGCACAGCAACGAGCGACATCTTGGCAACTCCTGCAGGAAAGAGCAACAGGCAGAGCTGAGGCCCTGAGTTTCCACTGACCAGGCTGCTGCAATTCCTACAAGAGAATCAACAACTAACTAAACCCTCCCTAAAAGAAAAGAAGGGAACAAAAGGAAGATTCTATAAGAGGAAATAGTGTTGGACACCTATTAGGTCCCCCAGCACCTGACTGCCTTTCTTGTTTGAGTCCATAAAAAATCAGAAGACTGAGCTACACTTTCCACTTAATTAATACACTCACCCAGTGTATACAGATGACCTAGTCTGTTCAGGCAACATGGAAAGCAATGTGAGTGATAAGGATAAAAATAACTGAAGCACAGGTCAAAGAAGTACACAAACAGTTAGAACCCGAGCGAGGAGGAGACAAAGCAGAGAGAGGCACGAAACCCTCCGGGAAGTGGGGTGGTTGCCGGAGGGGGGCACATGGCCCTGGAGCGCAGCAGTCAGCAGCCCCCAAGAAGGCACCGTTTGAGAGGGGCCTTTCCGGGTGGGGAGGTGACGGCGGCCGGAGGGCGGGGGAGGGCATCCCTGGAGCAAGGCGAGGCAGGACACAGGGTCGCAGGGTCCCAACAGGAGAGCTTTCACTCTGCAAAGACCACAGCCACGTGTGGAGCGTTCAGCATCTGCGCAGGGGCTGAAGCCACTCCTGATTGAAGGGGCCTTGAGAAAGGATCGTGTCTCCAGGACACACCCAGGCCCACCCCTCCAACAGCCCAGCCCACTCATGGGCGACCTGTCAGCTCACTTCATGGAGGGAACAGGCCTGGGGACGGAGCCCAGCTCAAAGCCTGAGGGGTGCAGGAAAGTGAGTGTTTCGGCTAAATTCTCCCCAAGCAAGAAGTCTGCTAGAGCAGCGGTCCCCAACCTTTTTGACACCAGGGACCAGTTTTGAAGAAGACAGTTTTCCCACAGACTGGAGGGGGCAGGGTTTGGATGATTCAAGTGCATTAGATTTATCATGCACTTTATACCTATGATTACCAAGCATTAGATCCTCAGATTACCAAGCATTAGATCCCAGAGACAGGGCCCGCCCTGTGGCAGGAGTGTGGTGGTCTGAGGTAGGGCGTGTTAGCAGCGTGTGCTGCACGTGCCCGCCAAGCCGGGCTCTCTGAGGGGAGCAGACAGCATCCCCCAGGCCCTGTGGTTGCTGACCTCCAGACAGAGGGGCTTAAGGACCCCCCGAACCCCAGTCCACTCTCATCTTCTGTGTTCAAACTGGAGTGATCTGGCCCAGAGCACAGCCCACAGGACAGGGTGAAAATCGAGGGGCAAGCGTGGGGTCCTGCCTGCGGCGGGCCCCCCACTCCGCACCGCCACCCACACTCCTGAGCAGAGGCTAGGAAGCCTTCCAAACACAGGGTTTGTTCCTAGTCTGTGACTCACAATCAGGTCCCTTTAGTCTGTGATCTCCCAGAATCGCGGAACTGCAGAGCTTGGAAAGTCCTTGGGGGTTAGCCAAGCTCCTGCCCTTGGGGGAGGATGGGCAGGCGCCCCCATGGCCAGAGAGGGGGGTGATTTCCCAAAAGCAAACAGAAATGCCCTGTGTGCACACAGAAGCATACAGAAGACCAGGTCCAGACACCACCAGACTGCTCTTCCTGGGCCTTTTATACTTTTCTACAGTAACTCATCTCCAAATTCCCTACTAAAGGCCAGCTAGTCAACCAACCACCACGGATCCCTGGGGTCCAGCGTGTGGCACATGGTGTACGTCTGACTGTAAACACACAATGGAAACTTCCGCCTAAGGGAGCCGATGCAGACGCAGCCCCTCCATCCCACCCAGCTCTGAAAGAGGTGCTGTGACTCTGAGGTCAGGTGCGCAAGTTCCGACACCTGCAGCCCTGGGAGGGACTCGACCCTCCAGCGCTCTGTGTGGCCTTGGCGCTCTTGTTCTGTCTCTAACCCGGACCTCCGGCTGAACGTGCACGCTCCGCAGGGAGGAGCGCACGCTGACACCAGTGGCCGTCTGTGCCTGGCACACTAGTGTCTGTTGTTATCGAGCTTGATTGTGTAGGCAGGACGGGGCATCTGAAAGCACACGCTTATCATTTTAATATCTGCAGTCCCTCAACTGCATCCCTGGGATTTTCCAGGGAGTGACTCAGAGCGAATCTTCAAGGAAAGTTTCCCCTCTAAGAAGGCACACATTCCATCTCTGAAAACGGGTCGCTGAGTCCATGTGTTGGGGGCCAGGGGTCACCATTCGGAGCCAGTTTCATCTCTGAGACGCCTTCTCCCACCGGCCGTGCGCTTGTGGGGAGAATTCCTACGGCAGAGAAGCTGGTGCAGCAGCAGCTGCAGGGCGCCCTGGCCCATCGTGATATGTACATGTCTCTGCTGAGCCACCCGTCAAATCTGTCGCCTTTCTTGGCAGAGGGAAGAGTCCAAAAATGGCCAAGGTGACAGGGGAGAATAAGCTGTCAGGATGTGTTCAGAGTGTAGCAGTAGCGCCCCAAAGAGGCAGCCGCCCCTTGGCAGGACCCCGGTCCTGTTCAGAGCCAGCGCTCCATGGGCTCTATGTGCAGTGGGCACCCAGCTTGTGCTGGGCTGACGGGTGGCTGGCAAGCACACCCTCTCCTGCTGCGGGCGAGCCCTCTGCGGTGATGGGGACACAGGGCTGGAGTCAAGTGCTTGCCCTTCCCCTGTTCTGACTGTGGACTTACTGGAGATGCGTCCCCCAGGACATCGTGGGCCCACTGGTACCCAGCCCCCAGCCCACGAACTTCTCTGCTCACTGAGTAGACATCCTGCCCAGAGATCCAGGAGGTTCCCCCACATCCATCCTGCCCACAGCAGGCGCACCTGTCCGTGCCAGCCAAGCGTGGACCCCGGCTGGTTGAGTCTTGAGGATGGAGAGGCCTTGGGGATGCCTGCTCCGGGCTGCCAGCGAACTCCTACCTTTGTGCATGCGATCCATGCCGGCGGGACTGCCACACAGCCAGAAACCCACGCCAGGCCCCGTGCAGGCACCACTCAGTGGACCTCGGGTTCTAGAACCTGCCCAGCTGTGCCCGTCCCTGCCCGCCCAGGGCCTGTAGATGGGGGGAGGATGCCCATGGAAACGAGCCCTGCAGGCCCAGCCCCTGCTCCAGAGTTGTAGCCCCAGGGTCTCAGGGGACCACGGGGACACAGCCAGCTGCCCTCTGGGGATCCCCCAAGAGGAAGGGGTGACAGCCTGTTTGCACAGACCTCCCTCCGCTTTCTCCTCTTTAGGAAAACAATCCCTTCACTGACCCCTCAGCCGCCCCCAGCACAGCCTAAGGGAGTGAGTCCCAGGGGAGGAGGCATTGGGGCCAGAGCCCAGCTCTAACCCCACCGCCCACCCAGGTCAGCGTCTTTCACGGAGAACACAGGGGCTGGGGGAGGGGGCAGGGCACATTGGGCACACCAGCGGCCCGGCTCTGTGACCGCCAGAGACAACACCCCACTCTGACCACTGACCGTCCTCCATACTGAAGGCGCACAGTCAACAGTCAACCGTGGTCAAAGCACACGGGGTTCGCTGTTTACAACTGTGAGTGAATGTACACAGCTCGAGCTGCGTAGTCTCCTTCTGTCCCGGTTTGAGTCTCGACCTTTCCTGCGAGGAAGCCATCTCAGGTGATGAAAATAAGCCGCCTGCTCCTGGGCTCCCGGCAGCAGAGCCGAGCGTCCGTCTGACCCAGAGCCGCTGCTCTCCACCCACGGGTGCTCCTGACACGTTTGGGGGTCGTGAGCCCGAAATGAAACACGAACTGGACGTGCCTCCGTGGCGGGCTCCGCCCTGGTCCCGTCCCGTGAGGACGGACCGGAGTCATCACCCATGTCCCCAGAAGGACTTTAATCCGTGGAAACATGTCCATTTACTTCCATACAGTAAAAGAAAGTGTGGTTTGTGCAGCTCAGAGTCCACGAGCACAGCAGGTGAGAGCGCCTCCGGAGAACAGAGCACACAGCCGCCCCCACCCGGTGGAGCCGGCCCGCCCCACCCCCCACCCCAAGGAGCCAGCCCCCACCCCCACCCCAAGGAGCCGGCCCCCACCCCGGTTCCCAAGACACGGACTGCTTTCCCTGAGGCTTTCCAAGCTACTCAGCCCAGAAGTCAGTGTAACAACAGAGCACAGAGTAGCCCTTCAAATCCTCACTCCCCGACCCAGCCTGACGCCTAATGTCTGGCAGCCAGTTTTTCAAGTGTTCCCCAAATAGCCTCTGAGCCCCGGGACTGAATGTCTTAGCAGTTCCCTCCTTGCTGCTGCAGTCCCCGGGAGCTGGTCCACACCGCCCCGGCGCTTAAGCAGGATCACATTAGACGGAGAAACAGGATAAGGCGCTGCTTCCTGGACAGGAGCGCTGCCCTCTCCAGCAGCCCAGCGGCCTGCCGCAGTTCTCACAAATGGAGAGAACTAGCAACAAAGGAGATTACCCAGAGATTTCACCCCACAAACTTTACCCACTGGTTTCCTTGTCTCCATAAGAACACGTGGGCCAAGTTCCCTAGTTCAGCGTGAGCCTCACACAGATGCCCTACACATACGGCCCAGCCTCACTCTAGGACAGAACTCTAAATGAGCTTTGCCCCGAGTGCTCTTGGAAGCCTGTGTGTTCATCAGGGCAGGACCTTAGATCAGGAGGTGGGGACAGATCAGCATTTCTGGGTTTCTTTGGTGGCACCGTGCGGCATGGAGGATCCTCCCCGACCAGGACCAGGGCTCGAGCCTGTGTCCTCCCATGGGATTCCAACCACTGAGCCCCCACCTTCCTGCCTCGATGCTCCCCCCACCACCCTGGACCTCCCGGGTGTCGGCTTCCAACCCCACTGCCGTCCTCTGGGGCAGCGTTTCAAGAGCATGACCAGCACTTCGGCTCTCTCAGGGGAACCAAGGAGGAATTGTGCAGGCTCATAACGCACGGAAGAGCTGGGGGAGCAGCCCGCTGCTGTGACGGGAGCTCTTGGAAACAGTGACAGAAGCACGGAGCTGTCCCCTCCCCTAGACGCTGCAGTCCGGGTCAGAGTGCAATGGCCCTGGGTTCTCTTTTTCTCTTAAGAAAATATCCAGCTTTATTTCACACCACTTCAAACCTGCCCTCTCCTGCCAGAGGCTCTCATTTCTGAGGCTCCAGAAAATTGCAGACATCCATCAACCGACTGGGGAACCTGGAGATGCTGCAAAATCCAGGCTAAGGTGCGAGGGCTGGGACGGGCTCAGAAGTGCCTAACAGCACAGAAAGTTTCAAATCCTGGCACAGAAACTCAAAGTTTGACTCCAACTCTTGGCTGACGTTTGTCTGCGCCGAGTGGACTGCTCATGTTCACGTTTCTTCCCCCGATACCCACTGGGACTTTGAATGCGGTCAGCTCCTACCCACACCTCACTCCTCCCTGCCCAGCCTCCCACAAGCAAAGGAGAGAAGAGGAGACTCACCGCAGGAGGGGCTGGCCAAGGGGAGAGGGCTCACAGGGCCGCAGGATCTGCTGGGACAGCTAAGCACGGCTGCCTCCCGAGGCCCGGCCGCAGTCCATTTATGGCCGAGGAGATGCTATTTATAGACCCTGGGACGCCTGGCCCCATGGGGCTACCTGTGTCCTAAATCATTAGCCTGATCTCTGGAGGGAAAAAGTCCAATTCAAGTTGGAAAAATGGAAACGCTGAGAGCACCCGCCTGCACTCAACAGGTGTACCTTTCACACCCAGGAAACCGAGGCAACTGACCCAGAAAAGCAGCATGGGCCCGACCCCCTGCCCGCCCGCCCTCCCTCCCTCCCCCACAGCTTCCCTCTGCACAGGGGTCCACAGACCTATTTCCAGCACTTTTGAGCTAAAGTCTCCCTGGTTCATGAACAGACATCCCGAGACAGCTCTCTCGCAGAGAGTGGACTGCAGCAGACACTGAACCGTTTGGGCTCCAAACCCTGAGAAGGCTCTGAGCCGTGGGTGCAGGGAGGTGGCCTTGAGGGAGACAGGGGAGGTTCTGGCTGGGTTTTTATTTCAGAGATGACTCCGGCTGGGGGTTTCACCGCAGGTTTCATCCTGGGGTTAATTTACCCAGAACTTCCACCTAAAAGAAGACCCATGCCTAGTCGGCAAGTTACGTCTTATTTATAGTTATTACCACAAGCGTGCGTGGCATCTCATCCGCCCAGATGACTGCAGGGTGCCCATCGTTTCTTGCGGCCCGAGTCCAAATATAAATAACACACGACTGGCACGATCGAGCCCCGGCTGCCACCTGGCGCCTGGCGCCGAGAGGAGGGGCAGCGGGGGACCCCCGTCTCTGAGGCCCCACCCAGCTGCAGCACCAGCCCCCAGGCTGCTGGGCCGGGGGGCCATGTCCCCATCTGTTGAGTGGTAAGGATTTCTCGAAGTTATAGCACAGGACCAACACTGATGCTCAGTTCAGAGAAAGCTGTTTGAATGCTTGAAAAAAGTAACATAATATTCTAAGGGTTTTGTTAATTTCCGTATATTCTGTCTCAGAAAGCAGCAAAAGAAATGTTTCAACACAGTTTAGAGAACAGGTGTCCAGCTGGCCAAACGTTGGTGACTGTCTTACATTGCAGAGGACGAAGGCCCCTTGAAAGGAGGCTCCAGGCTTTGGCGAGAGAGGGAGGCCCAGGGCCGGGCGCAGTGGCGCTGGGCACGCATGTCAGCCTTCACCTCTGCAGAGGGTCCCCACCAGCAGATGCTGCCAGCAGGAGCCCTGGAGAGCCGGCCCCGAGCCCAGAACCCAGCTCTTCCCCCAGGCGGGTCACCCCTCTGCTGCTGAAGGCCTCGCTTCTCACTGAAGAACGTTATCCTGCCATTCTTAACCGCAGCTCACCAGAGCTGACCCCTGCTGGGCCCGTCCTGAGCCTGGAGACTGGGCGCACGCCCTGCAGACGCCACCTAACAGGCTACATGACGGGGGACAGGGATCTGTGCCCATCACACCCCCTGTGCATCCCGTTCCCTTCACGTTGCTGGCCAGCCTGCATGGGGGCTGCAGGCTTTCCCCTCGGGCTCTGCCTCCTGGACTCTGCCCCCTGGACCTTGTCCTCGGGACACAACCATCCCACAAGGCCACTGCTCCACTGAGGCAGGCGTGTCCTAGAAGAGCTCCACAAATACCTTACCCAGGGACCCCCTGCTGGTCCAACGCAGGGGGTCCACTGCTCACCCTCACTGGGTCTGTTCCCTCAGGCTAGCAAAGCTGAGGGCTTCCCCATTTCATTTTCTATTTTGCTCATCACATTGAGCTTATAAAAGCACAAGCCATAAATTTGCTTCCACTGACAGCAAAACTTGGTTTCTGAAGAAATCATGGCCAAAAACCTCCCCAATTTGATGAAAAACTTTAATCAATGATCCAAACGGAATGACTCCATCGACATTGCTTCCAGCAATGCATACATACACCTAATTACCACTGGGAGTGAAAACACTAGCTTAATATTCAAAAAACTAAGATCATGGCATCTGGTCCCATCACTTCATGGCAAATTGATGGGGAAACAATGGAAACAGTGACAGACATTATTTTCTTGGGCCCCAAAATCACTGCAGACAGTGACTGCAGCCATGAAATTAAAAGATGCCTGCTCCTTGGAAGAAAAGCTATGAAAAGCCTAAAGTGAGAGTGAAGTTGCTCAGTCGTGTCTGATTCTTTGCGCTCCCATGGACTATAGCCTACCAGGCTCCTCTGTCCATGGGATTTTCCAGGCAAGAGTATTGGAATAGGTTGCCATTTCTTTCTCCAGAGGATCTTCCCCACCCAGGGATCAAACCTGGGTCTCCAACATAGTAGGCAGATGCTTTACCATCTAGTCACCTAGACAGCATATTAAAAAGCAGAGACATCATTTTGCCAACAAAGGTACCAACTAGTCGAAGCTATGGTTTTTCTAGTAGTCATGTAAGGATATGAGAGTTGGACCATAAAGAAGGCTGAGTGCAGAAGAATTGATGCTTTTGAAATGTGGTGCTGGAGAAGACTCTTAAGAGTCCCTTGGACAGCAAAGAGATCAAACCAGTCAATCCTAAAGGAAATCAACCCTGAATATTCATTGGAAGGACTGATGCTAAAGCTGAAGCTCCAATTCTTTGGCCACCTGATGCAAAGAGCCGACTCTTTGGAAAAGAACCTGACGCTGGGAAAGATTGAGGGCAGGAGGAGAAGCGGGTGACAGAGGTTGGGTGGCATCACCGACTCAATGCACATGAGTTTGAGCAAGCTCCGGGAGATGGTGAAGGACAGGGAAGCCTGATGTGCTGCGGTCCATGGGGTTGCAAAGAGTCAGACACGACCGAACAGCTGAAAAACAGCAACAAAAGTACTGATGAGATTGACAGCACGTTACTTCAGAATCGAAACCTCACTGAATATTGGAGATACAACAATAGAACATAGCAAGATAAAATACAGAGAGGGAAAAGATGGGGAAAAATAAGAGCCTCCGAGGCTGCAGGGTGACTTGAGGCAGGTAATACACTTGGTCCCACAGGAGTCATTAGGGTCGCCAAGGGAGGGGGCTGGATGGAAGAAAATACCTGGAGAAATAACCAGCACAATGTTTCTAAATTTGCTAAACTCTGAACCCACGGATGTAAGAAATTCTGCAGATGTGAAGGTCAAGAAACGTGAACGAAGCTCCAGCCAGCCACGTGGTGATCCACGAGAATGGCTTCAGACAGGGCCACGTGGTGATCCAGGCGCTCAAGGCCAGCAGTCATGATCACCAGGATGGCTTCAGACAGGACCCGCTCTGCACAGAGGGGTGAAGATGAGAAGAGCTTTTCATGGAGACAGTGGGAAGGGGGGTCTCAGCCAAAAGCAAACAACTTTCAGAAATGCAGGTGGCTCCCCCGCGCACACACACAGCTGGGGCGCTATGAGTGGGGTGCCCCTGCCTCAAACCCAGGGTGTCAGTGGAGCCTGGGGGCCCTGGTCTCACCAGTAACCAGGCAGCATGAGCCACCCCCCACCCCACCAGGCTGGGGCCCGAGGGGCCTGATCTAAACACAGCCCACACAGACCCCGCCACCTCCTTCTCCACCGAGCCAGCTAGGTCTGCACAGAGGGCCCCCCCTACCCTGCTCCCCCACCTCCCTCCCGGAACCCAGCCCCCTCCTGGGTGCTCAGAGGGTGCAGGTGCCCCTCCAGCCCACTGCTGCCCCTCCCGACCCCCGGCCCCAGCACGGCTCAGACATCCTTGCAGTGCCCCCCCAGCCCACCGCTGCCCCTCCTCGCCCCCCAGCCTGCCCCCATGGCCCCAGCATCCCTGCAGTGCCCCCTCAGCCCACTGATGCCCCTCCTCACCCCCCGTCCTGCCCCCACGGCCCCGGCATCCCTGCAGTGCCCCCCCAACCCCCACGTGCTCTGCCAGCCTTGCCCTCTCCCGCTCCCGGCCGCACGTGGCCACATTCCCCGTTTATCCACTTTCCACCGCCCTTGGGCCTTTCTGTCCACCTTCCACTGCCGTCACGTCACTCACCAGAATAGCCCTCAGTCCCCCGACCCCATGTCACCACCTCCAGGGGCTGTGATCTGCCACCTCTGCCACCGTCTAACACCAGGGACCACCATGAAGAGACAGCACAGCTGCCCTGGGGCATGGCCACAGCCCCTCTCTCCCCATCTCTGCCCGCTTTACCCCACGGACTCCCCGCCTGGGGGGGCAGGTACCCGACATGGACGCCCATCCTCCTCTGCAGAGTGGATGCAGTCATAACCTCCATGAGGTGAAGACTGAGCCCAGGCCCCCTCTGCTCCCGCTCCACGAGCAGCACAAGGCAGGGACCCTGGGCGCCTCCCCCAGGCCTACCTGGCCATGCACAGTCCTCCTTGACACCCCCCTCCACGCCTCTGTCCCCCTCTAGGGCAGAGCTGGGCCCTTCTGCCAGAACCACCACTGTCTGCACCCACACGTGCCCTGGCTTCCCCATGCCCCGTCCCAAGCAATAGCCTCAGGGTGCAAACCTGAGCTGTCATCCCAACCTCTGAGAGCCCGTCACGCCTTAAAGACTAGCGTGCCGATGTCCACCTGGCCATGGCGTCCCAGCTGGAAGGCCCCAGGCTGCCCCTACTTCTGCTCAGCTAACCCAGTCCAGTCTCTACCTCAAGCTCCAGTTTTCGGGCGCCTCTCCCTGACCCCGTCTAAGTCAGGTTCCTCTGTCATGTCCCCTGAGAGCCCTCACCGTGGTTTGTAAACGTACATATGCGGTAACCGGGGCGATGGTCTGGCCCATCCATCTAACCCTCTAGCCTCTGAGCACCGTGTACCCAGCTGGCCGTGAAAACAGCTCCAGGCCCGCAGGGAAAACACGCTCAACAGAGAGGTGCTTCCTGGTGAACGCACCGAACTAGCTAACAGGCCTCCTTCAACGTTAGCAAGACACGGAGGGGTGACCCGACCCGCGCTCTCCCTGACATCAAAGAGCGGGTGCCTGGAGCATTCCTCAGTGCGTCTGTAATGGAGCCCGGAGTTTTTCCATATTTTGTAAATCAGAACTAATCCTAGGAAACCTGGCACCAGCTCCTGGCTGCATCTCTTTCAGGGTCATGTGTACATTCTGTTCAGCATGACCTCTACCGCGTCCCTCCCTGAGATGGGGGTGTCAGAGCCCCCAGGGCCTCAGGTGGCCTGCAGCCCAGCTCCCCCAGGGAGCTGACGTTTCCTGACTCGGGAGGTTCTTCCCAATCAGCTAGAGAATAAAAGTTGTCTCGGCAGGTGGGAAACCCAGAGAGCCCCCACAGACCCACATGGGAGGGGAAGGGCTGCCCTGAAGTGGGTTATGGTTGTCAAGGCAACCACAGATTTCTATGTCTTGGTAAAGCTCGAAATTATAACTCAATCCTGAATGCAGTATTCATGGTTGTGTTTTTAAGCTGAGAACTGCCGTCTGACCAGCAGAAGTGTACCCTGTGGGCCCTTCTCCTAGCCCACTGTCCCCGGCACCCAAGGACCACCCCCGGGACGGGAGCTGGTTGGCACCTGCACCTTCTCTCTGACCGAATTGGGCCTCCGCATCGTCCCAGCTCAATAAAGACGTGTTTACTAACCGGGAGAGCATGGCCTTCGTCCTGTAGATTCTATTTACAGGCTTCTGTTTACAGATATGGCCCTCAATTAATGGGAAGTTTATCTCCACCCTGTCACTAAATAATCACAGCAGGGCCAGAGGAGGTGAGAGCTACCCGGGGCACCCTGAGCCCGTAGTCAAGGGCACTGGCCGCCGGCCTGGTTTTCCTGTCTGTTAATCTGCAGCTGAAGCTGCGTGCCCTGGGCACAGGCTCCGCCGCCTGGGACTTGGCTTCACAGTAGGAGAGCGAGACTCGGATTAGATGGTCCTTGTGTAAGCCCTGATTTGCTGTGACTTCAGTCCTGAACGACAGCACCCGGGGAAGAGAGCGCGGCCCCCGCGAGCAAGGTCCCCCGCAGCCAGGCCCGGAACAGGATCCAGGAAACAGGAACAGAGCCCAGGACGCGCCTGCCAAGAGGATTCCACTCCGTAAGCGCATCATGGCCTGGAGCTCACCAAGCTCACCGCGAGCGCGTGCTTCTAAAATAGCGGTTGTCACAAAACAGAGCGGGTGGGAAGAGCGCTCAGCTGGCAGGGCCGCGTGTTCTATGCGCGGCGGGAGCCGGCTGTGTGCCCTGGCTCCAGGGTGGATTGCAGGGGACACAGACAGGCCAGGGCCAGCCTCAGAGGACCCCCAGAGCTGGACAGCACCGGCTGTCACCGGCCAGCCCTTCGCTTCCTGCAAACGCGTCAACAGGCCCAGACAGGCCGAAGGCTGACGGTGGGACCCCTGGGCCTCTGTGAGTCCATGGGCCACTTCCTGTTCTAAACCTCCCTTTGTGTCCGTCTGTCCATCTGTCTGTCCCACCATCTCTCTGGAGCACACTGACCACAGCACCCTAATTACAACCAGCATACACTCACCCCACGAATGGGGGCCCAGACCTGCCCCATGAAAATGAAACCCCTCAGAGGCACACTCCGTGAGGATGACGTTTTTCTCCAAAAGACTCTCATTCTCCCTTCCAGCCGAATATAAAGCTGAGCTCACGGAGCTTTACTGTCTCTCCCGCAAGCTCCTGCATTTTATTTTTCATGCCTCTGAAGAGCTGTCACAGGATCGCCTCGTTCAACTTGAACTTCCCATGGTGCTCTTCCTGAGAAGGTTCCTTTCATCATCACAGCCTATTGTACAGAGAAGACGCTGAGAAACAGGATGCAGATAATGCCCCGCTGCTGAAATAGCCCAAGTTCATGCAACGGCTATTGACATAAAATTCTAACTTTGGCCAATTGGGAATGAAACTGCAGACCACAGTGCCTAGGATCTAAGAGTACTCAATTACTCATAAATTAAAAGACAACCGTCCGAAGTCTAATTTGGCAATGATTTTAGAAATTTGAGCAAATTATTTTCAAAAGTGTGTACATAAATAAAGCTATTGCTATTCTACGCCAGGAAAGGCATAAACCATGTCTCATTCTCTTTTTTCTTAAACAACTATTCCTGGGGCTGGCAAGAACAGATGCTTGATAAATATTCCTTGATTTGGTCCTTTAGAAGAAAATTAAATGAACTGAGTTAAGAGATATAGTCAAGGCAGGAGTGGAACCTGCTTTAATCCTGTGAAAAGTAAAGATACAAGTATCAACTCTTGACTTGTTAGAGGTACAAATGAAATAATGTTAAAGTATAAAAAAGTAAGAACATATAGACATCATTGCTATATGTGTCAACATATAGACATCATTCATTACTCCATTGTAGTTTATAAATTCAACATTATGTTTGACTATTGATTATCTGCAGATTATCAAGTACTCCTTGAGCCCAAGATTTCTTGAACATTTTAATCAAACTTTTTGGACCCCCATGTGCCCTTAAAAATATCCCAAACAGTTCTTACTTACATGGGTTATGTCTACCTATATTTACCACATGAAAAATTTAGTTCACTTTAAGGTAACGAAATCTAACCCATTTTATGTTAACACAAATAATGTATTTACATAAAATAAATATATTTTTAAAACAAAAAAATAGAGTGGCACTTCTTTATATTTTTAAGACTCTCTCTGACGTCTGGTTTAAGAAAAGTCACCTGAGGCGTTCCTCTGTTCATTTTGTTGCAGTCTGATTCTTGCCTGGAATATGTGGAGAAGATCCAGGCTCTCGTAGACACAGTGCAGGAGAGGCAATCTTCACAGCCTTTTCAGAAGCGAATAGTTTTTTCTTTTACTGCAGTCAGATGCTCTCTGGTAATTTCTTAAAGCTTCTTTACAACAGGGAATCTGGAACCACAGCCACTACCTTCCACGCCTGTTACATCCTGTGATCTCTCTTGCAGCTTGGACACACCATCTGCACCCCACAGTTTGTGACATCCTGTGTTGGCCATTCAGAAAACAAGAATTCCCTGAATTTACACAGACCTTCCAAATTCCATCATACAGGGGCAAAAGCTCACACTGTTGATACACCCAACAATCTCATCAGTGTTATGAGAATGACTCTTGATGCCAGGCTCTGTAAGCAGCAACAGAAACCTCCAGGTGACTTCGGACCACGCTCAGAAGTGCTAAAGCTGCAAACCATCCATTGAAATCTTGACCAAGTGCATATTCAACTTACATCCACTGGAGGGCGCACCAAACCGGCAGAACCATTCAAAAATTACCAGTTCCTTCAAGAAATTTGAAAGTGTTTTCTAAGAGGAAAAACACTAAATGCAAATTTAAATAATTGTATTATCAATCATCTTTTTCACTGTTGAAATAAATTATAGTAATCCTAACATGGTTCCAGCTAGTCACAGTAATTTTATCTAACCAAAAGCATATCAGTGTAAAAAAATCTCCAAGTTGAGTAACGTCAGGTTAGTTATTTATAGTAACTCTTACACTGAAAATATGTTTTTAAAAAATCTGAAGATGTGTGTGTACACACACTGGGACAGTTAATTTTATGTGTCAACTCAGCTAAGCCATGGCACCTAGATATTTGGTCAAACACCCACGCAGGACCTGTGAAGGTCCTTTCTGAAAAGATTCAGACTTAAATCCGTGGGCTCCGAGGGAAGTGCATTATCCACAGTGTGGGTGGGCATTGCCCGATCAGTTGATGGCCTCCGTAGGGAAAGACTGAGGTCCCAGAAAGAGAATTCTGTCAGCAGACCACCTTCAGACCCGAACTGCAGCCCTCGCCTGGGCTGCGCTACCGCCTGCAGATCTGGGGCTTGCCGGCCTGCAGTGGTGTCAGCCGGGTTCCTACCCTAGCTTGGCTCTTATGGGGATTTTCTGTGTTACATCCTGTTGGTTCTGCTGACCGGCCCTGGGAGCCACGGGGGCCTTTCAAAGCCCACACCCGCCCCCAGCCCTTGCACCATGCACCTCCCCTGGGCAGGCGCTGTGCATGCTTGTGTTCAAATGCCAGAGCCCCGACCCGCAGAGGCCACACTAGGCCGGGACCAGGGGGCCCACGGGAACACGCTGGCGCTGGCTGCGCTCTAAGGGCCGAGCAGGGAGAGGGCTGGAGCCGGGCTGGGCTGCCGGCGTGGACACGGTGATGGAGGAGGGCAGGACCAGGTCAGAAGAAATTAGACATCCTTTCTCAATGTTACATGAACTTGTGGTTGCAAATGTTAGCATTTCCAAGAGCCTTCCGCTTAAGGTTCCTGATTTCTTATATTCTACTGGCCTCTTTAATAACTCTGGGCTGTTATTTGGGATTTTCCTAAAGGTGCCTCCTACAGCAGGAATCCTCGTTTGTTCACCCCTTAGGGTGGCTTTCACACACCACAGTGCACACGCATGAAGGGGCCAATCGTGCGTCACGTTACGATCAGAAATGCGTGTCGCTGGAGGATTTAATTTGTCCTGGGGTGTGCGTCACCTTTGAAAGTAGAGATGCATGTCAGTCCTTTAATTAGCAACCATCTATTGTATGAATTCACTTTAAATAATATTGGATGTACATAAAAGGGCTTCGCAAGTATCTTATGTGCCCTGGTCTATGTTGTAGTAGCTGTATAATTTAGAACTTTCTGATCTTTCCCCAGTTCAATGAACTGAGTATTTAGTTCACGCTGGGCTAAGGTGTAATGTCTGCAGTTTTCCACCAGATGGCGGCAGCGCTGCCCGTCACAGTCTGGGCTCAGGCCCGGGATCCGAGGCAGACCTGCAGATTCTGGAATCGTCCAGTCGCAGGTTTGAGAGGAGGCCTGGGCGTTGACCCCTGCTCGGTCCACCGCGAGAGTCCAGGTCCAGAAATTCAGGGGGTGCAGTGGACTCGCGGTGCTGTAAACCACGGCCCAAACCGGAAGAAACCGAACAAAACTGTCACCCACTTGAGAGTTAACCAAGTGAGGCTCCAAAGACGTGCAGGTTTGTAGAGGCCCACATGGGAATGGGTATAAATCATCTTCCTAAACAGAACAGCAGCAGCAGGCCAGCCGCCCCATGATGGCCCCGTCTGCCAGTGACCCTGCCCGGGCTCTCTGCCTCCAGGGCTGCGTCCCTTGTGTTAAATGTACTTGCCTCTGTGACAGGGGGTTTCAAGTGTCACCTCCGTAGGCCTCGGGGCCACCCTGATGTCAGATTAAGCAGTGTTTTCAGGCGTGTCTGGGAGGCATCATCCCACCCCCCATGTGGACGGAGCAGGGTGGATGTGTCTCTCTGCCTTTCTGCCCGCGCCCAGCCTCTGTCCTGGGCTCCCCAGGTTCCTGTCCTTGCACTCAGACTGGGGTCTGCCCGGCAGCTCCCCACTCAGGCCCCAGGCTGCACCATCGGCTACGCTGGCCACCAGCTCCCAGAGGGCTCGTCACCAGCTCCTAAGCTTCCAGCCTCACGTAAGCAAACACCTTATGACGGATCTTTCTAGAAATAGGTATAGATATGTGTATGCTAAGTAGTTTCAGTCGTGTCCAACTCTTTGGGACCCCACGGACTGTAGCCCACCAGGCTTCTCTGTCCCTGGGATTCTCCAGGCAAGGATACTGGAGCAGGTTGCCATGCTCTCCTCCAAGGGATCGAATCCGTGCCTCCTGCAGCTCCTGCACCACAGGCAGTTTCTTTGCCACTGAGCCAGCAGGGGAGCCAGGCACATATGTATCAGTTCAGTTCAGTTCAGTCGCTCAGTCGTGTCCGACTCTTTGCGACCCCATGAATCGCAGCACGCCAGGCCTCCCTGTCCATCACCAACTCCCGGAGTTCACTCAGACTCACATCCATCCAGTCAGTGATGCCATCCAGCCATCTCATCCTCTGTCGTCCCCTTCTCCTCCTGCCCCCAATCCCTCCCAGCATCAGAGTCTTTTCCAATGAGTCAACTCTTTGCATGAGGTGGCCAAAGTACTGGAGTTTCAGCTTTAACATCATTCCTTCCAAAGAAATCCCAGGCCTGATCTCCTTCAGAATGGACTGGTTGGATCTCCTTGAAGTCCAAGGGACTCTGAAGAGTCTTCTCCAACACCACAGTTCAAAAGCATCAATTCTTCGGCGCTCAGCCTTCTTCACAGTCCAACTCTCACATCCATACATGACCACTGGAAAAACCATAGCCTCGACTAGATGGACCTTTGTTGGCAAAGTAATGTCTCTGCTTTTCAATATGCTATCTAAGTTCAATATGCTATCTAAGTTCAATATGCTATCTATAACTTTCCTTCCAAGGAGTAAGCGTCTTTTAATTTCATGACTGCAGTCACCATCTGCAGTGATTTTGGAGCCCCCCAAAATAAAGTCTGACACTGTTTCCACTGTTTCCCCATCTATTTCCCATGAAGTGATGGGACTGGATGCCATGATCTTCGTTTTCTGAATGTTGAGCTTTAAGCCAACTTTTTCACTCTCCACTTTCATCAAGAGGCTTTTGAGTTCCTCTTCACTTTCTGCCATAAGGGTGGTGTCATCTGCATATCTGAGGTTATTGATATTTCTCCCGGCAATCTTGATTCCAGCCTGTGCTTCTTCCAGCCCAGCGTTTCTCATGATGTACTCTGCATATAAGTTAAATAAGCAGGGTGACAATATACAGCCTTGATGTACTCCTTTTCCTATTTGGAACCAGTCTGTTGTTCCATGTCCAGTTCTAACTGTTGCTTCCTGAACTGCATACAGGTTTCTCAAGAGGCAGGTCAGATGGTCTGGTATTCCCATCTCTTGAAGAATTTTCCACAGTTTATTGTGACCCAGACACAAATGTGCATCTGTGTGTCTGTATTGATATCAACATTATCTATCCATCCATTCATCTTTCCAGTATCTACCTACCTATCTCTATACCTCCTACTGCCCCTGTTTCTCTGATTCAGCCTCCTTGTCCTCGAACTACGAATGATGGATGATGCAAAGATCGCTGGGGGTGTGACACCAAACAGGAGGGGAGAGGAGAACATGTGAAATCAAACGCCCCTGCGCATTGTCTTGGAGGACACATGTGAGCACGTGTGTGGGTGCAGGGGGAGAGAGGAGCTCTGACTTTGGTTATCCAGCTCTATTTCAACTCATGTGTGCAGTTGCACCCAAGCACATGGACTTCCTGACAAGTGAGTCACAGCCTGAGGTTTGAGAACACTGATCCCAAAGACAGCTGATTCCTGCCAGCGTTAGGACTGTGTGGGGTGGGACCAGGGACTCACTGTCAGAATTGAGAAACACAAAATGAAGCAGCAGCTGCTGGTGGGCAGGGGCGTCCTGGCAGCCCCTCCCACCCCCAGCGTCCTGCAGCGGCTCTGAACCCTCCTCCTCAGATAGCGGGCCCCCTGAGGGTTGCAGCCCTGAGACTGAGTCCCCTTGTGTCCTTCGAGGACGGATGCCTGCCCTCCATCCTGGAACCCAGGGAAGCCCGTGGCCTCCGTCCTGCCTCCATCGTGTCTCTGCCCCCGACCCCAGGCCATCCCCCGCGCGTCCGCACGTCCAGGAGTTCCTCTCTCTCCTGGGGACTGTGAGTAACATGCAACCAACTTCCTGCCATCATGCAGTCACCTTTACAAACAGACTCAGAACAGGACAGAGGGGAAAAGAAGGTCAGCCCCCTCTTGACATTAGTGAATTTAACATCGGCTCTGGTGGGCACTGCTTTGGACTGACAGGAGGAGGTGGGGAGAATGTGGGAAAGTCGAGGCTGTGCTGAGAGGGGAAGGTGCCCACAGAAGCCAGAGGGAAGTGAGGAACCAGGGTGGATGCCAGGGCCCCAGTGAAGGCAAAGGGGGTGGGGGGGGCAGGGCCCTGGGCAAAGAGCAGGAGGAAAAGGAAGGGGTGACCAAGTCAGTTCAGTTCAGTCGCTCAGTCGTGTCCGATCCTTTGTGACCCCATGAACCACAGCATGCCAGGCCTCCCTGTCCATCACCAACTCCCAGAGTTCACCCAAACTCGTGTCCATTGAGTGGGTGATGCCATCCAGCCATCTCATCCTCTGTCATCCCCTTCTCCTCCCGCCTTCAATCTTTCCCAGCATCAGGGTCTTTTCAAATGAGTCAGCTCTTTTTATCAGGTGGCCAAAGTACTGGAATTTCAGCTTCAGCATCAGTCCTTCCAATGAATATTTAGGACTGATCTCCTTCAGAATGGACTGGTTGGATTTCCTTGCTGTACAAGGGACTCTCAAGAGTCTTCTCAACACCACATTTCAAAAGCATCAATTCTTCGGTGCTCAGCTTTCTTTATAGTCCAACTCTCACATCCATACATGACCACTGGAAAAACCATAGCCTTGACTAGACAGACCTTTGCTGACAAAGTAATGTTTCTGCTTTTTAATGTGCTGTGTAAATTGATAGTAACTTCTCTTCCAAGGAGTAAGCGTCTTTTAATTTCATGGCTGCAGTCACTATCTGCAGTGATTTTGGAGCCCCCCCAAAAATAAAGTCTCTCACTGTTTCCACTGTTTCCCCATCTATTTACCATGAGGTGATTGCAGGGAGAAATATCAATAACCTCAGATATGCAGATGACACCACCTTTATGGCAGAAAGCAAAGAGGAACTAAAGAGCCTCTTGATGAAAGTAAAAGAGGAGAGTGAAAAAGCTGGCTTAAAACTCAACATTCAGAAAACGAAGATCATGGCATCCAGTCCCATCACTTCATGGCAAATAGATGGGGAAACAATGGCCCAAGTCAGTTTACTGAGTTAGCATTCCAGAACTGGGCTGTGACAGGCTGGTGGTGGCTGAAAAGACAGAGGGGGTGGTCCGCCCTCCGCCGCCCCCAGCTGCCCTCACTCAGTCTGCTGCCCCAGTCACAGCTGCCACATAGGATCTCCTATGATCCATGCCTTCCTATTTACACGTCTCTATTATCCGTCCTTCCCTAGAACCTGAACTCTATTCAGGTTTAATGCATCTGAATTGTGCCAAGTAAATGATTAGTAACTGGACGGGGTGGGTGGGGGCCAGGGGGCCCGTCCATTCCTCAGGGCCAAGGTCAGAGAGTGGCCTCCCTGACCCGGACACAGACCCCCCGGCCACGGCCTTCTGAAAAGAACACAGAGCTTTTAACTGCCGAGGACACCGCGGGGACGCCAACCCGCCGGCCTGGGGACAGGAGGAGATTCAGAGCAAGCAGCGGAGAGAAAGAGCCTTTGTCTGCCCGAGGGCCGGTTCCCATAGCCGCTGTGTCACAAAGGGCCGTGGACACTGCTATGCTGTTTACAGAGGGGCGGGGCGGGCTCAGCGGGCACCAGGGTGGCACAGAGCCTGCGGGGAAAAGTGCACAGAAGCGCCCAGAAAGCTGGTGGGGTGTCCGGCCACCATCCTGGAAGTGGACAGAGCTCCCCTGGCTGCTCTGAGGCCCGGACTGGCTGCAGGTCCCTGGCCCACCTGCCCCCCGGCCTCCATCCAGGACGGTGTGCCCCGGGGGCCCCAGGCCAGCCCCAGATTCTCAGCCACGCATCCCCCGACCGCCGCCCTGCCCGTGCGGCCTGTAGGGAGGTTTGCCCACAGCCATGTGTGAGTCAACGCAGAGTCACAGCTCATCTGAAGGGCAGACGCCCTGGGCTGTAAGGCGCAGCAGCTGTGAGGCAGACGGGGCTGGCGCGGGGGGCCCCGGACTCCAGTCCCCCGATCCCCTGGAGCAGCAGCCTCGGTAATTGGGTTACTCGTAGGGGCTTCGCAGGGGCCTGTAGCCCAAACCTCAGCGGAAACCGGGCAGCCTGGCTTGGCACGTGTGGTCTGTTTAAAGCATCACACACCCCCGCGACCGTGGGCATGGGCAGGATGTACCCTTCTGATACATCAGACTCTTCCTTCCATCGAGTGTGCAGTCCCAGTTACACCACTGCTGCTCAATTTCAGCGAGTTCTCAAATTAAGCCCCGGAAGCACAAGAAAATGTCTCCAGAGTGCGTCAGAAACCCGCAGACAGCAGTGGCTTGAACTTGACTCTCACCACGGGCGGGTGTCATTGTGTGGCCCCGTCTGTCTGAAGGCCGGGGCCCCCGGTACCCACCGCTCCGTCCGAGCTCAGCACCAGGACCCAAGTCTAACCCTAGCAGGGCCTCCTGCCCACCAGGCGGTCCTGTGGGCACCAGCCCCACGGAGGCGCCTCCGGGAAGCTCCAGGCTGCAGCGAGAGGTGCGCTGTCTGCTCCTGCCGTGCCTGGTGGGGCCCTGACCTTCCAGAGCTTTCACTAAGAAGGGCTGATGCACATGGGCTGACGCGCATGGGCCCGTCCTCTGTTCCTCCGAGACACCTGCGTGCTCCCACCATTCGGGGCATCTTTCTCAGAGGCCTGCAAGCCACGCCTTCCAGAGGAAGCTTGAGGAAGGCCAGCTGGGCCTCCGGCCCTGGGGGAGGCAGAGCCCTAACTCAGCAGCTGCCAGCTTCAGATGCGGCCCCATTGCAGTCCAGGGACCGGCCCTGGCGCTGTCTGCTGCCCCCTCCTGTCCCCTCGAAGGCGCCATCACCTGGCTGAGCTCCACGCTGGCTCCTCTCACCATGGGCGGCGCTGAGCAGAATCTGCTTTAACGGACGTTTGTCTGTTTGTCTTCGACTGGCTCCAAAGGCCAGGAAACTTGCGCTCGTGCCCGGACTTGATGTGGAGGAGGGACAGTGGCCCCCGTGACATCCTGGGTGAAGGGGGCAAGGTGCAGACAGACCCCAGGCGTGCCCCTGGAGACGCCCTCTGCGCAGAAGTGTGGAGAGGCCCGTCCACCCGCAGCCATCTCCCGGGTGTGCTGGGAGGAGAAGCCTTTCAGAGGTTGTCCACGGCACTACGCCTGGTTTCGGGCTGGAGTTGGATGGGTGCACCAGACATGGGCCGGGTGGACGAGGTCTCCGTCTCTCTTGTCTCTGACCCGACTGCTCGGAATCTCCAACAAGTTCCAAAGTGCCCCAACCGCAGCCTGGCCCCGTGCTGCACAGGCTGCCCCTCACCCCGCGTGCCAGCCCCGCTGCCCCACCATGCTTCTCAGGCACCGGGCCCGCCTCGCTGGGCCTCCCCGGGCCTGGCAGGGCCCACCCTACAGCAGGCCCTGCCCGTCACACCCTGGGTTCCCTCTGTGGGTCCTGCCCCTGCCAGGGCCGGCTTCCATCTGTGCCCAATGCCCACACCAGGTCTCAGCGATATGGGGGTATCTGCCTGCCAGGCGGGATTTCAGCTGTCAGAACATCACAGGAGACAACTTTAAATGGATACAGCCCACCCACTCCCGTGGGTCTGCAGGCCTGCATCCCAGGTGGTGATTCAGGGGGTAGGTACCAGCCACTCTTGGCCAAGCAACCCAAGCCCCACTTCCCCTCCCCTCCTGTGCTGGTGAATGTGCTCTGACCCCTGAGCCTCTTTCTCATTTTGGGGTGACTTTGCTGGGCAGAGAGGGGAGCAGAGGGGACACCCTGGGGACTCTGTGTCCTCTGGATTTGAGTGGCATCAGGTGCCTCTCAGGGAAGGAGGAGGATCCCAGGGAGCAGGAGCTGTGCCCTGAGCTTCGCCCAATGTTCCTGGGCCGCAGACCCTTGGCAGGGCTGAGCTGCGGACCACAGCTGTGCCCACCTGGCTTCTTGCTTTCTCGGGAGGTTTTGACCTGGGAGGGCCTCCCTCCAGGACACGGGCTTCCTCTCCACCCACCGAGGCCCCTGCCCATCTCTCATCCACACCCCAGCCCCACAGCCCCCACCCAAGCTGCCTCCAGCCCCACGGCCAGCAGCCCCAACACTCCCAGTCTCAGTCACCCTCAAACCGGCCTTCCCAGCCCACCTCACTCATTCCCCCTGCCTGGCACCCCAGGGACCCGACAGCCCCTGAGACTGCTCAGAGCAGCCAGTGCCCCGCTGTTCACCCCCACCTGCCCCTCCCACGGGAACCCCAGTAAAGCACTCCCCTTGCACTGCATCCCTGTCCAGATGTGTGCCGACCCTTGTCGGGGCCACGAGTGTGATGAGCCCCCCGGCCTGCCCTGGGTCCGCCCATGGCCCACGGGCAACGTCCCCGCATAGACGCTGCCCCCCGGGAGCAGTGGGCTGGAAGGAGTGTGGTGGGGAGGGTGGGCAGAGGTGCCACAGGTGCCTGAGGAGTATGAAGAGACCCCATGCCTGGATCTGGTCGCCGGAAGCCCCTCCACACTCCACACGCCTCATTCACAGAGGGCTCGCCCCCCACCCCTCGCAGGTCAGGCCAGAATCTCCCAGCCCCGAAGCTCATTCCCAGAGAGGCCCTCCACCAGGGCTCTGCTCCGGAGAGAAGACACAAGGACAGCCTCGCAGACTGCAGGAGCGCTAGCAACCCCAGTGATTTATTTCATCTCGGCATAAACAGGCAGATGGACAGGGTTTTACGGAATTGGCACTCACGACTCGAAACATGAGTACTGATCGGTACCGCATCAGCTGGGCAAAGCTGTGTCTTCAAGACGGCTGTTTGTCCTCAACACCCAGCAACATCACGGCACTGCTTAGCACTTTCAAAAGCCTCAGAGGAGCTTGCGTCTCACAGGAGGACAAATCTGGTCTTTTGTTTCATTTCACACCAGTTCACCAAGCAGGTAGGAGGCCCTCACCCATGCCAGTTCCCATACTAGGAGCCGGAGCCTCGTGGTGCCCTCCAGGATGCGAGGAAGCAAAGAGAACGTGGCTCTGATGCACACTCAGATGCAACCAGAACACAACCCGTTCCCATGCTTAGTTCCTGTTATCTTCCTGTGAATAATGATGTCGCAGAGGAAAGGGGAAAAGGAGAACACTTATTTTTTTAAAGACACCAAAAATAAATCATTTTGTAAGCTAGGAAATCATCTACAATAAGACAGAATGCAAAAGAGCACTTTCGTTTACATTTCGACCCAGGAAGGTGTCACAACAGATAATATCCTGAAACCATCTTAACTTCAGGAAAAGGCAAAGACTTAAAAACACATTTCATTTCAAAACATTTCAGAGGGAGTTACCCAAGAGACCAAAAAAATTAAACAGTGGCTACCAGAATTACTAAATTGACACCAGAAAGTAACAAAAATGGACCAGGTGATTTATTTTAAGTATCTGTAGCAAAAGTGATTGGAGAAGGCAATGGCACCCCACTCCAGTACTCTTGCCTGGAAAATCCCATGGATGGAGGAGCCTGGTAGGCTACAGTCCATGGGGTCACTAAGAGTCGGACACCACTGAGCGACTTCACTTTCACTTTTCACTTTCATGCATTGGAGAAGGAAATGGCAACCCACTCCAGTGTTCTTGCCTGGAGAATCCCAGGGACGGGGGAGCCTGGTGGGCTGCCGTCTATGGGGTGGCACAGAGTCCGACATGACTGAAGCGACTTAGCAGCAGCAGCAGCAGCAAAAGTGATACAGGGAGTTGTTGTCACTAAGTAGCCAAAGAATTTCTGCAGCATTCATTCTCTGAAAGGAAAATAAACTGGCGCAGAAATAAAGTCACTGCAGTCCCAGGCCAGCCCCATAAAGCTGCCAGAGTCCACGCTGGCGCTGGCACCGGGGCTCTCCCCAACCAGCAGGAAAAACAGAAAGGAAATGAAGATGACTTCACCCCAATCCTTCAGGTTCCAAACGAACCTTGATTCACAACACAAAAGTCATTGCTGTGAACTAACCGAAAGATTAAGCTTCTGCAAATTACGTTTCCCCTGAAAATGCCCCACCGCTCTTTCAAATGTCTGGAAATGTCAGTGTTTGGGGGTTTCTTAATTTCATGAGAATTACAGATATTGTAAATGCTCTGCCTTCATTTGATTCAAGCGATAGAAGAGCAGGGATCCTTTTGCACCAACTGGTTCTCTACAGAGAGCTGGACACAGGCTCAGCAATGGGACAAGCCCAGGCCCTGGAACGTCAGCCCTGGAGGCCTGCCTCTCGCCCAGTCCTCCTGCGCAGAAGGATCCTGGGCCAGGGGCTTTTCGATTTGTGTACTTGGCGCACGGCCCGACTGGCCCCACACCCCAGGTACTGGGCCCCAAACAAAATAAACTGGTCTTCGAAGCACACAGGTCCTCTGGCACCTGTTCTAGGTGATGCTGCCTTGAGAAACGTGGTCTACAAGGTTCTAAGCTCACCACCCTCCTTAGGCATCCTCCGTGATCTCGTCTTGACAACTCCCTGGGGCTCAGGGCCAGCTCCCACAGGAAGCGGTGCTGTGTCTCAGCCAAGCGTCCCTTCATTCAACTCAAGGATGAAATAATATCCAAACACTCCCGCGGGGTGTGTCATTGTCTGGCTGTCCACGTCTGACAGCCAGTATGTCTCCCATCTCCAATGGGGAGAGTTGACTTTGGAAGCCCACTTTAGGATTTGTGTTTTTCAATGGTAAGCATCCTAGGAATGATTTCTCAAGTAAAATCACAGTGATCATATCTCATGAGTTTGATATTGAAGGAATGAAAATATCACCTCGGTTCCATTTCAAATAAAAATTGAGCATAAATAATGAAAGTCTGGAGAAAAATGTATGTCATATGAAACGCTCGTGTCTTTACAAGAACAGTTTGTTTCTTTTGGACCTCACTTCTTCTTCTCCTGCCATGTCTCCAGTCTGCTCCTACAAAGTCAGGCAATCTGGAGCCTGGTTTTTCCTAAGATGCTGACCCGAGTTGCCAAGACATCCTATGGTGTCAGGAGTGGTCACAGGCAGGCACACAAGTTCCCAGAACACACCAGCTGAGACGGCAGAGCACTGTCCTCAGGACATGCATGAGTCATGTTGAATTTCTAAGCATGCTTAACTGACCACTTTAACGACCACTGCCTCTTTAGGAAGCATAACCTATTCCCCGCACACCCACAGATCGCACAGGGAGGCTCCCTCCCATCACTGATTCATGAGGAGTTCACAGTAAGCTACACATGACTTCATCGACTTCTGTGCCAGTAACCTTCAATGGGCACTTTTCCTGTCATTAAAAAAAAGTGGATTGGATTCAGAATCCAAGTCAGTTGGCCTCTCTTTATGAACATACATTTTATCCTTAAATGTTTAATAAATAGTAAACCCTGCCTTTTAATCCTTGTGCCCTATTACAGTAGCGAAATTTCATGTTAGTTTTATTAATGGTATTTTGGAGCTCACAATTAGACAAAAGTAGTTCATTTGCTAAACTACATTATGTTATTGTTGTTTACTTGCTAATTCATGTTCCACTCTTTTGCAACCCCATAGACTTCAGGCTCCTCTGTCCATGGGATTTCCCAGGCAAGAATACTAGAGTGGGTTGCCATTTCCTTCTCCAGGGGATCTTCCTCACCCGAGTCTCCCACATTGGCAGGCAGATTCTTTACCGCAGAGCCACCAGGAAAGCCCCACACTCCCTTATAAACATATGCTCCCCCTCGTGTCTACAAACTCACTGTCACTCTGCCACACTTTCTTAGAATAATGGTTGTAAAAATGAATTTCCCTCAGAGTTACAGAATTAATATTTAAAACATCACAATTGGCGGGTTCAAACTATGCCTGTATGTTTTTCTTTAGAACTCTCAAAAAAAGAAAGGATTTTAGTCCTCTTTCCGGGGGAATACTACTCTCTTCAAGCCCACTATAAAATATCACAGCGGCTGGGCACCCCGGCCCTGCTTTCAAAGCAGGCGAGCACTGGGCCGCTGTCAGCCTCGCCTACTGATGATACGCTCTTTGGCCAACAGTCACCAAAGATCTAAAGCCCGAGTAACAGTCAATCATTGCTACACATTGAACATAATGATGAGCATCCTTGAAATTGAAAGTATTAAACCCACCTCAGTTAGGTGATGAGAGGGACCTGCTCTCAGGTGTGTGGACCTTTGACCCTGTCCGGGGCCCCTGGGATGACAGGAAATATCTCCCGTGCTCACTGGACAGGAGACCTTATTGGAAATCAAAGATTTCATCTTTAATACTTCTTACATTCAGAGTTGACACATAGGGCAGGAACTTTTAAACTAAATTAGAAAAGCTTTAAGAGCTTGATTTATCAGTTATGACTTTAAACTCCAAGCTAAAAAAAAGCACGACCTTCTTTCAGGGGTTTCCAGGAATATGGTTCACACTGGCCTCATTTAGGACTCCAGTCTGGGAGCCCCCTGCGTTTCCCAGGGCCTTCTCAGCACACAGTAACAAGGGGGCTGGTACCCCGCAGTACTCAAGCCTGCCTCCCCGACGAGCCACAGCGTCCCTGGTACACAGGGCCCACCCACTGCACCTGGAAGCGCAGTTTCTGATTCTGTTTCCTTCTTTCTCAGGTATGTTGTATCTTATTTGCAAAGTTATTTGCTCATATCCTGCATCTTAAGCCATCGACCCCCCTCCCTTAAGCAAAGCAAAACAAAGCAGAAGGAATGCAGAGTAGAAAGGGGGCCTTAAGGCAGCGTTGCACACGGTTTGCCAGGCCCAGTAGTGACAAGCACTACCTCCTAAGTGACCCCCGTGGGCAGCGCCCACCCCCGACCCTCTCCCCCGGCCTCCGCTCCCCTTGCGCCCTTCCGGGTTCCCAGTTGGGACCTCCGCCCACGGCGCATTCCCTGTCTCGGGCCGCGGAGGGAGAGGCCAGGTGACCACCTGGCTCATCCTACACAGCGCCCTCCTCCCCTCGGTCCGGCTTCTCCTCCGGCAAGTTGAGCACGAAGGGGAAGAGCAGGCCCCGGGCGTCCGCCGGGGTTTGGAGAGACTGGAGCTCAAAGCTGCCTTCGAGGCCCGCGTCGCCGGCGCCAGGCTCGTCCTCAGCGGGCGGCACGAAGCGCCAGGTGCCCGCGCGGCTCACGCAGTAGATGGTGCCCTCCAGCGCGGCGCAGCGGAAAGGCTGCAGGCCCGAGGGCGCGCCCGGGGGCCGCAGGTGCGAGGCGCAGCGGCTCCACTGCTTGGCCAGGCAGTGGTAGCGGAGCACGCTGACCCCCCCGGCCGGCACGGCCGCCGGCGCGTCGCCGCGGGCCCCACACAGGTCGAAGCGGTAGATGAAGCCGTCCAGGGCCACCATGTCGGCCGAGCGCTCGCGGCTGCTGCTGCACGGGCACTCCTGCCACTCGTCACGCCGCGGGTCGTACTTGAGCAGGCGGTAGAAAAGCGAGCCCCCGGACACGTAGATCTCGCCGTTGCACGTGGTGGCCTCGTGGGCCACGGCGAAGGCGCCCCGGGGCAGCGGGGCCACGGCGGCCCAGCGGTCGGCGCGCGGGTCGTAGCGCTCCACACTGAGCAGGCACTCGCCGCCCACGGCGTACAGGTGGCCGTCCAGGGCCAGCAGTTGCAGCTGGGAGCGTGCCTGGCGCAGCGGCCGCACAGTGCTCCAGCAATCAGTGGCCGGGTTGTAGCAGAAGACCCGGTCGGAGGGCCTGGCGCGGCCGTCAGGGCCCGCGGGCCCCACGCCTCCGGCCACGAAGAGGTAGTTGTAGAGCACGCAGAGGCCGCAGCCCCGCGCCGGCGCGCCCTCCGGCAGCCGTGTCAGCTCGCGCCACTCGCCAGCCGCTTCGTGGAAACAGTAGACGGCGGCCTCGCCGCGGCCCTCCGCGTCCCCTGACGGGCTCTGTGGCCGGCTGCCCGCGCGCTCCCCGGCCGGCCCGAGAGCAGCAGCCAGCAGGCGGGTGCGGCCGGCGCGTAGGCGGCGGCGCAGCAGCAGGTCGCGCTCGGCTCCCGACAGGCGCCCGAAGACTGCGGGCTCGCGCAGCACCTCCAGGTAGTGGTCGCTCATGAAGCGGTAGGCGGCCTCGCGCAGCTCGGCCAGCCGCTGCCGCTTGGCCGCGCTCAGCACCTCGAAGCAGTTGGCCAGGCTCAGCTGCGGCGCCACGGCGTCGGTGGCGCGCTGCGCGGCGCAGGGTAGCTGCAGGCGGCGCGCGCCGGCCACCACGTCGGCCACGTTGTCGGGGCGCACGCCCGCCATGCGCCCGCTGTACGCGTAGGCCAGCAGCAGCCGCAGCGCCGCCCAGCCCACGCCCTGCACCCGCAGCACGTCCCGGGACGCGCGCGCGCGGAAGTAGTCGCTGCGCGCCGCCAGCACAGCCTTGTGCGCCCGCAGCCGGCGGCCCGAGACCTCGATGAGCAGGTCGGGCTCTCCGTGCTCCGGGCCGACGCCGGGCGGCACGGGCGCGGGGTCCGCGGGCTCCTCCGGGGATGCGGGTTCCTCGGTCGGCTGGCGCTCCCCGGGGAACGCGGGCTCCTCGGGGGACGCGGAGTCTTCCGGAGACACTGGCTCCTCCGGGGACGCGGCGCCCGAGCTGCCGACGCCCCACTGCCTCTCCACCACCCGCCGGCCGCTGCAACACGAGGGCGGCGAGGCCGCTGCGTCCTCCGCCGCGGAGGAGGCGCGAGACTGCGGCGGGGAGTCGTCCCCGGAGCTGAAGCACAGGGACGCGCTGAGGCTGCAGGGTGTCTGCGCCGGGGACGCCGCGCCCTCCCCCTCGGCCGCGTCCGGCGGCTGCAGGCTGCCCTCTCCCGGAGCCTCGGGAGCGCCGCCCCGGCCTCCGGCCTGGCCGCACGCCCCGTCGCCCGGGTAGAGGACGCAGGGGACCACCGGGCTCTCCATGCGCGCTCGCTCAGGCAGCTGTCCCCCTCAGCAGCCCCGCATCACTCCGCCCGGACTCGGGCTGCCCAAGGTCGATGGCTCCTCCGGGCTCCGGGTGCGCGATCAGACCTCACTTCTGTCCACAGCGGCTTTCGCTCTTGCGCCCCTCGGCTCGCACCCGCCCGCCCGCTCTCCCGAGAAAGGGGTGTGTCTGCGGGAGCGCGCTCCCGCTCCCGGCTGAACTTGTGACCCCAGCGCGGTCCCCGCGGGCGGGCGGCCGTCTGCCCGGGTCTGTGTGGTCTGGGCTCCGCGCGGGCGGACGGAACGGTCGGGCAGCCGCTGCCTCCGCTCTGGGCACGGGTCCCGCTCTGCGGACCGAGCTGTCGGGTACTAAGCACCTGGCCCGCCCTGTCTCCCCGAGTCACCGTCCATCCTTCCGCATCCCATCGCGTCCGCGCTCGGCGCTGGGCTGCGGTCCACGCTTCCCAACCCTGACTTTCAGTCCTGCTTTACAGGCAGCCGCCCGGGGAGCTTTCTCCTCGTGTGTGACCCCCGTTCGCCATTAGGGCTGAGTGCGGGCCTGGCTCGGCCTCGGCGGTGTTCACCTGGGGGCAGGCGGGGGTGCGTAATTCACTCTCCAGGTGGGCGTTAAGACAAGTCAGTGCACACACTAGACCCGTTTTCCTCACTCATCCACCGGGGGCCTTCCTCTGCGACTTCCTTTGTCGGAACATCAGGTGTTTCCATGTCATGTCACCAGCTCTTCGTGTTCCTGTTTACAGGGGAAAGAGAGGATGTTTGAGTTTGCATTTTCCATAGGCGATTTCATGATAACATCTGCCCCCAGCACCCCCACAAGCTGTAGGCTTCAGATTTGGTGGGAAGGGGATTTTGGCTTTTCAGTGCTGGAGAGAGACTTCAGTGAATACTATTTAGGAATTAAAAGACTGGTCCTCCCCTGATTTTTGAGGCCTTTAAGGAAGGACCCAGTTCAGCCAAGGGCCTTAAATATTAATTCATTGGGTTGAACCATAAAACTGCTGGTTTGGAGGATCAGTGACAGTCAGTATCAACCGTTCCCGAACTCCAACCTAATGAGATGTGTGAAATTAAGAACTCTCAGTGAGAAAGCATGGTTAGCCTATATCTCCTCAGTTCTGCTGTGGGACAGTTTTCCTGAAACCTGATCCAGTCAGCCATCTCAAATTCGGTTAGAGCCAGTATTTGAAGAAAGGTGCTAAGCGAGGGCTCTGGTGTGGGCTTGGCTTCTGAGGCTCCAACCTGAAACCCGTTTGAATTGCTCCTTCTCTGCACTGCATCTCCGAAAACCTCCAAGAAAGGACGCTCCAAAGAGCACACGTGCCCCCAAAGAGAAAGCCAAGATGAAACGAAACAGAAAACAAAACCCACATAACTCCTTGGAAGGCAGAGGTGAGCACCGGCAGATGAAGCAGAAGAATAAACTATCTTTCCTAAATTGGCCAAGTCTTCACTGAGACTCGGCAGCCTGGAAGGGGGTCTTGGCATAAGGGGTGGGGCAGCTGTGCTCTGGTTTTCCTACAAAGAGGCTGCGGACAGAGAAACCCGCCAGATACACACAGCCAGGCCCGCTGTCTTTCCAGGCTGTGTTCGCTTCTTAGACCAGATACAGTGACACCTAACCACCTACCCTCAGCTGCTTCTGATTCTCTGCTAATTGTACTTAATACTGTTACCTGATCCCTATAAATGTGCAGGGCTGAGTGTATGTATGTGTATAAACACATTTCTCTGGCCCTTTCCTGCTGCCATGTTAGGAAATACAAGTGTCTCAGAGCTGGAAATTCTAGACGTTCAGTTCCCTCTCCCTTCCTCTGTCTCTCTTCCCCTCCCTCCTTCCCTATTTCCCAGAAACTGTTACCAGTACCCTGTGGGGCATATTCCCACGTGCAGGGTGCTGCCTCGCGTGGAAAGGCAGCGTGGGGACGGTGGGGACGGGCTGAAACTCTGACCACGGGCATGGGGGTCACAGGGGTGCTGCATGTTTACTCAGCTGTGCGCCGGCCTGCGGAGCTGCTGGGGAGGCGCTGTGTCCACTGAGATGGAAATGAACTCCGGCCCCCGGTGACCGGAATGCGATGACAAACTGGAAACCGGCAGATTTCATAAGCAAGAGTTCTGGCTTTTTCCCAAAGTGCCAGAGGTGTTTTCTTAGTCAGCTGAGTCATTCAGGGAAAGTTAGATAAAAAGTAACACATACTTACATATCTTACCCAAATATATGTATACACCTCCATGCCTGAAGTAGAACCAGAGAACTGGCTCTCTGACTTGCTTCTTTCTTTTCATACTTTCTTTGTATGGTATGGCCAATCTTGGACCTCAGAAAACTAACTAGTTTTAGGCCAGGAAAAGAGTTTCAGAACTTCCTAGTTCCTCCTCTGGCCTGACTCTCATCAGAATGTGCACAGGCCCAAGCCCTGAGGGCTCTCCTCTTGGAAGGCATCACAGACTCAAAGCCAAAGCAGGGCACGGGACTCACTTGAAAAGCCTGAGTTCGGCACTCTCGTGTTTTAAAAGCTCTCCAGAGTCCATTTAAAGCCTGAAAGAATCAGGCAAAGCAGAAATTTTGTTATAGCCACACTAAGCAAGAGCTGCGTGATGAAACAGACACAATCTAGGCGGTCAGCGGCCTCTGCAGGCCCGTCCACGCCAGCTCCCCGTGTGCAGCCCACTGTCTGAAGGAAGGTTCTGCAGGTCGACAGGTCCTGCCCCCCCACACACACACACCGTGAAGGACAAACAGTCAGCATCCCCAGGAGAAAGCAGAGGACCACTTCCTTTTCCAAATGATGTTCAAGAAACAACTTTCAGAGCAAAACCTTCTCCCCCAGAATGACCCATTAAATGGATGGGAAGGAATCAGCCCATTTTGTAACAGTCCTCGGAGGCATTGGCGGGTTTGCCAAGATGCTCAGGTCAGGTTTCTTTGGTTGGAAGTCCGGGATTTCCAAAGGGACTTTTCCCCATGTTGTACTTGGCTCTGGAATCAGAGTTCCCCCTCGGAGGCTCTGGGAGGATTCTGAGCCTGGTGCCGGCCCTGACAGCAAGGAAACCACCAGACTCCCCACTGACCGTGGCACGGGAAGGGCCTGTCCCCCAAGCACCTTTCTGGGGGCTGTTAGATGAACAACTGCCTCTCCACCTATCGTCGTGACTGACAGGAAGGGATGTGTCAGCAGAGGTGCGGGTGTGCGGTAGTAACAGAATCCTTCCTGACTACTGGTGAGAAAATATTTTAATAGGAACATGTCTGCTTTAAATATAACTTAGGTAGCACTCCCTGTGAAGGACATACACCTCTTCTCCACAGTGTAAATACCCAAGCAGAAGTTTTTAGTCTCTTCCTATGAATTTCTTCTCTCAATATGAATTTTTAAAAAAAGATTGTGTATGATTTCCAAATGTGGACATTATTTATGCACTTAATGTGGACATCAGATCATTTAAAATTAAGTTTGTTTCATTATCATGATATAGGTTGCTAAAGAGAATCTCCCTTTCAAATAAAGTCCATTTTTTAAAAACATTAGTGAACAGACTTATGAAGTTTATCTAAACACCTGCAGCGCCTGTTGTAGCCAATTCCTTCTGGGTGTCCTCTGAGTCAGGCCCACCATGTGTCCGATCCGAGCGTCCAGCCACCTGCTTGTCACAGTAGGGTCCCAGGACCACTCCCTGAGCCCTGCCCGCCGCTGACCCTCACACACCAGGGTAACCCCACTCAGACAGTGAGCAGACAGTGAATCCTGGGATGACGTTAACCTGAGTCTACACTGCCAGGCTTCAGCACTGTAATTTTTAATTTGCTTTTCACGAAGGACGTTTCTAGGACTCGCCAGACTGTAAGGCAACCTCAGTGCAGGAGTGATCATGACCCAGCTCACGCCTGTGTCGTCTATCTTGCAGGCACTGCTGTCGCGTGTGTTACATATGTGACCCTTGCAAGAACCCTTCTGCGGGGCTGTAGCTTTTAGCCCTGTTTTGCGAGAGGAAATGAGATGTGAAGCAGTCTCACCAACTTCATATGATTAACTAGCCCTGTGCCCGGCAAGTGGCTGAGCCAGACGGGGCCCACAGGCTGGCTCCAGCATCCATGCCACCCAGTGCCCGCCCGATGCTCTGGGTCCTTCTGTCTGCTGCTAGTGTGGTTTTTTTTTGTTGGTTTTTTTTTTTTTTTTTAATGTATTTTGGCTGTGCTGGGTCTCCATTGCAGGGTGCCAGCGTCCTCTGGTTGCAGTGCACGAGGGCTGCCCTCTAGCTGTGGCGAGGCTTCTCGTGTTGTGGAGCACAAGCCCCTAGGCCTGCAGGCTTCAGTAGCAGCGGTTCCGCCCGCTCTTGAGCACAGGCTCAGCAGTTGTGGCGCACAGTTGCTCCTGGGCTTGTGGGATCTTCCCAGACTAGGAAACAAACCTGAGGCTCCTGCGCTGGCGGGCGGATTCTTTACCACTGAGCCCCCAGGGAGGTCCTTCCTGTCTGTTCCAGTTTTGAAGGTGAAGCCCGGGACTTTGCCGTATCCGCACGGTGGGCTGAGGGACGCCTACGAGACGCTGGTGGGTCTGGTCCGCTGCCCAGCGCGTCTGGGGGGCAGGATGCTGGTGGAGGGGGCTGTCCCAGCCCTGAGAGGGAAGCAGATGGAGATGCAGGCAGGTCTGGTGGGAATGGCCCGCTGGGGCTGTCTGTGTGGGCGTGATTTAGGGGAATAACAGCGGGCTGACTCTCTGGCACAGCTGCACTGGAGGAAGTAAAATCAGAGAATGTCATGAAGAAAAGCCTTTACGTAATAGCTGTTTGCAAAGTCCAAACTCCTTAGGCTGGAAAACAAGGCATTGAGCTGTCTGCTCCCAGGTCTGCCCCAAGCTTGGCCCTCGTCCTGTGCCAAAAAGGCCTCTCCACCTGTGGGGCGAGCGCAGAACTGCCGCCGTGCCCTGGTGAGCCCCGCGAGGTTGTGTGTGCATGCATACCCCACGCACGTGTGCCTGTGAGTGCAGACCCCACGCCCTGGTGAGCCCCGCGAGGCTGTGTGTGCGTGCACACCCCACGCACGTGTGCCTGTGCGTGCAGACCCCGCACCCTGGTGAGCCCCGCGAGGCTGTGTGTGCGTGCACACCCCCCACGCACGTGTGCCTGTGCGTGCAGACCCCGCGCCCTGGTGAGCCCCGCGAGGCTGTGTGTGCGTGCACACCCCACGCACGTGTGCCTGTGTGTGCAGACCCTGTGTCCTGCCCTCTCAGAGTGCTGTCAAAAGCATGGCCCACGGTCCTCCTGCTGCAGCAGCACTGCCTCAGTCTATGGGGAGAAAGGCCCCGCGGGGCAGAGAGCCAAAATCAGGGGAGCGTCTCTGTGCCCTTGGCTGTTGCCAGTGACGAGCCATCTGGGTAAGATGATGCCCGGGGCGAAGGGATGAGATGTACATTAATCCAACAGGACAACTAGGTCATGAAGATCTGTAGGAGAGCTTCACCATTCCGCCTCCCTCGTCAGATCGCCAGTCTTTGTTTTTAATCTGAGAGACACACACGGTGTCAGAGTGTCGTGACTCACGAGACAGCCCTTGGCAGGAGATGGACTCTCACTGCTGAAGTCAGCACACTAGAGCGGGGGCACTCGGGGGCATTGCTGCTGCGGGCTCAAGGGAGCCTGTGCCTTCAGTCACCACCAAACGTGACATCACAGACAGGACCCAACTGGGTGCCGTTACAACACGGTCTTGTGCTCCGCGGAGTCACACACCCCGAGGAACTGAAAGGAGAACAGGTGGAGATAAACGTGTGCACTCGTCACTTGGAAGACTCCCAAGTTAGATGAGCACAAACAACACCCTTGATTTCCAGATGCACCTCCAGGGAACAAGCCCAGAATGCGCTGCAAGAGAAGCATGTGCCTCTGTTTGCGGCTCGGGTTCAGGAGGTGTTGACCTAGGCAGACACAGACTGCGAACACCCACAAGGAACCACCAGGGCTGGAAAGGCGCATGGGCCACAGTCCCACCAGGAAACCTGTAGCCATGAGACCCAGTTTTGAGCAATGGTTGAGTAAGATAAGGCTGTCTTGGGCATCCTCTGAAATCAGAGGTGAGCTCTCCATCAGGGATGGAAAGCTGGAGTCAGAAGTGAGAGACGCCTGGGCTGAACAAATTCACACTTCCCCCCAGATCTTCAATCTGTTAAAGTCCCATCAGCGGTGATAAATAATTAATAGTATTCTTTCACTTACTTGGTTCACATACTGAGTGGATATAGCTGAACACCCACAATGTTTCAGGAAGTGCCCTGGGTCCTAGATGGGAGCAGGAACCAAAAAGACTTGACCTCGGCCCCCACGGAGCTCCCAGTCTGGGGAGAAAACAAGCCTAAGCCATCATTATACGAATTCTAGTGAATTACAAACCACATAACAAGGGTCTGAGAGGCGTGATGGACCTGGTTTCTACTGGCATCCGGGGAAGATTCCTGAGAGCAGGAGGGAGCCAGACACAGGGCCAGGGGGAGCGAGAACAGACTCCTTGGGTTGGAAACAAGCTTGACCAGTTCAGAAACTGGAGAGCCTGGCACGGCCAGGAGCCCCAGGGTGAGCAGGGCCAGGCCCCACCCTCACATCCGAACGACAACAGGAATCCTCTGATGGCTTCGAAGAAGTGGAGGGAGGTGACAGGGCAGCCACGCAATCCATCTCCTGTTTCAGAAAGAGAGCTTTGTGTCCTTTTGTACAAAAAGATTGATTAAACTTCTTTCAGACTGATTTTCCATCACTGCCAAAAGGGCCACACACATTAAAATGGATGAACTAAACCTACATGTATCGGTGTGAATAAATTCCAAAAACATAATTTTGAATTTTTGAAGGTTTGCCATTTGCAGAAAGATGCCGTATAATCCGATTTTCTGCTCATGCTTGTGCTCAGTCGTATCTGACTCTGTGCGAGCCCATGGACTGTACCCCACCAGGCTCCTCTGTCCCTAGGATTCTCCAGGCAAAAATACTGGAGTGGGTTGCCATTTCCTCTCCCAGGGGATCTTCCTGACCCAGGGACTGAACCTGTCTCCTGTGTCTCCTGCATTGGCAGGTGGATTCCTTACCACTGAGCCACCTGGGAAGCACCATAATACTATTTACATACATTTAAACATGAAAAAAAAAAAAACTCTGTATCACTCAAGGAAGTGTGAAAGGGACAGGCTTGGTGGGGGGTGGGGGTGGGGGAGGTGTTGTCTACCTGCTGTATTAACACCTGGTTTCCTAAGGATTTGAAGTGTAAACGGCAAGATGATAACGTGTATTAAAGCTCACTGGGATACCATTGGTATTTTAATCACATTGTTAATGGCGTTTGATTATTTTATAATTTACAACTTAAAAATGTTATCCCATATGTGTATCAGTATTCATCAATTAAATAATCAATCTGGACTGCAACTGACTCTCATGGAAGCCACACAGTCTGAAACATAATGAAGTCACTCACTAGGTAACAAGACTCCTAAGTTGCCATATTCTTAGTGCTACGAGTACGTGAGTAGAGTCAAGGTCAAACTGAAATGTGGGGAAGTTAAATAAAAACTCACATTTTATAATTTTCTTGGTTTTATACAGAGAGACTTGTCCAAGATCACACACCCATTACTGGCAAGTTGGAACCCAGCTCCCTCGCCTACTAATTGCACTCGCTCACTTATCACTGTAGGCATGAATGGACCACAAGCTAGGAAGCCCTGTCTCTGACCTCTCTCTTGCTTTGCTGTGGTTAAGACGTAACAATAGAGCCCCACCCCCGACCTATGTCCTCAGGTATCCTGCCAGTCCCCAGAAGCGATGCTCTTGACCTAGGCCCGCCCCCTCCGGCTTAGCAGGTCCTGGGAAAGGGCCTGAGTCTTGCCTGGAAACTGCTGCGGAGCAGCACTGCCTTCTGTTTGGCTGTCAGGAGACAAGGAACCTGGCGGAGAGCTTACAGGGAGGAATTCATCCAAATTCAACATGTGATCTCTGTCCTCTAAGCAACGAGGGTGGCGGACGGGATGCGGAGGCAGATGAAATGCCAGCTTGTCTCTCACTGTTGACACCTGGCTTCGGAAGCAGAAATCCAGACACGTTCTGTCAGTGGGAATTCCTCCATGTGAGCGTCAAAGAAGCCTCTCCCATCAGGACAGTCCTGAGACAGCCAGGAATAAGTGGATGCAAAAACGAAATATTTAAATGATCTTGAGACTCAGTCCAAGGAAACTATTGGGCTGGCCAAAAAATTGGCTAGGGTTTTTGTTACATTATATGGAAAAACCCAAACATTTTGGCCAGCCCAATATATTATTAACCTGCTGTCTTTGCAAACTCTTTTAAAGTCAATGTGTTAGTTGTTCAGTCATGTCCCACCCTTTCTGACCCCATGGACTGTGGCCCTCCAGGCTCCTCTGTCCATGGGATTCTCCAGGGGTAGGCTGCCATGTCCTCCTCCAGGGGATCTTCCCAACCCAGGGATCGAACCCACGTCTGCTGCATCACAGGCATATTCTTTACCACTGAGCCACCTGGGAAGCCCAACATCTGCCTAAATAGAGTTTATAGGTGAAGGCTGCCAACATACTGGTTTCCACTGTATTTCCCCCAAATGTGGGTGTGGAGTTGGGGCTGTGGTGGGGTCAGGGTGAGGGGGTCACTTCAGTCTCAGGAAGAGGCTATTTTGGGAAACAGCACTCCCACTGGGACAGACACCACAGGAGGTCAGGCAGTAGTGACTGGGGAGGGTGTGACACCCCCCCACACACACACACATCGCCCCTTCCTGCCGTCTTGTGGGGTCTGGAAGTCCACAAGGAGGTGGCCACATCCCGTACATGGGGTAGCTGTGATGCTTCACAGCCCGGCTGGGTGGGGGGCATCTGCAGGTCCACAGCCGACCCCAGAAGCCCCTCGCACAGCGGGCCCTTGCTGGGCAGGTCTGGGCTCCACCGCACCAAGGGCCCAGGCCACGGCCATGCACCCCAAGGGCGGAGCCCTCTCTCCCAGGCCTTCTGCCTGGTCGGCTGGCCTTGCTCTCTTTGGACCTCTGCCGGGCAGCCCTGCCCCGCACGGCCCCGCCCTCGGAGGCCAAAGGTCCAGCAAGGCTGAGCCTTCTTCACACACGAGGCCCCTGAGCTTGGACCGAGACACCTAGCCTCCGCGGGACACGGACCTCAAGGACTAGGGAGCCGGGCCGCGGGAGGGCAGGCGGAGGGCTGCACTCAGCACCGCAGGGCGGGCAGCTCGGGCCCGGGAGCCCAGCCCCGCCGGCTGGCAGAAGGAGCTGGAGGGGGCGCGGCAGGATGGCGCAGGACACGGCTCATGGTCCCTGGGGTCCCTCAGTGCAGCCCGGCCACGTGGACGAGATGAGAGAGGAGGGGTGGTCATCCCCCAGGTGACGGCGGCCCCCCACGGGTGTGCTCCGGCCCCCAGATCCTAAACGCTGGTCACTGTGGTGAGGGAGGCTGTGCTGAAAACGGCAATCACACAGCTTCCGCTCTCAGGACCGACACTCGGGGGCCCGGTGCCAACCTGTGAGAAATCCGGAGCCTCTGGGGACCCAGCTGGAGCCCACAGACACAGTGCTGCCAGGGGCCCCAGCTGGCAGCAGATGTGGGTGGCCTTAAGGGCATCCATCGAGCTTCCCCGTCAGATTTCCCAGCCTGTAAGTCGAAGGGCACGGCAGCCCTGCTGTTCTGAGCTGGCAGGTCTGGAGTGGTCAGTTATGGAGCCAGTGGGGCAGGCAGTGGGCAGACACGTCAGGGCTCCAAGGACAGATGGGCGGGGCTCCTGGATGGCAGGGCTCAGCAGCGCCGCGGCCCCATGATGCCAGAGACAGAGGGCGCTCCGGTCGGCCCGATGATGCCGGAGAAGACTTCCGGGGGGGGCCAGGGTGGCCCTGCTGAGCGCTATCTCTGTGACTTGAGAGAACAGGGGAGCTGGAGAAGGAAGGGTTCCGTTTTCAAGTGCAATTTGGAGGAAACATAGAGGAAGCAGGCTCATGGGGTTCACAGAGGAAACTCTTCTCCTTCCCAGCGCCTCCAAGACTGTCGAATTCAGATGGGGCTTCAGAGCCAAGATCAGTCCAGGCAGCACAATCAGATCTCTTTTAAGACCTCCTGGTATCTGAGGGGCACCAGGCAGAGGCCTTGGAAGGGTCTTGTGGTAAACAACACAAGGCTTCTAGGAATTTTAAGGATGCTTTTCACAGTAGCCTTTGCAGGGAGTCCAAGGTGGAGAAAGGACTGAGTGGATTTGTGGACGACACCTCTGTCTAATGGCTTCAATCCCAGCAGATCCATAGAAAGCCCACAACATTTTTAAGATAATTGCACAGGAAGAGATTCTGCCAGCTTGGAGTCAATGAGCCAGATCAGCTCAAAGAAACCAGGAGGCAGGCTGAGAAAATCACTCAGCTGCAAGCACCAGGCACTTTTTATGAAAAAGGGAGGAGGACTTGGAGGATCAAGAAGGCAGGGCCAGGAGCATCTGAGAATCACTCCCGGAGCTGGAACTGAGCCCGCTTGTGTCCGATGGCCCTGCAGGGCTGCCCACAGAGCGGCCGCTGCGTGTCGCTCTTCCCGTCTGAACAGGACAGTGGCAATGCGTCAGCCTGGCTGGGCCACGGCACCCAGGTGTTTGCTCAAATGCCAGTCTACAAGGTATTTCTGTGAAGGTGTTTTTAGTTGAGACTAATATTTAGACCAGCAGACTTGGAGGAAAGCTGACTACTCTTCACAGTGTCTGAGACCCGCTCCCTGGTTCACAGACGGCATCTTCTCCTGTGTCCTCAGCTGGAGGAAGGGCTGGGGTCTCCATGGGGTCTCTGTCATCAGGGCACTTACCCCATCATGGGGGCTGCACCCTAACAACCTCATCACCTCCCAAAGCCCCCCCACTTCCTAATACCATCACCTGGGTGTTAGGCGCAGCATGTGAATTTGGGGAACACACAGGTACTCAGTCTGTAGCAGCCACTAAGTTTGTGGGTTGGCCATCAGACGACCCCGCCGGCTGGAGTGAGCTTCCTGTTATCTGTGCTGTGGACCGCAGCCCATGGGAAGCTATTGGCCACCCAGCCTCGGAACAAGGCTCATGCCTTTCAGTGACCATTCTGACAGCTATCTGAGGAACTGGTCGTGGGGGCCAGGGCGGGTGCCCGCAATGGGAGCAAGAGGCGACCCTGGCTTGGACAGAGGCAGCAGCTCCGTGTCTGCACCGTGGCCCCACGACAAAGGGTTCTCAGGGCCAGTGCTGAGGGCACACCCCCAGCACAGGGACCCCCGCCTACGCCATGCTCAGCCATGTCCTCCCCCCTGGACGGTCTCGCTCTGTGAGCCACGCAGTCTCGGCTCTCCAAAGTTAATCCACGTCCTGCTCCATCAAGGCCTAGTGTGTAAAGCTCTGTCAATTTACAGAGGAAATGCCACAGTTAATGAGGGATGAACGTGTATTAAGTCACAAATCTCTGACACGGCCGGGGTGCCTGTTGGCCTGCCTTCCTCCTCCGACGTGCCAGCGTCTCTGACCGCTGTCTCCGCGGGGCGTCCCCTGCCGTCCTCCGTTGCTGGGCTTCATCCTTCAGAGCCCAACTCACAATCCCTGCGTCAGGTGCTTTCATAGGGGTTTGTTCCTTTCCTTCAGAGACACTGCCTGCTTGTTACCACACATGAATTAATATCACTTTCACCGTATCAGGACCTAAGCTGCAGGGAGACAGTTTGGGGGAGGCGGAGGCTGTGTCAGTTTTAAATGCCATTGTATTCCCAGCACCTAGAACTGAGCCTGACCTGGGTGGGACAGACACTCGATAGATGTTTGTGAAAGGAAGAAATTGGTTTTTAATCCATCAGATATTGTATAAGACTTGCAGCGGCTTCAATTTCCAAAGTGCTGTTTAATATTCTTTCTAGCAGGAGCTGGCTTGCTGGCCAAAGGCAAACTCCTGGAAAATCTTGGTTTACCCCAAAAGCCAGTGCTCATTGTTAACTATTTCACAAAGAGCTGCGGGTGCCAACACTGTCATTTTAGAGTAATTACAATAATTCCAAGAGAGAAACCCGAGTCAAGGCCCCAGTGGAGACAGTGATCCCTGAACTCCCCAGAACAGATCCACCCAGGGCCACCAGGGGAGGACGCGCCGGGACAGGGCGGGTTCTGGCCTGCACCCCGACAGCCCCGCGGGCACCTCTGGGGTGGCCCTGTAGCCATCCTCCTGGGTCACTGCGCCCCCAACTAGGGAGGCCGAGGGGCATTACAGCTGCCTAAGTAGTTCCAGATTCACCGCAGAGCTGTGATTACAGACAATTTATGCTGCTGGTATTTAGAAAAAAACTGAAACAGGATCCCAGATGGAGGCCCCACAGCATGGAGCACCGCCTGGTTTCAGCTCAGGGACGAGAGTGGACTTGGAGCTAAAAGGAGGCCTCCTGCTTCCCCGGTGCCAGCGTGGCAGCTTGTATGAGCGCATGCAGAAATGGAGTGATGGGGCTGCCAGGAAGATGTTCGGGGATGAAGGGACGGCCTCGCCGCATTCCCAGACTCTCTGTTCTCCCAGCGCTGGAGCCAGCAGCCGGCACGGTCCCGCCCCAGGAACACCCAGACACTGGGACCACAGGGGACCGCACAAAGCCAGGCTGCCCCAACGGCTCATCCTGATGAACCACGGACACTTCACTGTCTTCTCCCCTCTTCCCAAACCCAAGAGGGCCTTATGGCCTGTAAGCAAAATCTCTGAACTCTTTTCATTGTGTTCTAATTATATCATCAGCAGTATCCTGTGCAATTGACATTAAAAGGTGGAAAGACTTTATTTCTTTAAACATTTGCTTTGTTAGGCCCCAAAGGGAGAGCTGGAACCTCCAGTTACAGTGCATTCAGGGGACTGTCCCTGGGCAAATCTGAGGGATGGAGTGCTCCCTTCTGCATTTCCCGGGTAGGCACGAGGACTCTTAATAATAGGGCACCATTAGCTCAGGGTAAGAGGCCAGGGGAACACTGGCGGTCCATTAAGCGTCCTAATTGGAAGCTGAGTACCTGATGGTTGATGCGAAAAGGAGGGAGGCGGCCTGATCACAGGCTGAGAAGAGTGAACTCGCCACCCACCCCACCCCCACTGAGGGGCTGCACAGGGATTTAAAATCTGCCTGCAAGGCGCCTTCAGTACTTTGAGCAGAAATAAAACTTATTACATTGATTTGTTCTTTTCCTTGCCCTTAGAATAGATGTGGGGGTGGGTGGAGATAGAAGATGTGGTTTTGTAGGAACCTAAGAAGTGGTGGAAATTTTTTTATATTTACTTAAGGCTACAGGAGCAACCACGCCAGAGTGGCGGACCCTGCGGGCCCTGACCGGGAGGCTGGGGTCCCCCCGCATGAATGGGGTTGGGGGGGGCCGGCGGGAGGCTTTCCGTGGAAATGCATTTAACCTCCCCTTCAGCCGGCCACACGCTGTCTTTATTGAAATGCGGTTTCTTCTCGCGCCCCGCCCCCGGCCATCGTGATGTCAGGCACGTTCCAACCCAAGCGACAAGCACCGCTGGTGGCCCGTCTGGTCGGTCAGTGGGGCAGACTCCGAGAAAAGAAAGCGCTCGCTGTGCACCACCCCAGCACCCCGCGAGCCCCCAGCAATGCCGGCTGCACAAGGAGGGGACCCCCGGGGGGTCGCAGAGGGCCCCGGGTGTTCGCAGGGCAGTCAGAGGAGGTGATGGGGGGCGAACTGGCAAGGAGCCTCCGCACACACTCAGGCACGTCCCTCCCCTCCGCGGTCCCAGGTCCGGGAGGGCCCTCCCACCCGCTTCCTGTGGCGCCCAGAGACGGATGCTCCGGAGGCAGCGCGGCCCGGTCAGGCCGCCCGCGAGCCAGGCCCGCGCGGCGCTGAGCACAGGCCCAGGCACTCTTTGGGAGCGGGAAGTGGCCGGCCCCGCTGGCCGCAAACGTGGCCACTGGGCTGGGACCGTCTCCCCAAGGAGCGTCCGGCCTGGGGCGCGGGGCGCGGGGCGCGGGCCTGGCTCCTCCCCGCCGGCTCAGGCCGCTCCGCCCTCGAGATGGCTCTGGCTGGGCTGCGCTAGCCGAAGCGCGATCCGCGGCGGGAACGACGGAGACCACGGCACCCCTGGGGCTGTGTCCTCGGAGGCGGTCGCCACGGGCACGGAGCAGGGGCTAGTCGCCCCCCGCTTCCGGCTGCAGCGCTCGGGGAGTCTCCGTGCCGCCCCCTCCACTAGGCGCCCCGGAGCCGGGCGGGACCCCACACCCCACCGGGCCGTCTCCCCGCGCTGCCCACCATCTCCGCCAGGGCGGCCACCCCTGTCCCGGGAAGTACCCACTCTCGGACCCCGGCCCCAATTTCCCTCCGCCTCCTGGGCCGTCTAGCCGCTGCCTGCCCCTCGGGGTCCACCCCTACCTCGTAGGTCCTCTCCGCGCCCTCCACTCCGTGCCTGCCCGCACCGGGGGTGCGGAGCCCTCGCCGGGGTCCCCGACGCGTGCGCGCCGGCCTCTCCCGCGCACCTGTAAGAACGCAGGGGGCGGGCGGGCTGCCTCCCGCGCACCTGCGCGAGCGCCCGCGGGAGTCCGCGGGTCTTTCCGGGGCGCGTCTTTCCAGTCCTCCCAGCGAGTGCTCCCCGCGCCCCCGGCCCGGGCAGCGCGCTCACGGCCGCCGCGGCGGTGGGGCCCGGCACTCACCGCGTCCTGGAGGCCTCGGCAGGCGCTGGAGGATCTGAGAGGCGCGCCGAAGCGGGGACGCGGGCGGGAGGGCGGCCGCAGGCCGCGGCCGGGAGCGTGTGCTCGGGAGCGCGCCGGCGCGCCCCGGCCCCCGGCCGCCCACCCCGAGCCCTCGCGGCTCGCTTAACCCTTTCCAGGGCTGGGAGGGCCCGCGGCCAGCGGCCCGGACCCCTCGCACTGCGTATATACTGAGTTTGAATCCAACAGCTCCTCCACCACCGAACGAGAAACAGGTTCCCGCTGGCGCAGTGCCCGCCAAAGACCAGGCTCTTTTGTGTCCTAGTCCCCCCATCCCCCCAGAAAAAATAATATATATAAAATAAAATAATGGAATTTAGAGTTTAAATTTTTGGAAAATTAGGGACGATGCGTTGTTGAAACATTTAGTGGTTAAAAAACTGCCTACATCCGTACAGACTCCGGAGTAAAAAGGCAACACAGAGAACACTCAAGTAGAGGAAACGCTGAAACTTGTTCTTGTATCTAGAAGCGTGGCCCCCCGCCTCCACTGGTTCTGAGCCCTGAGTGCTAGTACCAGAGAGCAGGGCATTTTCCCTTGAATAGCCCTGAGCATTTTCCTTTTAACAGCCCTGAGTTCACACGCTCCTGCAGCCTTCCACAAGGGAAAAAAAAGCAATTCAATTCCAGTAGCTGTCAGGAATTGATCCAATCACTACAAAGTACTTTGAGTCTCTTGGCATGAAAAATTAATTAGAATATCTGTGTGTTGGCGTGGAAACCGCATTCCCTGGTTCCTTTGAGTTCTGTGCACATTGTACACAAGGCAAGCCCTGCTCTGGTTGCTCCCCTGTATTCCCCCAACCCCAGCCTGACTACTCCCTTCAGCTCTGTTGAACTCTGGGTGCATCTCCATCCTTTCGTGAGCTACTCCATGAACAGTGGAGGCTCCTTTCTTCATGTCTGAGTGTTTCTGGTGCCTAGAGCCTTGTGCTCAGAACAGAGTATGCTGCCAAGCTCTCTGAAGCACTGCTGACTCCCGACTGAACAGGGCACACACATGGACGGTGCCCTGGTCGTGCCAGGGCAGTCATTTCACACCATACACAGTGCCTGGCCCACGCTCATGCCCTCGCTATCCTGACGTCAGTATGACCGCAGAGCCTGTGTTTGTGGCCTCATGTAACCGTCAGCACTGTGATCCTCAGTCATTGCTGAGTCAGTGATCCAGTGACCTCACTGGGCCTCTCTCTCATCGCCCTGCACTCTGGTCTGCGTGGACCATGTCAGCTGTTGTGCACACACTTTTTCTCAGCAGACTGCAAGCTACCAGGAGGAGGCGATAAATCTTCGTCAAGCAAGTAAATATTACCATCACTAAATGGCCAATATGTTTATTAGTATCGATCCTAGCAAATGTTCTTTTGGAAAAGAAATAAAAATTTTAGTTAAAGTATTTTCAAGGTGTGAATTCATAATGTTCGAGCAAGTTATCTGCAATTAAGTATGACTTCACATAAATGTAAGCACAGGTACAATTCTGCAAAATACTAGGTGTAGAGACACACACTTGTGCATGCACGCGTGCGCACTCAGACATGTAGGACCCCAGGAGGTGGAGACTCCTTCCATTTTACAGCTGAGGAAATTTAACTCTCAGAGCTTTTCACCGTCTCTTTCATTCTGTGTAAGGTGGAGCAGGAATTGTAGTTCAGCTCCAAAGCCCTGGTTTATGTTCATAGTGAAACACCGTCCTTCCAAATGACTGAATGAATCCATGCTTCAGAGAGCAAATCAGGAAGGCTTCAGTTCAGTTCAGATCAGTCGTTCAGTCGTGTCCTACTCTTTGCGACCCCATGGACTGAAGCACGCCTGGCCTCCCTGTCCATCATCAACTCCCCGAGTTTACCCAAACTCATGTCCATTGAGTCGGTAATGCCATCCAACCATCTCATCCTCTGTTGTCCCCTTCTCCTCCCGCCTTCAATCTTTCCCAGCATCAGGGTCTTTTCAAATGAAGTCAGCTTGTCGCATCAGATGGCCAAAGTATGAGAGTTTCAGCTTTAGCATCATTCCTTCCAAAGAAATCCCAGGGCTGATCTCCTTCAGAACGGACTGGTTGGATCTCCTTGCAATCCAAGGGACTCTCAAGAGTCTTCTCCAACACCACAGTTCAAAAGCATGAATTCTTCGGCACTCAGCTTTCTTTATAGTCCAACTCTCATATCCCTACATGACTACTGGAAAAACCATAGCCTTGACTAGACAGACCTTTCTACAAAGTAATGTCTCTGCTTTTTAATATGCTGTTTAGGTTGGTCATAACTTTCCTTCCAAGGAGTAAGCATATTTTAATTTCATGGCTGCAATCACCATCTGCAGTGATTTTGGAGCCCCCCAAAATAAAGTCTGTCACTGTTCCACTGTTACTCCATCTATTTGCCATGAAGTGATGGGACCGGATGCCATGATCTTAGTTTTCTTAATGTTGAGCTTTAAGCCAACTTTTTCACGCTCCTCTTTCACTTTCATCAGAGGCTCTTTAGTTCTTCACTTTCTGCCGTAAGGGTGGTGTCAGGAAGGCTTATGAGAGCACAAAGCCACAGTCGGTGTAACAGGAATCGTGTGTGAGAAATGACATCAGTCCTGCCTCCTTTCACTGCACTGCCTCTGCCTACCCCAGAGACGCTTCGTGCTGTGAGCAGAGACCAACCTTGGGGTGTGCATGCCCTTGGGGAGGGGGATGGTTGTGCGTCTTGAGAGGGGTCTTCCCCAAGTTGTCGTCCAGCTCATGACTCCTGGTTTATGATGCATGATTCCACACAGGAGTGTCAGGAGGCTTGCCTGTGACTCTAGAAGGAGACAGAGTGGGACAAGGATGCTGCGGCCAGGGGGCCAGGCCAGCCCGCAAACCCGGTGCTGGCACCGTGCAGCCGGAGGGACCCAGGACATCCTGCCTGCAAGGGGGTCCCGGGACCGGGAGAAGCCCTGTCATCCCCGAGGAAGCAGTATGAACAATGGCCTTGATGACCTGCAGGGTTAAACAGGACAGAAATCCAAATCGAAAGGTACCCTCTGTGTTGCTGGCCTCCCCGCTGGTCATACAGTGACTGCAGAACAGTGCTTAATTTTTCAAGTCATCTCCACATGAAGGCCTAACGAGTAAACCTCGAGCATAAACTAAATAAGGAGCCTTACCTATTAGACACAACTGCATCCAGGCACTGAGTGAAACCCTCTGCCCGTCATTCATCTGAATCTCCTGGCAACCTCAATGCAGAAGCTCCTATGGTATCCAGATGAGGAAACGGAGGCTCTAGAAGTAATGAGCCCCCAGCCGGACATCTGGTGAGCACGGCGGGTGCTCTCAGCCCTGGTTTGTGTTTCTGGAAAACTCACTGCAATGGGATTCAGACGCTGGCACAGACTTCACGCACCAGCAAAGTGGCTTTCCAGAGTTGTCTGCCCGCGAGTCTGGAGGAGGGATGGGGTTTCTCCTGGGGCTGGGGTTGGGAGCAGAGCCCAGGGCACAGCACTCAGCCTGATGTCAGCCGAGGACCCTACGGAGCCACAAAATCTGGATGGAGAGCCCTCATCTCCCCACGGTCTGTGCACGAGGGACGCCGGGCTGAGTTTATGCAGAAGCCAGAGTCCACGCCTGACGTACTCATAAACCTGAATGCGCGTATGTCAAACTTGCTTAAAATACGGAACATTTAGGGGTCTCCTGCCAGGGCAGGTTCCTCTTTCTCTTGGCTGAGTGTGAATCCCCATCTTCTGTAGGCTATAGACTTATCACTATTGTACATCTTACTTAAACACCAGTGTAAGCGATGGTGTTTGAACGTGGGCCCTTTGCCTCTGTTCGCATCTGTTAGTCTGCATGAGAAGTTCCATTTCAGGACCTAAACAGGGTGTTTTTATAGTCCAGTTGGAAAAGCAGTGCTAAAATGAAACACACCAGTGAGAAGTTGAGGACATCTGAGAACAGAACAGGAATCCCGGATGTTCGTACAGAAAATTTGGACACCACGCTGTGCGATGTTTGCTGGGGCCGCGAGGAGAGGAGGAGGAGCCGCCGAGACCTGCCTTGGCCGGGAGAACTCAGGGCGCCCCGTGCCCCGCGGGGTCTGCCAGCATCCCTGGCCCCACACTCAGGACGCCAGCGGCACCCTTGCCCCCGCAGGTGGTGAGCAGACTGCCCCCCGGCCCCCGGGTGGAGGGAGCACTTGCCCCGAATGAGAACCACCGAAGCCACAACAGGAATCCTGTAGGTTAGCAGCAAGGAAGGAAACCAACAATTACTTTGGATGAGCAGAAGAAATAAGCCCCGTAACGTAGTGATGAGAGCATCACATTCTCTGTCACCTGCCTCACCTAGAGGTGTCGCCCTGACACCGCACCTGCGGGCACCGGGGAGGAAGCCTTCCTGCCTCTTCCAGGCGGTTGCCGCGTTCCCTCCTGGGGCCCCCGGCTGTGCACCCACCACGGCGGGGCAGGCCTCTGCTCTGCGCAGCCCCCGCCCTTCCACTCATGCTCCCTGCAGGCTCGGCCGTGCTGTCCGGCAGCAAACACACCCCAGCCGCTCGGGAAGGTCACGTCTCAAATGGCAGCCTACACGCTGGGCCGTGCACCGCAGACAAGGGGGTCCGTATGAGCCTGATGTACCGAGGTCCTCTGGATCCAAGTGGATGCTCTGGGGGACGGAGTTCCCAGCTGGACAGTCAGGCTAACCAGTGCTCAGTCACTGCTGGCGAGGCCAGCGGACACAGAGGGCAGGGCTCCGGGATCAGCTCCGCGGGCGGCTCTGAGGTCCGTGCCCCCGGCCTTGTCTGCCGGTTCCGTGCCCTGGCCGTGCTCCAGGTGGCCGCTTCCAGCAGAGGTCCCGGCCCTCCCCTCACTCCTCCTGTGAGTCCAGCCCTGTTGTCCCAGACCTGGGGAGCACAGGAAGGCTGGCCTCAGCCTGACTTTCCACCAGTGTCGCCTGCAGCCCCAGGGCGCCCGCCCGCCCACCTCCCTGCACTCCGCGGCCCTGGCCTGACTTCCTGCTGGCACGTGGGCCCCGGGAGCACGTGTCCGCACGACGTCACTAAAAATAAGACTGGGAGGTTCTCGACTGCGTCCCTGGAGTCTCTCAGCAGCGACTGGGGATTGAAAGCATCCTTCCACAAGGGCCTGGTGCCGCCTCTGGGAAGGGACCAGTGCGCGGTCCTGCCAACATAAGGGAACAAAAGGCAACTCACGCTGTTGGATGTTGCATTTTTAAATAAAAAGACTTTATTTATGAAATAAGATAGCAGCTAGCAGTTTAAGGAAACCTGGGGAGATATTACTTTACATGGGGGCACATATGCACCTTGGAAAATATTTGGCTAAGTCACAAAATTAGCATTTTTAGTCAGCTTTAAAGTGCTGAGACATCTGTCTCGGGTGAATGCCTGCACTGTCTTTTTTTTTTTTAACCATCCAGTGAGTAGAACATGGGTAGACAGATACACATGGAGCACAGGGAACCCAGGTCACTCGCTCACGGTGACCGAGGCAGGCGGCCTGTGTGCCGGGGCTGTGCTGACCGAGGGCCACCCCACCTGTGTCCTGTGTTCACCGCCAGCAAGGCCACACCCCCGACCAGCACCACGCATCCTCCAGGACACGTTCGAAGCCAGACAGCAATCCTGGTCGACAGGTGCAGACACAGCAGGAAAGGATGGACCAAAACGCCGTCTGCCCGGCTCCGGCAACACAAAGATACAAGCATTTATGATGTGGGTATTTTGGTCTCGAGGCTTGACTCTAAATATTGATAGGAATTGAGCATTTTGGTTCCATGGAAACATTATTTGTGAAATGTTACATGTAATATATTGACTAAAACTTTGTTAATTTTTTTAATAGAAAATTACGATATAAAAATACTACTTTGTTAAAAATATACAATACATGCATTATAGCACTTTGGAAAACCCAGCTCAACTCAGAAAGCAAATAACACCACCTGGACTGGTATATTTTAACCAGCTTTCTTCATTGTTACAAAGTCTATTTTGGCGTTAAAGGATATACAACATAAATAAAAGTAGTGAATCTGAATCAAGTAAAATTGCTCTGAGACTGTTATAAACCCCTCCACTACCGCCCATGTGGGACTTCCTGTGAGTTCCGAGTCTGCGAGCTCTGCAGGTAACGGGGCAGACGTGGAGCACCCTCAGCTCCACGAGCGTTCACCCCGGGCTCTGCTGTGGGAGGAGCAGCGAGGGGGCTGCCCAGAGACGCCCCCAGGACGGTATTGCACATTTCAGCCCCAGAGACGGTCGGGGATCCATCCCCAAGCAGCTCGACAGCGGTGAGCCCGCACGGGGCGTCGGCCTCGGCGGGCCCCTGGCTCACACGTGCAGCAGGGGGATCTGCCAGACCATGAGGGACGAGGCCAGCTCCTCCGGCCGCTGTGGCCTGGCCTTCCTGCTCACACGCCGGTGGCCCTGGCCCCCACAGGCCACCAGCACGGAGCTGGCCCTGGGCCTCCGGGCCCGCCGGCCTCGGCCGGGGGATGTGCAGGGCAGGCGCAGGAGGTCCTGGGCAAGGCTCTCCTCCGGCCGGGGCTCCAGGGAGCCAGAGCCCTGGGAAGGGGTCGGGGACCCAGACGAGGAGGAGACGTCGCTGCCCTGGGTGACGGAGCCCGGCGAAGTACCCAGCCAGACGGCGTCGGGGCCGCCCCGGCCCGTGCAGAGCCCCGGCCCCTCGCCGGGGGGCACGTCCCGCTGCTCGTCGTCCTGGGGGTCAGCGCCGGGCGGCGGGCTGTCCCTGGGCCTGTCCTTGTCAGCCTTGAGGGCGGCCGCAGCCACAACCAGGAACTTGACAGGCCCGTGGTGCGCGTGGTGGGAGACCAGGCCCCGTCCTGCAAGGGCACAGGGTGAGCTCGGCCCTCCCTGCACTCCCCGGCCACCCCGCCACTCGGGACTCCCCATACGCAGCGGCTCAGAAGGAAAACAGAGCCCAGGCCACGTTCCCTTGCGCTTCCAGCTACTCCGAGAACACCCTCAGAACCATGGTCTAAAAAAGTACAGCCACGGCTTTCGTCAACAGTATCTCAGTCTGGTACTTGCTTAGAATGGTTAAAGTGATAAAACAGGTATTTTGTTCTTTGCATCAGAGCTTTCTCACCTGCTCTATGTGCTAAATCAATTCAGTCGTGTCTGAATCTGTGAGACCCCACAGAGCCTGCCAGGCTCCTCTGTCCATGGGATTCTCCAGGTAAGAATACTGGAGTGGGTTGCCATGCCCTCCTCTAGGGGATCTTCCCAGCCCAGGGATCGAACCTGAGTCTCTTACATCTCCTGAGTTGGCAGCTGGGTTCCTTACCACTAGCGCCACCTGGGAAGCCCACGTCTAATATGACTTCCACCTCTTACTTACAAATTGGCACCTAATATGGTCACTCAGTTCATTTTACTCCATCCTCTCCCACTACCTGTCCACCATCCTGTTGTAAAGAGACTTTTCATATAACAAATGGAGAAGGTAAAGTTTCATTTGGGTAAAAGAATAAGGCTGGATGAAGTACAAGCTAGAATCAAGATTGCCAGGAAAAATATTAATAATCTCAGATATGCAGATGACACCACCCTTACAGCAGAAAGCAAAGAAGAACTAAAGAATCTCTTGATGAAAGTGAAAGAAGAGAGTCAAAAAGTTGGCTTAAAGCTCAACATTCAGAAAACTAAGATCATGGCATCCGGTTCCATCACTTAATGGCAAATAGATGGGGAAACAGTGATAGATTATTTTGGGGGGCTTCAAAATCACTGCAGATGGTGACTGCAGCCATGAAATTCAGCGATGCTTACTCCTTGGAAGAAAAGTTATGACCAACCTAGACAGCATATTAAAAAGCAGAGACATTATTTTGCCTACAAAGGTCTATCTAGTCAAAACTATGGTTTTTCTAGTAGTCCCCTATGGATGTGAGAGTTGAACTATAAAGAAAGTTGAGCGCCAAAGAATTGATGCTTTAGAATTGTGGTGTTAGGGAGAAGACTCTTAAGAATTTTTTGGACTGCAAGGAGATCCAAACAGTCCATCCTAAAGGAGATCAGTCCTGAATGTTCATTGGAAGGACTGACGTTGAAGCTGAAACTCCAATACTTTGGCTACCTGATGCGAAGAACAGACTCATTTGAAAAGACCCTGATGCTGGGAAAGATTGAAGGCGGGAGGAGAAGGGGATGACATAGGATGAGATGTTTGGATGGCATCACCGACTCAATGGACATGAGTTTGAGTAAACTCTGTGAGCTGGTGATGCACAGGGAGGCCTGGCGTGCCCAGTCCATGGGGTCGCAAAGAGTCAGACATGACTGAGCAACTGAACTGAACTGAAAAAAACAGGGTGTCCTTCCAATTTCTGTTTAGAAGTGTATTCCCTTCAGAGCATTCTCGGCTGTTGCTGTTGCTCCCTCTGTACTCGAGTGAGGTGAGACAAGTCTTCCAGCCCTGAGCTTGGACCTGCAGGTCATTTCCTGCTCCTTCTGCATCAGGCCTGCTCCTCCATCTGGCTGCTTCCCGAGACAGGCTCCTGAAGGGGAAACCTGACTGCTGACGCTAGAGTGTTTTCAGATCCTTGACACCCAGGTGCTTTCCAAAAGGCCGTGCCTATTGGAGCTCCTCCCAACACTGCACAAAAGCACAACCGAGCCTGCTCAGCTGCTGGTCTCTTCTGCTGCAGAGCATACCAGCATCCGTCTTCACTGAGTAAAGGCGTATAGCAAGGCAGAGACTAACAGATGGAGAAAAAGGTAACATGAAAACATGTTTTCAGGAGGAGGGTCTACCTGGACCACTGATGACAGAAACAGGAAAATAAAAGCATGACCTGATGATTCAAGTTGATAAACAGTCTTTACAGGACGAAATGAAGGAAAGAAGGGTGGGAGGAAAGGAGAGCGAGAAGCCACCAAGATAATTCATACTAAGTGAAGACACAGCTGGACACAGACCCGTGGGCTCAGTGAGCGTCCAGGACAGGAAGAGGCCCCAGAGGCGCAGATGCACGGCGTGCACTCACCGGTCACCTTGGGGATTCCCTGCAGACGCGGGACGGGCAGGGCCACCACGACACCCAGGCTGGTGCCCACCATCAGCAGACCGTGGCAGACGAGCAGGCTGGTCACAGACAGCCGCTGGTGCCCTGGACAGAGGGACAAGACAGCTTCTGCCCGCAGCCCAAGCTCCAGGGCAGCGGTCCCGGGAACTGCCCAGAAACACTGCAGACCCCACCCCGAGCGCTCCCCAAGCCGCATCTCCCAGGAAGGCGGGTGTTGCCCGAGCCCTAAGCTCACACTGCGATGCTGCAGCCAGATGAGGAAGACTCTGAGGGGTGGGTGCGTCCCGGCTGCGCTCAGGACCACACAGCTGAGGCCAAGAGACAATCCAGGCATGATACTCTAGGCACCACTGGGCCGGCGCTTCCAGAGCCGAGCGCATCCCCGAGAGCCGTGCAGGAATACCATCTACTTCCAGGCAGAGCCACACATGCACACACACACACACACACACACACACACACACACGTCAGACAGTGGCTACCATGAGCCAGGGCCCACCTGCACAGAAGAGACCCCACTGTGGGTGAGGCTCCCAGGGCAGCCCACGCCAAGCCTCTCAGAAGAGACACAACTGAACGCTGCACAGAGGTCTGTGGGCAGGAGATGCCTGAGGTCTGGGCAGCTCTGGGAAACACTGAGACAAGACTCTGGAATCCCAGGGAGGGCTGACTCTGCGCTCACGGCCACCCCTCTGCGACCCTGCCCCCAGCAGCAGCGCCTCCAGCAGGAGCTCAGTCAGGCACCATCCAGCGGCTCCCTTCAGCACTGCCCTCGAGCATGAGACCAGCCGTCCAGGCTGCTCCCGGGAAGCCAGGAGGACACTTAAGAACAGCTGGACCCTTCTGTTCCCCAGAAACGAGTCATTTCCAGCTTTTCTGCATTTGACCTGAAGTTCCCCTTAGATAAACAGTGTGAAAATGGTCTAAACGCAAAAGCCAAAGGCAGGTCAGCATGTCTACAGAAGTCCCTTTATGATTACTTTTGCAGCAACAACTACCACCAAACTAAAAGAGCAGCTACGGAAGCCAAAGCGTTGGTTTTACTTCTAAACACAGGCATGTGGTTTTTAAAAAGCTAGTGTACAAAGTTCCCAGGATCCTGAACGTGTGCCTGTGGGGGCAGCCGGGGCTCTGGCAATGACTAGGACCTGCATGTCTGCCTGCACCTCAGTCTGCTCCCTGGCTCATAAACAGTCACTCTCGAGTCTGGTTTCTGGTTTAAGTTGCTGAATTCCCTTCTGATGTGATTGATGGGACTTAGAAAAGCTACAGTGACTTTTTGATTAGATAGAAAACGTGGCTGTTTCATTTGGTGGCGTTACCCCTGGAAGGCACTGCATTCGCTGCTCGGGCCCTGCGAAGGCCGATCTGATGCGCACTCAGCACGCTCCACCCGCCCTGCCGCCCTGGACACAGCAGGAAACAGCTGCATCCTGGTGTCCCTCGTGACCCAGAGGACACGCCACCCTCTGAAACCTTGGCCAGAACCCCCCACCCCTAGAGGGGAGCTGGGAAGGCTGATCGGCTGCCCTTGCAAACGTGTGCGCTGACCCAAGGCACCACCACCCACTGTCTGCTGAATCCGACACGGTTTATGGCAAACGTGTGGCACTAACGGAGCTCAGAGTGAGCTCCAGAGAGGACGGAAAGAGGCGGCTCATCACGCAGACCCGGCCCACAGGAGCGCCGGCCAAGCCCCCGTAAACTAAACAGGCCATCAACACTGTGACAAAAACAGGCATGAGTTACAGTATATATTTTTTTCCAACTCTTATTCCTCCTTGCCTGGAAAGTCTTCATTTCTAGAACCTACTGGGATCGCACATTCTGAGAGAGAGAGCACAAAGGGACAGGTTACGTGTTTCTGCCGTTTCTGCATAAAAAGCAAAGCCCACTCAGTGGCCTCAGGAACACAGCTGCAGAATGAGGCCCACACACACGTGTCCAGGGTGACGGGAGCCCAGCGGCTGCGATGCCACAGACCCGTGGTGCAGAGATGCACGCACCGAAGGCCTGAGTGTCAGGCAGAACAGCACGAAGCACTCACTGTGCACCACTGGCCCGAGGGTAAGACGATTCACGAAGAGACGCGAGAGGGGTTCCCTGCTCCCAGATCACCGGTACACCGAGAACCAGACCCGCAGCAGAGAGCTGTCTGAACATCCTGGCAACGCTGTCGGTGAGGCTGCGGCCTCATGCCAGTGTACCCGAGTTCTGCTCTAACTTCCACCTTCCTCACGGCCCGCCACACCTGGTGGCTCCAGATCCAGAAGTAAAATACAAGATGCAGACAGAGCACAAACCCCCGGGTATGGCCGAGCTTCTGAGGATGTCTCACACGACACACTGACACGGAGCCCATGCCAGCCAGAGACTCCGCCTTGACGGGCCGCAGCTCAGGAGGAAAGGACCCAGGCCTGGAGCACGCGGGGCGGAGCGGGCAGGGGGGCAGGCACGGGCCCGTGACAGTGGGCAAGGCCATGTGGGTCCTGAGCCTGATAGCAGGAGCCACGCTGGTGGGTGAGACACAGGGCATTAGCCAGGGGCGGGCATGGGGAGAGAGGGAGATGGGGCCCGCCCGCAGCCCAGCGCACACGGACCACAGGCCTCCTGGGCTCTGACCCACGGGCACTGGGAGCTGGGGCGCCTGGGGGGCTACACAGATCCGTTCACACCATGCAGGGCGGCCTGCAGGCTCTGCCAGCAGCCAGGAGAGGCGGCCAATGTGGGGAAGGACAGGACGCACCTGAGGTGTGAGCGTGCCTCCAGAAGGCCCACTGAGGCATGCACACGTGCCAGGCAATGCACGTACACACTAGCTACATGCATGTACACACTCATACACATGGGCCACGTGCTGATACATGACAAGCACACGTGTATACATAATAGCCACATGCCTACATACACACGCACGCATGCGCGCCACACGCGGCCCACACCCCCCTGCTCTGCATGCTGGCTGCTCTGAGTCCCGCTGTGGGAGCACCTCCCTTCCTGGGGCTGGTGGAGCCCAGTGGGGCCACCCTGTGACTCCCCAGGGCCCCCACACCCTCCAGCCGGTCTCCCCCATCCTCCACTGCTCCACTTCAGGTCCTGCCCACCCTCGACCCCGGGGCCTGCTGACCACAAGGAACAGTCCGTGACCCTCGGCTCTGGCTCTGAGGAGGGCACCCCGCTGGGCCCCGCGCCCCAGCCATGGGGAGGCCCCACCTGGCAGCATGTGGTGGACGGGGGTGGCGACCCAGCCGTGGGGAGGCCCCACCTTGGTAGCATGTGGTGGACGGGGGTGGCGCCCCAGCCCTGGGGAGGCCCCACCTGGCAGCATGTGGTGGACGGGGGTGGCGATGTTGACGTCCTGCAGGTGCTTGAGGGTCTCCGTGTGGAACAGGCGGAGCGTGGACCCCGAGGTGAAAGCGACCCAGATGCCCACGCCAGCGATGGCCATGTGCGAGACCACCATGCCCTCCTCCTGGTGGGCCTCCAGCTGGCCCTGCAGAGACAAGGGAACGGACATGGTGTGGCATCGGGCGCTGCGCACTGAGTCTCAGGTGGCCTGTCATCCCCCCATCTGTGTGCGGTGTCCAGCCGGCGCCCCAGACCTCACCTCCCGTCAACCACCTGCCGTGAGGGCACTGTCACCCCAGACCCAGGGGTGCTGAGCAGCAGGCCCTAGACGCGTGTGGACCCATCAGCCCCAACCTGAAGGGAGCGAGGGGCCGCACTGCCCATGGGGAGACCCTGGAGGCAGCAGGATGCTTGCCCGCTCTCAGCGCCCCTCCACGTCCCCCACTCCGGTCCCTGCATGGCCACCTGCTGCTGCTCTGTCTGACCGGGTCCCCCCGAGCCTCTGAGCTGAGCGTGTCCCCACCTCCACCCTGACTGCCCTGCTCTGGGAGAACCCCAGGAGGACCCCTGCACCCTGTGCCCACAGTGGACAGCTGGTGCTGCCTGGGCAGCTGCGGTCAGTGCCAAGGACTGGGGGGCAGGCGGGGTGAAGCCCGGAGACTCTGGGCAAAGGAACAGCATGCCCACAGAAGCCCTCTTAGCCCAGAGTGGATCACAATCCTGCCCCACTCCCTGCCCTGGAAAGAGGTCACTGAAGACCCCCTAAGGGTAGACAGCGGGTTCACCCGTCCTGGGGCTGCTCCTCAAGCGCTGAGAGCAGGAGCGTTCACCACCCGCGACGCAGGCCGCGCACCGTCCTCGCATGCACACGGGAAGGGTCTGCTGGCAAACCTTCCTGCCACACCCACACCGCCGGGCACACCCGAGCTGGACCTGCGAGTGTGCTTTTAGTAGGGTGGGGATTCCAGTCCCTAGGCATCACACCCCGTCTTAAGTGAAGGTGGCCCCGAGCGCCTTGGGGGGTTTCTGAGGCCCCTGCACAGGGGCTGCAGAGCCTGGGGAGGAATGGCCAGGGGTCATCCCGAAGCCAGAACTCCGGCAGCACCGAGATTCTGGAGCCGCGGCGCTCAGTGGCTGGAGCACGCAGTTCTGCTGCCACCACGAGCCGCAGCCGCACGTTCCCTCGGAAGGCAGGCCCCCCCAACACGCATGTGCGCCTCCCACAGAGTCTCCAGATAATCGCAAGTGCAATTTAAACGTGCCAGCGGGCTGGGCCAGCGTCTCAGTCAGGAAAGCGTCCCGAGTCCTCAGGGAGAGGCCCTCCCGAGCGCACGCGGAACCCCACGGTCCGCGTTCTGGGGAAGGACAGCCTGCGCTCCAGCAGCACTCGGGCCTCGGCGCCCCCACGCCGTCTGCGGCACGCGTCAGCGCTCCTCTGCTGTCACTGCTGTCTCCGTGGGGGTGACACGGTGTCTTACAGGCGCTTCAGTCTGCGTTTCCTTGAAGACTAACGATGTGGTGTGCCCTTCCCTGACTGCGTGGGCTTACTGGGTATCTTCCCTGCGGAATGGTCCATGCAGAGCCTCGGTCCACTTGTGAATTTATTCCTGCTCTGACTGTTGAGCCGTTTAATGTACATCCTTGGCGGGTCCATGACTGGTCTGTCAGTGTGTCCTGCCTCCCGAGGGTCGGCTTTGCACTCTGTTGGCAGCCTGTGGAGGGGCTGGGCTGCCCCACCCGCGTCGTCATGTGACAGACACAGCGGTTCTCTCCTGACGGGCCTCCCGGTGGACGATCTTGGTCCTCGTCTTCTGAGAACCGACGCAGACCCCTCGGGAAGCCCACTGCCCAGACGGGGCTGCAGGAAGTGGGCGCCTGGTGTCACCCCACACCCCGCGCACCGCCGAGAGACTGGGCGGCCGGCCTGCGGACCGCGTGCAGACACTGACCTCCCGTGTCCGGTCACCACTGAGGGAGAGCTCAGGACAGCGGGGCCACCCTGGGAGGCAGGGCCAGGCGGCCCCCCAGAGAGGAACAGGGCGCCACAGGGCCATCCCCATGCTCCCAGAGCTTGACGGAGCACCATGCCTGCAGCCCTCTGGCGGCCGACTGTCTCGCCGTCAGCGCTGAGGCCTCTGCAGAGAGCCTGGAGGCTGCAGTCTGGGGAGGCGGCCGGTCCCGCCCCCGCCCAGCCTGGGGAAGGCCCGCTGCTTCTCCAGGACCACCGTCCTGCGGGTCCTCCGGTCACATGTCTCCCAGGAGGAACTCACAGGCCGGTCCTGGTGCCCCCCACACTGGGCCCCGTGCCCACCGCCGCCTCGTTCCCTCCAGAAGGGCCTCAGTCCCCACCCCACTGCCCACCACCCGCAGGCACGGGAACTTTCCCACGGAGCTCTGCGGTAATGTTCTCAGTGCGTCTTCCGCGGCCAACCTCGCCCCCCTCCCCTCAACGCCTCTCAGAAAATCCTCCAAGAAGACAGATTTCCTCACATCTGGTCGGTGTTTAAATCCCTGCCCGCCCACCGCCTCCGGAGCACAGCATGGGGCTCAGGCTCACGTGGCAGCTGGTTCCAGAAACAGAGCCCAGTGCACCGCCTCGTGGCCGCAGCCTCCGCCTTGCCAGCCCTGTCCAGGCAGGCCGTGCCCCCAAGCCCTTGACGGGCCAGAGGCTGACAGCCCCCGAACCCAGGCGAGGCCTCTGAGCCCCAGCCCAGCCTGTGCCCCTCACACCCCCATGCCCACACTCAGCCTGTTTCTGGGCCGAAAGGCCCAGAACCGCCTGCTCACGTCCCTATCAGCCCTACCCTGGGACGCTGTGCGTCCTTCCTTCTGGGGAAGCCCGCCCCCTCCTCCAGACAGGGCCGCTTTGGGGGTCAGGTCCCCACTCAGAGGGCCCCTGCCTGGTGCAATGCCTGACAGCTGGCATCTTAAGAGGCAGGACGTGGGGCCTGGCAGACCCACAGCTGTCCTCACCCGGACATGCCCCCCAGGGCCGGCGGCCAGCATCGCCCTCACCCACCCTGGGCACCGTGACCCGCCCCTGAGTTCTCCCCGTGTGCCGGCGCTCTACACGGCACCTGCATGCGGTGAGCGCAGGACACGGCTCCCTGCGTGACGGACAGTGCGAGTAAGAGCTCATCTCAGGACGCTCGGCTTGCCTCCCGCTGTCTCAGAAGCCTGGTCTTCCGTTTGAAAACGGGAAGTTTGGGCAACAAGGCACCTGTGTCCCCTTCTACCATGATATCATGAGGCTCCAGACACCAAAGGCCTCTGAAGGGGCAGGGTCCCAACCCTCAGTGGGTGTCTCAGAACCGGCCCACCCGTGGACTCAGCGCTGTCCCCACTGTGCCCTGCGTTCCGTCTTTCTACAGAGTGACAGGAATTAACTCAGAAGAGACGCATCAACTCAGGAAACACTCTGCTACCTTAGTAACTTTTCCGTTTCATTCTTCCCATTTTCCCCTTCAGCATCAGGGGTGGGGGTAGAAGGAAAGCTTTTTGTCCTTCTTTCCTTCTGTCTGTCTGCAGTCAGTAGTACCGCACATTGCAGAAAATCAAGAGTAAGGAAGAACAGGCCTTAATGGAAACAGCTCCAGTAAGAAAACAGACTGAAATTAAACCGTGGCTCCCAGACACAAAGCTGCGTGGTTAGCACCTGCAGAGCCCGGAACATTCCGTGTGCTCCCAAACGTCAGGCTACCTTCCGAGCTGCGACTGTGTTCCCAAAGCTCGACGTTTTCCTAAAAGGCATGAAATGAGTCCCAGAAAGGAGGCTCTCGTAGCTGGGAAGGAGGAAGAAGCCTGACCCCCAAATCCATGCAATGCAGCTCCATTTTATACACTGAGCATTCATGGTTCCCCGTCTGCTCTCCCTGACGCAATGGCGGGCAGGCAGGGAATTCTATTCCCACAGCACTGGGCACACGGCCCACCCATGGCAGCACCATGATACGGAGCTGGCCCTGCAGACCTGCCACCACCTGGAACTGGGCCAACCACCGCCGAGCAAAGGTCACTGCAAGCACACTGGTATGCCGCTGAACCTCAGACACCCTTTCCTTCCGAATGTACATCGTGTCTCACCTCCTGATTGACCCAATCCAGAAAGAGTGCAGCCTCATGACCGTCACAGCGCACGCCGTGACTGCCCACGTCACCTCCGGGAACTCTCCCAGCAGCAGCTGCCCACATTTACCCTACACCCTCACCCCCCACCAAAGAGGGTGCAGACCACCGTGATTCAGGTCTCTAGGGCTACACCAGCAGCCCACTGTGGTCTCCCTGCACGACGGAACCACGGGACAAATTACATCTTTTCATAACAGCTTCTCTCTATATAAATACATCTACTCATTTTGGTACTAAAAATGCACAGAAAGGAGGCTCTTACTTAAATCCAAACATACTATTTCTGAGTATCCGAGATTTACAGCATGCACTCTTCGGAATTTTTGAATGGAATATATTCTGAGGATTATAAGGTCGTACTGTTATGTTAGCCTGGAATTGCCCTGGTGGTGGCTACAGAAACCATCTTTCCGGCTTTTGGTATGAACGTACGACAAAATTACCGCACTGGTTTTGGAGAAGTGTCCTAAAGCAGCGGTGCCCAGCATGTTGGCACCAGGAGCGATTTCACGGAGACAATTTTTTCCGCGGGTGGAGGGGATGGTTTCGGAATGAGACAAGCGCATCGCATTTACCGTGCCTGCTAGTCTGGTGTCCCGGCAGCTGTGCCTCAGGCAGCAGGCACAGACCCTGGAGGTGGGGCCCTCTTCTAATGAAGGGCTGTTATATTATTATTCCTTCTGTGTGAAAAGAAATCGAAATACGACCACCGTGCAGTGTGGGGCTGAGCTGGGATGTGAACTCTGACTCTCACTAGCTGACTGATAAGGGGATGCTGCTGCGGGGCACGGCAGAGAAACGTGGTTCCAGCAAGTGGTTTCCACGCTGATGAGTCTCCTGTGCAGGCGCTGTGGTCAGTGACTTCTTCACGCCCCACTGAGGGTGTCTTACTACCCTGAGGTACGTGAAGCGAGAAGGAGCAGATGCATAGAAGCAGAAACAAGTTACTACACAAACACTGAGCAGGGACTCCCTGGAGGTTCAATGGTCGGACTCAGTGCCTTCACTGCCAGGACCCTGGGTTCAATCCCTGGTGGAGGAACCACAATCCTGCAAGCCGTGCGGCACAGCCAAATAAAGAACAAACAGGAAATACCGGACAAAGCCAGGTTTCTCTCCTGCCTCCGCTCTTGCCATCAGCCCCGTCTCCTCTCCTGCTGAGCGCTGACCCTTTGTCACCTGAGGAGGCTCTGTCCTGCGGGCCCCGGGGAGGTCACCTCAGAAACACGGAGGAGCGGCTTGTGGTCCAATGGCCAGCACACCCCACTGTGGGCACCTCGTGTCTGTGGCTTTGTTTGGGCTCTCACGTCCCTCCGTCCACATGCCTTCAGGGTAAAGACTCGGGGTCTGAGACCAAGCTCTGATTTCTCCAACAGCTGTCATCTCTACCGAATAAATCCGTTTATCGCACTGACGCGAAACACCTCTTCAATCAAACACTAAGCTTCCATATGTCCCTGAAGACTTCCCACTATGCTCCTACCGAGCACATTTTTTAAAGTAACATTAATACTAATCAGCGGGTACGCAATGCATAATTATCCCCTGGGTGTGGCTGGAAAAGGGCTGTGGGATCCTCAAGTTAATCCCTCTTCCCACGCCAAACTAGGAGGGCTCTCCCTTTAGCGCAGTGGCCGCAGGCAAGACGCTGCCTGAGCTTTCTACAGGCGAGGGGCGCCTCAGCCATGCCTGGGAAGTCAGTGCACTGGTGCACGGTATCTTTCCCACACGGCGTCGCCACTTAAAACAACGTACCTCCACGGCAAGAGTCTCCACACTGATGATGAAAACTTGACCTCCAGATGCCGCCCACAGCGTGTCTTCCATCAGGAGCAGACTTCGAACTGGGAGGACACCTAACTTAATCACCGTTTGAGGCTCGGAATTCCAGGATCCATCTTGAAAGAAAATATTTCTTTCAATTTCATTCAAATTCAGTTTCTCAAACTGACATTTATTCAAAGACGACACACAGATGGCCAACAGGTACATAAAAAGATGCTCAGCATCACTCATCATCAGGGAAATATAAGCCAAACCCGCAGTGAGATACCACCTCACACCTGTCAGAATGGCCATCACCAAAAAGACAAGAAATAACAAGTACTGGTGAGGATGCAGAGAAAAGACAAGCCTTGTGCACTGCTGCTGGGAATGTAAGCTGGTGCAGCCACCTTGGAGAACAGTATGGAGGTTCCTCAGAAAGCTGAAAAGAACTACCATATGCTCCAGCAATGCCACTGCTGGGCACATATCAATCCACACAGAACAGAAACATTACTTTGAAATGATACACACCCTTCAATGTTCACTGCAGCATTATTTACAACAGCCAAGACACAGAAGCAGCCTAAGCAGCTGATAGATGAACTGATACAGAAAACGTGATACGTATACACACAATGGAATATTACTCAGCCATAAGAAAGAATCAAGTCGTGCCATTTGGACCAGCAGGACTCAATGCTAAGTGAAATGAGTCAGAGAAAAGGAAACACTGTTATGGTCTCACTTATATGTGGAATCTAAAAAAGCCAAACTCAGAAACAGAGAAGAAGAGGGGCTGCCAGGGGCAGGGGGTGGCAGAGACAGGGCGATGATGGCCAAAGGGCACAGACTGCAGTTGTAAGACGAAAGGTTCTGAGGACCCAATGTGCAGCATTACGTCTACAGTTAACAACATACTTGAAACTTGTTAAGAGAAAGGACCTTAAATGTTCTCAGAACAAAAAGAGCAATGGCTAGCATGTGATGTGATGGGGGTGGGAGATAGCAGGTGGTGGTGACCACTTTGTAACATGTACGTGTATCAAGTCAAGACACGGTGTACCTCAAACTTGCTGTTGCTGCTGCTAAGTCACTTCAGTCGTGTCCGACTCTGTGTGACCCCATGGACGGCAGCCCACCAGGCTCCCCCATCCTTGGGATTCTCCAGGCAAGAACACTGGAGTGGGGTGCCATTTCCTTCTCCAATGCATGAAAGTGAAAAGTGAAAGTGAAGTCGCTCAGTCATGTCTGACTCTCAGCGACCCCATGGACTGCAGCCTACCAGGCTCCTCCATCCATGGGATTTTCCAGGCATGAGTACTGGAGTGGGGTGCCATTGCCTTCTCCAGTACCTAAAACTTACACACTGTTATATGTCAGTCATATCTCAGTAAACTTTGCGGGGGCGGAGGGAGGGGGGTAGATTTAAGTTCACCCAATAAACAAAAATAAAGCCTTAATAAATTCGTAACACTGGAAGAAATGGACACAGACACCCCAAATCAAGTTGGAGACCAGATATATCATAGTCATTTCAAACTTTCAAATAGTCGATAGTTCCCATGAAATTTAAACTCGACTGGAGCAGCAGAAAAAACAACTTGAGTAATGCTGAACAAAGGTTGCAGAGAAGAAAAGCAGAGAGAATCCCATGATAAACACTCATGTGATTCTAAATACATGTGTATTTAAACACGAAATCACACCAAGCAAGAGCGAAACAATGGGTCCTCTGCAGAGTGAAACCTCACTGAGGGGCCCCGGATCCTGCTGCACCGCTCATCCTCTGCAGGAGTTCAGCGCGGGCCTTAACCCTCCCCTACCCGGGGCCGCGGGCTTCTGCTCTGGGACGCAGTGAAGTGTGTGCAACAGCTGGCGCTGCGCCGGGCGGCCTAACCCTGACCCTAACCCAACAGCTGGCGCTGTGCTGGGCGGCCGGCTTCTGTCTACGTCCTCCCTCAGGACCGACTGAGTCACGGGAGCCTCGGGATGCGGGGTGGCAGGTACTAACGGGACTGCCGTTTGGCCCGGAGTGAACCACCCCCACCCCAGATGCAGCAGTGACACCTCTGCGCAGGCGCGCCCAGGACACTCACCATCCGCTCGGGCGTAGACGGCCACGGCGCCATTGACCAGGCCGGCGTACAGGCTCTGGGCTGTGCAGGCCAGGCTCATGACCGTGGACTTCTCCGGGGTGAAGAAGTGCTGCAGCCGCACCTTCTTGCAGCCTTGGCTGCTCTTGTAGATGGAGATGCTGAGAGATGCATCACCCGGTGGGCGCTTGCTCACATGGAAGGGCGCGACCACCGAGCAGGAGAACCCTGTCCACCCCAGCCCGCCCTTCCCCACCTCCCGCTCCTTCTGCAAATACCTGGTTGCAGTGAAAAGGCTGCTGACCCTCTGATCTCTCTCTTCTCTTTTAAAAGACAAGTTCTGGGTTCTTTTTTAAGCCTAGTTCTTCCTACAGATCTAGGGACTTCACACTAGGAAAGTCAACGCAACTTCCCTTTAAACTCTGAACGATGCTCAGTGTGAGGTTAACACAGAGCACAACTGTTTCATCCTGAAGTCTAAGAGTGATGTGCCCTTAGAAGCATGAACGTCTGCGGCAAAGGGCAGCAGGAACTAGAACTCTCCCTGTCAGGTGCTGCCGCCCCCTGGGATTCCCCGGGAACGTCCCACTCACGGGCTCCTTCAGAGTCCAAGTCCCAGCCTGCTCTACCCTCACTGCACAGACCACAGCAGAGCCGCCAGGGAAGGGCAGTGGCAAGGCCCAGGGCCGGGGGAGGTGCTCACCTGCCCTCCTCCGTCCCCAGGCAGACGGTGGGCACGCCCAGCACCCGGCCCCCGCCCTCGGGCTCGCGGGGCCTGTCCTCGGCGGGCACGTACACCATGCACAGCACGCGGGACTCCACGTTGAAGCACTCGATGACCTTGGGGCTGGAGTTGTGGAAGGAGACGATGGCGATCTGGCCCATCTGACTGGTACAGCTCCCAATCTGGGGGTCGGGGGGAGAAGTGAGCGGGGGGGGGCTCCCACAGTGCCTGCACAGTGGACCCCCGCAAGGCCACTGCGAGACCCAGCTCTGGAGTGGGAACCAGCTCCCAACAGTGTTGAATGACCTTCCACGTATGCTCCCTCTGCTACCCTCTGTATTCAATTAGTTAACCTTTTCCTTTACTTAAGCAATGAGAGAAGTTTTGCTCTTGTGAAAGTCACATTTACATCCTTTAAAACCTGAACACCTAGCACCACAGTAGAGGCCCATCGATATGTAATTCAAAGTCTGGAAATACAGACTAGAATCAATCTTAAACCAGGCCTTACCTAAGAAAACAAAGATATAAAAAGAGGAAAAAAGGGGTGAGAACTGCCCCAGTTGAAAGAAAAAAAAAAAAACATTTAAATACTTCTATTATTTAAGTTAGTTGTCTTTGGACTGAAATTAACCTGGAGAAGTTTTATTGGAAAAAGAAAAAAGAGAAACATTTCACTCTAGGATTGTCCTTTTCCCATCTGGGACTTCCATGTTTATTGCGCACTGACCAGTAACAGCAATCTATGGGACGGCCCTGCTTTTCATCTCATTAATTGTGGACATGGATTCTTCACAAACCTGAATTAAAAACAAACAAAGGCGTCTTACCCACAGGAAACCATGAGCCACGGAAAACGAGTCTGACTGATTCTCGTTATTCAGGTACGGCTCAGGATTGTAAACAGCACATTCAATCTAAAGGGGAATACAATCAAAGACTCAAATTTAAAATGGGACACAGAGGAGGCTGGAAGGCAAGTCTTTTAACAGATAACAGTGTCTGACATAAGCCACGGAAATGACAAAGACTAAGAGAGGAAAAGATGGATGTACGAGTTGTAGAGATTTCGTTTTTAGAAGCAAACACCTCAGCGTGCCCGGGAGCTGCATCCCCACGGGGGAGGCCACATCGACAGGCCCGTGCCTCGTAGGGAGCGGGCTCTGCCACTGCAGGAGTCCCCGCAAACCGAGGGAGCTCCAGGTCTGAGTGTCGGCCAGAGACCACATGGGAAATAGTAACACGTCTCTTAAAGAAAGATACATCCACGTGTCTCAGAGGTCACAGCAGTCACTGGGGGTCATAGTGCCTGACTGCACAGCACAGGCACCCAGTACAAGGCCGCCTGGAGATGGGTTTGCTTCAGTAAAGAGTGGGCCCCACACCCCAGGCCGGCAGAGGGCCCCAACTATGACCCACATGGGAGCCCAGCTGCCATGCGAGGGGCCTGGGAGGAGGGCGGGGCAGCGGCCGAGACGAGCAGGCTCTGGCCTGAAGCACCCCAATCCTGCAGGATCTCTACACACGCCAGACCAGAGGCCACACCCAAGGCTGCCCAGGCCCCACCTTGAACTCCTGCTGCTTGGCCACTGTCACGGGCATGTGTCCCAGGAGGAGCGGGTGTCTCTCCTTCCTGATCTGGTTTCCGTCGTCCTCTACGCAAAACCAGCCCAGGTGGTTCTCCTCCTCTGCAGCCGCCGGGGAGAACGGACAGAGGTGAGGACATTCTTGCGGGTGACCGGACGAACCCCTTCTCAAGCTTCCTTCCCAGCCGCGGGCTTACCCTCCCGGGCGTGCACCCATCATAAGAGAGGAACGCATGCCACCCCTCGTTTCATCAGCTGACCTCAAGCCGTCTTACCCAGGGCGAGCTTGGCCATCTGCAGGCTGTTGATCCAGGACTCCTTGATGGCGGGAGTGAAGGTGTTGAACACGGCGGTGAAGAAAGTCGGCCGGCCGGACCTGCAGGGAGAAGGGAAGGTCGTTCACTCTGCAAGCAGGCTCCAATGCGTGAAATCCAGTCCCGGGGCCTGCCTGTAGGATACGGTCCCCGAACCGCGAAGACGAGCAGGTTGGGACAGAGGCCCAAGCTCGCAGGCCACCCGCTGAGGCCCACTAACTTGTCCTGCTTCCCCGGGAGCTGCAACTGCACCCGACAGCAATCGGCCGCACGGATCTCTTCCTCCTTCTTCAGAATCAGCCTCTGTAAGCCGGACATCCAGTCCTGGGCCACCAACGGGTTCAGGTTCTAGGAGGAGACGCGCAAGTGCACCAAGGCGTTAGTGAGACAGCACCAAACCGAGGTAGAGGAAAAAAGCGATGCCAGGACATGAAAGACCCAGGGAGACCAGTGACACTTCTCATGTCAGGAAAAAGGTTCCTTTGGGAGGAAGGTCACACGGTGCCAGGACGTTTCTAAGACAACTGAGGCTCGAGTCAGCCTCAAGGCGAAGATGGTTACACCGGAGGGCTTCAGCTCCTCGGAAACGGGAGACACTGACAGTCAGATCAAGGCTTGGAGTAACTCCAGTCCTCCCTTCTGGGCAGTGGGAGCCATGCTGACGATGGTTTAGAGACTAAAACAGAATTTGAACCCAAGGTTCGGCTGTCACCTGATAGTTTCCTTTGAGGTTTCCAACCAGCTGAGTGATGTGACCAATGACGCTGAGGTCGTGCAGCAAGTTTTGCAGGTCTTGATACAGCTGCCCCGGCCCCACGTAGACTCGGTCTGCAACATAGGCGACAAAAGGCGCACGCTGAGGACTGCCCTGGTGCTCCAGCGGCTCTGAAGGCAGGGGGCCCTGGTCCCACCCCTGGTCAGGGAACTAGACCCCACAGGCTGCCACGGAAGATCCCAAGTGCGGCAGCTAAGACTGGGCACAGCCAAGTGATACTAAAAAATTAAAGTGTACAAATCTCAGCATGTTCCCGCCAGGGCTCCGAGGAAGGAGACTCGAGAACAGAGTCAAGCTCACCCAGAACTTTTTAAAGGTGAATGTTTCTATGTAAGGAGATGCTTTCTGTTTCTGACCTTTCATTTGGAAGTAATCTGAGACTTTCCAGAAAAGCTCTAACAGCACCAAGTTCCCTGCACCTGGTGCTGGATGGTGACGGGTCAGAACCACAGAAGCATCCTCACAAAGCAGGGAATCACGTGGATGCAGCAACACTGACCAGCGTGGCCCCACCCAGACCTCAGGGCTCCTGGGAAACCGACAGCTTCTCACCAAGCCTGTCTCCATGGAAACTGCAACAGGCTTGAAATCTCAGGGTTGGAAAGCCAAGCGGAGTCCGTGTGGCCAAGGACGCAGCGACTGTGCCCAGAAACCCCCAGGAGCGTGGGCCGGGGCCCAGCAGACATGGCCGACGGCAGCTCTGTGCCCGAGGGTCCTGTGTCACCCCAGGCTCCCAGCACACACCGGGTGCCAGGGGCCTCCAGGGCTCTCCAGGCGGGGGGAACCGGGCAACAAGGAGGTCGCAGACAGACGCCAGCAGGGATGGTGGGGGCGCCCCCGGCTCCTGACGTGCACATCACCCCAATCCACCGCAGGTCTCCATGGTCTGTGCCCGCTCCTGGACAGGGGGGCACCGCACGTGGCTGCCGGTGCCCCGCAGAGCCCCTCTGCCCAGAGCCACGGTCGCACCCGAGCCTGAGCACATCTCCCCTTGGGACAGAGGCCCAGCCGTGCCTCTGGTTTTCACTGCCAATCGTGAGCATTAAGTAACTACGTAGAAATCAATGGGAGTGATTTTCCCAAAATGACATGCATCAGAATTTGCACAACTGCTCCCGCCTGCTGAAAGGTTTCAGGAACCTGTCCTCAGGACGGGCCAGCGGCTGGGTGGCAACTCCTTCCCCATCTTGTGTACACGTCTCTGAGGGTTTGACAGCTCACCCCCTGCCCCAAAGGCCCCCCAAGCGCCCATGTTGTGGACCAGCCCCTCAACACCTGCCACGGTGCCCACCTGGCACAATTTCTTGCAAACTGAGGGTGGTCTAGGGGCCACTTGTGGAAACTGAACTGAGGTTACGAGAATCCTAAATGAAAAATCCAATGTCACCTTATTTTTGTCATAAGGGAAATGTATTTCCTTATAAACCCGCCTCCTGTGAGAGCATGAAGCAGAGTAAAACTAAGACGTGGTGGGCACAGAATTTTGCAAAATAAGTTCCTGAGCTTAAACTAACCGAGAGCTTCTGGCTTGCAAGGCTCCACACCTAGCGGAAAGCTTGAGGCCTCACGTGGCACCCCCCGAGGACAGGCAGGGCGCGGGGCGGAGGCGCCTTCCATCCCGGCTCTGCAGGGCCCTCCTCCCACAGCTGTGGTTGCCAGGCAGGGAGGCCTACGCTGTCCCCACCGCTCGACAGCAGCCCAGCCTGCAGCACTGAACTTCAGAAAAGAGTCATTCAAACAGCACAACAGTCACGTGAACATCGGGGAGCAGGGTTTCTAACTCAGCTTCTCAAAATAACTTGGGATGAGAAGCGCGGGAGCATCAGGAGAGACATCAGTGAGGGCGCTGCAGCTGTTCTGTGAAAACTCCGGCACGACCAAGGCAGGCCGGCCAGCGACCGGCTCACGGACGGGAGGCTCCCAGCTGCCCAGACCCGCCGGAGGGACCCCAGCACTCAGCCTGGCGCTGGGGTCAAGGGGCGGACCCCATCCACAGGGCAGCTCACTGTCCGCCCCACAGGACCCGCCCTCTCTCCAGGTTCACCCGGACAAATCCCTCATCACTGCTGCCGTGGGACAAACACCTGGACCATTTTCAGGGTCTCTGTAAGCGCCGGACAGCATCACGCTCTGTCCCGGAGCTGGGAAAAGGCCCGGAGGGCCCTGACTTGAGTTCCGTCTGCCCACGCTTACAGAATCAGCAGACTTTAGTTCTAACCGAGAAGGCCTTCTAAAGACCATTTACTCCCCCACTCACCTTTCACAGCTCAGAGCTAAAAATTAGACCCACTCCACAGTTGGGGAAACCACAGAGGTTCCCACACTAATCCCAGGTGAATATCCGGTCCCACAGTGCTGACCGCATCTGTGTGCAGAGGACCCCAAGTCAACGTGGACCCCCACTCCAGGCTCGGCACCCGGCACACCCTGACCCCCCACCGTCTGTTCACTGTGCACTTAAAATGGGTGAACTGTGCTGTGTGAGAGTACCATAATCTTAAAAATTAATAAATGCTTAAAAAAGTAGCATATCTAACACAGAACCGAGACTATTAAACGGGTGGCGGCTCTGTCTCCCATCCCTGGGACACCTGGGTCGAGACCATGCCTGCCCCCTCACCTGGAGTCTCCCCACCCGGAAACCGCAGACAGAAGCCTGCCGTGACCACCCGCGTGTGACACAGGCCTGCTGAGGACACGCGGGCTAACCTTTCTCCTGCTGTCAGAGGCTCGCTGTCACCACCCGTGCATGACGGGCCCACTGGGGAAACGCGGGTTAACCTTTCTCCTGCAGAGGCCCGCCACCACCACCCACGTGTGACTCGGACCCGCTGAGGACACGCGGGTTAACCTTTCTCCTGCAGTCAGGGGCTCACCACCACCACCCACACGTCACACAAGCCCACTGAAGACACGCGGGTTAACCTTTCTCCTGCAGTCAGAGGCCCGCCGTCACTACCCACGCGTCACACAGGCCCGCTGAGGACATGCGGGTTAACCTTTCTCCCCGAGAGGCCGGCATTCTCTCAGCATCAGCATTTAGGGTCACCCTGCTTGCCTCTGTTCCAAGAGGAGGTATTTTACTACCTTATCAGCAACGAAAAGGTGTTTTCCTTTTCCGACCTTAGGCTTTGTTCTCCAGCGTCCAACCATGTGTGTAATTGAAACCGTAAGAGGAAGAGGCCCATTGGATGGGGATGGATCTAGGGGCCCATCTCCATGGCAACTTCTCTGTCCCGGGGTCTATCTGGGGGCCACTCAGTGGTCTCGGTCCTATTAAAGACTTGGCAGTACTGCCGTTGTAAGGTCAGAGCTGAGCAGCTGGACAACCCTAAATTCAGAATGAAAGCAAAGGTGTTGTCTGCAAAGTGACGCACCGTCTCCTGATGGACAGTGAGAACTGCGTGCCTGATTTGCTGGGGCAGGTGGGAAGTTCCTGGTATCATCGAGGGCTCAAGTGCAGCAGTGAACCTAGCCTGGGTTTTTTCTTGTAATACTTTAAAAATCAAGTCATCCTGCGTTTTGCTTTTTAACCTGCTGACTTGACTCCTATTCTAAGCTGGCTCAATGTGAACCATAAATTAGAAGATGAACAAGAGAACGCAGTGTTCCCAGGAAAACACCATCTATTTCATGGATCGAAGGCATCCCTGGAGATCTAACACAATGAGGTGATCGTGATCACAAACACATCTTGGGCTTGCTTCCATGGTAATAGGCACAGAAACATTATTTTTGTTCACAAAAACAAGACGTAATAGGATCTGCTATCCTTCCAAGTCATTTAACTAAATTTTTAAGAACTTTCACATTTTCATGTTGCTCTTTATTAAGTGAAAATGTTAGTAATCGAGTCAATTTGGAGACTATTTCTCCCTCGCTCCCCCCTACTCCTCAGCTGGTCCCTCCTTAGGAAAACCTGTGATAAAGTCTGGTATTCTGGCTATTACTTGAGATGGTACGCACACTGTTTAAACAACAGCATGAGTTTTCATCAGCAATTCAGGAGTCTAGGAGCACATGCTCACGGAGCTCGCTCCTCAAGGAGGTGACCAGACGCGTGACTGTTAGCATCAGGGGAAGAAGAAGAGCAAGCAGTGAGCAGACCCCACATCAGCGGGGGCCCAGCAGGCACTGTTTCCTGTTCCCCTAGACCCAAATGAACATGCGTGCTCACTCGGAAAAGCTACACTTTTCAAAACAATTGATGGGAAGTCCCCCTTCACTGTACTTTAAGTACTCCACAATTCAGGGGCTGAGACCAGTGAGTACAATTTAGCCGGGTTTTAACTTAGACTGAAAAAAAAAAAAGCAGAAGATGAAAGTAATGACCACCACTATGACACCAAGTTCAAGTTCTAGGTCCGTAGACCATTTCCTAACAGTCACCGTGTGCAGGACTGCTGAGCACCGCCCAGCGCCGGGCCCTTCCCCGAGCCCTCTGTGAGGGGCACAGGCAGGCATGACCCCCATGGAGACGGAAAGACACAGGGCAGAGAGCTGAGCCCACAGCCCAGCCCACGCCCGCTGGGACTCTCTCTGCAGCCACACGACATGCCCTCTGCAGAGAGCAGGGCCCCATCCTGGCTTCTGGTGGGGGGGGGCACAGTTCAGGATGGGGATCAGAAAGACTGATGACATCCCAAGGACAGGCCCCCACTCCCAACCCCGAAAGGGGACCGCTCAGAGATGAGCCGCCGGCTGGCATGTGTCCACGCTCCCCCCACGTCCCCTGTAAGGACCACGCCACCCACACCTCCCGCCTCAGCCCCGGAAGCATCACTCACGGGACTTGGTGCTGGCCGCCAGCAGGCTCTCAGGCGCGGGGCCCGTGGGACAGCGGCCACCCTCTGCCGCACCCTCGCCGCCACCGTACTCGACCACCTCCGCCTGCCCAAGCGGGACGCTCCACTTTAGTAGGTACCTCTGGCCCGACGTCACCGCGCCGCCGTCATGGGAGGCGCTACGAGAAGTGGGAGCCCTGTTTTCAGCAAAAACCACGGGGACATGTCTCCAGGCTTCTCTTCCCGGGAGACGCCATGGAGACCCCCCCGACATGCTCACCAGGTGAGCTCTGTACACAGTGTCTGTGGGAAGGGGACACGCTGCCCGCTCCACCCGTGCCCACAGAGCTCGCGGGCTGACCCCGGCCGCCCACTCACCGGGTGCTGACCGTGGCGCACATGAGCACGTCGTTCAGCATGAAGAGCCGGCGCTCCTTGGTTTTCATGATCTCCCCCCGGTCGTTGTAGACGGTCTCTATCACGTCGTCAGAGCGGATGAGGTAGCGACTGCCGCTGCTTAGAAGCTAGGTATTCACAGTCCATCAAGGAAAAGAAAAAAGATGAGAAAGAAGCCTCATGAGAGACACGAACAGATAGTGTCCAAGTTTTACAGATCCTCTTCTCTTTACAGAGAAACCCTGTGTTTCCAACCACACTTTGTGCATGTATAGCACAGAGCTCAGAAAGTGGCTCTTTTAAAAAACATTTTTCTTTTCCCTTAAAACCATGCTATTCTTTTTAACTGATTTATTTAATGTTTGGCTGCACCCTGCGGCATGTGGGATCTTCTCTCCCTGACCAGGGATTGAACCCACTCCACCCACATTAGAAGGCAGAATCTCAACCACTGGACCACCAGAGAAGTCTTACAATTTTTTAAAATGAATCTAAACAGTGGCAGGAATCTAACTTCCTTCCTCGAGCACAGTTTCTCCAGCTAAGATATGCTGACTCAGCCACAGAAGGCTCACTTATTTTCTCGTGTCATTCACTGCAACCCTTCTCTTCCAATGACTCCTCAGAATACACACTCCAGTCTTCAGGGATGGTCACCCCCACCTTTCCTTTACTCAGGACACCGTCTTGACCTGGAAAGTCTGTGGGAGTCTTTATTCTCTGCTTTTACTTCTCCCGAAGGATATCGTAGTGATGTAACATCCTGACTGCTCATGGTTGGCCATGTTTTACTTGTCTGAGCCAAATAAGACACTCATGGTTTCCAAAGGAAAGGTGCTTAATACTCACTGGTAAAATGACTTAACTCATGCCAGAGGCAGACTTATTTTAGCGCTTTAGCCTAGCAGGAAACCAGGAATCCCTGGGCCAGACACCCACCCCAGCTAGCCGACCTCACGGGGACGAAGCTGCATGTCACTGACCCATCCATCAGTGACACCGCCCTCAGAGCACGCCGGCTGCCCTGGGTTCCCACACATTCGGGTACCATGGGGAAGCAGGACTTTAAACAACACGAACCCTGCTGAGAACATCTGTGAACGCTACTTTCTGCTTATAAAAATTCCTATACAAACCCTTTGGAGACTCAGAGAAAACCTGAGCTTAAAATGTATGGCCATAAAGTGCTTTCAGTTAAATTATTAGGTGTCAGTATCCGGTAGGAAAGGACCCCTGCTGACAGAAACAAAGGTGACTTTTAGCAACAGAGACTATTATACATAATTCTTCAGCACGGCTCATATCCAGTAACTGCTTCCTGTGAACAAGAGCTTCAAATAAAAATGGCACAGCCTACATGAAACCGGATTATCGTGGCAGGAACACAACCTTGTAAACACGAAGCTGTACTGCGTCCCTTCTTCATGACATATGTAGCTTGGTCCCGCATGGATGGGACAGGTAAGACCATGTGTGACTGCCTATGCGTCTGTGAACGTCCATGCTTCAAGCAGGACTAAGAGGGAACGCTGCATTTTGAAAGTAAAATTCAGCTAGAAGAGTGACTCTTAACCCTCCCTGGGCCCTGGGTCCACCTGAGGACCTGGTCAGCCTAGGAGCCGCTTTCCAGGAAAAGTGCTCAGACCACATGGGCTTTGTGTGCACTTTCCAGGGTCTGTGACCCAGAGGCTCTCCTTGGACCTTGGTCAGCAGCTCTGGGCCCAGAGAGACTCGCCACCAAGGTCCCGGGGGATTAATAATAAGTGGCTCAGAGAGCCACAGCTCATTAGCAGAAGCACAAACAGCCTACAGAGAGGAAAGGCGTCCACCTTGTTCAGGTACCGCTCGTTGATGGCTTTTGCTATCTGTTTGATTTCACAGCGCTGGTCCGCGTCTCTCTTCCTCTCGTTCAGCTTCTCCGCTAGCGTCTCGAGCTCCGTCAGCGCCATCTGGAGGGGCAGCCGGTCGGGGTGTCCCCGGGGTGTGTTCTTCAGCATGTCCTTCAGGAGACACAAGGCAGGGGGAAGCTGACACGTGAGGCCGGGTGGGGGGCAGATGGTCACCAGGCACACCCGCCCCCTCATCGCGCGCCTCCAGCATGGGCTGGGGGGAGGAGGGTTCTGGCACTGCTGCTTCTGGGGAATAAAATAAGCCCTGGGAAAGGACAACCAACTCAGTGAATCATGCTTTGGCTGAACATTCGAAGCTCCTTTTGCAAACACAAAATTGACTCGTTAATCGGGGGTGGGAAGGGAAACAAGATCGCGTTTCCAGGGAAGGACCCCATGGCCGGCTCGCCAGGACCTCAGAAACCTCTGCCCTGGTAACGGTCAGGCTGCAGGTCTCAGCGAGAGTGTGGCAAAGGGGCCTGCAGACGCTCGGGGCCTCCTTCCCAGGCGTGTTTCCCAGTGCTGCGCTTTGAGTGCCGTCCGCCTGGGGGCACAGGGAGGGCCCTGTGGGGGCACAGTGTGTCACCTCCTGCACCTAGGTGCCCAGCTCCAGACTCCGAGTCAGGTTTGGAGAGGGCCATCTACGAGCCGGGCGCTGTCACCTTGGCGACCTTGCAGACTGCCCTCCCTACCCTGTCCCACCACCCTGTCCCACCGCCCCGCCCCAGGCCCGCCCTGACATAAGCCAGCCGGGAGGATGGACCAGGGCTGGGAGCCTGCCATGCACATGAGGACCCGGAGGGGCAGCCGGAGCCTCACCTGGAGCAGCAGGATGAACTGCGGGAACCTCTGGATGGGCTTCGTCATCAGGCTGTGCAGTGTGACGCGGTCAGGGCTAGACTCCTGACACTGCTGCGGGGACAAGGCCCGTCACCCCGGCTCAGACCATGCCGCCCACCTGCCCACGCGCCCGCGGGATGCAGCCCCAGGGAGGAGAACACACCACCCGCAGTGCCCACCAGGGACCTCCACGGCTTCCCGCAGCCACTCCCAGCAGGGTGGGGTGCACCCCGGGGTCAGAGAAGGGGCAGACCCCGGAGCCCCTCCAGCACTGTGGGGCCCATCCTCAGAGGGTCTGCTCCCTGCCTGCCCTGGAGACCAAGGAGCCCTCCGACCAGATCCCAGAGCCTGACCCTGAGGTCACCAGCAGCAGGCAGCCGGCCCCTGGGTCTGGGGTCTGGTCTCCACTCTCTGCCTAGACCCATCTGGCTACATCCTTCTAAGGATGTCCAAACAAAGGTGGTTTTCAAGAAGCTACTTTACCACTAAAAATTCATCTTTATTTCTGGTATTGATCCAATACCGAGGGTCCCACTGGTGCTAAAATCATTACAATAGATAACATTATACGTTTAGAAGGGAAATTTGGTAAAATTTCACTACAAAGTACTAGGCATCGAACCTGTTATCAGTTCAGTTCAGTCCAGTCACTCAGTGGTTTCCGACTTTTTGGGACCCCATGAATCGCAGCACACCAGGCCTCCCTGTCCATCACCAACTCCCGGAGTCCACCCAAACCCATGTCCATCGAGTTGGTGATGCCATCCAACCATTTCATCCTCTGTCATCCCCTTCTCCTCCTGCCCTCAATCTTTCCCAGCATCAGGGTCTTTTCCAGTGAGTCAGCTCTTTGCATCAGGTGGTCAAAAGGATGTTAAAAAACACAAAAAAATTTTCAAGTGTTTACCTTTAAAAATTCAAGGAAAGCAGGTTTTGTAGCACACGTTTTCTTAAGGATTGCCACAGCTGTGCTGAAATTATTCACATATTCACTATAAGCATCCAGCACCATGGATTTAGAAAACTGTAATACAAGAGAAAATCGAGACATGAAAACAATGGAGGGTTCACTGCTTCCTTGCCAAGCTTAGGATGAAGGATCAAAACCTGCACTAACAACAACCTCTCCGTCACTGTGCTCTTAACTTCATTATGACTAAGTGTGATTTTTTTTTTTTCTTTAAGCAGACTTGTCAGGAGCCTGTGGTTCTTACTCTGCTGACCCCAGGGCACGTCAGTGCTTCCTAGCTCAAAGCTGTGGCAGTTTGGCTGTCAGTTAAGAAAGTTCCTGACTACAGTCATATAAAGATGACAACAAGTACAGACATCCTTCTTTAAACTGCTGCTGACCGGCACTCTGTGGACAGAAGGTCAGGCGCCTCAGTGTGTGGATGTCCTGGGTTCCTGACCTGACCGTCCCATGGAGATGCCACTGTGTGGTCTGAGATGGATCGGGGCACCTGAGCCTCTGGATGTCTCCACATCCTTCCCCAGGTGCACACAGGTAGGTGCACAGAGCCTCCTGACCGCAAACCGGCTTCAACGGGAGGTCCACAGTGTCCGTCCAGGGTCAGCCGGGCTTGAACCAACAGGAGACCCACCCTGAGGCATCCGAGGAAGAAGGGAGGGGGCCCTGGAGCCCAAGGGAGCCCTGCAGACCCTCTGCGTGCACCAGCCCCGTTACCGAGGCCACGAAGACGTCTCCGATCATCTCCACTGAGTCCCACTCAGCCACTCGGCCAGCCAGCGCGATCTGGAGCAGGGAGTGGCACTGCAGCACCTCCTTGACCCGGAAGAAGACGGTCCTCAGCTTCCTCTCGCTCAGCACCTTGGGCTCCATCTCCCACAGCGGCTTCTCATATTGCTGAGGCAGAGACCAACAAGCACGGCCCAGGCTTTTCTCAGGTTCAACAAGGAACACAGAGACACTCGCCCTTATAATTACACATGGGTCCAAATAAACCGCATGACTCTTGATGTCAATGCATAGACACAACTCTCAGAGTCTTTTAAGAACTTGGCAAATTTGAGTATTTTATAATTCATAAAAGACAAAACAGCGTGATATTTGGGTACCTCCAATATCCTCTTAAGAGCATCCACATAGTTTTTCTCGCTCTCAACGATCGAGCCCAGAATGTACCTTCTTACGACCTGTTGGGAGTTTAAAACACAATGGTTAAAAACTGCCTCGGAAAACACAGCAAACAGATTTAACTTCTGTTGAGGCTTACTGATAAAGTTTCTCCATTTATTATGTTAACGATCTACCATGATGGGCATAAAACATACTTACCCATCACCACAATTCTGTTGTTTTTTAAAAACAACAAATTATAAACCACAACTCGAGCAACACAGCAAAATCATGGTATTAATAACCATTTCATTCACTCATACAACAAGAATAAACTGTGTGTGTTCTGCATGCCCAGCATGGAGCTACACGGGGTTAATGTATACTTCGTGTACATATTAAGTTCAGAAAAAAAAAAAACTTTCCAGTCTTCCCCCAAAGAATGGTATTAGCAACACTTATCTAAAATCATTATTCCGAAGTTTTTTTTAAAAGCCCTTGGAAGGTGGAAGTATAGATCTGTTTTGTTCTGAAGCCATTCAAAGCCTCCAAGGCTAGAAGCGCAGGGAGTGAATCACCAAGGTCATTTCAGGAGCAGCCCCCACTCCCTCAGATCTGAGAGGCCTGCGCTTGAAGTAGTGACATCACTCTGGGGTTTGTTCCCACGACCCGAGGGCACGCAAGCACAAGCTTCTGGCCCTAAGGTGCCTGCTGGAGACCAGGACGAAACTTGGCACTTCTGTCCAGCTGACACACAGTTTGGAAAGTTGGTTTTGCCAGTAAACGGGAAGTAGAGCGTAAAAAGCACAGCAAGGTTGCTCTTCCGCGCCCCGAGCTGCGCAGTGGGAGGCTCATCCCAGGAACCGCGGCGCCACCTGGTGGCAGGAGCCGCCCCTGGCTGCGTCAGCGTGACTTTCCTCACAGAAGGGGCTGCTCCTTCATGAGATGGAGGCAAAAATCAACCCTGAGGGACACTTGAGGAACAAAGTGACATGTTTAAAGGGCGGATGCGTCAAAGTACACACAGATGTGTCTATGAGCCCACAGACCCCTCGCTCTGGATCCTCCCCCCAAACTATAGAGGGTCAGATTCAGAGTTCCAGACACTGTCTCAAGTCTGGAGTCAGAATATCTGGGAATTTGGGGGAATCTAACATTGCAGATGGTGACTGCAGCCATGAAATTAAAAGACACTTACTTCTTGGAAGGAAAGTGATGACCAACCTAGATAGCATATTCAAAAGCAGAGACATTACTTTGCCAACAAAGGTCCGTCTAGTCAAGGCTATGATTTTTCCAGTGGTCATATATGGATGTGAGAGTTGGACTATAAAGAAAGCTGAGTGCCTAAGAATTGATGCTTTTGAACTGTGGTGTTGGAGAAGACTCTTGAGAGTCTCTTGGACTGCAAGGAGATCCAACCAGTCCATCCTAAAGGACATCAGTCCTGGGTGTTCATTGGAAGGACTGATGCTGAAGCTGAAACTCCAGTACTTTGGCCACCTGATGTGAAGAGCTGACTCATTTGAAAAGACCCTGATGCTGGGAAAGATTGAGGGCAGGAGGGGAAGGGGACGACAGAGAATGAGATAGTTGGATGGCATCACCGACTCAATGGACATGGGTTTGGGTGGTCCGGGAGTCGGTGATGGAGAGGGAAGCCTGGCGTGCTGTGGTTCATGGGGTCGCAGAGTCAGACATGACTGAGTGACTGAACTGAACTGAACCCAGGTGTTAAATACTCTGCATAAGTGCTGAGATGACTCTGATGTATCAGGTCAAAGGGCCTGGAATTGGTATCAAAACAACTGGAAAATAAAGATAAAACCCCAAATCTGCCCTGATTGCAGGGCCCCCGCAGGTTAGGACACCCCTCAGTCAACCCTGGCATGTGGACAGCACGCCCGGGGCCAGTCCCCAGACTTCAGGCCTCCCAAGATCCATGCACGGCTGACGGGGCATCGTCCCGGGGCTGCGCTTACACCTTCCTCACGCACGGCCTCCTCGCGCCTCCCCTCTTCACACAAGCCCTCCTCACAAATGCCTTCTCTACGAGCCTCCCTGCAGACAGCCTCCTCACGCACTCACACACGGCCTCCCGAGCACAAGCCCGCTCGCCTCAGCCCCGCCCTCACCCTGACGGTCGCTGACGGTCTCCTCGCGGCAGCTCGCCATCTTTCCTGTCGGACTCTGAACTGACCGCGAGGGGTTTTCATGGTCTGCACGCCATACGCATGCGTGTGTGTCATATGTACGATGCGTGCATCTATATCGACCATCACCTACCTGCCCACTTACGTCTGTCCAGCTTTGTCATCTACCAACGTTGTCGGTCATCTCGCTCAGCGTCCATGAACTGCAACATGCAGCCCACGTGGGAAGACTCAAATTACATCCCCCCAGGACCAGCAACCCTTCCCCCGAAGGCCCCTGGCTCTCGGGTATGCCCTCGCCCCCCCATGCCTTCCTCCCCTTTCACCCAAACATAGTCAAATGGAAACCACTGAATTTTTTCCCCTCTGCTACTGATGTTCAGAGATTAAGAAATTCGTTTACATTTGGCTAAGTTCATGAGTTACTGGAAATCTGTATTCTAACCTCACCATTGCACAGACGCTTCACACACTCACACCTGGTCTTTTGGCTGTCAACATGAACGAGCATAAGTGAGTCTCACAAAGAAGCAGACCTTCCATGCGTGCTCACAATCACACAGCGGGGACACCTAACGTATTTAAGGACAGCGAGGCCAGAGGCCAGGCGGACGGAGAAGTCAGCGCAGCCCTGCCGTGCCAGCCCCGCCCCACGCCCTACCTGCTGCTGAGACAAGCCTTCCGGCATCGGGGTGAGGATGGCTTCGGGATGCTTGCAGTCCACGTCGATGAACACGTTCTGCTCCTCTTCAAGACAGGATCTGTGGTCTTAAAGGAAGACAGAGCGTGCTAGTCTGATGTTGAAATGGGGCGTTTAGAACACTGCAGGGCAGTAAAGCTGCCGTCAGAGGGGCGCCCTTGGCAGACACCTCAGCCCCAAGCGGCCTTCCCACCCAGCGATGAGTCAAGTGAAGCTTTAACAAACCCAGAAAATAGCCCCTCCCACAAGGGGACCACAGAGTTTGTCGATATTTGAAGTTTTTGGTACTTGAAATCTAACTTCAAAAAGGCAGAGGTGTCATTTGAACACCTAGAAGGCAGAGTAGAAACACATATTTCAGTTCCTGAATCTATAACATAACCAAAATCAGAAGCAAATAAAGGCAGTTCTGAGTTACTCAGAACCAACACTCCACAGATAAAAACGAAGGGAGACTCAGTAACCTCCTGACTTTCTGCCTCTCATTAGAACTCTGAAAAAGCACAACTCCCCCCAGATCAAATATTTTAGACCAAAACTAAATTCATTTCTAAGAACTTAGATGCAGCTAAGTAAGCTAAAGAATCCACAGAATGGCTAGAAACCAGAAAAGCATGGGAATTTTCAGGTAATATTGAGATTATCTAATTCAGAAAACTGTGAGGAGCTTTAAAAAACCAGCACACGGGATCCTGATCCGAGCTTCTCTGCTCTGCCGCAGTCCGGAAGGGGCAGGAAACACACCCAGGGGTCCCAGCACAGTGAATGCATCCCTGTGATCATGTTCTATGATGAATGACCATGCTGAGAACCCAGGGGCTCCGGGAGCGACAGCGAGGGACCCCCATCATCCGACTGCTGGGAGGAGCTGTTTGGGAGGTGGCGAAATCTACCACCTGGGAGAATGCCCCCACTTTCTGTCGCGGGGAGAGAGTTCCCCCACCCCGTGCCCACCCGGAGGGGACCCAGTAAGGAAACGCACCCGCAGAGATGAAGGATTTGGTCCTGATGAAGGAGCGTCCCCGCTTCACGGCAGCCTTTGTCTTCTCCAGCCCATCCTTGGTGCCCTCTCTCGCAGCCCGCACCAGTTTCTGCATCTGCAGGGAAGGGGGGCCGGGTGAGGGGGGCGGCTCGGTGAAAATTCCTTGTTGCTCTTAATCCATTTTAAAAGAATACTGTCAAGTAGTCTGGTCTTGAAACATTTGAAATTGGCTTTTTGATCTGGGAGAGCTTTCTTGGCTGTTGTGGGGGGGGGATGGGGAGGTGGTTTGGGGCTGTTTTGGTTTCACTGGTTAAAAAAAAAAAGGAAAAAGAGACTTAAAAAAAGAGCCCTTTCTTAGCATAGGTTTTAAAATGTGTCCTTCTGTGTTTAAAAGTTGACCTTCGTTTTTATTACAAACACTTGCCAAGAGCCTTGGAGAAGCCTGGGTGTGGAGAAACTGAGGGCACGGACGTCAGGGGGTTTGCCTGAGGTTAAAGGGCAGATTGCAGGATACAGGGGAGCCGCCAGCTGGAGACCCCCCGGCCGGCCCAGTGGCTCACAGGCTCTTTATACTGACCACTCCCAGGACCCACTGCGCCTGCGGGAATACCTGCCAGGATGTGGACAGAGAGACGGCCAGCCTACAGGAAGGACCGGCAGAGCCCCTGCTCTGCGGAGACTGAAGAGTCAGGAAGACCACCGCCCATCACAGGGGAGCGTGCTCAATCTGGTTCCCAGGGGCAGGTCCCGGCACAGTACTTAGACTGGCCACCAGTGTCCAAAGCGCCCAGCCATGTGCCTTGCGTTTTATCCACTTTTCTTGCCCTTTAGAAGCTAACCTTGGTGGTACTGGCCATCCGGCACCAAGTGATTGATTGTTTAGAGAAAATCCAGATGGCCTCTTATGACACAAACCCCTTCAGTCCGTCTACGGTGCCTCCCTACCCGTCCTCCTGTGATCCTCCCCGGGGGGCGGCGGCTGTTCAACACCTGCCAGCTCACCCCCTGCGGCTGCAGCCAGGGCCTCCCAGTGCCAGGCCTCCAGGGCCACCGCCTGGTTGTGCATTTGTCCAAAGTGCCGCCGGCCAAGGGGCTCTTGGGGGCTGAGGCTCGGCTGACCCAGCAGTTCAGCCCAAGTGTGCATCCCAGATGCAAGAGCCATGCCCCTGCAGGTTACCCACTCGTGGGGCCGCCAGTCTGGTGCTGGACGCGCGTAACTGCAGCCCAAAATGACTCTACAGTTCCCCTCTGTCCCTGCGCCTTAGCCGGCCTCCCTGATGCGCACCTGGCCTCCCAGCCAACTCGACGGAAACCAAGCCCAGGTCACGCTGTCTGGCCAACCCCAACCCCAGTGTCCTGTACCCCACCACCACCCACCTTCGCCAGGTCAAACACGGCCAAGCCACTTCTGCCTCCGCTCCTGCACCCCTTTAACCAAACTTGGCTGCGTCCGGAGACCACCGTGAATGGCATCCGGCCACCCCCTTCTCCACGGTGCCCACACCCTGCCGGTGCACCTGACTGCTCAGCTGCCGGGCGCCTCCCCTTAGCTCCTTCCCCACAGTCTCCCTGGATCCTCCCTCCTCCTGCCAGACACGGCCTACAGCCCGGCTCCGTCCACACTCCCTCCAAGTGAAGCCACACAGATGCCAGGGTCCATGGGGAAGGAACAGCTGACTGGGGCCCCACAGCCACCAGCCACACGCCGGGCCCCGCTCACCTGCATAGGACAAGTCGCCCCACTCTGCCGCTCACGGCACTTCCCACTGTCCTTTCCTGAGTGTGTCCATCTCTTTGCTGAGCCAGTCTCCCTCACACACTGCCCTGCGCTGCCTGGAAACCCCCAACAGCCTCCGACTATCCCCGGGGCTGCCACCTGTTTCCTGCCCAGGGACCAGCCTGATGCTGAGCCGAAAGAGATGCTATGATTCTGGGGGCTTTGCTCCTGATTTGAAAATTGTGGAGCACAGCGGTGGCATTTACAGGGACGTTTCTGAATGAACACCTGCCTCAGGCAAGTGCCCTTCAACACCTGAACAAACGACAGACATCAGAAGGATGGCAAATCCAGCCGAAGTGAAGTTACTTGACAGTGCTCTTTTAAAAACCATCTCAGACAGCAGACGCCACGACATTCAAGCCAGCAGTTCTCAGCTCTGCGGTCTCAGGAGCCCTTCACACTTACAAAGTCACCAAGCAGCCCTGAGGGCTTCGGCTTACCTGGTGCATTTGTCTGTATTTATTGTCTAAGGAGTTGAAATTGAGAAAAAACATTGAATATTTTTTAAATATTAATTTTATGAACAACAAAACTATTTAACTTTATCTTAGCTAGTAACATTTGATGATAAATTACTATGTTTTCCAAAACAACAAAAAAAGTGCATTGGTTTGCACATGGGGGAACCTGCCTCGAGTCTGGTGTGGAGTCGGAGGATCCCGCGTCCCAGCAGGTGTGGCACAAGGCAGGCAGGACAGAGGCAAAGGAGGTCCCGGAAATGACAGGAACCATCCACTGCCTGGGTGGCCCTGGGGTTCCCTGGACCGCACCCTGAGAACCGCCGCAGTTCAGATGTGAGCTTGCTCATTAAACAACAGTCTGCTTCTGCAGAAGCATTTCCAGCGGGAACCACACACCTTCAGTTCATGTTTGTGCTTTAGCTGCTGAATCTCTACCGCGCCCACCGTGTTTGCCATCAACTCTCTCATCTTTCTCTCATAGTGCTCCTTTAAGCGGGTTAGGTCATGGGAGAGCTACAGCACAAAGAGACACAAGCTTTTCACAACACGCTCTTCCCGGCGCTTTCAGGCAGTCTTACATTGAGAGGACTTGAGCCGCATCTGGTGGGTGACGTTCACGCACCAACGTCCTCCTGCCCCGGGCCCCCCGTCCTAGCCCTCCGGCTCTCGGGAAATAAACACACGAGTGAGTAAAACATGTCAGCAGAGGGCAGACTCCAGGTGAGCCAGGATGGAGACTCCTCTGTGCTGAACCAGAGCAAGTAAACGCACAGAAAAATCTGGGCACCAGCATGCGTTTACATTTTAGTGGATTTAAAATGACCCAAAATGTAGAAACACATATAAAATTATTCCTTTATGTCAGCACCAAAGCAGAAGAAACTTGAGTTCAACACTGAGAGGGGCATGGTTTGGTAACAGCCACGTAAACTTTTAAGTCTCCAGACTGACGTGACTTCCTCTGCAGCTCCCGGGGATGGGGTGAGGTCTCAAAACTCTGTCTTCACATCATGACAGACGTCTCCAACGTGCAACCCAAGGCCTGCGCCTTAAAGAGTGTGGCCCATGTTCCCCAGACAAGGACATCTGGGCAATTTCTGATCCAATCTAAGACTGTTTTGGAGATCAGTCTTCTTTGGCAGTTTTTGAAACATGACTCTTTAAACTAGGGAACTAGGGACTTGTTACAGCATCGCCTGTCCTGTCCCAGGATGCGGCCTGCTGGCCCCTGTGAGGGCTCTGCGCTCGCGGCCGCCCGACCCCCTCCGGCATGTTACTGTGGTGCGTCTGGGAGCGTGGGCTCACCTGGACAGCCACGAGGGCAGAGTCTCTTTCCAGAAATCGTGCTCACGGCTCACGGGCCATCGCTGGACCAAGCCGGTTTGCACCAACCCCCCGGCCCACTGAAGATGAAATTTAGTTAGGAGTTTCTTAACCGCTCTCCAAGGCCCCCACTGGGTGTGCCATCCTGCTGAAATCAGGCCCCAGCACCATACTGAAAATCTCCATTTAAATCTGGAACGTTGGGCTCAGCTAAAACAAGCGAAGTGTCACCTTAGGCACCAGCTGCAATTAAAACTATAGCTATAACTTCACTTCCTGGTTAAGTCTCCACTGTAATGACTCTGGTGACAGACGAGAGCCAGGCTCCTGGAAAAGCTTGTTAGTGATGTTGAGTAGTTGGGGGACTTCCCTGGCGGTCCAGCGGTTAAAAGTCCTGCATACTTCTAACGCAGGGGGGCATGGGCTTGATCCCTGGTCGGGGGAACTAAAGATCCTGCAAGCCACGTGGCCAAAAAATACATATACGTACATAAGTATCAGGTAGTTGGGTTGACCGCCAGCAGTTGGTAGAGCTTTCTTAAGTTTCAGGATGAGATTACAGAACATGTGAACCCCAGTGCCCGGAATGACCTATAAGCCACACATACATGGAGGCCATGCAAGGAGCCCACTAGATTGGTTACAGGGGCTCAGGCTGCTGTGACTCATGGTGATTTATTGATTGCGTCATGAGGCACTGGCCACAGCCTCTGTCCACGTGTGGCCTGCATGTCAACCTCACACAGAACACAGAGCGCCCTTGGACGTGACTGTGGATGGCCGTACAAATCCCTCTTTCACCAACAGCCCAAACGCCAATGACACGAGCAGTGGGGGCAGCCAGTCACCACTGGCCACCAGGCCCCTCAGTGAGCAGCGCTCTGGTCCCCACTTACACCCGCTGGCCCTGGTGTCAGCCTGGAATCCACTCCTTCAACCCAGACCCTGGTCTCAGGACTGTCCCGCTGAGGGAGGAGAGTGCCCAGCGGGGTGGGGCCTTTGTCCTGTAACATCCTCTGTAACACCTTCTATTTTTACCTCTTCCTGTTTGTGCTCAGAACGCCGAGGACCACAACATTCTGTAAAGGACAGAGGGCTGCGCCATGTCCACCGGCCAGGCTCCCATGCAGCCGGCTGCGCACTAGCAGCGCTGTGTGTACACAGCACAGATAGCCAGGGAATGCCTCCTTACTTCCTGAATGCTCAGGACAGGGAGCTTGCTCGGGGCCTGTTGAGGGATTCCATTTATGTAAATTTCATTTTCCCATCCTGCTAGGACTGTACTGTATGAGATAAAGGGCCTCTTCTCTTTTGCTAACATCAGGTGCTTTCCTCAAACTACACATCAACATCTTAGAAAACAATCATGTAAAGACTACGTGAACGAGGCAACCCCTTCTGGTCCTGGCCACACACCCGTGTGAGCACGCTGTCCCCCAGCACACAGCCGGGACACCTGCCTGCTTCCTGTGGTCGCCGCGCAGGAAGGAGCGGGGGACCCCGCTCCTGCTCTCCGAGTCGCTCTGCTCCTCGTAGCTCTCGAACTCGCTGGAGCTCCACCCGTACTCCAGAGAGCTGTGGCCGCCTTCATCTCCATTCTCCACGTCGTCATAAATCATTTCATCTGAGTGCAAAAACACCAAATGAAGAATTAAATTGCAGAACTCAATTAAAATGCAGAACTCCTGGCTACTCTGTGCATGTCTGTCGTGTGAGAGCGTCACTGAGAGCTGGGGAGGAGACACCCGGGAAGAGCTTGGAGGAGCAGTGGAGGGCCCTCGGGGGGAGACCCCTGGCAGTGATGGGTGGGGGCAACAAAACTCTGACAAACCCCCAGCCCCATCCACATCCAGAGGACCACTGGTCTATGAGAAGCCACCATGATTATACCAAATGATTTCTTGCCCATAGAGAACTTTTGATGAAGGAAAGATATTCTTTAGATAGATATGTGGAATATAAACAGATTACACAGACTGACAGATCACCGATAGATGATAATCAAATATGAACGAAAGTAAAGCATATTACAAACAACTGTAAATTCTTTTGTGCTAAAATTAGCCCATAAAACCTATAACCTGTTGCATGCATGCATGCATGCATGCTCAGTCACTTCAGTCGTGTCTGATTCTGCAATCCCATCAACTGTAGCCCACCAGGATCCTCTATCCATGGAATTCTCCAGGCAAGAATAATGGAGTTGGTAGCCATGCCCTCCTCTAAGGGAATCTTTCTGAACCAGGGATCGAACCTGGGTCTCCTGCTTTGCAGGCAGATTCTTTACCGCTGAACAACTGGGGAAGCCCATAAACTGTTACTGCATTTAAATGTCTTTATCACATCAGTCATTTCACAATTAGTGATGAGCATGTCTGTTCACGCCTCCAGATCACGACAAAGGCGCTGCCCGCACGGGGGGCACCTGGCCTAACAGAACGGCCGACATCTTCAGCAGGGGCACTACTGACCCACCTGCCATTGGCGTTTGGTTTTTGAGACCCCAGATCATCCTGTTTGTGCCGGGAGAGCCCTACCAGGGAGGATCAATTATCCCAAAATGCATTTCAAACCTGGCTTTACAGAAACTAGCCTTTAGTCCCCATGTTGCTTGTAGCAGGTACTTGAATACTACCCAGGAGCACACCTACTCTAAAGATCCAGTAGGTTTGTTTATAAAGAGGCTAGAAGGTCTCCCGTCCTGCCGGGTCTCGGGAGGCAGCCTCTGTTAGCTGAGGCTGTAGCAGCTCTGGGGACCTGGTCGCCTCCAGAACACTTTTGGGATGAATAAATGAGTCCATGCTTTTAAATATGAAGTTTGCTGTCGATTTTAAGAATATGTCCTCCATGAGGCTGGGAAGGTTCTGTCAGGAATTTTTAACACCAGAAGGCCACTGCATGGTACCAACTGCCTTCTAAGCATATGATTTCTGTCATTCACCTGGTCCCCTGGGAAATGACACTGAACCAGCCAATGTTGGAAGACATCTGAACTCTGGAGACACACCTCCAGGGCTAGGATGGGCTTCAGCTTGCTTGCTGGGCGTGCAGGCCTGACCTTTCAACTGGGTCGTTCGGCATCCGGCTTTCTAAGTGCAGGGGCTCTATGTCTGAGCTAACAACCTCTGAGGGCCAGAGGGGGTCCACTCACCCATCACTGCTCTCTGCTGCCTTCTGTGGGTTCAGTACCCCTTTCCCATGAAATGCAACATGGACCGTTCCTCCAGGCTCTACAGGCGGTCCAGCTCCCCAACCTGTGTTTGATGCTGCCTGTGTCTCTCTAAAAGGACAATACTTTGGCCGGATGTGGAAATCTGGGTCAGAACACTGCATTTTCTTGAGCAGTTTGGGAACATAATCTGCCTGTCAGGAAGTATGCTGTTCTTCCCAAACTGCGGCTCCTCCCAGGTGGCGGCGGCTCCTCGCCCACTGCCATTACGATGGTCACGGTGGGGCTGTGCTCAGCTGGCTAAGCTGTAGGCACCTCTGTGTGCATTCACACGTGACCCTGCTTTGGCTCTGTATTTGTATAATCTGGGAGCTTAGGTCTGTAATCCCGGAAAATTCTTAGTAATCCCTTCTTCCATGACCTCCTGTGTGTCACCTGCTACCTCCCGGCCTCCACGCCCTATCTTTCCATTTGTATTTTTCACATTTTTAACTCCTCCTGCTTCTTTCAGGTAATCGAGACACTCATCCAACCTCCGGGGTCGGGTGTGAACACACGCACAAGTGTGCACACACAGCGTTCTACCCCACAGCATCAACAAGACACTGAAACCTTACAAAACGCGACTACAGACGCGCAGGGGCTGTGCGCCTAGGGGCTTCGCCTGCCCGCTTCCATCTAAACTGCAGCCCGTTAAACTCAGTTCCAGACAAAACCAAACCTGGCTCCGAGTCTGAATTTTCTCTTGGCACGTCGTCGTAAATGGCTTCTTCCGGATCTGGAAGGAAAGGAAAGGAGACTTTAAAACTGACCCAGACACAGAGAGAGCAGTCTGCACTCGCGGGGCCCACGGCCTCCGGCGAGGCTTCAGCCACTCGGAAGCTTGTTTTACGGGGATGGTAACTGGCGGGGCCCCACCGGAGCGCAGGCATTGTTCTTAGGGCGGAACACTTCCTGGGCAAGAAACGACGGCTCTACATGGCGCGGCTGTGAAACACCTCCAGGAAGAGGTTTACGGCCTCCAGGCCAACGTATTCCTTTTTTTCGTTTGTTTTGCGTTCAATTACACATCTTTATAAACATTTTTAAGTTACTGCAATTAATGTTTTCTGACGTGCAAAACACACAAAGGTGGCGTGTAGTCTCAGAAACAGAGGGATAGATTCACTGCTGCTCTGAGTAGGTCTCGGCTGACAGCGTCCTCTGGTTTCCCACGACTGCAGATGAAAGGCAGCCATGTGCACGTATGAAGATGTGTAACTTTTAGGACAAAAACCTCTAAAGCTGTACTACATGAACCATTAGGATCCTAGGAAATTGTTTAAGGTGTTTTCTTTTTTTAAAAAAGTAGGGGTCCTCCATGGCTGACGTTCCATGTGCCTGACTCAGGGGTCCCACAGGAGAACAGAGTTTGAAGCTCATGTACGTATTTGTGAGAGCTCCATGCTCTGCAGGTAGACCGACGAAATTACAGTGTGCTCCATCCAGGAACCCACAAGAGTGATGGCTACTAAGCAACAGGAGACAAAACCAGGTAAATACAGCCTCCCTCTCCTCTGACATGCAGCCACTGTCCCTTCCCACGTTCCCAGGGTGAACGCATGGCCAAGGCCCGGCGTATTCTTGTGTTGCTGTCAAAGCCCAAGTCAGAGACGCTTGCTGTCCCGAAATAGTATGTTTCAACTGCGGCCACAGTATTTCCACCCCTATTAGAGCACGTGAGCGGCTACTGGTGTACAGACCTCACGTTCGAATGCAGTTATTCCACTAATGAAAACGAGTCATGGGAGAAAAAGTCAGACAGCTTCTACTTTGTAAATAAAATTGCTTGAGGACAGCGAGATGATAATTTAATCCTATAATGATCCGTATTTAATAGCCGCTCGCAGAAGCATCTACGTTTGCAGAGTTCTTTGTTTCGACAATGTCATAATTAAAACAGAAATGAAACATTCCAGGGGAGAATTTAATAATTAGGATAATGTTTAGATGGTCATACCTTGTGAGTCAATCGTATAAGACAATTACACAGACATTAGTGAGCCAGTGGATGGTAAAAGGGCTAATTAGAAAAGCAAGGTTACTTTAAAAAAAATTAAAAAACAAGCCTAGCTAAAATTAGTTCTGCTTTCTGCACCACACGTGGAATAGAAGGTCTGCCAGGCCACGCCATCTGGTCTGTGGGCTGGCTTAAACACCCACCACCCCTCTTCGAAATGTACCATAAGAAAGCATCTCACTGGGGATCACAAGAAAGAATGCCTTGTTAGTGCCTCTGTCCCCAAATCTCTGGCTGTTATGACAAAAGACAAGATCAGTATTGGAATAAATCCATCAGCCAGGATGAGGGGGTTGCTGAGATGCAGAGAGCAGAGATGATCTGATGGGAGACAAAGCCATGGCTTCGTGGGGCCTGGGGAAGCAACTGCAGTCAGCGGTGGTCGGGGCTTCAGATGAACGGACACAGGACAGGAGAACAGCAGCAGAGCCGGACAAACACGCGCGGCCCCTGGGGTCCTGGCGTGGTACTCACTCTCCATCCAGGCTGTGTTGGCCGGATCCGCCACCCAGCGGGCCAGGGCGCTGTCCTCCTTCTGATCTGGATCCTCACTTAAAGAACACACAAGAACATCGGGATGTTGAGAACCCCTCACACATGTCTGGTGGGATGAAGAATGGTGCAGCTGTGGTGGAAAACAGTTGGCTCTTCCTCAGAAAGTTAGACACAGGATCACCGTGTGACCCGGCGCCTCCGCTCCTAGGTGTGCCGCCAGAGGACGTGAGGGCAGGGGCCTGCCAGGCACCTGGACGCAACGTCCACAGCAGCGTCAGCACGGCCGCCAGGAAGTGGGAGGGACCAGTGTCCATCAGGAGAGGAGGAGATAAACAAAATGTGGTGTGTGTGCACAATGGAACGGTACCAGGCCTTCAACAGGAAGGAGATTCCAACACACACTATAGTATGGATCACCCTCGACACATGATGCCAAGCCAATGAGCCAGACACAGAAGGACAAGCACTGTACGATTCAGATCATATGAGTACCTAGGACAGGCAAGATCACAGAACATAGAACAGAGGCCTTGGGAGCTGGGAGGGGGCACTGTGTGTTACAGCATGAAGGGCAGGGCTTCTGATCAGGACGATGAAAATGTTTCAAAGGCAGAGAGTGGTGATGGCTGTACGACTCTGTGAATGAATTTAATGCCACTGGATTTTACAGTTAAAAATGGCAAACTTTATGGTATGTATTTTTATTGCACTTTTAAAATGAATAATGCCATATACTGAAAACTACAGGATGGTCCACTTTAAATAGGTGAAATGTAGTATGGTATATGAATTATAACTCGATAGAGTCGCTTAAAAGCAAACACACCTACCATGCAGCAAGCACGCTGCCATGCTAGGCGGTAGGTGCTCTAGAACGTGGTAAAACCTGGTCTTTGTATTTGAAGAATTCAGTCTGGTAGAAGAAAGGGACACAGGAGATAACGGTGAGAGCACAAAGCAGTCAATCACAATGCAGGTGTGTGCACACGGCTCTGGAAGCACAGAGGGGGACGGTTTCATGAAACGAGACACTTAAGCTAGAGTTTTGGAGGGTGAGTAGGAGTTTGCCCGCAGGCGGGGATCCTCCTGGGAATTTCAAGCAGATGAAGCAGCATTTGTGAAGGCAAGCAGCATGAAAGAAACACCTGTAATCAAATCAGTTTCAAGGATTTCAGATGAAAGCTGGGTCAGACAAAATTAAAAATCCTTTCTCCCCGTTGGGACTCTTGAGAAACTTAACAAGGTCAAGCACATTGTCCAGCTCTATCTGGTCGTGAACCCAGTTTCTCTTTATCCACAAAGTGTCATATTAACGTCTGAAAGAATCCTGGGGTTCAGGAAGACCTGATCTCGGGGTCCCCGGGTGAGAAGGCAGAGGGAACACAGGACAGAGGGACCAAGGGGTGGGGAGGGGCCTCGGCAGTGAGCTCAGATTCACAGCACTCGGCACGTCAGGGAAGCGCCAGGCCTCAGAACACCTGCGGAACACAAGCAAGATACCTGTTCGCTGGATCCTCAGAACTCAAGGAATTCAGCTGGCTGTCTTCTGCCGCTTCCTGTGTCTCTGCCAGGAGAGGAAAGTTCACACTGTTCACGCTTGAAAGACACGTCTAGGAACTTGCTTTTTACCCTTTAAATGGTTTTGTACTTTCCTTTCTCATCAGTGAGAGGCTTATCTTATCGTAAAGATGATGGACTGACAGATTTAAACTCTTCAACTTTTAGATAAAATGTACTCCAAACAGGATGCCGATAAAGAGTGACACCCAAAGGCCTCATGAACCAGCCTGCAACAAAGTGGTGCCCAAACGAATCAAGCCAGAATTGAAAACTAACACCACGGGAATCTGCAATTATGATCCACTTGAAAATGTGTCCACAGGACAAGCTCGAAAGATTCTCAAGCGTGAAAGATTCTAAAGTTGGTGAAATCTGATAACCAAACTGCATGTTCCCCTCAGCTGTCTTAACTTGGCAGGAAAAAACCACTTTCCTCAGACTTCACACGTCTGTCCTGACGGCACGTCTGAGAGGCCACCATCCCCCAGGCCTGCTCCTGCCATCAGGACGTCTAGCCCGGGGCGGTCCTCAAGCGTGTCCTGGCACGGAACAGGGAAACAGACCTGGTGAGAGCGGGACAGCTCAGCAGAGACGCCGGCACCGGCCCATCCTGGACAGAACCCGCTGCGCTCGAACCCGGACGCATGACCGGGCGGGCGCCGGGGAAGACGCAGCCGCTGCCCGAGGGCCTCGCTGTGACAGCGGGGTGCTGCCCCCATAGAACCCCGCAGCCTGAAGGCTCACGGACGACGGCCTGAAGCCTGGACGTCCAAGGTCAAGGCGCCAGCGTCTGCTCGGGCCCCTTCCGTCTTGCAGACCGCCTTCCCGCCATGTCCTCCCATGAGGACAGCTGGGGGCTCAGCGGGCTGTGTCATCGGGCGCTAAACCTACGCGCGGGGCTGCACCCTCAGAGCCTCGTCACCTCCTGACACCATCACCTCGGGGGCAAGGTCTCAACATGCAACTCTGAGGCAGACACACAGTCTCCTTTTAAACCTGAAGACCCAAGCCCTGCACAACCAGCTGAGGCTGAAGCAACACAGCCAAGGGGGGTCTGTAGAGATGATGGACACCGGCTTCATGAGCCACGTCCTCGAAGCTACAAGCCAGCTCCTTCCCTCTAAGCAGAGGTGCCGCTGTGCCTCTGACAGCCTCACAAACCTGGGACCCGTGGGGACCCTGGCCCCCGAAGGCCCTGTCACAGGTGCGGGCTCAGTCTCCCTGCACCTGCCCGCCATGCTGCCGCTTCTCAAGGAGCCTCCTGATTCTCCCGGACACCAACCTGCACTCCTGGATCCCTCCCCCTAGCCCTAGTTCCATGAACCGATGCTCCAGCTGGACAGTCTGATGGCAGAGAGCCTGTCGCCCGTGAAGGGACGACATGAGGGCACAGAGACACACGACGAGGACAGTGCCGCCCACAGGCACAAGGCGTGGGGGCATCTGGGGGAAGGAGGCCAGGGGTGGGGACGGAGCCCAGGCTGCTCCACGACACTGCAGACAACACTCCGAGCCTCTCCTTGACTGGTCCCCACTGAGCAGCTGGGGCACAGTCTCAGGGCCCCCTACCTGCGGGGTCGGCGGGTGGGGCGGGCAGCACGGGGCTGGTGTAGGCTGGCAGCAGCAGTGGCAGGCTGGAGGGCACGGCATAGCCGCAGGGCACTGGCACCAAGTACCCACTGGGCACGTGCAGGCCCCCACCCTCCGCCTCGGCGTCCGGGTCTGGGGGTGGCGGCTGGTCTTCCTGGAGGGGCGTGATGTCAATGACGGAGTAGGGGTTGACTCTTGACGGGACCCCGGGTTTCGGTGGTTCCGCTCCAGGTCCTTTTTCACATCCTGAGGATGAAAGAAGACTGTGGCAGACACGCCCGGCTGTGCAGGACTTGGCTGACACGCCCTGCTGGCCTGGGAGATCCCAGGCCTGGGAGCACCTTGCTTTGGGGCATCCGAGGGGTGAGCGCGACCTTGGGAACCAGGGGCACACAGCCTGGCTGAGCCCAGGGCAGCTCCTCTACTGAGGCGAGTAGGTTAGAAGCTGCCAGAAGTGGGGCATCATTAACCACATGGAGAGCTGGTGAAGGTACCAACCAGACCATCGGTCAGTGAATAAAAGTGACCAACTCTACCTCCAAACTTTAAAACACAAATTAAACTTGTACATTTCATATCAAATAGCATTATTTTGAAATAATGTTTCATGTAGGATAGTGACAAACTATGATGAGGCCATTTTTATTAGGAAAAAACATATCTGTTTCTTCCAGAACATAAACAGAAAAGAACATGGACAAGATTGAAAACCACAGAAAACAGAACAAAGAAGAGAAATCTTGGCCAAACTTTAATCAAGTCATTTCTATCCACAGCACATCACAGACATATGATAGATTTTGGGGTCCTGGACCCTACCTTCTCCCGGACGGTCTAACCCGCAGGTGGGCTGGCTGGTCCCTGGGTGGTGGCCGGAGGATGCACAGGGTCCCGCGGTGGCGGCGGCGGCGGCGGGAGCGTCTGCCCCAGCGTCCCCTGCCTCGGCAGAGCCCGGAGCCTGCCTGTCGGCCTCTGGAGCTTCGTCTCCGCTGTCCAGATCGAGCTGCTCCCCCTCCTCCTCCTCATTGTTATTAGTGTCATACTTGACTTCATTCTCTGAAGTTGAAGGTCACGCAAATCACATGTTAGTGTTTATTACCAGGAGAATGACTTCCTCTCTCCTGAACACACGGCAGGCAGTCAGCCAGCAGCGGGCACCCAGGTAGGCACCAGAGGTGTGATAGCGCTCCCTGCCCCCTCCGGGCCCCCGCCTTTCTACTGGGAAAAGTCGGTGCCATCAGGCTTGGGGCATACATCTGGGTTTCCTCTTGGAAGGAACCTCAACTCACAGGCTGGGAAGAAAAAGCAGGAGAGACAGAAAGGAAGAGAAAAAGCTCTTGCTACGTTTTACACTCTGGTCTTAGAACTGCACGAGTAAAAATCAACTTGGAGTAACACTAAATAAGCCACCAGGCAAGGATCAAGTTCACTTCAGCGGTTCCTATGAGATCAGTGCAATGACTTCACCTGTTTTGTGCATTCTGGCAGCTGCGCTACCATCTTCAGGGTAAAGCTGTGAGTTACCTGTGTCAGCTGGGTTACGCTCTTTTGGAGGGAAAGAGAGGAGATGCAAAGATTTGCTGATACAAGAGTTTTTACATGACTCTTACATAACTCTTACAAACAATAAGATCCCTCATGTAGACTTTTAAAAGGAAAAAAAAATCAGCTGAATCTAAAGGACCAGAACACTCAGTGTATCTGCTGTAATCTCAGATCACTAGAAGGCCTCTAAAAATTTTTTAAGAACAAAGAAAAAAAAGTATATGCTGGAATTAAAATGTGAAATGGCATTAAAACCATCCGTGTCTACCTGAGTTTTCTATACATTAACTATAAAAATACTAAATAAATTGTACTTAAAAATACGTTGTTCTAAAAAGAAATGAGTGACGGTGGTCCCGGGAGACCCTGTGTCTCAGGTCCCACAGACCATGTTTTGTTCTGACCCCTTCCAGGTTATCTTAGAGCCTATGCAGTTCAATAAATTATAAAACTCTCCTCTTTGTAACAGTTTTCATCAATTTGATTTTAGGTGTGCTTCACCTAATCCTCGAAGTCCAGCGGCTGCACGGTGTAACCCCAAACGAGAAGGCTGACGAAGCGCCAGCCCGTGGTTCTGACTCGCGCCGTCGTGAGCCTCCACACTGCCCGGCATGACCCGTGACATCGCTAAGTGGAAACGTCACTTTCGTCAGGGTATTTAATTGGCATTATGTCCCTGTCGCGCTCATCTGGCAAAAGTGTGGATTTAAGGAAATGGTGACAAATGTACTTGGAAAATGTTCCGGAAAATTTTATTTTTCTGTTGAAGAGACTTCTTGCTCTAAGACGTGTTCACCAGTTTATTTCAGTGAATAAACTGAATACTTAATGATTTAGCAAAAAAAAAAAAAAAAGGCAAGGAGGCAGGAAGGCAGCTGCAGAGAGACATGGGGAGAACTCTGTCAGGCCCAGCCCATCCCAGCTGCCCGCAGCTCCTGGCAGACTAGGACCGAATGAATGCCGCAGTCAGCCCGCACAGTGACTGGAGGCCTGGAGTCGGGAGTGCTGGCTGGCAGGGAGGAAGCCAGGTAGGCTGTCCCTCCTCTGAGGAGATAACCCCAGCACCGCTGACCCATTAATGGTTTTTAAAGACTTGTCACAAACTAACACATTAAGAGAAAAGACTAAAAGAATAGTCATTTTTAAGGCCAGAGATCAAAGCTATGTATATTGTTCCTGGGTTCTCAGACCATAGCTGATTAAATCTGCAAGCTTAACCCAACATATGATGTTTCTCCTGTTTCAGATGAAGGCTATTTGTTTTTAATTCCTTTTACTGTTATGAAGAAGAAGAGCTTTAAGAAGGACCAGGCTGCAAACAGACCCACCAACAAGGGGCTATTCATAGCGGGTCCCCCACCACCTCCAGGCTCTGCGTGTCACAGCTGGGAGCAGGTCCCTGGGGGCAGCAGGGTCCGCAGAACAAAGCCCCTCCTCTGAAGGCCAGGCCCCTCCCCCGCTGGACACTGCCTGCTGTCCTTGCCTCTGCGTGAGCTCACTGTACATCACCAGGCAGTGTACGAGGACAGTCCTGAATCAGCATGGATATGGAGACACTGATGACTTCCTTTCCCTGCCAGGACTCACTTTTTTTTGTTACTAATTACAGAAAGGTTTTAGTTTCTGGTGGCTTATTGTTGCTGTTCAGTCCCTAAATTCTGTCCAACTCTTTGCAACCCCATGGACTGCAGCATGCCAGGCTTCCCTATCCTTCACTATCTCCTGGGGTTTGCTCAAATTCATGTCCCCTAAGTCAGTGATGCCATCCAACCATCTCATCATCTGTTGGCCCCTTCTTCTCCTGCCTTCCATCTTTCCCAGCGTCATGGTTTTTTCTATTAAGTCAGCTCTTCGAAATAGCTGGCCAGAGTACTGGAGCTTCAGGTTCAGCATCAGTCCTTCCAATGAGTATTCAGGGTTGATCTCCTTTAGGATGGACTGGTTTGATCTTGCTGTCCAAGGGACTCTCAAAGTCTTCTGCAGCACCACAGTTCAGAAGCATTTACAATAATTAAATGTTGAGATCTGCATCCTGAGACCCCCTGGACCACCTTGTAATGGTGTTTGCATCTGGGACTTGCATCTTGTAATTTGATTCTCTGAGCGCCTCCAGGGGCCCCACCTCTAAGAGTTTTAGGAATGGTACCTCCTGAGGTCAGGGCTACTCCAGTTCTGTCATCCCAAGGAGGAGGGAAACTGGTGCCACGAGAGACGCACACATGTTCTCAGTCATTAGCTCGTGTGTCCTGAGGATGACGTTCAAACCCGAACAGCTGTTTGGGAAACCCTCAAAGCCACACGCTTCTCTGCCACACCACTTCCTCCCAAATCCTGCTTCATCCAGACGATTTGACTTGGTGCCTAGGAAGCTGCTAGAAAAGGCCCAGGTCCCTGATGGCAGGCTGGAATGGATGGAGCTTTCCCACCTGAACACGTAAGGACACTACGTACAGAACACTATGCCGCCACTGGAAACGACAGCTGTGAGAGCCTCGGAGGGACATGGAAAATGATAAAGTCTCAAGCATAACGTAAAAATGTACAAACAGTTTTAACAATGGATATTCAACAGTTGCTATCATGGAGAAAAGAAATACAAATGAAAAGACAGAAACCTGATCAAAATACAGGTGTCGTAGTGGTGAGGGAAGCACAACCTCGATGATTTTTTAGCTCCCTCTTCACATTCAGGGGAATTTTTAGGAGGACAATTTCACTTTCATAATGGGGCAAATCATACCTAAAGTATCGCTGAATCATTAAGAAGGGGACTTCCCTGGTGGCCCAGTGGCTCAGACTCCACGCTGCCCGTGCAGGGGGTGGAGGTCTGATCCCTGGTCAGGGAACTAGACCCCACATGCCACGTGGCACAGCCAGTCTATTAGCCCCAGTGCTGTTACAGATGTTAATTACCCAGAAAGTCATGTAAGGATTAGAGTACTATCGTGTTAAAATGTGGCACCAACATGCTTCAACCCTGGTCTTAGCCCTAGTGGCCAGCCAGGAAACAGCCACCAGCTGCGGGAGATGGTGTGGGTTAGCAGCCTGAACACCCGGCGCCCTATGTCTGCACAACCTTCCAGGCTCCCCAGGGAACACCCCCAGGTGGACCATGCCTGGAAGAGAGCCCACACGTGCCCACCCACCTGCCCCACCGCCCGCGCGCAGCCCGTTACCTTCTCGGGCGGGAGCTGGCGGGCCCGGCTGATCCATGCTGCCACAGCCACCGTGCTCTGGGCTTTGGGGCGTGCAGGGCCGCAGGAGGAGGCTCGGCTGTCAGGGCCGGGTGGCGGTGGCCCTGGTGCCACTGGGTGCCCACGGACAGCCTGAGGGCAGGAAAAAGTGGGTGTTCATTGGTGGCTGCAGTGAGGACCGTAACCTCCCGGGAATAACACTCAGGGCAAAGTGAGGCAGAGAAGAGACTCCTGGTGTCTTGACGGCACCTGGAACCGCATGCAGGAGGCACTGGCTGGACCCCTCCCTGCTCGGGATGCCAAGTCCCTGCTGAACCTCACACGTGTGCTGAGGGGGAAATGGACGCGAAAGCCCAAGCATTTTTCTTTTTCCTTCAACTAAATCTTTACCAGTTTGGGGTGAAGGGTTAATTTCTGAGGACTGAGGAGGAGGCTAGCCCTTTCTCAAGCCCTTTGGAGCGAGCGTGTCGGTGAACCCGCAGGCCTGGGCTGGATCCCAGGTCCTGCTTCATCCTTTCTATTTCCTGCATTCCTATTTCCTCACAAGTGGTCTGAGATGTGTGCCACACCAGGCAGGCCACGGGAGGTCTGGTCTCACGTTCCCAAGGAGGCATCCTGTGAACCAAGGACACTGTTTACGGTGTTGATACCCCCAGACACCTGCCTGGGCTCCACCAGAACCATTATGGGAAGATAAACTTAACAGACGTGACTTCCTGGTTCTCGGGGTCCCGGATGAGCGCCAGGGAAGGCCCCCACAGACGCCACACAACACTTAGAGACACCCTCTGGAAGAGGGACCGAGTACGGTCTCCAAACCATCATGACAACATGCGCAGACCACAAGGGTCAGGGGGCTCGAGGCCTGGAGGAGCTGGGACAGTAGCAGACAACCTGAGCCTTTCACCCTCACCAGCAGACACCGGCTTCCGACAGTGAATGTAACACCACTGCTTCCATATAGAGTCAGCAGACCCTCAGCCCACACCTGCCGTGTCCTGCTCTGCAAAGTCACAGCAGGGAAGCACACATCACAGAGGTGTGTGTACACATACATACACATGTGCTCACACATGCAAAGGTGTGCACATACATATTCGTGTGATCACACACGTACGCAGAGGTATGTGCAAACATACATACAGGAGTGTTTGCATGCATGCACACACAGATGTGTGCCCACATACACAGACGTGCTCACATACGTGCACAGAGGTGTGTGCACGCACATATATGTGTGCTCACACACGTGCGCAGAGGTGTGCGAATGCATTACATACATGTGTGCTCGCACATGTGCACACACAGATGTACATACATACATATACATGTGCTTACATGCATGCACACAGAGGTGTGTGCACACATCACATACACATGTGCTTGCACATGTGCACAGATTCGTGTGATCACACACGTACGCAGAGGTATGTGCAAACATACATACAGGAGTGTTTGCATGCATGCACACACAGATGTGTGCCCACATACACAGACGTGCTCACATACGTGCACAGAGGTGTGTGCACATGCATATATGTGTGCTCACACACGTGCGCAGAGGTGTGCGAATGCATTACATACATGTGTGCTCGCACATGTGCACACACAGATGTACATACATACATATACATGTGCTTACATGCATGCACACAGAGGTGTGTGCACACATCACATACACATGTGCTTGCACATGTGCACAGAGGTGTGCGTGTACATGCATACACATGTGCTGACACATGCACAGAGGTGTGTGCACATACATATATGTGTGATCGCACACATGCCCAAAGAGGTGTGCACATTATATATTCGTGTGCTCGCACATGTGCACACAGAGGTGTGTGCATACACACACACACATGCACATGGAGGCCCAGAAAGCTACAAGGAGGAAACAGGAGGAAGGCCAGGAGGACTTGCAGTCAGGAGAACACAGAAGGGGGTGACATCAGCTGATATATCATTTCCCAAGAAGAAATTCAAAAATGCCTGGGAGGAATCGAGGAAAGAAGAACCTGATGTTCTCAGGGCTCCTGGGGCGATAGGCACTGCTGTCTTCACGCCCTCACCACAGTCAGGGGTGGAGACACTGCCTCCCTCTCCCAGTGCAAAGCAGCCGAGTCCAGAGCAATCTGAGGACCCGCACAGGCCCTGGGGCTGGCATCAGGACAGAGCAGCCCCCACGCACCACTCTGTGGGACCCTAGCCGCATCGTCCATTGAGCAGACACCACTGGCCCACGGCTGGGCTAATTCAGAGAAGCCAGACGCACAGGCGCACCGCACCGGACCTCAGGGTTTTCCGAGTGTTACAGATTCCTTGGGTTTCTCTATTGCGTCATTTACTCATCTTAAACCACACGGTACAAATCTCATTAATGCTATTTGTCCTACTTAAAATGCACAATAGAGAGTCTAAGTGATTTCCCCTTTTCCACTGCTAACACGGGACAAAACAAAAGAACACGCCAGTGTCTGTCTTCCTCTGGAGCCTGATCCTACTGAACAACCACCGCTCACCTGCTGAGCTCCCAGGACACCGAGATGCACTGCGCAGCCATCCTAGTCTTCCAACTGCAGATGAGAGGATGCCCGGGGCTCGTCCCCGGGGCACAGCTGGCACTGGGACCAGCCCCGACACCCTGGTCTGTGTGTGTGACGTGTATGGAATTCAGAAGATCACGACACTCCAAAACCAGCATCGGCGGGAAACCACCTTCCTGAGAAGGAGACTGTTCAGGAAGCTCACGCACACAGGACCTGCCTCTGGGTTTGGGGGCATGGGTGCCCATGTTCCATGCTCTGCTCCGTGCAGGCATCACCCTGGGAAGCTCACTCCCCGACGCTGGGCGGACGAGAGCTGGGTCTCCTCCCACCTTCTCTGGCCGCCCCACAGCCTCGGGCCGGCGCCTGCTGCCTCCTGGCTGCCCACTGGGTTTGCAGACAGTGCTTTCGGGGACAGCGTGGAGCCTGCTTGGCCCACGACTGACCCAGGGACAGCGGACAAGCCTGGCCTTCTCACAAGCCCCCCCACCCCCGGCGGACAAGCGGCAGGAGGTAACACCAGTCTGGGCTGCCGGGCCCTGGGAATTATCACTGTCCTTCTCCAGTTTAGGGCTGTGGTTTCCAACAAAAGACAGCACGTGCGACTGAAGCGGCCGCCTGGAAAGCCAGGCAGGGCATGGGGTGGGCCCACAGTGCGGCCAGGACTCCGCCCCAGAGCCTGGGCAGCTACAGAAGTGCCCCCATCACTAGCTTTTTTTTGTCACAGTTTCATGGAAATAGCCTGAGTCTTTGCTCCAGCGAGGTTTCCAGCAGCTGAGCCATCTCTGCAGATCTGCAGGGAGAGCGCCATGGATGCCCCAAGGGTCTGGGACCTGCTGCCTTTCCAGTGGGTATTTCCCCCGGGGTCTCGGGGTCCAGAGGGTCAGGAAGGGGGTGCACTCGCCACCAAGGTCATCCCTGCGGAGAAACAGCACGAGTATCCGGGATGCGGGAGCCTGTCTGGGGAGAACCTGCTCAGGGCTCCCCTCTGGCCCAGGGCCGCGGCATCGTCACTGTGAACCGAGATAACGGGATGCCCGTCAGCGGCCGCGGGGCTGGGGGCCGACGGCACTCTCCCCCTGGCGTCGGTGCCGCCCAGTCACACGAGGTCGGGCACAGATTATAGGCCAAGCCTGTGCCCAACCCACCCAGCTCGGGCCCCCAGAGTCCAGCCACCACAGACCATGCTGAAGACTGTCGAGGGACCCAGGGTGCCCCACAAGGATTGGACATATGCCACGAGTGGGAGCCAAGCACCTCAAACCCGGGGACAGGGCCTGGGGATGCTTGGATGCGAAATCCTGATGGGCCACCAGGCCCGTCTCTGTCTAAAACCACAAACTTCTGAGCGAGCTCACGAGAGAAAGGCTCTATCTACCTCCACATGGAGATCCAGGAGGGGAGTGAAAAGCTCACATATCTTGTTGGGAAGGCTCCATGAACTTAACTCTAGGTTAAGTCAAAAACACAACAAGCCTTTTCACTGAATGTTTTCGTAGATTTTTAAGTAAATGTGATGCTCACAGAAACAAGAATGAAGGAAGGAAGGAGAGTGGAGAGAGGAAGGGGAAAGAAGAAAAAGCAGCTCTCCCCATAAGCCAGGCCAGGAACGCAGCTGCCGGGGGATTTCTACTTGATGACCATCTAACCTGACCACAGAGGGCACGGGGTGCCAAGCACCCTCAGGGCCCCGCTGTGGTGTGTCCTGGGTCGCCTGTTTCTCTGCTCATATCAGACAGAGGCCACTTCCATGAGGCCTGAGTCCGCTCTCCTCCACAGAAAAGAAAAAAGAGTGAATAGAAGCAATTTATTCCATGCAGCAAAGACTGTTAGACAGCAGCTAATCGGCAAATGTTCACTGTCTTTTCCAAATGGTCCTTCACCCTGGGGATCAACCCCTGAGAACTCCTGGGAGGGACGCTCACCGGGAACCATAGCCCACACCCTGCCGGCCACACCCAAGCCTCCTGGCTCTGCTGCCTTGGCCTCAAATCCTTACAAACCAACTTCCTCGTGCACACTCCCGGGTGTGAATCCGCTCACCCTGCAGACTGAGCTCCCATCCTCCCTCCCTGCTGCGGTGTCTCTGTGTCCCTCCATGTTTCTCCCTCTCTGTGTCTGTCCTGTACCTCGGTATCTCTGGCCCTGTCTCTACATCTCTGTGTCTCCCTGTGTCTCTCCATGTCTCTCCCTCTCTGTCTGTCCTTGTATCTCAGTGTCTCTGGACCCATCTCTGTGTCTCCCTGTGTCTCTGTATCTCCCTGTGTCTCTATCTCTCCATGTCTCTCCCTCTGTGTCTGTCCTGTACCTCGGTATCTATGGCCCTGTCTCTACATCTCTGTGTCTCCCTGTGTCTCTCCATGTCTCTCCCTCTCTGTCCTTGTATCTCGGTGTCTCTGGCCCTGTCTCTGTGTCTCTGGCCCTGTCTCTATGTCTCTGTGTCTCCCCCTCCCCCTTCCTGCCTGCTCTCTGGTCTGCCAGCAGGAAGGGACACACCCCTTCCTTGGGAAGCCCATCCTGGGCGGGTCTGGTGACAGGATTCAATCCCAGGGAACCAGACGGGGAGGCAGGGACAGGAGAGGTGGACACTGTGGGGCTGGGGACACAGCAGGAGGAGCAGGGGACAGATGGCTGGGGGGACACAGGGTGGCTGAAAGTCAGGAAATGGAGTCCCACTGCCGCCCCGGCCTCCACAGCAGCGCTGACCCCATCCCCATGTCTGCCCGGCCCCTCAGGGTGCAGGCTCCAGGACAGAGCTCTGCCACTCCTGTTGACCTGGAAGGGGGGCGGTGACAGCTCTTCCCACGGTGTGCCCCCTCCCCGGGGAGTCACCTGGACCTCCCCAGACGCGGTCCCGATAGGCCCCAGGCCGTGACACGCGGGACCACAGGAACCAACCTGTGGAGCTCTGGCTGCCGCCCACGCCATCATCCGTAGGCTTACAGGTGTGGAAACGCATTGACTATTCATCAGGGCCTCCAAACAAGGATCAGAGCCCAGAGCCGTAGTTAACGCGTGGACTGCTTACAGACGCACCGAGGGCGGGGCAGCCCTGGGCGATGCTCCTCGCCCCTCCTGGTCCGGCTCTCCTCCCCTCAAACCCCTAAACCAGCGGCCTGCATGGGACTGGACGCGGGGCGCCCCCCAGACCCAGCGGGCCGTGCCCCACACTGGCGCCGAGCCAGACTCGAGAGTTAGGAGGACCGCCGCCCCGCCGCCCCCTGAGGGCCAGGGGCCCAGACTCGCAGCCCAAACGCCCCCTCTATGGGCTCCTGAAGCCCTCCTGCCTCCAGGCACAAACACGGGTGTCCACGGCCACGCAGTCCAGCCCGAGAGCCTCCTCTCAGAACCATCTAGACACACGACCCCTTCCTTTCAGAACTCACCAAGGACGAAGTTAATTCTGCCTTCACTTGGCCACGCCTCTGAGAAATCTTTTCACAAAGCCAGTGTCACAGTCATCGAACAGGAGAAAGTCAGCGCTGCGAAGGGGGCAGCGCCGACGGGGGGCGACAGCCCGGGCCCTGGTCACTGGCTGGAGCCGGCCGGCCGTCTGTCCAGGCCTCCCTGTCACCTCCCCAGCACACGGCCCGACCGAGGACAGGCCCCGAGCACACCTGCCAGGGGCAGTTCAGCACCTGTGCAAGGACCAAGAGCCCCGCGGACCAGGAGTGGGGGAGCAGGGAGGTGGGGAGCAGGGAGGAGGGGAGGAGGCCGGAGACGCACCCCCACCCGCCCCTCCTCCCGGGACCCACACGCCCAGCAGTTTCTTGCATAAAGTAAATTCCAGCTCTCAAAAATCACCCTGACAGACACGGCATCCCGCCTTGGGACGGAAGGAATTTGGGGAAACCCTGGGCTGACATCCAAGCCCCTGCCTTCCTTGCACGGGCACCTGCTGCCCGCCTGGGGGACCCATCTGAGGGGTCACGCTGAAGCAGGAGTGCCCCCTTATTTACGGGAAACGCAAGTAACTCCTCCCGCAGAGCAGGAAGGGTGCCGCGTGCACGTGTGATTACATCAGGCAGATGCAGGCGAAACTGCTGTCCCCCCAGACCGGAGCCTTCCGTCACACGTCAGCGCAGCGGCCCGCCCAGTGTAGGGTGGCCTGGCCCCACCTGGTCCCTCCCTACGGACACCCACCCACCCGACAACGGCTCGGACCACCCTGCAGACCGAGGGGGCACCGGGGGGAGCACCTTGCTGTGAAGCCCAGGACGCCCTCGACCGCCTGGCCTCCCCGGGGTCCCCACCCCCACCCACACATGGGGGAGACGGGTGCCAGGGTCCCCTGCCCTCCTGTCGGCCCAGACGGGCTGCAGGGACGCACACCCTGGAAACAATCTCTCCCCCTCGACTACCTGCGATTCACGTCCTAACACTCCTGCCGTCTGGCAAACGCTGCACCTTTCATTCCTTCCTATTAAGTCACTGGGAGCAGCGCATGTTTAAACACTTTTCCAGAACAGAGGCCAGCGGCAGGCCCAGCAGGTTCCCTCCAGGCCCCAATCAGTTCTGGACGAGGCGGGACTCTGTCCTCCGCAGACCCCTGGGAGGTCTAAAATTGGCCTGGGTCTGATTTTAGTTCCAACGGAAAAGTGACCAAGGCCATGTCCCCTGGGACAAGAACTCTGACACCAGGCCTGGCCCCCACACCATCTGGCAGAAGGGCCCGCAGGCTGAGTCCCCAGCCACGCAAGCAACATCCGACTCAGCTTCTCTGACGGACGGAATCAGGGCTGCCCACTGGCCACTGCCCAGTCCAGGGCTTGAGAACAAAGTGTGCATTGATGTCTTATCAGTTTCACAGCGAGCGGGCTGCCGGGGCCAGGGGCCAAGGCCACGTCCCCCAGAGGGAGCTGACGGTCACACCAGCCCAAGCTCCAGCCCCACACTTGGCCTCCCGGCATCTCCCAGCCAGGCTCAGACCTGCACACGCAGGGAGTGAAAAGACACGCCGAATTCCTTCCATCAGAGCTCAGCGCTCCTTGCCCAGAAGCAGACTCTGGCTCCTGACTTGCAATCACGTCTAACTCTGGAAATCCTGGGCTGTTTCTACACTGGCCCACACAGGTGTCCCATCCCCACCGCTAGGCAAATCCCTGCACTTCCAAGCCTTTGCATGCCACTGCTGAAGCAAGGCAGAGCTGGCCTGACGGGCAGAGCACCCGCCCGACTCCCTGCGCCAGAGACCCCCACATCCTCCAGGGTCCAAGGCCTCCTGGGCTTCCCCGGTGGCTCAGTGGATAAAGAACCCACCTGCAATGCAGGAGACACAGGTTCGATCTCTTGATCAGGAAGATCCTCTGGAGGAGACCATGGCAACCACTCCAGTATTCTTGCCTGAAGAATCCCATGGACAGAGGAGCCTGGTGGGCTACAATCCACGGGGTCGCAAACAGTCGGACACAACCTTGCGACTGAACAATAACACCCACCAAGGCCTTCCAGGCCTTTGCAGAGACCCTTTCAGCTCAACACTCTCAAGCTCCTTCAAGTCAGTCGCCACTCCATCTTCTCTTCAGAGAAAGAACGTGAATAACAGAAAAAAACATTGAGTGTGCATGGCTGCTGCTGCTGCTAAGTCACTTCAGTCGTGTCCGACTCTGTGCGACCCCATAACGGCAGCCCACCAGGCTCCTTTGTCCATGGGATTCTCCAGGCAAGAACACTGGAGTGGGTTGCCATTTCCTCCTCCAATGCATGACAGTGAAAAATCCAAGTGAAATTGCTCGGTCGTGTCCGACTCTTAGCGACTCCACGGACTGCAGCCTACCAGGCTCCTCCGTCCATGGGATTTTCCAGGCAAGAGTACTGGAGTGGGATGCCACTGCCTTCTCCAAGTGTGCATGGCACACTTCTATTAAAACTCCTCAGCCTGTCCTGTATGGTCAGATCCTGGTCTCCACACCGATGAGAAATGACTCAAGTTCAAAGTTCACATCTGTTTGACTTTGAAGGCTGAATGTCCACAGTGCTTTCTTTAAAAAAAAAAATGACATCCACTTGCTAGGCTCTGGTTCCCCGCAAACTGCCAGCTTCCAGGCCAAGAATCAAGAGCAAAGCCTCAGTCCAGGAAGCAAAGCCCCCACCCTCAGGACCTGGACCTCCTCGCGCGTGCAGAAGTCCTTGTCTTCGCGTAGTTATCATTGTGTGGACTGTTTGGGCACCCTCACCTATTCCTTTCATTTCTTCATAAAATGCCCAGTTTGGGAGCCCAGGCGACTACTGAGTCAAGGTCTTGGAGCCTCACCTGGGCCACCAGGCCAGCGGCCCCCTGGGAAAGGCTGGCTCAGCCGTTCCTGGGAGCACTGAGGCCCCCCCCACCTGCCCCCACAGGCCTTGTCCCCACTCCCTTTCACAAGGGCACCAGGAGGCTGCAGCAACCTCTGACATCACATTTACTTTAAAAAGCAATTTCTAGTATCAGAAAGTGGCTCCTGGAAGAGAAACACTTTAAACCTAAAACAAAAAACTTCAAAAAATCTTTTTAAAAATCTTTTGAACATTGCTTAAGGGAACCATAAAACATCAACAACCCACAGAAAGCACTCTCTACTAGCAGGTACCCATTACTTTCCCGACATAAAGAAGAACAGGAAATGAAAGAACAACAGCAGTGCCCGTGACTGGTCATTTTTATAATCAAAGTTTTGAAAAGGCACACACAGAAACAAAGATGTAAAGAAGCAAAAGCCGACCTCAAGGCCTGCTTCTCTGAAGTCTGAGTTCGGAAGGAGTCCCAGTGAGGGGTGTGTGCTGGGTGGGGCTGGTGGCGGCTCAGGGGTCCGGTTCCAGCTCTCCCAGGCCTCACTCCCACAGCCATCACGGTCAGAGAGGGCCCGAGTCCCCACTGCTGGCCCCAGCCCACACCCCCAGACCCAGTGCCCCTCTGTACTGCTAAGCCCCAGAACTTCCCAAACTACACTTCCAGAAGGCTTAACTGGGGAGCAGTAATCCTGCTCCATAAATGTTTAATGCCTGTGATCTGCTTCTGTCTCGTTTCACTCCACTCCCTTTCTACCCGGGCAAACTATGAGTAATGTGTGAAATAAACACCAACATGCTCTGAGTATCTCAAGATCTGGATTTTCATTGCAGCCTTTCTATCACGCCTCGTGCAATAAGAATACCGTATTATTCAATGTGGGTCTTTAATTTATAGTGACACAGCCACACTCACGGCATTTTCATTTTGCTCTCATGCAGAACATTCTTGGTTTAAAATGCATTTTCACAACTTGCCTTCCAGCAATTTCCTAAGTGAGTAAACTGAGGTTCTACAGGGGATGTGACTCTTCCAGGGTCAGGTGAGTAGTTCCAGAACTCAGCCCAGGGTCTGAATGCCACCAGAACACCCCAGTCCCCAAGAATCTCCAAAGAGAAGTTTGTAAGCTTCTAACCTCACCAGAAAAACTTCAGAGAACATCAAAATATGAAGAAAACAAATTCAGTAAAACAAAGTCAAGCTTGACCGTAACAAATTAAAAAACTATTTTTAATAACTGGATTTTACCTCATCCCTAACTGTCTATAAATGCTTTGATAATACCTGGTCTGAGAGAGAGACTAATTATTTCAGGAAACCATGGGCGTCTACAGCTGACTGTGAACAGTCACACAGCCACCCAACTGCAGATGTTGTTATTGTTGTAACAACAACAACAGTCACTAAGTCATGTCCAACTCTTTGCAACCCCATTGACTGCAGCATGCCAGGCTTCCCTGTCCTTCACCATCTCCCGGAGTTGGCTCAAATATATGTCCATTGAGTTGGTGATGCCATCCAATCATCTCATCCTCTGTCATCCCCTTTTCCTCTTGCCTTCAATCTTTCCCAGCATCAGGGTCTTTTCCAATGAGTCAGTTCTTCGCATCAAGTGGCCAAAGGATTGGACCTTCAGCTTCAGCATCAGTCCTTCCAATGAATATTCAGGACTGATTTCCTTTAGGATTGACTGGTTTGTTCTCCTTGCAGTCCAAGGGACTCTCAAGAGTCTTCTCTAACACTACAGTTCAAAAGCATCAATTCTTCAACACTCAGCCTTCTTTATGGTCTGACTGTCACATCCATAACATAACTGCTGGAAAACCACAGTTTTGACTATACAGAGCTTTGTCGACAAAGTAATGTCTCTACTTGTTAATATGCTGTCTAGGTTGGTCATGGCTTTTCTACCAAGGAGCAAGTGTCTTAATTTCATGGCTGCAGCTGCCATCTGCAGTGATTTTGGAGCCCCCCAAAAATAAAATCTGTCACTGTTTCCATTGTTTCCCCATCTATTTGCCATGAAGTGATGGGACCAGATGCCATGATCTTACTTTTCTGATTGTTGAGTTTTAAGTCAGCTTTTTCACTCTCCTCTTTCAACTCTCATCAAGAGGCTCTTTAGTTCCTCTTGCTTTCTGCCATAAAGATGGTGCAATCTGCATATCTGAGATTGATATTTCAATAACTGAAATACTGACTGCAGATGGAGTCACTTAACCAAACCATACCCCAGGGCCAGTCAAGTAAATACGGTGAGAGCTTATGGGATACATTATAACAATATATTAATATTACACAGAGTATATCTCATCTTTCCTTTATTAAAAAAGTTATTTCCTTGAAAACATGTTCAAAATATGTATTTTAAGCGATGAACAGTAAAAATGTTATTCCTTGCAATGTTCTACCTGGAGGGATATTAAGTAACTCTTGCATAAGATCCAGGACATTGGCAGCTACTTTATTTTGACTTTGTGGCTCAACCAAAGAAAAGCTAAAAATCCACTGTACTTTGAGTTCATGAGAATTTTCACCTCCAGTAATTGAAATGTAAATATTACATTGCACCAAGTATGTCTGCTGCTTTCTCAGAATGTTCACATCCTGTTAAAAGCTGAAACATTTACTCAGATTTCTACCTTCAAACTGAGGGTCTTCCAGAGGGGAAGTGTTGCCAGGTAGGGATGAGGAGTCACCTGTCCTGGCTGGCAGCCCACCTGTTTATCTCCCAGCCATGCAAGACGGGAGGGAGGGTTTCTAAAGTAGCAATTACCTTCACCCTAAAGTGGGCCAAGGAGAATGAAATGGCAACCCACTCCAGTATTCTTGCCTGGAGAATCCCAGGAACAGAGAAGCCTGGTGGGCTGCTGTCCATAGGGTTGCACAGAGTCGGACACAACTGAAGCAACTTAGCATGCATGCATGCATTGGAGAAGGAAATGGCAACCCATTCCAGTATTCTTGCCTGGAGAATCCCAGGGACAGAGGAGCCTGGTGGGCTGCCATCTATGGGGTCGCACAGAGTCAGACACGACTGAAGCGACTTAGCAGCAGCAGCAGCACCAAAGTGGGCCAAGGACTTTTGCCTTTATAGGAAAATACAAACGACTATTCCTGACCTAAACACCCCAACTGGCCACTCCTCAAGGGACTTCACTGGGCCCTGATTCATCCAGACCCCAGGCCGGGACCGGATGCCTCCTGCACCTCCTGACGGCCGGTGGGTCTCGATCCGTTGCCGTTATCCCAGGACTCGCGATAAGTGGGGCGCTTCCAGGGCCTCAGCTCCGCCACCTGCACTGTCCACGCCCAGGGCTGCGTGTGCCCCGAGCGGCCCTCGCACCGTCCCCCAAAATCTGGGGTGGGCGGGCAGCCCGGACTGCAAGGTGCGGTGGGATCGGCCAGTTCGAGGGACCTGGGCAGAAGGGAAGCTTCCCAAGGAAAAAAGGAAACTCCGAAGCTCCGCGATAGGTCGGCTCGCGGGCGGCGCCCTTCAAGGACCCCAACCACACCCCTGCCCGCTCTCATCCTGCAGGACCCCAGCGGCCCCCCGCCCGCACTCAAGCCACGGGACCCCGTCCTCCCTGGCCCGCACTCACCCTGCAGCCGGGACTGGACCCCCGCCCGCCGTCCCTCCGACGACCCCTCTTCCAGCCCCGAGTCAGCCGCCCCGGGATGCGCCCCGGCCCCGCCCACAGGGAGGTAGGCCCGCCCACGCGCCGCGATTGGCCTAATTTCGAAGCTCCGGGACCCCATTGGCTGCCGCGCCTGCCCGTTCCTCGGCCGTGCCCCGCCCTCGCGCCCGCGCATTCCTGCGGAGCCACGTGGCCGCGCGCCCCCTCCTTCTGCCCAACGCCCGGCTAGGCTGCGCACGCGTGGGATCGCGGCGCCGGGCGGGCAGGCTTCCCGGACCCCCCGGACCCCCGTCTCTCCCCGCAGAGCCCTCGGGCTGGGCACACGTGGGGAGGGTCCCCGGCCTATCTCTCCCCCAGCTCCCCGACCCCCTCTCCGTCCCCAAAGCGTCCACCCCTTCCTTTTGCTGGCTGGCCCTGCCTGCAGGGGCGTTCCTGGCTCCTCTGGAGGTCAGCTGCCTCAGACCCGCCAAGTCTTGGGGATTTGGAAAAGCAAAGATTTCTCATGTTTCCGAGGCAGTTTTTAAAGCTTGCCTTTTACTGAAAAGTTCTCATATTCACCTTCACTTTGCCAGTGAACATGGGTTAGAATTCACTATCCTGTAAGAGCCAAAAAGTAATGACTTAAAAGGCAGCGGTTAACCCTGCGGTGTCACCCTTTGAATGGACAATGCTAACAGGGACTAAGGCAAACTGTTAGCCACTCAGTAGTGTCAAACTCTTTGCGACCCCGTGGGCTGTAGCCCCCCAGGCTCCACTGTCCGTGGGATTTCCCAAGCAAGAATACTGGAGTGGGTAGCCATTCCCTTCTCCAGGGGGATCTTCCCGACCCATGGACCTGAACCCCGGTCTCTTGCTTTGCAGGCAGAATCTTCGGGGTCTGAGCCTAAAAAGCATCCTTCTACTATAAGCTCATTTGAGGTGAAAATCCGCATATATGCTTGGTTTCCCACAAAAGCACCTTGAGATGAAAAAGAATTCCCTAATGTGTTGTTGAAATTATTTGCAAGGAGCATTTCTTCGTTTTATAATTTTAAAAAGGAAGCATATTATTATAGCATATGCTGTAATTTCTGCTATAGGACAAAATGCCAGAGAAGAATACAAACCAAAATGACAGCTTTAGAATGTTGCCTGTTACCCGGTCAACACGGTAAATAGTGAGTCACACCCTAGGCTCCTGTCCAAATCTCTCAATCATAGAAGTGATTTAATTCAGAATTTTAGAACTTCCAGGCATCATAAAGATCTAGGGTGCCATCCACTAGGTTTGTAGAAGGGAGACGATAATATAGTTAAATGTCACAAAGCTGATTTAAACATCAAATGACTCTAAAGCCACCATGCTCTGTAAAAGTTCTTTCCCTGCAAATTATAGCTCATGTAACTCACAGCTACCATATAAAGAATACAATGACTGGGGGAAAATAATAGTAGGTAAGATATTATTTTGGGGTCTCCCAGGTGGCACTAGTGGTAAAGAATCCACCTGCCAAAGCAGGAGATGTAAGAGATGTGGTTTCAATCCCTGGGTCTCGAAGATCCCTAGAGGAGGGTATGGCCACCCACTTCAGTATTCTTGCCTGGAGAATCCCATGGACAGAGGAGCCTGGTGGGCTTCAGTCCACAGAGTCTCAAAGAGTCGGACATGACTGAAACAACTTAGCACAGACACACACACACACACACGCACAAGGTAATATTTTAGCAATCTCTGTTATTAGAGATTGCTAATTTTATGGGAAAAGATTGAGCTGTTTTAGAGAACCCTGGAAAGATACTAGAGCCTGAGTCAATTGAAAAATATACTTCCTCTCAGTGACTTTAATGTTGGAAAAATTATTTTGGGTCTCTTTTCCTAGGACTCTTTGAATAGCTTATTCAAAGATCTCTTACCCAATTTTCATAGTAACCATGGTGGACAGAGATAGAAAGCCCAAGTGAATTAGCTCTAGTTCACCACCGAACAAGAAGATCCTAATACGTGTTTTCTGATCTAGTGGAGCAGAAATAAGAAGGAAATCATACTGTGCATGGATGAAACAAGGGATGTGGGGATCCTATTTCAGTCTGTAACACTAATAAAATCCTGTATGAATTACACAAGTCTCTGAACTTCCGTCTCATCCTCTAGAAAATGTGATTAATAGTGTCTACATCATAGATAAGAAACTTGAAAGGGAGAACTACACAGAGAACACTGTGATGTCCGGGAAGAGTAGATGCTCACTAAATCATAATTTTCAGGAGCAGGAAAACATATTGAACCAGTGTTTCTAATAGATGGCTCACAAGTTCATTTTTAAAAACTTAAGGAAGTTCAAGAGGCTGCCATTGTCATAATTTTTCACCCAGAAATCATATTATTTTAGACCAATGGGGACAATACAGTAGCAGCACCGTAACTAGAAGCATGGAATGAAGCACCCCATTTCCACAACGGCCCTATTAACCCCTAAGCTCCGAAGAGCATGCTCATTGCGGAGAGCATGCCGAAGCGGGTGGGGTGGGGTGCTGGGGCAGAAAGAACACCGACTGAGGCCTCCAGTCCTGTCTAGTATACACCATTTTCTGTAAGCCCTTTTGTGGAAGAGGATGAAAGATGTGAGTTTCCACTGCAATTCTGCCTTTGACCAGTGGGCTACTATATGCATATTTGGAGAGAGAAGCCGGGAGAGACTGATTATGAGGAACTGGCTCACACAGGTATGAAGGCTGAGAAGCACCATGATGCACCATCTGACTCTGGAGAGCCAAGGAATTCCGAGAGTCAATGATGTGAATCCCAGTCTGAGGACAGGAGCAGATGACATGAGATGACCCAGCTCACCAAAGGAGGGTCTCCTCCTTCCTCCATCTTGTTACAGTCAAGCCGTCAATTGATTGGGCCATCCCCACCCACATGAGTGGGGGCAGTTTATTGGGTCCACCAACAAAAGGACAATCTCCTCTGGAGGCACCTGGAAGTAATGTTCAATCTGGGTAACCCATGGCCGTCAGTTGCCCCATAAAATGAACCGTCACAACTGCACATTGCTGATGTGAGTGTAGAATGGTTCAGCCACTCAGAACATTTCTTCTGCAGTTCCTTGTAGGACAGGCTCAGCAACCCTACTCTTAAGATATGTCCTCAAGGTACGTGAAAAGAGAAGTCCATAAAAAGACCATTACAAGAGTTTTTGATTCATAACATTTCAAACTGTTCAAAACAGTGCATAGTTCAAAACTGGGAACAATTCAAATTTCATCAAGGGGTGAGTGTATCGACCGAGTGTGGTACAGTCACACAGTAGAAGACAGTGTGTAACAAAAAATAACAGTCGCAGGGAATCAACTGCACCCAGTAGCTGAGATGAGCCTCAAAGCCCTCGCACTGCAGGAAAAAACAGACCTGACGCAAACCCTCTGCCCAAAACCGCATGTCCCTGTCTGCATAAATGACCGCCAGAGTGTCTGGGGGTGCACTCCTTCAGCCCAAGCCCCAGGGCCTGGACCAGCGAGGCTGTGGTGCCCAGGGCCTCCTCCCTCGCTGAGCCACACTCCCCTCCTGGGCTTGCCTGAAGCGTCTCTGCTTCCCACCCTGCCCCCACCCATATCCCCTGGGATAGCTGGCAGGCCAAGGGGACACGGGGTGGCGGGAAGCAAAGCCCAGGAAGCAGAGAAGAGGCAGAGGCACCCAGAGAGATAAGTGAGGCGGGGTCACGCGGCTGCTGTTTCTAGCGGTCACTGGAATCTGGAGGGGGAGAAGGAAGCATTGTTCCAGGCAGGAGACAGGACTCTTTTGTTCCCAGAGCACTTGTAACAAGGACTAAGCTGTTTTCTGGCTTTGCTGTGTCTCCAGCGGGGGAGGTGAAGGGCAGGCTCGGAGCAAGGAAGGCCATCCCCCAGCCTTGCAGAGTTGGGGGTTGGTGGACAGGGGCCTCCATCTCAGTGCTTCAGGCTCACACGCAGGCTCCTGGGGGCCAGGAGGTGACACCCGAGGTGTGAGGGCCCCGGGGGGCTGTGCTCTTCCCTCCCTCCCCCCTTCCCCACCTCTCCTCTGGCAGAACAGTTCAAAATTCAGGGATCTGGAACTGGGAAGAAATGTCAAAGAAGGACAGGGAAAGAGGATGGGTGTTCTAGAACGTTTTTTCTTGCTCTCAGAGCCCTGGTCCTCCCCAGAGCAAGCTCTGATTCTCAGCAGGGTGGGCGCAGGGGTCACAGGTCCGAGAAGGTACACAGTCAGGAAGGTGCCATGGCTCAAAGAGCCCCGAGACACGGCCGGCACCCCACTCCTTTTTCTGTCCCCACGGCCTGAGGGCCTCTGTGCGTGAGAAGCAAGGCATCGCAGCCCCCATCCCACCCTGAGAGAGGCCAGTGCCCCTCAGAACTGGGCAGCACCTGCACCTAGTTATCCAGGACCTGCCAGATGGTGGAGGGGACTGGGTCTGGGCCCTGGGAATTCGGAGCCAGGTGGTCTGACAGCGCAGGAGAGAGGAGCCTGCAGGGGACAGAGGGGTGCAGATCCCCGCCGGCGCTCCCACCTGCAGCTCCCCGCCTGGTCCTGGAGCCTGCCCCCACGCCCACCCTCCCCCCAGGATGTTTCCTTTGCTCAAGGGTATCCCCACCCCCTCGAGGAGGTCCCAGCCCTGAAGGATTCCCTGGGCTGCGCCCCCCACTACCTCCCCCTCTCAGCAGGATGCTGACTCCCGCTGCACCGACAGCCAGGAGGCGGGTGACTTGCGGGGTCCACTCCCACCCACGCCAGAAGGACATGAGCGCCTCTCTGGGGACCAGGAGTCCCCACTCCTGCCTGAGGCCACCTCGGCTACTTTGCAGGCTCTGCTGCCACAGCCTGCCAGTCCCCCTCCCCAACTTCCAGACCCTCTCATGGCGCGTGCAGGCCGGCCCCCCTCTGCGCCTGGGACCCTTTCTGCGAATTCTGCCAGGGGTCTGTTTCTGTGGAACGCCACTGAGATTGCTCACGCTTCCACTTCCCAGCCCCCTGCCCACCGCCCCCTCCTACGTGGCTGTGGTCACGGAGCTGTGACCCAGGGGACAGAAGTGTGTCTGCTCCAGGGCCAGCCCAGAACCCCTCAATCCCGTGGGGTTCCTGGGTGCTGGCAGTGCGTTTGTTCTAATGTGGTGGCTTCAGGATGGGGGCTCCAAAGTCACTGAGCCGAGATTAGAAGCTTGGAACTTCGAGCCCCACCCGCCTCTCCTGGGAGGAGAGAGGCTGGAGACTGAATGCATGATGCATTGTGACTATGCCTACATGATGAAGTCTCCATCAAAACCCACAAACTACGGGGTTCAGAGAACTTCCAGGAGTGTGGGCACAGCCCCAGCTCCAGGGGCGGAAGCTCCTGTCCCCCAGACACTCCCAGACCTTGCCCTCTGTGCCTCGTCATCTGACTGTCTGTCTGTATCTTTCAACCTCATCCTTTCCTGTATCAGGTAACACACCAGTAAACGTAAGTAGTGTTCCCTGAGTTCCGTGAGCAAATTACTTAACCTAGGGAAGGGAGCCCAGGTCAGTCAGAAGTGGGAGAGGCCTGGGCTGGTGTGTAAGCTGGACATCTGTGGGACCCAGCACTTAACTGCAGTGTCCCTCTCTTCATCCTGCTTGTAATCTTCCAAAAATGACCCTGGTCTTTATTTAAAAGGAGATGTTTGCTCATAAGAATGATACAGTGGAGAATTCTGACAACACCAAGGCTGGGAGCAGGGGGTGACTGGAATTCTCGTGTTGATTATGGGGGTGTAGATAGAACATTTTATCAGGAAGACCATCTGCAGTCTCATAAAGTAAGCATGTAAGTACCATCCGACCCAGCAATTCCACTAGGTACTTATCCCAACTACAGAAACCTGCATTGCAAGACTTGTACAAGGAGTGTTCTTGGTAGTTTTATTCAAAACACTGCCTTTGGAGAGACAACCCATCAGTAGGTGACCAGATAAACAAATACTGTTACATCTATGCAATGGAATGCTGAAAGTGAAAATCGCTCAGTCATCTCCGACTCTTTGAGACCCCATAGACTATACAGTCCATGGAATTCTCTAGGCCAGAATACTGGAGTGAGTAGCCTTTCCCTTCTCCAGGGGAATCTTCCCAACCCAGGGACCGAACCCAGGTCTCCTGCATTGCAGGTGGATTCTTTACCAGTTGAGCCACAAGGGAAGCCCAAGAATACTGGAGTGGGTAGCCTATCCCTTCTCCAGCGGATTTTCCCAACCCAGGAATGAAACTGGGGTCTCCTGCATTGCAGGCGGATTCTTTACCAACTGAGCTATCAGGGAAGCCCTCAGTGGAATGCTACTCGGTATTAAAAAAAAGAATGATGTTGACAAATCTGAAAGAAATGAGACACCTAGACTGTGTATTCCCAAGTACACGAAGTTCTTCAGTAGGCAAAAATAATCTTCAGTGAAGCCTCAGATAAGACCCAGGGCCTGGGGGGAGACCTGGGGTCATCCAGCTGATGGAGGTGCCAGCTGGGCTGCCGGTATCACAAGCATATGTGTTTTTCTAAACTCATCTCACTGTACTTTTTAAATGGGCCCGTTCATTTGATAGTATGTAAATTGTCCCTCATGGGAGTTCTTTTTTTTTTTTTTAAGTAAGTAGGATATCAAGGTCAAGAAGAGGCAGAATTTCAAGTAAGTTTTAATGTGATCAAGAAACACTGTGAATGTTCAAGTCCATCAAACCTGCAGGTTCTTTCAGAGTCCCAAGGCTCTCCTTCCATCCTCTATAATTAAACTTACTTTTGCTGCTGCTGCTACTGCTGCTAAGTCGCTTCAGTCGTGTCCAACTCTGTGTGACCCCATACTCGGCGGCCCACCAGGCTCCCCCGTCCCTGGGATTCTCCAGGCAAGAACACTGGAGTGGATTGCCATTTCCTTCTGCAATGCATGAAAGTGAAAAGTGAAAGTGAAGTCGCTCAGTCGTGTCCGACTCTTAGCGACCCCATGGACTGCAGCCCACTAGGCTCCTCTGTCCATGGAATTTTGCAGGCAAGAGTACTGGAGTTGGGTGCCATTGCCTTCTCCAAACTTACTTTTGGGCGGTAGCAATGTTTTATATAAAATTTAAGTAATTTATGTTCAGTTCTAGTATCTTCAATTATTTTCACTTTGGCTTACTTGTGGGTGTAGAAACAGCATATTTCATATTATAGTTCCAAATGCATGGTATGGTAGCTTTGTTAGGTTTTGTGAACTTGCCTGGGTATAAAGCAACAATCAGAGCGATACTGTCACAGATATTTACTTCAACTAAGGATGTGAAGTTCTGTGTCATGAGGTACCTTCAGGTTAGAGACAGTCCATCAGATCCTCCCCCAGAAGGTGCCATTCCTACTGGTGAGCCCTCAGTACCAACAATTCAGTTTTTCTTGTACATCCAAAATCACATCTTTTAGTTAGCTTTTATCACTTTTTACTTTTTTCACTTAATTGTTCCCAAATTTAATATGACTGAATTATTCAACAAACAGACAACAAAGAAGCTGTTCTCCAAAATAAAAAGTCCTGTCCTTTCTAGCTCCTGGCCTCTAATGGGTCAGATCCGGCCAAGATTTGAAAGCATTTGTGGAAAAGCTATGACTCAGTGTGTGCTCACTCTATTGTCCTTTTCCTATTTCCTTCCCACATGAAACTTAGACAAGACCACTGTGTTGCAGATGGATAAAGTGAACACACTAATTTGAAGGGAGAAACGTTACCATTTTCTAAAGTCTCTGAAGCATTTCTTTCCTTTACTTGTACTACTACTTACTACTTGTATCACTATTTATTGCTTGCAGCACTGTTACCTGCACCCAGGGTGCTGAGGGATTCTGTTTTGCCAGGCACTGCTGCCAAGCGGGGCAGAGTCCTATTTCATCTCCACTGACATTGGGCTCCAGTCCACTTCCCCCATTAGCTGCCTTCTCTCTCCATGAAACCTCAGTTTCTAGAACATGGTTCAACCCTTCCCCCTAACCCCACACTAATGGAGCCTCTCCTCTATATAAGGTTCATTACTGACCTTCTTGCAGTCCACAAAGTGGAAGCACAGGGCTTGGTGAGTGGAGCTCTTGGATGTTAGCTGCCACAAGTCCCGCGTGCAGTCAGCAACCTGCACATCCATACAGGCCAGACCTGTGCCCTCAGTGCTCCCATCTGGTGGTTTCTTCTTCCTCTGAACTCCTACGAGTCAGGTTGTTTACTTATGTGACACTGTAAAAAACGTTTTAAACTTTGCTTGTATGATTTTTAAGGCCACTTTCATTCCTGAGATTCTAATCCTTGGAAGTGCTGGCTGTCATTTTAAGATAAGAGATTAAGTCGAGGTACTTGCTTTCTTATATTAAGTTATTCAGTACCCCCTCGGAGGTGTTGCTCCGGGTTGCCAGAAAGGAAGGCGGACAGGAGACACAGTTTGTTCCCACGCAGGGCCTGTTAGTAGTAAGGCCAGGTCTCAACCTCACAATCCAACGTCCCCTGGTGGCTCTAGTCCCTTGAGCCATTTCTAACACCTCCTTGTAAGTTAAGGATCACAGCCCCATCACTCATTGGATGCTCAAGCTGAAACCCACTGCACCTGCCCCTACCAATCAAGGCTGTTATAAGACTTCATGTCCTCCATGTGGCCTGAAGTCTCAACAACAAGCTGTTTGCCCCAGGTTTTCCAGGCCCTTGGGGTCTCAGCTGCCTAGCTTGGACGTTGAACCTGGATAGGACCACCAACCCCTCAGCTGAGTCTGCACAAGACTGGAGACCCGTGATGTTCGGAGGCCTGGAGCCTAGTTGCGCTTGCGCACAAGGTCCACCAGGCACATTTTTACAGTCAGGATTCCAGCCCTTCCCCGCTCTGCATACGACCCCAGGTTCCCTATATCCATGCCCTCCACGCCCTGCGTCCCCACGTCCATGTCCCCCACGCCCTGTGTCCCCACGTCCACGCCCCCCACCCTGTGTCCCCACGTCCGCGACCCCACGCCCTGCGTCCTCACGTCCACGCTCCCCACTCCCTGCGTCCTCACGTCCACACCCCACGCCCTGCGTCCCCAGATCAGCCGTCCGTCACCTCTCTCTCTGGGCTCTTGGGCTTCGCTCAGGTGTTTTGAAACTTTGGCGTTCCCTCTCATCATCTGGCTATGAGTAACCACTCTCCGTGCTTCACCTCAGTTTGTTTTGTGTCGAACAAAACCAACTTAGTGATGAATTTGGTGATGAATTTGGAAGCGGGCCGGGAAGGAGGGGATACCAGGGACCTCAGCCCATCGACTTGGAGCCTCACAGGGACCGAGAGGCCCAGCGTGAGCTTCGGACCCCTCTGCTCCAGGGCTGCCCCTCGGGTCCCCACCAGGCACCCTGACCCCTGGTGCTCGGTTTCGTTTTGTGGCAGAAAAGTGGTTTTGGGGCTCGGGTAGGAAGACATCTTTTGGTGTGTAGTCTAGTTAAAGAGACACGCCTGTGCCAGATCGGCTGCAGGTCCTGACTGGGGCGAGGCTGGAGGGTTTGGAGACAATTAGGGAGAGTCCGGCAGCTGAGGGGCTTCCCCTGTGGTTCAGTGGTAACCCGTCTGCCAGTGCAGGAGAGGCAAGAGACTCAGGTTCCATCCCTGGGTCGGGAAAGTCCCCTGGAGGAGTAAATGGAACCTTCTCCAGTATTCTTGCCTGAGAAATACCATGGACAGAGGAGCTGGGCGGGTACCATCCATGGGGCCGTAAATAGCCAGCCAAAATGGAGTGAGCACAGGGCGGCAGAGGCGCCGGTGCGGTAGGCCCGGGCGCTGGTGTTCGGTCTATGTTCACATCTGTCTTTGTCTTAACTGTTGAGAATTGGCTGTTCTGTGCAAGAAGCAGTTATCCAAAACGGTAATAAACTGAATATACCACTCAACTGTAATTATACAAACTAAGGAAATACACTTTAATCTGCATGAGGTTGTCTAGAGTACAGAAGTGTGTGGATGAAAGGGCTGATGTGGAGAGCTTCTTTTATGAATCTTTGTGGATAATTGTTAAAATTGGACAGTTGAAATAATAGAGAGATCCTGTATGCTCTTTACCCAATTTCCCTCATAATAACACCCAGAAAAACTGTAGTTAAACATAGCAACTAGAATGCTGACCCTGATATAGTCACATGCGAAGTCGCTTCAGTCGTGTTTGACTCTTTGAGAGCCCATGGATTGCAGCCCGCCAGGCTCTTCTGTCCAGGGGATTCTCCAGGCAAGAATACTGGAGTAGGTTGCAGTGCCTTCCTCCAGGGGATCTTCCTGACACAGGGATCAAACCTGTGTTTCTTATGTCTCCTGTGTTGGCAGCAGATTCTTTACCACAAGCGCCACTATCCAGTCACATACAGAACGTTTAAGTGCCCACAGAGACCTTTTTATTGCCTGCCTTTTATCAGATACACCTGCTTTCCACCTTTCTTTGTTACCTTATTCATCCTTATCTCCATTTCTGTAATTTCCCCTTTTCACAGATGTTGTTTAAATGCGGTCATACAGTATGTAACCTTTGGCTTTTTTCACTCAGAGTAATTCTTTGGAGATTCACACAGATTAAGTGCTTCAGTGGTCTTTCCTTTTTCATTGCCAAATACTGTATCACTATATGGCTGTATACAGTTTATTTACCTAATAAACGACATCTGGGTCGTTTCCTGTTTTGTGTTATAGTAAGTAAAGCTTCTGTAAGAAAAACAAGAATTGGCTATTGAGAACTAAGCTTCTTGATGACCACAGCGAGGACCCTTACATTTCGTTGCTGTGACCCCTAGAAGCAAAGCCGCTTCAGAATGGGAGGTGCTTATCCCAAGGTTCCCTCTTGTGATTCCCTTTAGGCTGTGTTCACCAAAGTTGGGTGACCTTGACTTATGAATCCATGCACAAGGAAGAAATAGTTTTCTTCCTACCTCTTTTCCTCTATCTCCCTGTGCCCAACCCCCTCCCCGCCCCCCCCCCCCCCCCCCCCGCTCCCGGCCATACACACACACTCACACTCATTCTCTCTGTCTGCATGGCCACAACATCCTTTAGACTCTACAGGAAAACAGCCTGGAAATGGATTCTTAAGTTACAGTATAACTTTTCAACCAGATTTGTTTTGTAAATGAGAAGGTGAAATGCTTTTTATAGTCTCTTACGTTATATCAGAATAAACCTGTGCCAAGAAGATGTGAAGTCCTGCAAGGATGGAAAGAAACCTGTTTTGCTTGGTCCTAATGAAAAGGTGGACAACTTGCTGTCAATCAAACCCACTTGGGTACCGATTGGGCCGGAAAGCTACCCAAACTCAGGTGGGGCAACATCTGTTAAAGCAGGTTTCCCTTGGGAGTGTGAATGCGAGGTGGGTGGGATGGATCTGGGTCCACTCTTCTACAATTTTGAACTTATTTGGAAGAGCAGTATTCCAGCTTACAGAGATGACCCCAAGGGGGGGCTCCAACCTGATTTGGACAAGTGTTCAAAAGTGTATTAAACACCCTTCTCACTTCAGAAGAACATAGAATAGTGCAGGGTAAAGCTCAGAAGGAGGCATTTGGGCTTCATACAGAAACCCTTGGTGACCCAGCTCGGGCTGCAGAAAGCATAATTGTGTGAAAAGCAGATCCCAGTTGTGTTGTGAATGCTGGGGAAAGTCTGAAACGTGAACATTATAGAGATTGCATTCTTGCAGGTGTGTGAAGAGGGGGGCAAAACAAAGAAGCCTTGATGAAGTACAGAAGATAAAACAGAAACTGAATGAGAAGTCTTCAGAATTTCTAGACAGCGTCTGTAAAGCCTACTGGCAGTACAGATACAGATCATAAAGACCTAGAGAATTTAAAATGGGCCTTATGTTTCTCTTTCATCAGAGCAACTGGCACACAGAAGCTGCAAGAGATGGCAGGGGCTTTAGAGATGCTGACATCTCAACTTGTTGAAATGGCCTTAAGTTTGTAATTGCAGGGACCAGTTTCAAGAGAAAAGGAAACAATGGAAAACAAAATGGGCCATTGTGCTGGCGGCTGCCTGAACTCAGGGAAGAGTGGACCAAATTGAGGCCCCAATGAGGGACTCGGCAAAAGGTAGGAGGCGCAAACCGTCACTCGAATGGGGCACCCGATAGTGGGACCACAGTAACGTGCCTACTGCAGGCAGAGGGGACCCTGGGGTAGTGTCCATGCTTAAACTCTTAAAGAAGGTAAGTAAAAGTGGCTCAGTCGTGTCTGACTCTTTGCAACCCCATGGACTGTACAGTCCATGGAATTCTCCAGGCCAGGGTATTGGAGGGTAGCCTTTCCCTTCTCCAGGGGATCTTCCCAACCCAGGGATCAAACCCAGGTCTCCCACATTGCAGGTAGATTCTTTACCAGCTGAACCACAAGGGAAGCCCTGAAAAAGGTAAGCAGGTGGTATACCCAGTGCCCCAGGTAACTGACCATGACAGTGACCAAGGGTGATGCTGCTGAGTCAGCACTCCCTCCCACATGGAGCCCTGGGTGACTTGACAGAGGGAAATTGCTATGTGGGAGTCTGGGGACTTGGTTCTAACTACCCAGCTTTCTAACTTTCTTTTGAGACTGTTAGTAGCAAGGGGTTTCAGAGGACCCTAGAGAAAAGCTCTTCTCCAGCAGGGGAAGAGCTCCTATTGGCTTTCTGCCCCTGCCTGATGGGCCTCGCTTCCCCTCTGGGATGAGATTGACTGAACTAAGTGCCGGGGCAGCCTCCGCACCTGGATACCGAGTGGACATTAAATCACCACTAGAGCAGATCTGTGAGTTGCAGGCTCTACCGCAGCAGTTCTGGGAGAGAAACCCCAGAGAGCGAGTCTGGGGGATAGGCAAATGGGGTGCTGGGAAGAGGGCAGATGGCCACAGCTGTACAGATCAGGCTCTGCAGGGGGCAGGCATCCCAGACGTCATGCAGTATCCATGAAGAGGAGGAAGCAAAGCCTGGGGTGGACTCCTAACAACCTTCCTCCAGTATGACCCAGTATGATCCTGCTGGTCACTTTGTGATTGGCTGGTCCACATTTGAGTGTTTGTACTGGATTGAAGAGCACTTAATAGGTTATAGGAATGCATTGCTCTCCCTAACCCATACTCTGCTCGTGACTTTGTCCTGGGTCTCTTGTTGAGTGACCATTTTGGACTTGAAGGAGGCCTTTCCTGCACTCTTTTGAGTTTTGAATCCCAAGTCTGCTTTCGAGTGGAAATATGGAGGTAAAGGAGTTAGACCACAGTACTGCTAGACAGCACTTCCTCAGGGCCTTACGAGTTCTTCACTGGAGTAGTCCTGGCCAGACTCCGGGGACCTTGAACCCTTAAACCCTGCTCCAGGATGCAGATGATGTTTGGGCACCAGTGAGACAGAGGACATCTGAGACCAGGTTCGGGTTTGACTTCAGACTTCTTGGCTGAATGAGGCTGTAAGGGGTCCAGGAAGAAGGCAGATTCTCAGCACTCTTAAATATTTGAGGTTATGAACTCAAAAACAGAGAGCTGGCTGCTGATGGGGGCAGGGAAGCTCTAACCAGGATCGCAGTTGCCACCAGAAGACACTGTGGGGATCCTGGGAGTGACTGGGCTCTGCCACACCTGGACCCCCAACTCTGGACTCACAGCAAAACCCTTCTGGAGATGCTTTTAAAGGAGGAAACAGGAGACCTCTAGGCTAGAATCTTGAAAGATGAACATCCGGAAGGCTGGCTCCATCTCTGCAGGATGGGCCCTCAGGAGAACTGCGATGGGAAATGGAAAGCATGCAGCAGAAGGAAAACTTGGACCAGGGTCGTCCGAACCTCGCTGGTTCCAGCCCCAGCCCTGACACTGGCTTCTCCCAGAGGCAGGGCAGCCCCTTCAGATTTCAAGTTGCTTTTCAGAAGCTGCAAGGAAAAAAAAAAAAGCTACAAGAAAGAAACCAGGGTGAATGGGTTTGCTGCAGTGGTGGCTTTGCTCAAGTCGCAGCCTTTGGAAGGCAACTTCTCCGTTACGAGCAGGATGTGTTCTTTTGTGAGTCCTTTGTCTCTAACTCCCAGGCTTGGAAGCACTTCTGCTTTGATAGAAATAGGTTATGATGAGGATTTCTGCTACTTTGGTAGAAGAGGGTAATCTCTCTGGTGATGGCTCTGTCTTCCAGAACCTGGTTTTTTCCAAAACCTTCCAAAACCAGATTGTGCTGACCCCTTGGTTGTGCTGGTCAACTTTCTGACCATAGCTAACTTCACTGACTTCAGATGTAACCTATCAATTGGGCTGATCACAGGTCCCCTCCTTTCCCTGGATAAAACCCCTAAACATCCTGAACATTACCTGTGGCTTGCTTTCTGTGTGCCCCTTGAGGTACGTCTCTGCAGTTTCAGTTACCAGCCTTGGGCCTGGGGCTGCCTTGACAGCTGGTGCACAGGAGGTATTTGTTTGTTGGGGTCAGTGTTACAGTGAGACCGGGGATAAGAAAATACACTCAGACAAGTGCTGAGTAGTTTGACTCTTCAAGCCCTTGTTGAGTCTGTGCCCCTTATGAGCAGAAAGTAACTAAACCATCCTCTTCCCCTCTTTCCCAGATTGAGGCATGATCACAAGATGGGGGAGGCACTGAACCCAGAACCTGTGGGCTAAACCTGTTCTCCCTGCTGTCCCTAGTGAAGGTTGTGAAGGCTTACATGTCCTCCCAGCAGTGGGAGGACATAAATGCTTATTGATAAGCATTTATCTGAGGTGTCTTCTAGCTTGGAGGCAGCTCTGTTGAGTTTGGACTGAGCTGGTTGAGATGGGATAGGACCACCACCCCCACCCCTGGATCTGCATGTGCACTGGTGAGCTTGTGAATGTGCAGAGGCCTGGAGCCTAGTCACGCCTGTGCTCAAGGACAGTTAGGCACCTCGTTTATCACGGTGCCCATGCGGCCCTGTTTACTCTCCTATCAGTGCCCCAGTCCGGCACCTTCTGGGAGGCAGACCTGAGATTTGTTCTCCAGTCTCCACACTTGGCTGCCTCACAAGAAAAAGGCCTCTTTGCTGGCGACCTTGGCATCTCAGCGTCTTGGCTGGCTTGCACCCGGCAGAATGAAGCTGGCCACTAACCGTGACAACACTGGTGGATTTTGTCTAGGAGGGCTCCTGCATCTCCATCCCCGGAAAGCCCCTGACGGGCAACCCAGTGCCGCTGGGCTCCCCATCCTCGGGCTCCGGGCCTTCCCACTCGGTCCTGAAGACCATGTAACTCGTCATCAGAAGTGGTTAGTCTTCCAGTTGTTCAGAACTCGGAGGCAGGGCCATCTTACCTCCTGGCTGGAGCGCTTTCTGAGTTGGGGCAGAAGGTCAGTGAGTTCCAGGGCAACAGGACTTCTGTGTGACCAGGATCCAGGGGGTGTGGACAGGCGTCAGTAGTGCTTTTCCAGACCCAGCTCTCTAGAGACGGGTCTCTAGAGACCGTCCCCCTAGAGACGGTGGACTCTGAACTTGAAGGACAAGAGCTGAGTCCCCTGACCGCTGTGGGAAATGCCATCATTTGAGGGGACAGGGGGTCAAGGGTGGTCCTGCACTGAGGGTGGATGCTCCCCAGGGGACCCTGGATCAGTGAGCAAACGTCTCTCCCTGGCAGCTGCTGCCCATGCAGGGGGTTTCCCGTGGATGCAGGCGCCCTCTGCTCTTTGTGATCAGTGATCTTACTGGAACGACTTGGAAAGCTCAGGTGCTGGTTAGCATTTTTAGCAGTGAAGTATTAACAGTGTGTGCACCGTTCAGACATAAGTCTGTACACACAACAGGCTGAAGCGTGGTGTTAGCGAGCTTTATATGCACGGGACACCTACCAGTTCACATGACTCACATTGTGTGATCAAGTCCTGGAGGTAGATGTAAACCCGAGTTCTCTCCCAGGTCTGCCTGTCACTTGCCTGAGGGGGAGCCTGTGGAGTTCTGGAACAGGACTGGGGGTACGGGAATGCTGTGGGCCCCTCTGCACTGTGGAGAAGGGACAGTCTAGGCCAGTGTGTCAGTGACAGGTGTCCTGGAGCAGAGGAGGGCCACAGTCTCTTCCGGACCAGACTCTAGTCGGGCTCCTCTGAGTGGTTCCCATCGAGGTCCTGTCTCCTCAGGCTTCGAGGTCTGTCTCTTCTTTGTCCCATTTTAGCAAGATTCCTGTTGAGTCAGATTAGCCGGAGCTCCCCAGGCTCAGCGTATGACCGGACTGCTGATCCCCTTTCCCCAGATAACAAGGTCTGAGCCCCTGTCTGCCCTCAGCACGAATCCTGTACATCATTCAGTGGGGTCATTCTGCCATGGTCTGAGTGTGTATCCCCCCAAAACTCAGGCTGAATCCAAGTGCCTGGGGTGGTGGTGTGGCCTTTGGGGAGTGATGAGGTCATGAGGGTGGAGCCCCCATGAATGGGGTCAGAGGGCTCCCAGCCCTTCTGCCACTTGAGGACACAGGGAGAAGGCACCATGTGTGAACTGTGGAGGGGCCTCACCAGACATGTCATCTGCTGCGTGTTGATCCTAGACGTCCGTCCTGCAGGCTCTGAGGACTCAGCTCGTGGTCCTGCTGTGACAGGAGCTCAGCAGATGGCCCCGCCCCTGCTATTCCCTCTCACCAGCTTCCTGCTGCGGCTCCACCTGCTCCTGAGGGTCGCCTCCAGAGGGGGAGGTGAGCCTGACCTTGCCCCCACGGGAGAGTCCACGGCAGGAATGAATCCCTCTTGCCTGGGTCTCCTCCTGTCCTGTCGAGCGTTGGGGATAGACAGGGTCTGAGGATGGGGGGCTGCCGCGTGCGTCCTGGCGGGCGGCTTCTCACATGTTTGTGAAGTCACTTCACAGAGGAGAGTGTGGGGCCGTGATTTGCTGGACTGGAGCCATGTTTGTCTTGGTTTTCACTTGTAACCATTAAAATATAGTAAACCGGTTACATATTGACAAAACATTTCTTGCCTTAAGAGAACTGCTTTCCAAAACTAACCGTTCACTGATACATGTAAATTATTGTATATTTTTGCCAGTTTATCCTGAATTTCCAGTAGTGAGGCGAGCTCACACCGGTTCCAGCATCTATCGGCCATACCAGACCAGGGCCTGGAGCCGTTTCCCTAAGTGAGGAAACAGGAGTGGGGGGATGGTGCCCCGGGGCCAGTGGGACCTGCCACTTCGGGAGCTGCGCGGGCAGTCCGGCCGGGCTGTGGGCACTGGGGCTCTGACCCTGAGAGCAGGGCCCCTGGTGGTCTTCAGCCGAGAACAGCCGTGTGGTGACTCAGGAACGGAGTGGTTCTGCCGTGTGGACCAGGCTGTGGTGGGGAGCCGGGGCGGAGGCGGAGGTGTGCATCCCGGCGCGTCCTGCAGGTGGAGCCCGCGGAACATGCTGGCGGGGTGGAGTCCAGGCCATCCCGGGAGGACTGACTCAAACACATGGGAGGGAAGCCGTGCCCTTCACGGAGGCTGAGGCGAGGCGGTCGAGGCCGGTTCGGGGTGAAGTGGCACTCGATGCGTTTCGGACACCCTGGAAACACCTGGGGACAGCTGGCAGTACGGCTGGAGCAGAGGTAAAACCTGGGAGCCTGGAGGGGCCAGGCCTGGCTGAGACCCCCAGGGCAGGGTGGGCTCGCAAGATGAGGTTGTGTCCCAGACCCCCAAGGAGGAGCCTTGAGAAGGGGAAGCGACTGTGTGAGTGCTATGAAGGGTCAGACACGGGTGCCGCCGTGCCGGGGTGGGCTGCATGCCGTCGGGGAGATGGGGTGGGGGCTGCCGGGGACATGGGGACGCGGGTACAGGAGGCCCTTTCAGGGTTCTCTGTGAAGAGGAAAAGTGGCTGCCAAAGGAGTGAGATCCAGGACGTCACTGCACGTCCGTGGGCTGGCCGTCATCAAGCAGAACCACCGACCGGCAGGGAAGTGATCACGTGATGGTGGAGGAGGGCTGCGGAGAGGCCTGGACAGGCCCGGGCACGGGTGGGAAGAGGCCGGGGAGGCCGGGCCAGGCGCCCTGGGGCAGTTGGAGGGATGGACCGATGGTGAGAAGGTGTGGACCTTCTCTTCTGTGTAGAGTCCTTGTGGCCTCGGGAAAGGCTGGGGCCTGAAGGGCAGCACAGAGGGCAGAGCCGCGGGAGCCCGTGCTCAGAGCCTCTCAGGAGGGCCCCATGGTTGGTGGCTGAGCGTTCAGCACGAAGCTGGTCGGGAAGGGCATGGACTCTTACTGTGACTGCGGGCCTCGGGGTGCTCATGGCCCGGCCCCACTCCCATGCGGGCTCAGATCTCCCTAGCTGCCTCTCTTGTAAATACTGCTGCTGTGAACTGTGGGTTGCACGTTTCTTTTCCAGTCTGTGTTGTCGTTTTCTTTGTGTGTGTACCCAGGAGTGGGATTGCTCAATCTCTTGTTGGTTCTATTTTTAATTTTTTCCACTACTGCGTTCTGCATAGTGGCTGCACCGATTTCCATTCCCACCAGCAGTGTAGGAGCGTTCCCTTTAATCCACAGCATCCTCAGTGAGGATAGACAGTGAGATAGACTGAGGGTAGACAGTAAAGAATCCGCCTGCAGTGCGGGAGACCTGGGTCCAGTCCCTAGATGGGGAAGGTCCCCTGGAGAAGGAACAGCTGCCCCACTCCAGTACTCTGGCCTGGAGAATTCCGAACGACAGAGGAACCTAACAAGCTTTAGTCCATGGGTTCACAAAGAGTCAGGCACCACTGAGTGACTAACACTTTTTACTTTTCATTCTGACAAGTACAAACTGAAACTTCACTGTGGTTCTGACTTGTATTTTCCTGATTAGCCAGTAATGTTGAGCATCTTTTCATGTGCCTCTTGGCGATCTGCATTTCCTGTTTGGAAGAACTGTCTGTTCTTACAAAACAGATGGGTTAGGGTTAGGGTTAACCCTGCTGCTGCTGTTAAGTCGCTTCAGTCGTGTCTGACTCTGTGCGACCCCATAGACGGCAGCCCACCAGGCTCCCCCTTCCTTGGGATTCTCCAGGCAAGAACACTGGAGTGGGTTGCCATTTCCTTCTCCAATGGATGAAAGTGAAAAGTGAAAGTGAAGTTGCTCAGTAGTGTCTGACTCGTAGTGACCCCATGGACTGCAGCCTACCCGGCTCCTCCATCCATGGGATTTTCCAGGCAAGAGTACTGGAGTTGGGTGCCATTGCCTTCTCCGGGTTAAACCTAACCCATCACTATTAAGATAGCATTAATTTTTTGGAAATTAGTAGACAATATTTTTGCAAAGTAACTGTTAAAAAATTAAACTGTTATTAAAATTTAAAATGAGACAGTTACTTTCCAAAAATATTGCCTTACTAATTTATAAAAAATTAATGCTATCTTAATAGTGAGTAAGACAATATTTTTGCAAAGTAACTGTTAAAAATTTCACTGTTATTAAAATTTAAAATGAGACAGTTACTTTGCAAAAATATTGTCTACTAATTTCTAAAAAATTAATGCTATCTTTATGGTGATGGGTTTTCCAACATAATTTTAAAAGTTAGCAGATTTCAGAATAATTCCATATTGAATTTAGAGTCCTGGAATGATTCATTTTACACTCTTTTGATGAGTTGTTATAATTGAGTTAGACTTCTTTGTTGAGAACATATATAATTGAATTTTAAGAGGTCTTTTTTTTAAATGTGTCTAGGAGTTTTCTTTCATTTTTCAGTGTGATTCCATTAACCTTGAGGTTGATCCTTTGGAAAATGAGCAAAATTATAATTGACATCCTCTATCTGTATTCAAACAGTCTGCAACCCCGATCCTCAGATCTTGCTCAATTACCAAAGGGGAATTTGAAACTGAGTGAGAATGAGATTAAATATTGTTGCATTTCATCCTTTGAATGACATTTTTAGCTCTATGTGGGACAATATATGAAGTTTATTGATTCATTGAAAACAAACCTAATTGACCATTGAGATTTGGTAGAATTTGTCTTTTGTTGGTGAGCATTATTTGGGATGTAAAACCATGGACTAATTTTTACTGTTACTTCAGAATATGACTATAAAGTACTTAGATGAGTGTCACAAAAAAAATCAATGATTGCTAATTATTTCTGATAATTCTGTTATTTTAGTTACTCAAAAAAGCTTTCACTTTGGATCAAAAATAATTCATTCCTTTTCAAAAGCTCTTTTAATGTGTGTTTAGGTAATTGACTCCTAGAAACATGTTCTTTTTCACTCAGCCAAGACAGCTGGCTAGATAATAATATATAATAGATAGACAAATAATATCATATGCAAGGAGATACGATAATTAAGGTTATTCAAAGATAGAAGCATACCATTCCCTTCTCTCAAAGCCAGATCAAGGGATAAATCTGAGACAGATGTATTTAATGGTATGTGAAATTTTCTGTACCAGAATAATATATTAATTCAAGAAAATAAATATTTTCTTTGACCCAAATAGCACAATAAGCTGTCAAACATGTGAATAGAGAGATAATACGGATGGTTGATGATAGCACAATTGGTAAAGAATCACCTGCAGTACAGGAGACCCAAGTTCAATTCCTGGGTTGGGAAGATCGGCTGGAGAAGGGATAGGCTACTCATTCCAGTATTCTTGGGCTTCCCTTGTTGCTCATCTGGTAAAGAATCCGCTTGCAATGCAGGAGACCTGGATTCGATCCGTGGGTTGGGAAGATCCCCTGGAAAAGGGAAAGGCTACCCATTCCAGTATTCTGGCCTAGAGAATTCCATAAACTGTAAAGTCCATGGGGTCACAAAGAGTTGGACACGACTGAGCCACTTTCACTTTGGCTTCCATGGATGGTTAAGAGAATACACACAAAACAGGCTGTCAAGGTTGAAATCTTAGTTCGACTTCTGTAGTTATGTGACAGCAGGCAAGACTCTTAGTATTTCTGCCTGTACGTTTACTCATCTGAAAAACGGAGAAAACTGTCTACCTCATCAGGTTTGTGTGGAGAATTGAGTTTTCACATAACGGAATGCCCCAAAACATGGCTTGGCATGTAGAATACACAGTATATATGCTTTTATGTTATGTGTGCCACGCTGCTTTGTCTTGGTAGTCAAGACCTCTCAGGCACTTGTATGACATTTAAAAATTAATAAACAACATGTATATATGTTTAGAGAAGGAAATGGCAACCCACTCCAGTATTCTTGCCTAGAGAATCCTATGGACAGAGGAGCAACCCTGTGAGCTGCTGTCCATAGGCTCGCACAGAATCGAACACGACTGAAGCAACTTAGCATGCATGAATGCATTGGAGAAGGAAATGGCAACCCACTCCAGTGTTCTTGCCTGGAGAATCCCAGGGACAGAGGATCCTGGTGGGCTGCCGTCTATGGGGTCACACAGGGTCAAATACAACTGAAGTGACTTAGCAGCAGCAGCATGTATATATGTATATGTATGTATGACTGAATCACTTTGCTGTATATATATTCTTTTTTAGATTCTTTTTCATTATCCCTCATTACAAGATATTGAGTATAGTTCCATGTGCTATACAGTAGGTTCTTGGTGATTATCTGTTTTATAGATAGTTGTGTATATATTTAATCTCAAATTCCTAATTTATGCCCTTTCTCCCCACTTTCCTAACCATAAGTTTGTTTTCTATGTCTGTGCTGCTATTTCTGTTTTGTAAAAATTCCATTTGTATCATTTTCTTGATTCCACTTATAAGCCATATTATAAGGTATTTGTCTTTCTGTCTTACTTCACTTAGTATGATAATCTCTGGGTTTATCCGTATTGTTGCAAATGGCTTTATTTCATTTTTTTTAATGTCTGGGTAATACTCGTGTATGTGTGTATACATACATATATATTACATCCTCCTCATTCAACCGTCCGTGGACATTTAGGTTGCTTCTATGACTTGGCTGTTGTAATTAGTGCTGCAGAGAACCTCGGGGGGTTCATGTATTTTTTTCAAATTATAGTTTTCTGTGGATATATGCCCAGGAATGGGATTGCAGGATCATATGGTAGCTCTATTTTTAGTTTTTTAAGGAACCTCCATCCTGTTCTCCAGGTGGCTCAGTGGTAAAGAATCCACCAGCCAATGCAGGAGATGCGGTTTCAATTCCTGGGTCAGAAAGATCCCCTGGAGGAGGGCATGGCAACCCACTCCAGTATTCTTTCCTAGAGAATCCCATGGACAGAGGAGCCTGGTGGGCTACAGTCCATGGGGTTGCAAAGAGTTGGACTTGACTGAGTGACTGAGGACACACACACACCTTCAGTAGATGCAGGATTATGCTACCCCTTACCACCTTCAGGTCTTAGGTAAACATGTTTTATCCTGGATGTTGGCACCTTGTAAATAAACCATACCTTTTTGTGATCCTTCTGTATCAGCATGTATGATTCAGATTTAATTTTTCATTTTCAGATGCATTCACCAGCTGCCATGCATGGGGGATGTCAGATATTTGTTCTAAATCTCAGCACCCAGGAGATGGGCTTGTGAGCAGAGCCAACAGGGTGCTCCCTCCCTGGGCACGGGGTTAGCATGAGTGATGCAGAGACTTGGGGCTGTGATGGGACTAGAGCCCTGGGGACAGCTTCAAGAGCTTCCTGGGGGGGGTGGTGGTTCCAGTTGCAGTGGAGCAGGCCTGTCCAGGCTGGGGGCTGGGTGCATCAGTAACCCCAGCCACCAGGGGTGGCACTGTCCAGCCAGGAGAACCCAGTGCGGCTCAAAGGGCCCAGCTTCAGAGATTTGTTTTGAGAATGAAATGTCAGGATGTCTCAGCTGCTTGGAACAGTCCTGCCACATAGCACAGGTTCTGCAGGACCCCCACTTACTAGAACATCTGCTGCATGATGCCTGGGTAGTTGTCTGGCCAGCTTTCCTCTTAAATCCCCAGTTCGTACAGTAGAACCTGGAACATAACAATTGCTCAGTACATATTTGAGAAATGAAAAAAATGGTGCTGTTTTTGCAGTGGTTCAACATCCGTTGGCTTCCATTAAGTTACTGTGGCTCATTCTCCAGCTGTTTATAATTCTGTCCATCTCTTTGCTTATTCTGATAAATTTGTAGTCTGCTTAAATTAACCAAAGCTACTTTCTGTTATCTGCAAGCAAGACTATGTATTTTTGGCCATAATAGATCTCAGACTTCCAATTAATAACATCCTGGATAATGGACCTGCCACAGGAGACATCATATCACGACACAGGGCAATAGGAAAGGTCTTTTTTAATTAAACTCCTGACTTGATTCTGAAATTATTATGCTGTCTGGAGCTCCTAATTAATTTCAGCTATTTGCCCATGTTTTAATAACTTGAGGGGTAATACATGCACATGATACTAACTTAAAGGCGTAAGCAGATACAGAAATAAATATGAAGATGATGGACATAAAGGGTCACGCCTTGCCTTTTGCACTAGTTTTCCTCTTTATAATTAACACGGTCTTCGGTTTTGCTTTTGCTTGTGCTTTAGCGTCCTTCACATAATGTGCTAGTATAGTGTGTGTGTGTGTGTGTATTAGTATTTATTTGTTTGGCTGCACCGGGTCTTAGTTGCGGTGTGCGGGATCTAGTTCCCTGATGAGGAATGGAACCAGGGCCCCCAGCATGGGGTGTGTGGTGTCTTAGCCGCTGGGTGTCTTAGCCAGTGTACTATTAATATTTGTGACTGTTTCTTTGTTCTTATTTTCCTAAAATACGGGGATACTATTTACATTATTTATATTTGCCTTTTTTAACTTATCCATATATTTGTGAGTTTCTGCATCTGCACCTGTGAATGTAGTTGTTTTCCGGTGTGCAGTATTCTATTAATTGGCTGTTGAAAAACATCTGGGCCATTTCTAGTAGTTCTCTGTGATGCCACCATGAAATCCTCTTTCTACAGAGATGCATCAGCAGGAGGCTAGATATAGAGGATAGATTCTAAGAAGTAGAAGCACTGCCCAACAGAACGTGTAACTTGTAGTGTTGCTCAGTCTTACTAATCTCTCTCCAAAGTGGCGTCCCGATTTCCTCCCAACCCATCTCAGGAGAGACCTGGACACTGCGTCCAGTCTCCCCCCGCCTCGCCCCCCGCCTCCACCCTGGCCTCTCACTGCCCCCCTCCTGCACATGATTACCACTGCTGCTGCCCTACGAAATCAGATGCGGTGCGCAGCTGTTTGCTCAGTTGTGCTTCTTAAGAATGAAGGTGAGTGTCTTTTCATGTTATAGGCTGGAGCACTACTGAAAGAAATGCGCATACTATAGAATTCACCCTTTTAATGCATACATATACTTCAAGGCTTTTTTTTTTTACTATTGAAAATGTGGGAGTTTGATGCTGCGGTGATCACCACAACCTATGTGAGAATACTGCTGTCGCCCCTAAAATTGACAGGGCCTCTCAGCAGCCACGCCTCCTCCTCCTTATGCCAGACTCCAGTTTTCAACAACCACTACTCTACTCTCTGTCTGTATAGATTTGGCTGCTCTGGATATTGCCTGTAAATACAGTCATTCAATATGTGTTCCTTTGGTGAAAGGCTTCTTGTATTTAGCATAATGTTTTCAAGATCTTTTCACTAGTTGATGGACATTTGGATAATTGGGAGGAACGCTGCGCTGATACAAACATTCATGTACAGATTTATGTGTGAACATAGTTTTTTAGTCCTTTCGCCTGTATGTGTTGGAGTGTAACTGCTGAACCTTGTGGTAGCCCCATGTTTCAACCACCCGATGAACGACGGCCAGGCTGTCTTCTGCAGCAGCCTTACCATTGGTACTTCCCATCAACACAGTGCAAGCGCCCCAGTTCCTGCACATCTCTGCCTCCACTTGTTTCTTGTCATTTTGGTCTGAGGCACCCTAGTGGGTGTGAAGTGGTTTTGATTTGTTTCCCTAATGATTAATGATGTTGAGCATCTTTTCATTTGCTTGTTGGTCATTTTTATGTCTTTGGAGAAATGTGTTTTCAAATTAATTGCCAGTATTTTAGTTAGGTTATTTGCCTGCTAAACATGTACTATTTAGCCATGAGTGTTCACATATGTTGGATATAAGTCCCTGAGTAGTCACATGGCTTGCACTTTCTCCCATTCTGATTGTGAGCGGGGCAGGGGGGCAGGATTGCAGCTTCAATTTTCTTAGTACTTATTTATTTTTATATATTTGTTTGGCTGTGCTGTGTCATGTAGGATCTAGTTCCCTGACCAGGGATCAAACCTGGACCTTCACTGGAGCACAGAGTCTTAGCCATTGAACCACCACCGAAGTCCAGGGAGCTTTGATTTTAATGGAAAAACCAATTTAGTTCTGTTTCTTACACCAGTTTTGCATTGAGTTGCCTTTCAAACTAACTTTTTTTTTTTTTTGATACTCAGTCATGTCCGACTCTTTGTGACCCCATGGACTGTAGCCTACCAGGATCCTCAGTTCGTGGAATTTTCCAGGCAAGAGTACTGCAGTGGGTTGCCATTACCTTCTTCAGGGGATCGTCCCAACCCAGAAATTGAACCCAGGTCTCCCGCATTGCAGGCAGACGCTTTACCATCTGAGCCACAAGGGAAGCCCAACTTGGTTGAAAAAGCAAGAGAGTTCCAGAAAAACATCTATTTCTGCTTTCTTGACTATGCCAAAGCCTTTGACTGTGTGGATCACAATAAACTGTGGAAAATTCTGAAAGAGATGGGAATACCAGACCACGTGACCGGCCTCTTGAGAAACCTGTATGCAGGTCAGGAAGCAACAGTTAGAACTGGACATGGAACAACAGAATGGTTCCAGATAGGAAAAAGAGTATATCAAGGCTGTCTATTGTCACCTTGCTTATCTAACTTATATGCAGGGTACAGCATGAGAAATGCTGGGCTGGAACAAGCACAGCTGGAATCCAGACTGCCAGAAGAAATATCAATAGCCTCAGATATGCAGATGACACCACCCTTATGGCAGAAAGTGAAGAGGAACTCAAAAGCCTCTTGATGAAAGTGCAAGTGGAGAGTGAAAAAGTTGGCTTAAAGCTCAACATTCAGAAAACGAAGATCATGGCATCTGGTCCCATCACTTCATGGGAAATGGATGGGGAAACAGTAGAAACAGTGTCAGACTTTATTTTTCTGGGCTCCAAAATCACTGCAGATGGTGACTGCAGCCATGAAATTAAAAGACCCTTACTCCTTGGAAGGAAAGTTATGACCAACCTAGATAGCATAATAAAAAGCAGAGATATTACTTTGCCTACAAAGGTCCATCTAGTCAAGGCTATGGTTTTTCCAGTGGTCATGTATGGATGTGAGAGTTGGACTGTGAAGAAAGCTGAGCACTGAAGAATTGATGCTTTTGAACTGTGGTGTTGGAGAAGACTCCTGAGAGTCCTTTTGGACTGCAAGGAGATCCAGCCAGTCTATCCTAAAGGAGATCAGTCCTGGATGTTCATTGGAAGGACTGATGCTGAAGCTGAAACTCCAGTACTTTGGCCACCTCATGTGAAGAGTTGACTCATTGGAAAAGACCCTGATGCTGCAGGGATTGGGGGCAGGAGGAGAACGGGACAACAGAAGATGAGGTGGCTGAATGGCATCACGGACTCGATGCACATGAGTTTGGGTAAATTCTGGGAGTTGGTGATGGACAGGGAGGCCTGGCGTGCTGCAATTCATGGGGTCGCAAAGAGTCGGACACGACTGAGCGACTAAACTGAACTGAAAGAGAATCAGTTTTGTTTTTTTTTTTCAGTTTATCTACTGACTGGAGACAGTTAAGAAGTTGTTTATTTTTATCCATAAAAACAGTATAGCCATAACTTTGAAATGAATGGCTGTTATTGAAACATCACTTACACATAAACTTTTCTCATTAGTTGAATGTGAGACTTGCTTGTGATTCAAATTATTTTGTGAGGCAAATTGTTTTTCCTGACAATAAGCTCATCATCACATGAGAAGAAAAATTAGTTGTTATAACAAGCTGTTCTTTTGTTAGATTATAAAGAAATGGAGCAGAGCAAAGAAAATTCTCAACAGCAAAATGATGGTTCCGGTCAGGCTCGCTGGATCAGTAAACTCCGAAATCCATAGAGTATAGTGCAGGGCTCGCTGGAGTGTCCTTAGATAGAATTACTAGAGCATGTGCCCCTGAGAAAGGAGGGCAGATAACCACAGGGTTTGGCTCAGAGCAAGAGAAAACTTCACCATCATTAGTGCCGGCCTATTTTCATTATCTCAAAATAATGTGACCCCATTGAAAGCTCCATCTCAGCCATGGCTGACATTGTAATTTAAAGCTTCTTCTATGTACAAGTTCTTAATTTGGAAAGATGGGTTTAGAGTATTTTATGATTAATTATCCCTTTTGGTCAAGTTTTTTGTTTTTCAAGTGTGATTATTACAGGTTGGTATATATTTCTTTCAGAATCCCTCAGGATATTGATAAAGAATTTATGAAATGAGTACATCAGTGACAACCATCACCAAATACTACACTCATATTCCTCTGAAAGACTGCTTGATGTCAAATCGTACATAGCGGTACTCCTCTGTGTACAATGAATACATTAGTAACATTCTGTAAGTAATGTAGAAAGTAGCTGATAGTATTCAGGAGAAGTGTGGTGCTCATCATCTGATCTCCATGAGAGATGCCTCTTCTCATCTGTGTTAGCAGCAACATGAGCAAAGACGTGTGTGAGAAGAGCTTTAGCACAAAGCAGACCTTCATACTGACTCTCAATCTTCCCAGCAACCAGGAACAGACTCTCTACTGAGATTTCAGATGACGAAATAGGCTTGACAATGTTGTAATTCCTCGTAGATCACAAAACTAGCAAGTGAATGAGGTAAGCTTCACATCTACTGTTTTTTTTCCAAATATTTATCTTGTCTAATTAGTACTTGAGAAAGACATAAAGAAGGCAGGTCGGCATATTTGTCCCTTCTGTCTATCTAGAACAAAATTTTTTCTCATATATGTCATTAAGACCTTTCTACATCATTATGTAATCTTTGTTTTCTAATGATATATACTGAATTAAACTGTCCTCTATTTAGTGTAACACATTGTATAAGATTGATGTAAGAAGCAATTCATATATGATAGATGTGTGAGATACCTAGGTTATTTCTAATTTCAACTATTAAAAATAATCCTGCTGTACACATACCTGAATATGCAAAAAATAATGATCACACTTTTCTGATTAAAAATTTTAGAGGTAGAATTATTGATAAAAGAATATTGTCAAATTGTACACATCTACTCACACACTCACCAAAAATGAACACTCAGGTGCCTTTTTCTAGTACACCCCAAATCATTTTTTAAAAACTTCAGCATTCTTAGCTGAAAATGATCTCCCTTTGTTGTTATAATACATATTTTTCAAGTTAAGATCTTTTCATAGTTTATTGGCCATTTTTAATTACTTATAATTAATGATATTCTTAGGGTAATGTAGTTTGTTATTCTTTGAGTTTCCACTTTGCTCTTTTTCCTGTTTTTCAAAGTGTCTCTTTGTAAATTGAGGATATTAATCCTGTGTCTGGCAGATTGATTGCATTTATACCAGCTGATATTTTCTCTTTTGCTTGCCAGTGCAGGGGACTTTTTCCACCCAGTTGTAAGTTTTGTTTCTGTTTCTTTCGAGTCATGTCCTTTCCGTCACACCCAGCTCAGTCATCTGCAGACTAACCTGATATTTGATTTGAAAAATCACGTAAGTCCAGCATATCTTGCCTTTCCAGCTTGAATTTCCCAGTCTTTTCCGTGTATGTCACCTTGAAAAGTAAACTCTCTCCTTTCAAGAGTCCGAATGATATCTGATACACGTGAAAAGGAAGAAAACAACAAGGGTTAATCATAACCTCTTTTATCATCATATAAATATTTCTCCTATTTATACACTAATGGTTAATTATTTAAAAAATTTGTCATTCTTCTGAGTTTCCCATTTATAGTGAAATTGAAAAATACAGACATGAATTTCAACTAACAAACCCTGTCTCATTTTGATCTCAAAAGCAGTAGTGAATTTTAAACTTTTATAGGTTGAGTATCCTTTGGAAGGGGGAACACACGTATGAATCACCTCAGAGCCTACATTATGTAAAACTCACCGTGTCACAGCTGCTGTCTCCTGTGTATCACGTGAGGCCCTTTACGCTCGAGTTTGATGATGAATTTGTGCAGAAGCAAAGGGTTAACTTGCAAAGGAGACTGTGAAGGGGCGTCTGGAGTCTCTCTCATTGCACAATGGGTGGTTACCAGGGCCTGGGAAGAGTGTGGTCTCATTCTCACAGTGGGGTGTGGTCTGCATCTAAGCTCTTCTGTCTGGCAGGAACAGCCTGTTGCTCCGGGCCAGTTTCTTTCTGGTCTCAGAGACGGCTTTCTTCCATCAGATGATGAAGGGATAACATGGCTGCGAGGTCAGGACAAGGGCCCTGAGTTTTCACAGTACAGACAGGACCCAGGTTGTCTTTGAACGAATCCCCGTTGGTGCCCCCACCTCTATGCAGACATGACGATTAGAAGACCCTCCAGGAAGTACTCACATAACCATCCAGTCCCCGGTTGTTCTCAAAGTTGCTGATGAAAATACCACTGGGCCTTTAATCTGAAAAGCTTTTACAAATAAGTGGGCCTCCTCCTGTTTGTAAACACCTAGGAAAGGATCATGGGTTCTTCTTGCATCGTAGAAACGCTTATGGTCAGGAAGGTAGGCACTTGGTCTGTTTATGTGGAATATGTTACAGACAGGATAGTGTTTTCAATAACAGAGATTAATATTTTATTTTTAAAGTTTAGCTGCAGTCCTTCTTTTTTCCTAAAAATCACTTCTTATTGAAGTCCTCCTCTGTCTCAAGTATCATCTACTTCACTCAGTTCAACTTTATCCCAAAGAAGGAACAAAAGTAGTATACATTCAGTTATGTTAATTTTTTAAGTTCAATATTTTTATTCAGTTTTTACTCACTTCTGAGGATAAGGGTATGTATTAGAAAAAAGAAAAAGAGACATAACCCAGGGGATTAAACTACTGTGCAAGAAATAAGCTACAAGGATATATTGTACAGCACAGGGACTATACCAAATATTTTACAATAATTTTAAATGGAGAATAATGTATAAAAATATGGAATCACTAAAAAATGTCTGCATAAAAACAGCTATGTTGAAAAGACATGTGGAGAGTTTGTACAAAATTCTTATTTAAAACATAAATATTTCTAAATCAATATAAAAGAGAGACCATAACAATAGCCCCAAATATAACTACTTATACAGATGAACTGTGCTTATTAAAATGAAATGAATGGCATGATGGACAAAGGTCCTTGGAATGACTGCTGAATGGTTTTGTCCAGAGGGTCTGGGTATGTGTGTGGGGTTGGGGGAGGATGTGTTTGCAGCTATGGCTAATTCCCTACCCACAGGAGGAACCAAATAAATAAGTAAACAAACAAATGAACAGATATTTAATAATAATAATAATGAACTTAGACATCATCTGTGCAGAGAGACAGGTTCAAGGGGAAGGCACACTGTTCATTTCAGGGACTCCAGCAGTTAATTCCCATTTCCTCCCATCAGAGAAACAAACCTCTTAACATCGCAGGAAGAGTGTCCACTGGCCAATCACACAGGATGGAAGGGAACCCCAAAGGCGAGAAGGGCCTGTGGATGGGAAGGACACAAGGACGGGAAGAACCCAAGGACAAGAAGGACCAACGGACAAGGAGTACCACCTGAAGAGTTGACTCTGGGCTGCTGTCCATCTCCACCATCAGCAGCTCTGTGTTTCTGGTATCCAGTTTAACCTATAAAACTCTGAACCCCACTTCAACAAACTATCAGTAGAGAGAAGATATATGTACTCAGGAGAGGTTTATGGTGATTAAATTACAGCACCCCACAGGACACCGGGTCCTGGCTGGCACTCTGGAAGTGTGACTTCCAATTCCTCCTCTATACTTCTTCCCAGTCAGACTGTACATGGCAGGTGGACTTCTGTCCACTGGGACTAAGTCTGAACAACTCTTTGATTCAACCTCTTTCCCAAACCCAAGTCTAATGCATCAAAGTCACACTGGAGAGCATTCCTTTGGGGAAAAAAATCCAAACTCCATGAAGAGAAATATTATCCAAATGACCTGGGTGAGCCTAAGAAATCTGAGTATTTTACAAAGTCTCAGTTTATTCTGATGCAGGACTAGATTTGAGCACCCGGTCTATCTCATTTATACATTCACAGGGTCAAGGTTGACAAGCAATTTTGGGGACCCTGGATCATGAATTCATAAATAAGTATGTGTTAAAAGTCTGTGAGTATGCATTATTTTTCTTTTCCTAAATCCAGAGTGTGTGCACCATTTTGAGATGTTTTCCCAGTCAGGGATGCAGGAAAGTGAAACATGATGGATGGGAAGAGTCCTGCATGATACTTTCCATATCCATTTCCAAGTATTTCCAGAATACTTTCTGGAGATGAACCATGTGTCTGTCTAGTCATCAGTGATGCGTGGGTGCCCCTCAGTTCAAATCAGCCACTCAATCATGTCCGACTCTCTGCGAGCCCAAGACCAACATGCCAGGCTCCCCTGTCCATCTCCAACTCCCAGAGCTTGCTCAGAATCATGTCCATCAAGTCAATGATGCCATCCAACCATCTTATCCTCTGTCAGCCTCTTCTCCTGCCTTCAGTCTTTCCCAGCATCAGGGTCTTTTCCAGTGAGTCAGTTCTTCACATCAAGTGGCCAGAGGATTGGAGTTTCAGCTTCAGCATCAGTCCTTCCAATGAATATTGTGGACTAATTTCCTTTAGGATTGACTGGTTTACAGTCCAAGGAACTCTCAGAGTCTTCTCCAACACCACAGTTCAAAAGCATCAATTCTTCGGTGCTCAGCTTTCTTTATAGTCCCAACTCTCACATCCATACATGACTACTGGAAAAACCATAGCCTTGACTAGATGGACCTTTGTTGGCAAAGTAATGTCTCTGCTTTATAATATGCTGTCTAGGTTGGTCATAGCTTTTCTTCCAAGGAGCAAGTGTCTTTGAATTTCATGGCTGCAGTCACCATCTGCAATGATTTTGGAGCCCAAGAAAATAAGTCTGTCACTGTTGCCATTGTTTCCCCATCTATTTGCCATGAAGTGATGAGACCCGATGCCATGATCTTAGCTTTCTGAATGTTGAGCTTTAAGCCAGCTTTTTCTCTCTTCTCTTTCACGTTCACCAAGAGGCTCTTTAGTTCTTCACTTTCTGCCGTAAGGGTGGTGTGTCATCGTTGTGTCCGAGGTTATTGATGTTTCTCCCAGCAATCTTGATTCCAGCTTATTCTTCATCCAGCCCATCATTTTGCATGATGTACTTGACATATAAGTTAAATAAGAAGGGTGACAATATACAGCTCTGATGAACTCATTTCCCAATTGCGAACCAGTCTGCTGTTCCATGTCCCATTCTAACTGTTGCTTCTTGACCTGCATATAGATTTCTCAGGAGGCAGGTCAGGTGTTCTGGTATTTCCATCTCTTGAAGAATTTTCCACAGTTTGTTGTGATCTACACAATCAAAGGCTTTGGCATAATCAATAAAGCAGAAGTAGATGTTTTTCTGGAACTCTCTAGTTTTTTTGATGATCCAACGGATATTGGCAATTTATCTCTGATTCCTCTGCCTTTTCTAAACCCAGTTTGAACATCTGGAAGTTCATGGTTCATGTACTTTTGAAGCCTGGCTTGGAGAATTTTGAGCATTACTTTGCTAGCTTGTGAGATGAGTGCAATTGTACAGTAGTTTGAACATTCTTTGGCATTGCCTTGCTTTGGGATTGAAATGAAATCTGACCTTTTCCACTCTTGTGGCCATTGCTAAGTTTTCCACATTTGCTGGCATATTGTGTGCAGCATGTTAATAACATCATCTTTTAGGATTTGAAATAGCTCAACTGGAATTCCATCACCTCCACTAGCTTTGTTCGGAGTGATGCTTCCCAAGGCCAATCTGACTTCACATTCCAGGATGTCTGGTTCTAGGTGAGTGATCACACTATCATGGTTATCTCGGTCCTGAAGATCTTGTTTGTATAGTTTTTCTGTGTATTCTTGCCACCTCTTCTTAATATCTTTTGCTTCTATGCCCCTCTGGGACCTTTATGTTCAGAACCAGGGCTGGGGCTTGTGGATAACTCAGAGTCTGAACACTTTAGGAGTTAGTCTATAGAAAAGGATACATTGTTATAAGAAGTGAGATAATTTTTAAAAAACAGAAGGCAGTACATTCAGTCTGAAGGTGATTCTGTGCCATGTGGGTTGAGAGCTGGGCTCCAGATTCTAATCACTGAGATTCTGACCGAAGAGCTCAAATCCTACTCCTTTTCTATCACTTAGGAAGACTGCTTAATTTTCCCAGGGGTTTCTCTTTTTTAACCAGTTTAAAAAAAAAAAAAGTGTTTAATACGATTTCTTAAATCACAAGATTGATGCAAGAAGGAAAGGGACAATACATATAAAGCACTTAAAATAGTGTCTCTTGCTTACAAGTAAACCAGAGCTGGTGCTTTTTTTTCTTTATCTCCCTTCCCATTCCACCTCTAGGTTGATACAGAGCCCTATTTGAGTTTCCTAAGACATAAGCAAATTCCCTTTGGCTGTCTGTTTCACATATAGGAATGTAAGTTTCCATGTTACTCTTTCCATACATCTCACCGTCTCCTCCCCTCTCCCCATGTCCATAAGTTTATTCTGTATGTCTGTTTCTCCATTGCTGCCCTGTAAATAAATTCTTCATTACCATTTTTCTAGATTCCATATATGCTTTAGAATACGATATTTATCTTTCTCTTTCTGATTCACTTCAGTCTGTATAATAGGCTCCAGGTTCATCCACCTCATTAAAACTGACTCAGATGTGTTCCTTTTTATGGCTGAGTAATATTCCATTGTGTATATGTAGCACAACTTCTTTATCCATTCATCTGTCGATGGGCATCTAGGTTGCTTCCATGTTCTAGCTATTGTAAATAGTTCTGCAATGAACAATGGGATACATGTATCTATTTCAATTTTGGTTTCCTCAGGGTATATGCCTAGGAGTGGGATTGCTGGGTCATATGGTGCTTTTATTCCTAGTTTTTTAAGGAATCTCCAAACTGTCTTCCATAGTGGCTGTATCAATTTACATTCCCACCAACAGTGCAAGAGCGTTCCCTTTGCTCCACACCCTCTCCAGGATGTATTGTTTGTAGACTTTTTGATGATGGCCATTCTGACTGGTGTGAGGTGATATCTCATTGTAGTTTTGATTTGCATGTCTCTAACTAAGATCATGGCATCTGGTCCCATCACGTCATGGGAAATAGATGGGGAAACAGTGGAAACACTGTCAGACTATTTTTCTGGACTCCAAAATCACTGCAGATGGTGATTGCAGCCATGAAATTAAAAGATGCTTACTCCTTGGAAGGAAAGTTATGACCAACCTAGATAGCATATTCAAAAGCAGAGACATTACTTTGCCAACAAAGGTCCATCTAGTCAAGGCTATGGTTTTTCCAGTGGTCATGTATGGATGTGAGAGTTGGACTGTGAAGAAAGCTGAGCACTGAAGAATTGATGCTTTTGAACTGTGGTGTTGGAGAAGACTCTTGAGAGTCCCTTGGACTGCAAGGAGATGCAACCAGTCCATTCTGAAGGAGATCAGTCTTGGATGTTCTTTGGAAGGAATGATGCTAAAGCTGAAACTCCAGTACTTTGGCCACCTCATGTGAAGAGTTGACTCATTGGAAAAGAGTCTGATGCTGGGAGGGATCGGGGGCAGGAGAAAAAGGGGACGACAGAGGATCAGATGGTTGGATGGCATCACCGACTCGATGGGTGTGAGTTTGAGTGAATTCCTGGAGTTGGTGATGGACAGGGAGGCCTGACTTGCTGCGATTCATGGGGTCGCAAAGAGTTGGACACAACTGAGCGACTGAACTGAACTGAACTGAATAATGAGCAATGTTGAGGATCTTTTCATGTGTTTGTTAGCCATCTGTATGTCTTCTTTGGAGAAATGTCTATTTAAGTCTTTTGCCCACTTTTAAATTGAGTTGTTTGTTTTACTGGTATTGAGTTGTATGAGCTGCTTGCATATTTTGGAAATTAATCCTTTGTCAGTTGTTTCATTTGCTATTATTTTCTCACATTCTGAGGGTTGTCTTTTCACCTTGCTTATAGTTTCCTTTGCTGTGCAAAAGCTGTTAAGTTTAATCAGGTCCCACTAATTTACTTTTTTTAAATTTCCATTACTCTAGGAGGTGGGCCATGCTGCTGCTAAGTTGCTTCAGTCGTGTCCAACTCTGTGTGACCCCATAGACGGCAGCCCACCAGGCTCCCCCATCCCTGGGATTCTCCAGGCAAGAACACTGGAGTGGGTTGCCATTGCCTTCTCCTAGGAGGTGGGTCATAGAGGATCTTATTTTGATTCATGTCATTGAGTGTTCTGCCTATGTTTTCCTCTAAGAGTTTTACAGTTTCTGCTCTTACATTTAGCTTTTTAATCCATTTTGAGTTTATCTTTGTGTATGGTGTTAAGAAGTGTTCTAATTTCATTCTTTTACATGTAGCTGCCCAGTTTTCCCAGCACCATTTATTGAAGAGGCTGTCTTTGCCACATTGTATATTCTTGCCTCCTTTGTCAAAAATAAGGTACCCATAGGTGCATGGGTTTATTTCTTGGCTTTCTATCTTGTTCCATTGGTCTATATTTCTGTTTTTGTGCCAGTACCATACTGTCTTGATGACTGTCAGTTCAGTTCAGTCACTCAGTCGTGTCCAACTTTTAGTGACCCCATGAATCGCAGCACGCCAGGTCTCCCTGTCCATCACCAACTCCCAGAGTTCACTCAGACTCACACCCATCGAGTCAATGATGCCATCCAGCCATCTCATCCTCTGTCGTCCCCTTTTTCTCCTGCCCCCAATCCCTCCCAGCATCAGACTCTTTTCCAATGAGTCAACTCTTCGCATGAGGTGGCCAAAGTACTGGAGTTTCAGCTTTAGCATCATTCCTTCCAAAGAACATCCAAGACTGATCTCCTTCAGAATGGACTGGTTGGATCTCCTTGCAGTCCAAGGGACTCTCAAGAGTCTTCTCCAACACCACAGTTCAAAAGCATCAATTCTTCGGTGCTCAGCTTTCTTCACAGTCCAACTCTCACATCCATACATGACCACTGGAAAAACCATAGCCTTGACTAGATGGACCTTTGTTGGCAAAGTAATGTCTCTGCTTTTGAATATGCTATCTAGGTTGGTCATAACTTTCCTTCCAAGGAGTAAGCGTCTTTTAATTTCATGGCTGCAATCACCATCTGCAGTGATTTTGGAGCCCCCAAAAATAAAGTCTGATACTGTTTCCACTGTTTCCCCATCTATTTCCCATGAAGTGATGGGACTAGATGCCATGGTCTTCATTTTGTGAATGTTGAGTTTTAAGCCAACTTTTTCACTCTCCTCTTTCACCTTCATCAAGAGGCTTTTTATGACTTCATCAAGAGGCTTGATGATTGTAGCTTTGTAGTATAATCTGAAGTCAGGAAGGTTGATTCCTCCAGCTCCATTTTTCTTTCTCAAGACTGCTTTGGCTATTGGGGGAATTTTGTGTTTCCATATGAATTGTGAAATTTTGTCTTCTGGTTCTGTGAAAATTCCACTGGTAATTTGATAGGGATTGCATTGAATCTATAGATTGTATTTGGTAATATAGTCATTTTCACAATATTGATTCATTCTACCCAGGAACATGGACTATCTCTCTGCTTATGTCATCTTTGATTCATTTCATTAGTGTTGTGTAATAATTTTCTGTGTACAGTTTTCTTGTCTCCTTAGATAAGTTTATCCCTAGATATTTTATTCTTTTTGTTGCAATGGTGAATGGGATTGATTCCTTAATTTCTCTTTCTGATTTTTCATTGTTAGTATATAGAAATGCAAGTGATTTCTGTGTATTGGTTCTGTATCCTGCAAGTTTGCTAAATTCACTGATTAGCTTTAGTAATTTTCTAATACTATCTTTAGGGTTTTCTGTGTATAGTATCATGTCATCTGCAAACAGTGAGAGCTTTACTTCTTCTTTTCTGATCTGGATTCCTTTTATTTTTCGTCTCTGATTGCTATAACTAGGACTTCTAGAACTGTGCTGAATGATACTGGTGAAGGTGGACACCCTTGTCTTGTTCCTGATCTTAGGGGTAATGCTTTCAGCTTTTCACCATTCAGAATAATGTTTGCTATAGGCTTATCATATTTGGCCTTTACTATGTTGAGGTAGGTTCCTTCTTTGACCACTCTTTGAAGAGTTTTCATCATAAATGGTGCTGAATTTTGTCAAAGGCTTGACAGGCTTTGTGAAAGGCTTCTGTAACGAGGCAGAAAATCTGCATCTATTGAGATTATCATATAGTTTTCAAGTTTCAGTTTGTTAATATGGTGTGTCACATTGATTGATTTCCATATATTGAAGAATCCTTTCATCCCTGGAATAAACCCAACTTGATCATAATATATGAGCTTTTTGATGTGTTGCTGAATTCTGTTTGCTAAAATTCTGTTCAGGATTTTTGCATCTGTGTTCATCAATGATATTGGCCTGTAGTTTTCTTTTTTTTGTGTTGTCTTTGGTTTTGGTATCAGGGTGATGGTGGCCTCATAGAATGAGTTTGGAAGTGTTTCTTCCTCTGTGGTATTTTGAAAGAGTTTTAGAAGGATAGGCATTAGCTCTTCTCTAAATGTTTGATAGAATTCTGTGAAGCCATCAGGTCCTGGGTTTTTGTTTTTGGGGAGATTTTTGATCACAGCTTCAATTTCAGTGCATATAATTTGGTTGTTCATAACTTCTATTTCTTCCTGGCTCAGTCTTGGAAGATTGAACTGTTCTAAGAATCTGTCCATTTCTTCCAGGTTATCCATCTTATTGCCATATAGTTATTCTTAATAGTCTCTTATAATCCTTTGTATTTCTGCACTGTCTGTTGTAACCTCTACTTTTTCATTTCTAATTCTGTTGATTTGAGTCTTCTCTCTTTTTTTCTTGATGAGTCTGGCTAAAGGTTTGTCAGTTTTGTTTATATTTTCTCAAAGAATGAGCTTTTAGTTTTATTAATCGTTACTATTGTTTCTTTCATTTCTTTTTCATTTATTTCTACTCTGACCTTTATGATTTCTTTCCTTCCGCTAACTTTGGGGGTTTTTTGTTCTTTTTTTCCAGTTGTTTTAGGTGTAAAGTTAGGCTGTCTGTTCGATGTTTTTTCTTGTTTCTTGAGGTAGAGTTGTATTGTATCAGCCTCCCTCTTAGAACCGCGTTTGCTGCTTCCCATAGGTTTTGAGTTGTATTTTCATTGTCATTCATTTCTAGAAATTTTTTGATTTCCCTTTTGATTTCTTCAGTAGCCTGTTGGTTATTTAGAAACGTATTCTTTAATCTCCATGTGTTTGTGTTTTTTTATAGGGTTTTTTTGTGTGTAATTGATATCTAGTCTCATAGCATTGTGGTCAGAAAAGAAGCTTGATACAGTTTCAGTTTTCTTAAATTTACTGAGGTTTGATTTGTGACCCACAATGTGGTCTATCCTGGAGAATGTTCACGTGCACTTGAGAAGAAGGTGTGTTCTGCATTTGGATGGAATGTCCTGAAGGTATCAGTGAGATCCATCTCATCTAATGTATATTTAAGACTTGTGTTTCCTTATTGATTTTCTTTGATGATCTGTCCATTGGTGTGAGTGGGGTGTTAAAGTCTCCTACTATTACTGTGTTCCTGTCCATTTTTCCTTTTATGTCTGTTAGTGTTCTCTTATGTATTGAGGTGCTCCTAGTTGGATGCATAGATATTTACAATTGTTATGTCTTCCTCTTGGATTGATCCCTTGATCATTATGTAGTGTCCTTCCTTATCTCTTGTAATAGTCTTTATTTTAAAGTCTATTTTGTCTGATATGAGGATTGCTACTCCAGCTTTCCTTTGCTTCCCATTTGCATGGAATATATTTTCCTATCCTCTCACTTGCACTCTATGCGTGTCTTTAGGTCTGAAGTGGATTTCTTGTAGACAGCATATAAATGGGTCTTGTTTTTGTACTATTCAGCCAGTCTATGTCTTTTGGGTGGAGCATTTGATCCATTTACATTTAAAGTAACTATTGATATGTATGTTCCTATTGCCATTTTCTTAATTGTTTGGGGTTTGATTGTGTAGATCTTTTCCTTCTCTTGTATTTCTTGACTGTGTAAGTCCCTTTAACATTTGTTGTAAAGCTGGTTTGGTGGTACTAAATTCTGTTAACTTTTGCTTGTCTGAAAAGCTTTTGATTTCCCCATCAGTTTTGAATGAGATTCTTGCTGGGTACAGAAATCTTGGTTGTAGTTATTTCCCTTTCAGTACTTTAAATATATCCTGCCTTTCCCTTCTGACCTGCAGAGTTTCTGCTGAAAGGTTAGCTGTTAAACGTATGGGGTTTCCCTTGTATGTTACTTGTTGCTTTTCCCTTGTTGTTTTTAATATTCTTTCTTTGTGTTTAATTTTGTTAGTTTGATTAGTATGTGTCTTGGTGTGTTTCTCCTTGGGTTTATCCTGTGTGTGGGACTCTTTGTACCTCGTGGACTTGATTGACTATTTCCTTTTCCATGTTGGGAAAAATTTCAACTATAATCTCTTCAAAATTTTTCTCATACCCCTTCTTTTCTCTTCTTCTTCTGGGATCCCTATAATTCAAATGTTGGTGCATTTGATATTGTCCCTGAGGTCTCTGAGGCTAACCTCAGTTCTTTTCATTCTTTTTACTTTATTCTGCTCTTCAGAAGTTATTTCCACCATTTTATCTTCCAGCTCACTGATTCATTCTTCTGCTTCAGATATTCTGCTATTAATTCCTTCTAGAGTATTTTTAATTTCAGTAATTGTGCTTTGTCTCTATGTTTATTCTTTAATTCTTCTAGGTCTTTGTTAATTGATTTTTGCATTTTCTCCATTCTGTTTTCAAGGTTTTTGATCACCTTTACTATCATTATCAGAGAAGGCAATGGCACCCCACTCCAGTACTCTTGCCTGGAAAATCCCATGGATGGAGGAGCCTGGTGGGCTGCAGTCCATGGGGTCGCTAAGAGTCGGACATGACTAAGCGACTTCACTTTCACTTTTCACGTTCATGCATTGGAGAAGGAAATGGCAACCCACTCCAGTGTTCTTGCCTGGAGAATCCCAGCGATGGGGGAGCCTGGTGGGCCACCGAGTATGGGGTCGCACAGAGTCAGACACGACTGAAGCGACTTAGCAGCAGCAGCAGCAGCAGCAGCAGCACTATCATTATTCTGAATTCTTTTTCAGGTCGTTTGCCTATTTCCTCTTCATTTGGACTTCTCTGTTTCTAGTTTGTTCCTTCATTTGTGTAGTATTTCTCTTCCTTTTAATTATTTTTTTTCTAAACTATTGGGTTTGAGGTCTCCTTTTCCCAAGCTTCACAATTGAATCCTTTCTTCCTTTTGGTTTCTGCCCTCCTAAGGATGATCCAGTGGTTTGTGTAAGTTTCATATAGGGTGAGATTTGTCCTGAGTTTTTTGTTTGTTTTTCCTCCGATGGGCAAGGCTGAGTGAGGTGGTAATACTAATACTATCTGCTGATGACTAGGTTTGTATTTTTGTTTTGTTTGTTGTTTAGGTGCTACTGGTGGTTGGGTGATGCCAGGTCTTGTATGCAAGTGGTTTTCTTTGTGTGAGTTCTCACTGTTTGATACTCCCTAGGGTTAGTTCTCTGGTAGTCTAGGGTCTTAGAGTCAGTGCTTCAGGGCTTGATCTCTCCGGCGTTCACAGATCTTTCTTCTTGTGATTGCGCTACACGTGTGGCTAACTTGTGGTTCTTTCCATAGATCAAATGTATTTGATCTATGGATCAAATACAGTTTTCCCTTCAGTCATCTCGTGGACAAACTGAACAAAATAACAGTTCTGGAGTCTAGAAGTCCAAGGTCAGGGTGCCAGCGTGGCCCAGGTCTCACTGAGGATGTCTTCCCCTTAGGTCCTCACAAGGGCTCTCTGATGCATGCTGGGAGAAAAAAACCCTTTTTCTAAAAAAATTGCTTTTTTAAACTGAGATACATCAATAAAAGCTCTCTAGGAGCAAACAAGTTTTAAAGAATGACAGCAAGAGAATATCAAAACTGAATTTTGGACATGTGAACATCTGGACCTAAGTCTTACATATCTGATGTAACACAATCTGTGTGTCAGTTCAGTTCAGCCGCTCAGTCATGTCTGACTCTTTGTGACCCCATGAACCACAGCACGCCAGGCCTCCCTGTCCATCACCAACTCCCGGAGTCCACCCAAACCCATGTCCATTGAGTCAGTGATGCCATCCAACCATCTCATCCTCTGTTGTCCCCTTCTCCTCCTGCCCTCAATCTTTCCCAGCATCAGGGTCTTTTCCAATGGGTCAGGTCTTCGAATCAGGTGGCCAAAGTATTGGAGTTTCAGCTTCAACATCAGTCCTTCCAATGAACACCCAGGACTGATCTCCTTTAGGATGGACTGGTTGGGTCTCCTTGCAGTCCAAGGGACTCTCGAGAGTCTTCTCCAACACCACAGTCCAAAAGCATCCATTCTTCAGCGCTCAGCCTTCTTTAGAGTACAGCTGTCACATCCGTACATGACCACTGGGGAAACCATAGCCTTGACTAGACGGACCTTTCTTGGCAAAGTAATATCTCTACTTTTTAATATGCTGTCTAGGTTGGTCATAACTTTCCTTCCAAGGAGTAAGGGTCTTTTAATTTCATGGCTGCAATCACCACCTGCAGTGAAATCTGTGTGTAATCTGCAGCAAATTAATTTGTTTTTCACTACTGGCTTTGTAACCTTTAAAGTGAGGAGATAGAACCATCCTGCCTCGGTCACTGAGATGACCTAGTGAGAGGCAGCAGGTGCAAAGCCCTGGTGACATTAGCCAGCACTTGGCCCGTGTTGGTGCCCCTCAGCCAGAAGACTAGCAGAGGGTCTGGTGAGGGAGACCCTTGGGTACCTACTGTCAACTTCAGCTCCGCCTGGGAGGCTTCAGTGCGGGTCACATCCTCTTTGCTATTAGTTGCATTGAACCAGTCAACAGGGTCGCAGGCTGTCTTTTCCCTATATATTCGTAATATCCCTTCCTCAGTGAATGCATGAAAAACACATCTGGAGGATCTGTGGGGCGTAAACAGACAAATGTTAGCACACACAGAACAATTACATTAGACATTTTAATACACAGAAGGCATCAGATCAGATCAGTCGCTCAGTCATGTCCGACTCTTTGCGACATCATGAATCGCAGCACGCCAGGCCTCCCTGTCCATCGCCAACTCCCGGAGTTCACTGAGACTCACGTCCATCGAGTCAGTGATGCCATCCAGCCATCTCATCCTCTGTCGCCCCCTTCTCCTCTTGCCCCCAGTCCCTCCCAGCATCAGAGTCTTTTCCAATGAGTCAACTCTTCGCATGAGGTGGCCAAAGTACTGAAGTTTCAGCTTTAGCATCATTCCTTCCAAAGAAATCCCAGGGCTGATCTCCTTCAGAATGGACTGGTTGCATCTCCTTGCAGTCCAAGGGACTCTCAAGAGTCTTCTCCAACACCACAGTTCAAAAGCATCAATTCTTCAGTGCTCAGCTTTCTTCACAGTCCAACTCTCACATCTATACATGACCACAGGAAAAACCATAGCCTTGACTAGACGAACCTTTGTTGGCAAAGTAATGTCTCTGCTTTTGAATATGCTTTCTAGGTTGGTTATAACTTTCCTTCCAAGGAGTAAGCGTCTTTTAATTTCATGGCTGCAGTCATCATCTGCAGTGATTTTGGAGCCCAGAAAAATAAAGTCTGACACTGTTTCCACTGTTTCCCCATCTATTTCCCATGAAGTGATAGAACTGGATGCCATGATCTTCGTTTTCTGAATGTTGAGCTTTAAGCTAACTTTTTCACTCTCCACTTTTACTTTCACCAAGAGGCTTTTGAGTTCCTCTTCACTTTCTGCCATAAGGGTGGTGTCATCTGCATATCTGAGGTTATTGATATTTCTCCTGGCAATTTTGATTCCAGTTTGTGTTTCTTCCAGTCCAGCGTTTCTCATGATGTACTCTGCATATAAGTTAAATAAGCAGAGTGACAATATACAGCCTTGATGGACTCCTTTTCCTATTTGGAACCAGTCTGTTGTTCCATGTCCAGTTCTAACTGTTGCTTCCTGACCTGCATACAAATTTCTCAAGAGGCAGATCAGGTGGTCTGGTATTCCCATCTCTTTCAGAATTTTCCACAGTTTGTTGTGATCCACACAGTCAAAGGCTTTGGCATAGTCAATAAAGCAGAAATAGATGTTTTTCTGGAACTCTCTTGCTTTTCCCATGATCCAGTGTATGTTGGCAATTTGATCTCGGGTTCCTCTGCCTTTTCTAAAACCAGCTTGAACATCAGGAAGTTCATGGTTCACATATTGCTGAAGCCTGGCTTGGAGAATTTTGAGCATTACTTTACTAGCGTGTGAGATGAGTGCAATTGTGCAGTAGTTTGAGCATTCTTTGACATTGCCTTTCTTTGGGATTGGAATGAAAACTGACCTTTTCCAGTCCTGTAGCCACTGCTGAGTTTTCCAATTTGCTGGCATATTGAGTGCAGCACTTTCACAGCATCATCTTTCAGGATTTGAAATAGAGCATCTGGAATTCCATCACCTCCACTAGCTTTGTTTGTAGTGATGCTTTCTAAGGCCCATTTGACTTCACATTCCAGAATGTCTGGCTCTAGGTCAGTGATCACACCATCGTGATTATCTGGGTCGTGAAGATCTTTTTTGTACAGTTCTTCTGTGTATTCTTGCCACCTCTTCTTAATATCTTCTACTTCTGTTAGGTCAATACCATTTCTGTCCTTTATCGAGCCCATCTTTGCATGAAATGTTCCTTTGGTATCTCTGATTTTCTTGAAGAGATCCCTAGTCTTTCCCATTCTGTTGTTTTCCTCTATTTCTTTGCATTGATCTCTGAAGAAGGCTTTCTTATCTCTTCTTGCTATTCTTTGGAACTCTGCATTCAAATGGGTATATTTTTCCTTTTCTCCTTTGCTTTTTGCTTCTCTTTTTCACAGCTATTTGTAAGGCCTCCCCAGACAGCCATTTTGCTTTTTTGCATTTCTTTTGCATGGGGATGGTCTTGATCCCTGTCTCCTGTACAATGTCACGAACCTCATTCCATAGTTCATCAGGCACTCTATCTATCAGATCTAGGCCCTTAAATCTATTTCTCACTTCCACTATATAATCATAAGGGATTTGATATAGGTCATACCTGAATGGTCTAGTGGTTTTCCCTACTTTCTTCAATTTAAGTCTGAATTTGGCAATAAGGAGTTCATAGAAGTTCACAGAAGGCATAGCACTGCTCATTAAGACAGCACAACAGTGGCGATGGTGATGAAGAAGACCTGTCTCCATGTCCCTTCACAGCAGGTTTGTAAGAGTCAGGTGAGCCGGGCGGGAGCAGGCAGGCTGCTGCGACATGCAGACAGTCATCTGTCACTGGGGTGGATGCAGCGCACCTGTGTTACCAGATCCGCCAGGGCCAGCGTGGGTAGTGAACTGGGACTGCGGACACTAGGTAAGGTCTCATCAGTCAGGCTGACCTGGAAATCACTACTGCCGTGTCACTGACTATCCGAGTCCACTTGCTGTGGGAAGACTTAGGAGGCTCAGAGGAACTGACATCTGCCAGGGCCCTTCTGCCCTCAGAAAGCCTGCATTTCACAGCACCACTTTGACTGCACAGATCCGGCTTATGGAAACAAAGATGCTTTATTTCCCAAGATCTTTATTTTGTAAGTAAAGCCAATCTCTCATCTAGCTCTTCTGCTCTACTCTAATCCCCCTGATGAGAAATAGTCCAGAACTGGTAAGAAAGCTAGACTAAATGATGTCAAAAACCAAAGGCAAACTGTCTTCTTAAAATATTACAGTTCATCTGGAACAGGAATTCTTACAAAGATTATTGAGCTATTCTCTTCACTGGATACCAAAAAAATAAACTTTTTCACATTTCTGCTAATATGTTTAAAATTCTATTTTTGCAGTATTGCTGTAACATTTTACAAGGGAATTGATGTAAATATGTATCAGTGAATCCCCTAAATTTCTCTCTGCTCTGTCTCATGACATGTGTAAATTGTTTAATTGGACAACATCCGCCGTGAGTGGGACGGGTCACAAGGTACTTTTGGACTTCCCAGGTATAAAGAAAGATGCTGGTCTCCCTAAATGTGTTTTTAGCAAACGCACTTATGGCCACAGTGTGATGAGGACAAAGCACAGAGTCCCTGGTTGCACTTTTCTTTCTGGCTCCACTGGACGTTTGCCTGTTTTCCCAGACAGGCTGACCCTACAAGACGTCTCCCAACAACAGAACAATGTCAGCACTTGCTAGGGCTTTGATGGACCCAACTTCCTAATAGTAATAGTTTTAAAACTCAAGTTTGAAGCAAGGACTTGACACAGGCCTCTGACACAGCTGCTGATTGATCAGGACACTGAGCAGGCCTGTCATCAGCAGTATCACCAAGGCCCACTTTTTATCAGCAAGCCCGAGATGCCTTGTCTTTTTTTTCTAAAATAAAAAGCCTTTTAAACAGTATCCAGATCGCTTTCCCTAGTTGGAAGGGGCACACCCAGTGGAAGCTGTGAATGTGCCAAGGCCCTCTCGTTGGCGGGTCGGGTGGACCAGCCAGGCTGGGCACCAGCAGAAGCAGCAGGTTGCCAGGGCAGTTCCAACTGTGCTCAGCTGTGACCACTGGGGACATGGAGGATCCTTTTGGGTCCTTGTCCTCTGACCTGTTGCTGGTGGTTTGCAGTGTAATGTAACCACCACAGTGGAGGTGCTAGACTGTGTGCCTATACAAAGAAGCTCGTTTCATCAGTGCTTCCCTTCAGAGAGGATAGGGCACATTGAGGTAGAGTCTGCAACGCTATAGCTGATTCATACCGATGTTTGGTAGAAACCAATGCAATATTGTAAAGCAATTATCCTTCAATTAGAAATAAATTTAAAAGCTTGCAGATTTGTCACTGACCTTGACAAAATCAGCAAACAGAACACACCACCACCATCCACTGTGTTTCCTTCAATCAAAGAAAACATTGCCTGGATAGTGCACTGATTTCTGTGTTTGATTTGTAAATAACATTTATATAGAATAGTTCAGAAAAAAAATTTTAAGGTAGGTCTCATACTTCATGGTGTACAATGCATGAATTCCTTTAACCATGTTGGAACTTTTTGCCTCATCTAAGAATTAAATGCAAAACCCAGCAACTGTGACTGAACTTACAGCATTTCACATACTCTCTCCACATTTGACCCTGGAACAGAGTTTATGGCTAAGAAACCAGTGTGAAAACCTGAATACAGAAAACACCAGAAAATGCAACTTATCTAAGTGTTTTCTGTTCTGTTTTTAAGTTTGACTTACATTATAATTTGGGGACACAGTATATTGTCTAAATATTCTCTAAATTTATAACACACAACAGGCCAGGTGATTTGGAGTAATGAATATCTTCATTAGGAAATAAACCTGCACCTCGCTTGTTTGCTGCCGCGTGCATTAAGCAAGGTATGACACACAACAGAAAGCGAGAATTAATGTATCGGAGACGGAGGATGTCTGATGATGGAGACACTTAAGGAAGGACAATTGAACTGCTGGAATGCACAGCTGATGCTGTCACGATGCGTTGTCTACTGTAGCATCCTCATGTGGGGAGAGACGCACAACCCTCTTTATAAGGCTCCCTGTTATACCTCATTCCGGTTCAACATCTGAGTCCACTTCTGCCTACAAAGTGCCCAAGCCTCCTTTCAGTAAAACAGCGTGGGACAACGGCAGAGGTTTTCCTTTTAAGTAAAGTAGTGATATTCCATTAACAAACCACCGTTATGAGGGGAACAGGAACCTGTGTGGGCTTGGTGTTTTAAATAACTGAAACATTAATTTGTTCATGGACTAAACGAATCAGAAATTTGTTTGGCTTCACAGAGTATAGTAGTGAACTGAACATCTTATTTGATTTAAATCTGTAACTGTTCTGGTATACTAACCTGGAGTTTAGTAACTGTTTTATTAACTTCTCTCCTTTATCTACAAGTAAAAAGACAAATTATCACTTTGAAAAAACATTTATTTTCAAATAAGTTTGAAAAAATGTCAAACCAAAGCAATGTTCGTTTCTCCAGATTTTTAAAATTTATTTTAATTGGAGGCTAATTACTTTATGATATCATAGTTGTTTTTGCCATACATTGACATGAATCAGCCACGGGTGTATATGTGCCCCCCCACCCCGTCCTGAACCCCCCTCCCCTTCCCTCCCCATCCCATCCCTCTGGGTTGTCCGAGTGCACCAGCTTTGGGTGCCCTGCTTCATGCATGAAACTTAGACTTGTCATTATTTCACATATGGTGAAACATATGTTTCACTGCTCTTCTCTCAAATCATCCCACCCTCACCCTCTCTCACAGAATCCAGGGGTCTGTTCTTATGTCTGTGTCTCTTTTGCTGTCTCGCATATAGGGTCGTTGTTACCATCTTTCTAAATTCCATATATATGCATTAATACACTGTATTGGTTTTTTTCTTTCTGACTTCACTCTGTATAATAGGCTCCAATTTCATCCACCTCATTAGAACTGACTCAATTGCATTCTTTTTTATAGCTGAGTAATATTCCACTCTGTATATGTACCACAACTTTCTTATCCATCTGCCATTGAACATCTAGGTTGCTTCCACGTCCTAGCTATTGTAAACAGTCCTGCAATGAACATTGGGGTACACAGTTCAGTTCAGTCGCTCAGTTGTGTCCAACTCTTTGCAACCCCATGGACTACAGCACGCCAGGCCTCCCTGTCCATCACCAACTCCTGGAGTTTACTCAAACTCATGTCCATTGAGTCAGTGATGCTATCCAACCATCTAATCCTCTGTTGTCCCCTTCTGCCTTCAGTCTTCCCCAGCATCAGCATCTCTTCAAATTAGTCAGTTCTTCATATCAAGTGGCCAAAGTATTGGAGTTTCAGCTTCAGCATCAGTCCTTCCAATGAATATTCAGGACTTATTTCCTTTAGGATTTACTGGTTTGATCTCCTTGTTGTCCAAAAAACTCTCAAGAGTCTTCTCCCCAACACCACTATTCTAAAACATCAATTCTTTGGCACTCAGCTTTCTTTATAGTCCAACTCTCACATCCATACATGACTACTGGAAAAACCATAGCCTTGACTAGATGGACCTTTGTTGGCAAAGCAATGTCTCTGCTTTTTAATATGCTGTCTAGGTTGGTCATAACTTTCCTTCTAAGGAGTAAGTGTCTTTTAATTTCATGGCTGTAGTCATCATCTACAGTGATTTTGGAGCCCAAAAAATAAAGTCTGACACTGTTTCCCCGTCTATTTGCCATGAAGTGATGGGACCAGATGCTATGATCTTAGTTTTCTGAATGTTGAGCTTTAAACCAACTTTTTCACTCTCCTCTTTCACTTTCATCAAGAGGCTCTTTAGTTCATCTTCGCTTTCTGCCATAAGGCTGGTGTCATCTCCATATCTGAGGTTATTAATATTTCTCTTGGCAATCTTGATTACAGTTTGTGCTTCATCCAGCCTGGCTGGATGAAGCACATTCATTCTTTCTCATGGAAGAAATGGAGTAGCCATCATAGTCAACAGAAGAGTCCAAAAGGCAGTACTTGGACATACTCAAAATGACAGAATGATCTCTGTTTGTTTCCAAGGCAAATCATTCAATATCATGGTAATCCAAGTCTATGCCCTGACCAGTAATGCTGAAGAAGCTGAAGTTGAATGGTTCTATGAAGACCTACAAGGCCTTCTAGAACTGACACCCCAAAAAGATGTCCTTTTCATCATAGGGGACTAGAATGCAAAAGCGGAGAAGGCAATGGCACCCCACTCCAGCACTCTTGCCTGGAAAATCCCATGGACGGAGGAGCCTGGTGGGCTGCAGTCCATGGGGTCGCTAGGAGTTGGACACAACTGAGCAACTTCACTTTCACTTTTCACTTTCATGCATTGGAGAAGGGAATGGCAACCCACTCCAGTGTTCTTGCCTGGAGAATCCCAGGGATGGGGGAGCCTGGTGGGCTGCTGTCTGTGGGGTCGCACAGAGTCGGACACGACTGAAGCGACTTAGCAGCAGCAGCAGCAGAATGCAAAAGTAGGAAGTCAGGAAACACCTGGAGTAACAGGCAAATTTGGCCTTGGAATACAGAATGAAGCAAGGCAAAGGCTAATAGAGTTTTGCCAAGAGAATACACTGGTCATAACAAACACCCTCTTCCAACAACACAAGAGAAGACTCTACACGTGGACATCACCACATGGTCAACACTGATATCAGATTGTTTTCTTTGCAGCCAAAGATGGAGAAGCTCTATACAGTCAGCAAAAACAACACCAGGAGTTGACTGTGGCTCAGATAATGAACTCCTTATTGCCAAATTCAGACTTAAATTGAAGAAAGTAGAGATAATCACTAGACCATTCATGTATGATTTAAATCAAATCCCTTACGATTATACAGTGGAAGTGACAGATTCGAGGGATGAAATCTGATAGAGTGCCTGAAGAACTATGAACAGAGGTTCGTGACATTGTACAGAAGACAGGGATCAAGATCATCCCCAAGAAAAAGAAATGCAAAAAAGCAAAATGGCTGTCTGAGGAGGCCTTACAAATAGCTGTGAAAAGAAGAGAAGCAAAAAGCAAAGGAGAAAAGGAAAGATATACCCATTTGAATGCAGAGTTCCAAAGAATAGCAAGGAGAGATGAGAAAGCCTTCCTCGGTGATCAGTGCAAAGAAATAGAGGAAAACAATAGGATGGGAAAGACTAGAGATCTCTTCAAGAAAATCAGAGATACCAAGGGAACACTTCATGCAAAGATGAGCTCAACAAATAAAGGGGTCACCTGTCTCTTTCAGTTGTGGTTTCCTCGGTGTGTATGCCCAGCAGTGGGACTGCTGGGTGGTATGGCAGTTCTTTTTCTGTTTCCTGTTTTTTAAGGAGTCTCCACACTTGTCTCCATAGCGGCTGTATTAGTTTGCATTCCCACCAACAGTGTAAGAGGGTTCCCTTTTCTTCACACCCTCTGTAGCATTTGTTTGTAGACTTTTTGATGGCAGCCATTCTGACCAGTGTGAGGTGGTACCTCATTGAGGTTTTAATTTGCATTTCTCTGATAATGAGTGATGTTGAGTATCTTTTCATGTTTGTTAGTCATCTGCCTTCTTTGGAAAAATGTCTGTTTATTTCTTTGACCCATTTTTTAATTGGGTTATTTTTCTGGTATTGAGCTGCATGAGTTGCTTGGATATTTTGGAGATTAATTCTTTGTTGTTTCGTTTACTGTTATTTTCTCCCATTCTGAAGGCTGTCTTTTCACCTTGTTTATATTTTCCTTCGTTGTGCAAAAGTTTTTAAGTTTAATCAGGTCCCGTTTGTTTATTTTTGCTTTTATTTCCATTACTCTGGGAGGTGGGTCATGGAGGATCTTGCTGTGATTTATATCAGAGAGTGTTCTGCCTATTTTTCCTCTAAGAGTTTTATAGTTTGTGGTCTTACATTTAGATCTTTAATCCATTTTGAGTTTACTTTTGTGTATGGTGTTAGAAAATGTTCTAGTTTCATTCTTTTATAGATGGTTGACCAGTTTTTCCAGCACCACTTGTTAAACAGGTTGTCTTTTCTCCATTGTATATTTTTGCCTCCTTTGTGAAAGATAAGATTGTCCATAGGTGTGTGGATTTGTCTCTGGGTTTTCTGTTTTGTTCCATTAATCTATATTTCTGTCTTTGTGCCAGTACCATGCTGTGTTGATGACCATAGCTTTGTAGTATAGTTTGAAGTCAGGCAGGTTGATTCCTCCAATTCCATTCTTCTTTCTCAAGATTTCTTTGGCTGTTCAAGGTTTTTTGTATTTCCATACAAATTGTGAAAATATTTGTTCTAGTTCTGTGAAAAATACTGTTGGTAGCTTGATAGGGATTGCATTGAATCTATAGATTGCTCTGGGTGGTATACTCATTTTCACTAAATTGATTCATCTGATCTATGAACATGGTATATTTCTCCATCTGTTTGTGACATCTTTGATTTCTTTCATCAGTGTTTTACAGTTTCCTATATATAGGTCTTTTGTTTCTTTAGGTAAATTTATTCCTAACTGTTTTATTCTTTTCATTTCAATGGTGAATGGGATTGTTTCCTTAATTTTTCTTTCTGTTTTCTCATTGTTAGTGTATAGGAATGCAAGGGACTACTGTGGATTAATTTTATGTCCTGCAGCTTTACTATATTCACTAATTAGCTCTAGTAATTTCTGGTCATGTCTTTAGGTTTTCTATGTAGAGGATCATGTCATCAGCAAACAGTGGGAGTTTTAATTCTTCTTTTCCAATCTGGATTCATTTTATTTCTTTTTCTTCTCAGATTGCTGTAGTTAGAATTTCCAAAACTATGTTGAATAGTAGTGGTGAGAGTGGGCACCCTTGTCTTGTTCCTGATTTTAAAGGAAATGCTTTCAATGTTTTTCTATTGAGGATAATCTTTGCTGTGGATTTATCATAGATGGCTTTTATTGTGTTGAGGTGTGTTCTTTCTATGCCTACTTTCTGGAGAGTTTTTATCATTAATGGGTGTTGAATTTTGTCAAAAGCTTTCTTTGCATCTGTTGAGATAATCATATGGATTTTATCTTTCAGTTTGTTAATATGGTGATTCACATTGCTTGATTTGCAAATATTGAAGAATCATTGCATCCCTGGGATAAAACCCACTTGGTCATGATGTATGATCTTTTTAATATGTTTTTGGATTCTGTTTCCTAGAATTTTGGCTCAGATCCACCTGCGAGGAAGAATCCCGGATAGCAGGTGTATACCAAGGTGTAGCCAAAGGTGGGGAGGCCTATGGCTTTCACATCTGCATGGGCTGGTATTTCAGGCTGGCAGCAGGTGTGAGCTGAAATGGGATTTAGTCCATTAGTAAGTCCACTGGAGCCTAAGCTTATGTGTCAAAGGAAATACAGACAAAGAGATGGAAATGGCTATAAAGTTAGTTTGCCATTTACAATTGAGAATACAGGAGCTTTACAGATCACTGACCCTCTGGTCTCTGCAGCTTACAGCACAGCAGAGCCTTGGTGTTGCCAGGTCTCTCTCTTCCTCTCCCTCCACCCCCCCTCACTCTCTCCTCCTCCTCTGTCTCTGTCTGTCTTCTATTTATCATCTATCTATCATCTGTCTATCTAGTCTCCTTCTTTGCATACATGTGTGTATGTAATTATGTTATATAAATTTAGAAATCATAGCTTTAAAATAAACACTTCTGACATAGTGTTAAGATAAATGGGGCCTCCCTGGTGGCTCAGATGCTAAACAGTCTGCTTGCAATGCAGGAGACCCAGGTTCAGTCTCTTGGTCAGGACGATCCCCTGGAGAAGGGAATGGCTACTCACTCCAGTATTCTTGCCCAGAGAATTCCTTGGACAGAGGAGCCTGGCGGGCCACAGTCCACGGAGTTGCAAAGAATTGGACACAACTGAGCAACTAACACTAAGATAAATAATATGTTAAATTTCCTTAAAAGAGCAGTCCTTTAAGCTAAACACAAACAGATTAATATGTACTTTAAAATATGCTTTGATTTTCGTCCAGTAGCAACTGGAAAATTTACTGCTCAGTTAAATGAATAATTAATTTTGGTCAAAATCCACTGTGCATTTAGAAAGTTAATTGAAATATAGATTCTTACTTCCTTTAAAAATATCATTTAGGAGTAAATAAGATTGTAATTGTTTTTGTTGTTTAGTTGCTAAGTTGTGTTTGACTCTTGTGACCCCATGGACTGTAGCCTGCCAGGCTTCTCAGTCCATGGGATTTTCCAGGCAAGAATACTGGAGTGGGTTGCCATTTCCTTCCACAGGAGTTCTTCCCACCCTGGAATCGAACCTGCGTCTCCTGCATTAGCAGCCAGATTGTTTACTGCTGAGCCACCAGGGAAGCCCCAAGGTTATAATATGCTGTGCTTTGTGTGTGTGCTGTGCTAAATTGCTTCAGTCATGTCCAGCTATTTGTGACCCTATGGACTGTAGCCGCCAGACTCTTCTGTTCATGAGATTCTCCAGGCAAGAATACTGGAGTGGATTGCCATGCCCTCCTCCCAGGGATCTTCCTGACCCAGGGATCAAAGCCAAGTCACTAACTTATGTCTCCTGCATTGGCAGGTGGGTTCTTTACCACTAGCGCCCCCTGGGAAGCCCCATGCGTGATCTCAAATAAGTTATCATTCTTCATAGAGTACACATTTATATCTCAAATATAGGACTTGGCCAAGTATTATAAAACGAGTTTATATGATTAACATCACTAATGCAATCTTTTTAAGTATTGTAATATTTTTCACTTTGACAGACTTTCAAAGTGGTGGTGGTTTAGTTGCTAGGTCAATTCTTGTGACCCCATAGACTGTAGCCTGCCAGCTGCTCTGTCCATGGGATTTCCCAGGCAAGAATACTGGAGCCGTTTCCATTTCCTTCTCCAAATTTTCAAGGTAATGAAGACCTAATATTAGCTAGCTCCACACACAGACACACACACCTATGTGTATATACATACATATACATGCATGTATGTGTGATATCTCTGTATAATATTCACATAGAGGATTCACGTAGAGATTTAGAATAGAGATGATAGCTTTGAAATAAATACTGATACATAAATACACAAAATTCACAACTTACATACTCAGAAGATATTTGTATAGTAAGAGTTAGATACTACTTTGCCGTAGATTGGTAGAGGATGAAAGGTTGATTACTAATCATTACATTTCTCCTAATTCTAATGATTAAATCACAAAACAAAACTTGGTCCTAAGTATTTGAATTATCAATTCATATGGACTCCAAAAAGAATAGTTTAAAGACGTGTATTAATACTCTGATGAGTCACATGATCTTTAGTGACCCGAGGTGAACATCCTAGGGAAGCAGTAACACAAGTAGGTTTTCTCTCGGTGAGTGTTAACCAGCATGTTATCCACTGGTCTTCGGTTAAGGACAGTTTCTCAGGCTTTTGGGCCTGGATATCACCAGAGGTGCCTGGGGACTACAGACTGGGGTCCCTCTGCTCCTCTTCTCCGGACCTGCCCCTGGCCCCCAGAGCCTCAGATACTGCAGGGGTGTGCAGGATGGCACTCAAGATTCAAACTTCAACCAACTCTGGGTGCTGCTGCTGATGGTTCTAGGGAGTCAGACTCTGAGAAATGAGTTTAGGGAATGGAAAGTAAACAAACAAAAATAAGCCCCTCATTGTTTCTCAGGAAGGTGAATTCTTCCAGCTGCTGGAGAGAGGACAGGCCCTGCCCTTGCACAGGGTCACACTTACGGATGCACTCTGTCTGGATGCCGCTCCACGTCAGGTTCACCAGGCAAGTTCGAGTTGTAGAGCCTTGGACGTGGTAACCTTTTCGGCACCGGAAAAACACCATGCTTCCAACCTGGAGGGGAAAGCCAGCAGCAAGCTCAGAGGTGACGTGGACACACTCGCGCTGGAAAGCACGCTCCAGGGTCAGGTCTGAATCAACGTGTATGTGTGAAATGTGGCTTAAAGTGTCAGACACAGTTGTTCTTGTTGTTTAGTTGCTCAGTTGTGTCCAACTGTTTTGTGACCCCATGGACTGCAGCCTGCCAGGCTCCTCTGTCCAAGGTATTTCTCAGACAAGAATACTGGATTAAGCTGCCATTTCCTTCTCCAGGGGATTTTTCCAACTCAGGGATCAAACCCACGTCTCCTGCTTCGCAGTGTTAGACACAGTACAGGTTGTTCAGTGGATCGTGTGAGGTCTTAGATACAGTGACTCATGATTATTTAGAAGCAGTTTATTTGGGTAACAAAAGTATGCCTTTTATCTTTAGTTTTAGCCTTATCTCTCTTTAGTCTGTGATAATTTTCTTTTCCTTTTCTGTTTTTTTTTTTTTTTTTTTTCCCCCTCTGCTAGTCCTATTCTGGGCTTCCCAGGTGGGTCGGCAGTAAAGAATCTACCTGCCCAGGCAGGAGACCTGGGTTCAATCCCTGGATTGGGAAGATTCCCTGGAGGAGGAAATGGCAACCCACTCCAGTATTCTTGCCTGGAGAATCCCCATGGACAGAGAAGCCTGGCGGGCTACAGTCCCTAGGGTCGCAAAAGAGTCCGACGTGACTTTGAGACTAAACAAGTCCTATTCTAAACAATTGGTGCTTATTAGCAAGTTGCTTTAGCACTTGCGGGAACTGGCTTGGAGACTGATAAGGACTCCATCATAGAATCCTCCAGAACTATTCTTCTGATGGTCTCAGTCATCTCTTTAAAAGATGGCATCTGGGTTTTTAAATGATTAGTAAATCTTGCCTTGGGTCCAACCTGTTATCCAGGATAGTGTAACTACTCTGTCATAAGGGGAATGGTGGGTTCACCCCTCCCGATTAGCTTCTCACAGCAGATCACAGGACTGCGTCACTGAAAGCAATCGTCCTGAAGGTTCACTTACTACAGGCCACATGCAGGCAAGTTAGCGATCACTGAAACCAGGGGTGACCACAACTTGGGTTTCTCATGGTGAGTGAGTGAGAACACACACATCTTGTTTTTTCTGGTATTGCAATATGTTCAGCATATGCCAGAAAACATTACCTGAAGCTGTAAGGCCACACACGAGACCCTGCATAAAATGCACTAGATTTAACCTTGGGGACCTGTGAGGCTGTCCTTGCAGAGTGAACCAAGGCTGTCAGGAAGGAGCCAGTGTGGCATCAGGGCAATCAAATGTAGTTTACACTTCAGGAAAAAGGAGGAGAAGTGGCTGAAGAAGAGACTTTTATTCTCAATGAATGGGAACAGTAACTTGAAAGCAGTGTGTATATTCAGCTCTGGCTTTCAAAGCCATCTGATCAGAGAACCTGAAGTCACTCAATTACTTAAGATGGTTGAAATATTTTATTTCAAGCTTCTTTAATTTCCATTTTCAGGTATTTCTCTGATATTTGTGTTAATGTACTTTGAAGGCATTTTCTTCTGTTTTTGTCTCTGGAATTTAATGTTATTTACCCATTTTGTCTGGTCACCAAGTGGGGTCTTCTTATGTGAATCAGTGGCAAATTACCCTGATTTGAGATTTGCTGTGTCAATTCAGCAGACAGAAAGAAATATACATGCTTTCAAACAGAAATTCATATACCAATTAATCCTGTGTGAATAAGATACAGTTGTCTCAGTTCTAACAGTTAAAATAATAAGAAATCCTCTCTGAATGGACTATATTTGGGCAAATGTAAAATGAGTCAGATATGCTACACAAACACATGTATATTTAAGTATCAATTACATTTTGAAATAGAGAAAAACATAGTAAAATAAAAATGGAATACCTCATATCCTCCTGAGCTCATCTGTATTCCAAACTGTGGAGTACCAGGGTCTGGACAGGTGTTATGAGCAGGATCTGAAACTCAACAATTTAAAAAAAAAATCAGAACCAGATATGGTTATTACAGAAATTCTAATATTTTCACTAAAAGGCCTTTCAGAATTCAGAAAATTGTGTTTTGACAAGTGGGCATGATGTTTTGCAAGAAAGTTAAAAAATTAAATTGCTATTTTCATCTTTTTTCTGACTTCTTTAGATGTTAATCTTTAGTGCTTTATCAGACTCTAAATTGCTGTGAATATTATTTTCTATGTCAGAAGAAGCACATTCTTTTCCATTCTCTGGTTTAATTTTTCTCTACTGACATACTGTATTGGTTGGTTAATGATATATAATCTTCAATAATTACCTATTATGACCTTTTATTTTGTATTGATTTAATTAATCACCATCTCATTTGGTCATCTATTATTCTAAATGTCTTAAATTAATTTTCTTCAAGATTTCAAAATGGGGAATATACTTAATGCTTCAAAATAAAAGCATATGGTAGACCAACAGTGATATTTTTCTAAAAACCTGTAGTACTTCGGCAATCAATGAGTGGCTTCAGTACCAGTACGGCAGCTCTCCAGCTGCTGATGGGAAAACAAAATGGATAACTTTAAAAAAGTATGTTTTCAAGAGAAACTAACCTATTGGGAAGAGAAAAAAACCTTTTTTTTTTTTTAGATTTTCAGAAATAGCTATATATGGATGTGAAAGTTGGACTGTGAAGAAAGTTGAGCACCGAAGAATTGATGCCTTTGAACTGTGGTGTTGGAGAAGACTCTTGAGAGTCCCTTGGACTGCAAGGAGATCCAACCAGTCCATTCTAAAGGAGATCAGTCCTGGGTGTTCTTTGGAAGAACTGATGCTAAAGCTGAAGCTCCAATACTTTGGCCACCTCATGCGAAGAGTTGACTCATTGGAAAAGAGTCTGATGCTGGGAGGGATTGGGGGCAGGAGGAGAAGGGGACAACAGAGGATGAGATGGCTGGATGGCATCACCGACTCGATGGACAAGAGTTTGGGTGAACTCCGGGAGTTGGTGATGGACAGGGAGGCCTGGCGTGCTGTGATTCATGGGGTCGCAAAGAGTCGGACACAACTGAGCGACTGAACTGAACTGAAAGCAAAGCAATAGTTTTAGCCCAATGGCAGTAAAGTTTAATTAGGAAAAGCAGTGTTTCAAAGAAATTATTGTTGACACTGTATTTTTAAGTAGATATTTACTTTCTTAGAAAACAACCAGGGATAGAAGTCATTCCCTGCTTGCTGCGTGTGTGCAGAAGGCCCGTGTGCAGAAGGCCCTCTCCCGCTTGGGGAAGCAGGGTGCGCGGAGCAGCCGGCCCTCACTCATTCAGTCTGCAGGGTGAGGTGGAGAGAGGCTGGGAAGGAGGCAGGGAGGGTTCTGGTTCCTTTGTCACTGACGCAGTGACTGTTGACCAGTATAATTTCCACCTGAACCCTTCCTAAGAGACAGAGATTTAGTCTAAAAATGAAGGGTTTAGGTCATGTAGAGAATCTCTTTTAACTTGTAAGTTTCACTTCATGTTGGAAGGTCAACAGAGCTCGCGTGACCCTGTAGCCCTTTCAGCCATGGCTGACAGAGCAGGTGGTTTACTGGGGAGCAGGGGTGGGCTGGGGGAGAGGGTGTCAGGCTCTGAAGTGGAGGGGGGGGCCCTTCTGCTGCCACGGCAACATTGAGATCTTCAGCAAACTGGTATTTCCCCTGAAGATCACGGTTGTCAGCTGACATGGGCAGAGGCGGGGCTGCCAGGGTAAGAGAGTCTAGGAGCTGTTTTTAAATGACTTGTCACGTCAACTCCAGGCTCCGCGACAGGATTTAAAAGAGGCTGCCATCAGCGTGGCTGGTCAGTGCCTGCACAGAGCATCTCCCAGGAGAGCATCGCCTGTGTGCCCACAAACACTCCAGCTTTAGAATGAAACGCCCTCTCCCCACCCCCAGGGCTGTCTTGCCATCATTACCGATGCAGGTGGGCTGGACGCCACTCCAGGTGCTGTCTGCCTGACAGACTCTCCCGGACGACCCCACCAGGAGGAAGGGGGACTTGCACTGGAAGAAGACTTCAGATCTGTAGGTGAAGGTCTTGCCGCTGAGACGCCCCTCGGCAGTGGTGCCGGGGTCCCCAGAGAACACAGCTAAAGAAGACAACCAGGAGGTGAGTGCACAGTCTGTGCCCCTGGGTCAGGTTAGTCTATTCAGCTTCTCTAACTGCTTCCCATTAAATCCTCCCATTAAGCCCCGGAAGGCTCAGTGGGTAAAGAATCAGCCTGCAGTGCAGGAGACGCAGGTTCAATTCCTGGGTAGGGAATATCCCCTGGAGAAGGAAATGGCAACCCACTCCAGTCTTCTTGCCTAGAGAAGCCCATGGACAGAGGATCCTAGAGGGCTATCGTCCAATGGGTCACAAAGCACATACACACATTAAATCCTTAGGAATCAACGATGAAGAAAAGCACAGAATCTGCCCGTGGGCAGCAGGTCTCAAACGTGGAGCCTTTAACCTATTGCACCCTGGCTACGAGTCCTGCAGGCTCTCCTCCTCAGACTGCAGCCCGAGGTTTGTGTGCCGTGGTCTGTGCCCCCGAGGACTTACGCAGGCACTGGGGCACCTCGCCTTTCCAGACGCCTCGGCCTTCGCAGGAGAGGATGGCGGACTGGGAGAGCTGGAAGCCGTGGGCGCAGCTGTAGCTGATGCTGGCACCCCAGCGGAAGTCCGTTCCTTCCACCTTCCCATCCTGGACCGGAGGAGGCTGGCCACACATGACGGCTGTCAGAGAACAAACAGGATTCAACATTCTAGAGTTTCCACCACAACGCAATGCTCCAATGTCATTTTGCATGACTTCTACAAGGGGGCAAATTTTTTAATAGTGAAATTACTGAGGAAGACAGTGAATCAAAAGAATAAAACTTTTATCCAATGTTTCCTCATTAATTTAGATCAAGTCTACAAAAGCAAAGTCAAAACATTTCACACCATGAAAGTGGAATAAACAACACAGTCTCAGTAGGTATAAGAGCAAGAAAGAAAGAATGCTATTCCACTGATGTCTTTTTGTGTGTGTCCGACTTGTTGTGACCCCATGGACTGTAGCCCCCCAGGCTCCTCTGTCCATGGGGATTCTCCAGGCAAGAGTACTAGAGTCGGTTGCGATGCCCTTACCAGAGGCAAATCCAGTCATAATGTGGTCCTATGACATGAGAACAAACGTTGGAGTTTATATACACAGATGGTAAGAATTTCTCTATCTGTACTTTTTTCTTTATATAAACATAGCATATAGTTTCCAAAAGACATAGGCTGCTGATACACTTGCTGAAGAATTGAGCACCAACACTTGCGTGGTTAGAGATGACCCTGTGAGAAACCGCTTTGACAGGGTTCTGTCACATCCAGGGGCTTCCCAGGAGTGACGTGCCCACTGGTGCTGGCGTCTGCCTGGCCCACTCCAGCCATTATTCTGTGACGCCTGGTCTAAGACCTCCCTGAAGACCCAAGAGCTCCGAGACTTCACACTGGAGGAGGTTTGCCGCTGACAGTCTGGGCACGGAAGGCGGCGGGAGAGGAGACTCAGCTGTATTTCCTTACCTGCACTTTCTCACGGGTGCTCACACCTTCTTAGAAAGACACACAGACACAACCACACGTGCACGCCTGGAAGCTGGAAACGGGCCCTCCTCTTGCCATTCACCTTCTCTCCATGTATCCACTCATTCAACAAAGATTCCTGCAGAACCCCTAAGTGAAGACTCGGGGAACAGTCTATAGACAGGTCGAGGTCAGGTGACAGGCCCCCAGGTGGGAACGGTGATGAGTGACGTGCCTCCAGGGAGGAGTGGACAGGGTGGCCAGCAGGAGAAGAGAGAGGTCTCCTCCGTGAGGGCCTGGTTGGCTGTGAAAGGATTGTTAATCCAACAGACACTAAACAGAGGGACACGATCTACACAAATGGATCTGAAGTCCAGAGATCAGACGTTCTAGGGATAAGCGCCATGGACACACTCACTGGACTAGAATGCTCCCAACAGGACAGTGTGAGCTGTATTAAAGACCCTCTTAGCACCTGTCCCAGAGCTGCATGGTGTTAATAACTGCAGCTGGAAAGAAGGACACGAGACAGGGCTCCTCACCCTCTGATGGGAGGAAACCAGGATGCGCCAGAACCGCCCCGGCCGGAAGTGGGTAAACGGCCCTCGGGGTGGGGGCTCCTCTGACCTCAAAGACTCGACAGGACGCACCTTCCTCCGAGATTTCCTGCTACTCCAGCTCCAGCTCTCCCCCCTCCCTCGTCTAACGACGATAAGACGCCCCTTTCTCCTGTGTGGTCACTGCCGGCCTCCACGTCCTCTCCCGCCCATCCGAGAAGGCCTGAAGCTCCCTGTGGATCTAGTGGAGACACTCACCCTGCAGATCAGCCCTGCATCAGCGGTCCGCTAGCCCCCATGGTCCCCCAGCCATGTGGACGCTTTCTTCCTGCTTGCTGTCTCCCTGGAAAGTCCACCAGCCAAGTCGTGAACCTCCCTGTACCCCTTCCTCGTTGTAGGGCTTCGTTAGTCTCAGCACCCGAGGCCCACCAGGCATCAGGACACTGGCAGGCTCTGCCACTGTTCTGCCCTATCTGATGATCGGCTCTGACCCACCTCTCCAACCCCGTGATGATGGCCACAGACTCAACACAGCCACGCACACCGAGACAGCAGAGCTGGGTTCACAGCACAGACTCCAGAGTCGGCCCTGAAGCCCGATGTCTCCCAGACCTAACCTGCGACCCTGAGAATTTACTGCAGCTCTCTGTGAGTCAGTCTCCAGGCTGTAAAACCAAGATTAAGGTAGTAAGAAAAGGAAGTGATTTAATATTTGCGAATGAGTTTACAGGAATGCTGAGCACATAGAAGGTTTACACGGGTGCTCGCAAACTGATGTAAAATGTTAACTCAATAGACTCTCCACGTGTGAGTGACGCACAAGAGAAGCCCCGACACTCGCCTTTGCAGGTTGGTTTGCTGTGATTCCAGGTACTGTCCTTGGTGCAGCGGATGGTGGGGGACGTGGCGGGCTCCATGGTATAGCCGGGGTTGCACTGGTAGCTGACCGTCTTGTTGAAGGTGAAATCGGTCCCGAACTGGATGCCGTTAGCCAGGGTCCCTGGGTCTCCACAGCTGATGACTAATCAGCAGAGAACAGACAAACAGAGAGACACAGTATCATCACGGGATGACTTATTCCTGGTTCCTGTTTAAGTGCCTCTCCTTAAGCTGCTCTTCAGAGCGATGATGCGGTGGCTGAGCACAGCGACACCAGCCTCTCTGGGGGACGGTTTCGCTGGCCGGCACTCAGGAGGCTGCATGTTTGGAACCGCTTGTTTCTACTCCACTGACGTTGTCTGTGTGGATGACAGCTGTCACCCGCGTTCTGTCCTTAACCAGACGTCGTGAGGGGTCACCCCACAAGGTCAAGGACAGAGACACAGGCTGAGATCAGAGAACAGGCTCCTGCACCATTTCCCTTCAGACTAACTGGTCTACAGAGAGAAGGAACCTTGGCTTTTCTGAACTCAGTTTTGTAATATCCAACCCAACCAGTTACTGCTATAGACAAAAAGATAAATTTTTTATAGAAAAAAAGATAATTAAAAAAATAAAATGTATCTCTCTGGTCGCACACACCTCTCCCCAGTCAACTTCCCCTAAGAGGCGTTTTCCCCGATGTCTCATTCTCACCTTCCTTTAACACTGACTCCCTACAAGCTGGCTTCAGACCCATCGCTCCACCTCAACTGTGACCTGCATGTGGAAGCTGCCGCCAGCGGCCACTTCTCACCCTCGTCAGACTGGCCTCCCAGGAGCACTGGACCACAGTGACCCACCACTCCCTCCTTCTTGCAATACCTCTTCCTGGTTCCAAGATGTTCTGGTCTTCCTCCCATATCCCCACTGCCCCTTCACAGTCTCTGGCTCTTCTTCCTCAACCTGACCTTTCAATGCTGGCACATGCTCATTAATTGCAAAGGGAAAAATAAGAAAATACAGGGAGAATGCTGGCAGGCATCACCTCAACCAATTGTTGTAAGTTAACATCACCGACAATGGGACAAAATAGATGCTGTGTATCTCCTGAGAGGGTGGACTGAGAAGGACACAGAATCAAGACTTCCCTGGTGGTCCAGTGGCTAAGATCCCACACTCCCAATGCAAGGGGCCCGGGTTCCATCCCTGGTCAGGGAACTGGATTCCATGCGCCACATCTGAGAGCTTGCATGTCGCAACTAAAGCTCCTTCATGCCACAACAAATACCCGGCACAACCAAATAAAATGCTTTTTAAAAAAGGACATAGGATCACTTCTGGGGTGTTTCCCACCAAAGGTACATAACCTGAATCTACAAAGAAATCAGATAAACTCAAATCAACATGCTTGTTACAATAACAGGTCTATACTTGCCCAAAATGACAATATCATGAAAGACAAAGAAATACTGAAGAGCTTTTCTACAATAATGGAAACTCAAGAAACAGGACAACTAAGTGTAACGTAGGAGCCAGGATTTTCTTTTGCTCTCAAGGATATTATTGGGGAATTGACAAAACCAGAAAAAAAAGTCTGGCTAGTTTAAAGTATAATACCAACCTTAATTTCCTGATTTGGGTCATTGCACTCTGGTTCAGAAAGAGAAGGTCCTTGTTCCCAGGAAATACACAGTGTAGCATTTAAGGATAAGTAGCATTATGTCTGGAGAAGGCAATGGCACCCCACTCCAGTACTCTTGCCTGGAAACTTCCACGGATGGAGGAGCCTGGTAGGCTGCAGTCCATGGAGTCCCGAAGAGTCGGACACGACTGAGTGACTTCACTTTCACTTTTCACTTTCATGCATTGGAGAAGGAAATGGCAACCCACTCCAGTGTTCTTGACTGGAGACTCCCAGGGAAAGGGGAGCCTGGTGGGCTGCTGTCTATGGGGTCACACAGAGTCAGACATGACTGAAGCGACTTAGCAGCAGCAGCATTATGTCTGTGACTTACTCTCAAAAAATTCTTATAGGCAAAAAATATGTCTATACATAGAAAATAATTTAAAATGTGATAAAATATTACCATTTGGGAAATCTTGGTGAAGAGTATGTGGGAAATATTTGTAATGTCCTTCCTACTTTTCTGTAAGTCTGAAATAATGTAAAAAAAAATTTTTTTTTTAGAAAAAAATGTTAAAGCACTTTTAACCATATAAATAAGAAAGTGAAGAAAAATCTAAAAGTGCTTAGAAAGTGGTCATATTATCAAACATACGTATGACATAATCCTTTTTCCCTAGGGATTAAACAACACAGCCCTCTGTAAAATCAACTCCTTTTTCTCAGTCAAGTACAAGTCGCTGTGGGGACCTGGATTTGGCCAGGACGGCGGCCACTCACTCGTGCAGTCGGGGGCCGTGCCGGTCCAGGTCCCATTGGCGGTGCAGTGGCGAGTGGTCAGCCCTGAGGTCCTGTAGCCGTCCCAGCAGGCGTAGACCACCGAGCTGGAGAACAGCACGCCATCGCTGCTGATGATCTTGCCGTGGGTGGGCGTCCCCGGGTTCCCACAGGACACAGCTGTGGGGAGACAGAACAGCATGGAGACCCGTTACCACGTGATAAACTCGAGAGGTCGAGGGCCATCTGCATAACAGACTGCACATTTATTTAAAAAGTCATCGGAAGGACACTGTGGTCCTCCCCCCACCCCCACATCCTCTGCCTGCCTTTTGTCTGTAGAAAAACTGTAGCCAAACAATGAGTTTAATCAGAGAAGTGAGAAAATGCAGAACCAAAGAAAGCAGTCCAACAAGACAAAAACAGTTTAGTCATTAAGTCAAGGACCTTTAACAGTTCCTCCTCCAGGGCCATAGATAAAACTGTGAGCCATGTCCTGTGAGCTCTTTTGTAGAAACAGAAACCCCCACCAGGTGGAGAAGTTAACTGCATGATGACCAGACTGTAGCCATGACACAGGCTGCCACAGTGTAAGAAGTGGCCTCAGGGAAATGGGAACAAACCGATCCTGGAACTGAAGACTGACTGTACTTAAACAACCAAACGACGCTGGTCAGACCACCGGTGACCGACCTGCAGATGACTGTCAGAGCTGTCTGTGCTGTTTCTGCATGTAGCTCCCTCCTCCTGTCTATAAAAGCTCTGTATTAGTGCTCAGTCGTGTCTGACTCTTTGCGACCCCATGGACTGTAGCCTGCCAGGCTCTCTCTATCCAAGGGACTTTCCAGGCAAAAATACTGTACTGCGTTGCCATTCCCTGCCCCAGGGGATCTTCTCCACCCAAGGATCAAAACTGAGTCTCTTTTGTCTCCTGCATTGGCAGGCAGTTCTTTAACACTAGTGCCCCTGGCTTTGGAACGGCCGCACCTTAAATCTCTCCAGATAACCACAGTGTCATCCTGCACAGGAAGGAAGACTCCAGCTGGGATGGGCAGTGAGGCAGGTCTGCCCTCTGAGTACGTCAGGTGTGTTCTTTCCTTAGCGAACAGGGAAACTCGGCAGCTTCTGGGTGTGTATCAATGTGATGATCTCAGTCCTTTACGGGCTTTTTGCCTTTTTTCATTGAACCTATTTACCATAAAGATGGTTATTTTTCCTCCTTAATCCTCCCACAATAATGCACAATGGACAGACATACAAAGAATGTAATTCTAATGCCAACAATGTATCATGAGTCCCTTTTCTGAGAATGATCAAAATATTTGAAATACTCTGGCCTATTTAGTTGTTCCACTTTCAAACTTAGCCTGTGAACAAATATACACTGTTCTTAAAAACATGGAAGAAAACAGATTTCAAAATAAAAGTCACTATTATAGAAGTTTATGAATTCCCTATCATATAATGTTAAAAAATGCACATAACCCTCAGACTGGACTAGATTTTGTTTGACAAAAAGTATACTTGTTGGTGCTTTAATGCCTGTGCCTATGCTTCCCTGGTGGCTCAGACAGTAAAGGATCCGCTTGTAATGCAGGAGACCTAGTTTAGATCCCTGGGTTGGGAAAATTCTCTAGAGAAGGAAATGGCAGTCCACTCCAGTATTCTTGCCTGGAGAATCCCATGGACAGAGGAACCTAGCAGGTTACACAGTTCCTGCGGTCGCAAAGAGTCGGACACAACTGAGCAATTAACACTTTCACTTTTCTACGTCAGCTATAACTAATCAGTTACAACCTTCTTCCCTGATGAGTCTGGGTTTGGACTTTCAATCCCTTCTAACACAGATCATTCAGTGGTTTCTTGGTTGACATCTGAGATGAGATATATTTACCAGTCCTGAGGCAGACGATACCTAACATCCTCTAAAGCTCAGAGTTCTTTGACGGCTGTGACATAAATTAAAATTTCACTTAGCAAAAATCCAAGCCTATTAAAGAATACTACTCCATTCCACAAACACTGATCCATTCCTTCCTATGCACAGTTATTGTTCATGAGTATGGGTGCAAACCTGGCACAGCAAAGAATTGCATTGATCCAACTTGTAACAAAAGAGACTCATGTCACTATATATTATTCCAGTCATATCTGGAATATTAAAATCTATGCAGCAGTTTTCAAAAGTGACCTGTGAAAGGCTAATGCTGCAATAAAGCAGGTGACTGTTGAAACATATTCGACTTAATTTACAGACAAATGTATTGTCAGTAAAGGAATGTCCATCATAATAATGACACCCTGATGTTTATAAAGTCCACTCTACTATTGTATTTGATATAGTCAAATTCATGGTTAACTTTTTTTTTCCTGACAGGGATACTTTCACTGATGATCATGCCTATTAAAGTGTAGATTAGAAACAGGGTCAGCATATCTGTTTTTATATCAAGGTCCTGAGGTTTCAAGGCATACAAAGACTGACACTTAGGCAAAATGAGAGATTACATTTTAAGGATGATAGAAAACAAGATATTTTGAAAATTACAAGTTAAAATTTATTTTTAAATACATCTTTTTAAAAGTACATTTAGTTAATGTGCCTCCTTTTCGTAAAAGATCATTGTCTTCTACTCAATTTGTAATAAGGTAGCATCATACTTCAGAGAAGGCAGTGGCACCCCACTCCAGTACTCATGCCTGGAAAATCCCATAAACGGAGGAGCCTGGAAGGCTGCAGTCCATGGGGTCGCTGAGGGTCGGACACGACTGAGCAACTGCACTTTCACTTTTCACTTTCATGCATTGGAGAAGGAAATGGCAACCCACTCCAGTGTTCTTGCCTGGAGAATCCCAGGGACGGGGGAGCCTGGTGGGCTGCCGTCTATGGGGTTGCAGAGTCGGACACGACTGAAGTGACTTAGCAGCAGCAGCAGCAGCAGCATCATACTTATTCCAACTACACATTATTGTTTACTGGTATCAATATTGCTCACTTAGCATGCTGTATTAGGATGATTGCTGTTAAACTGAGATAGTCATAGGTTTGAATCTCTGCTCATGAAAGTTAAATCAATGTGAATGATCAATTTGAGTTCTCAACATGTAGTGTCTTCACTATAAAATTGATAAAAAAGATAACTCTTCCCTGTTGTAAGATTACACATGTGCATGCATGCTCAGTCACATCTGACTCTTTGTGACCTCATGGACTGTAGCCCACCAGGCTCCTCTGTCCATTGGGATTCTTCAGGCAAGAATACTGGAGTGGATTGCCGTTTCTTCCTCTAGATCCTCCCAACCTAGGGATTGAAACCATGTCTCCTGCATCTCCTGCATTGGCAGGTGGATTCTTTACCACTGAGCCACCTGGAAAGCCATACTAAGTGCAAAATGCCACCATCTTGTATAGACATATTAGTATTTTTCTTTTCATTATCATCACTTTAGTCACATGTCCATTACGTGAATAAAGGTCAACTTTATCGTAATCTCCTGGGAAATAGGATTAGGAGTTACCCCCAAAATGTAGTTACATTTACACAACTTGGTAAGATATATGCATTTGAAAAGCTAAGTCAGTGAGCCTGTGATTCAAAGACTAGATCTTAACAAAAGAAAACATGATTTAAAGTGATGAAAATAGTTATCAGAAATTTAAGGTTTTTGATGCTTAAGAATTTTTCAGTATTTCTCTCATAATTCATGAACCTGTTTTAAAAATTAATTAATATATCCCATCAAAATCTAATATATTTTTAAATAGATTCAGAGAAGGTAAATTCATTAGGAGGGGCATGACCTTGGTCAAGGGATTGAGTACATAGGTCATGGCCAACCTTTGTGGCAATGAAAAGTTGCCGATAACCCCACTTTCTACAGAAAAGAATGTGTGCCCCAAAGATACGGACCTATGATAGCAAGTAAGAAAAACCAGAAAGCGATAGATTCTCCACAGTTTTAAGAGTTGTAAGTGTGTGTGCAGGAGTGGGAAGGGATTAGTCATATATTCCTAGACATCATTTGTGGCTTTTCCGAGTGTAACTGTACTATCACTCACACAACTTCCCATGATTTCTATACAATGCATTGTGCTTAGTCGCTCAATAGTGTCTGACTCTTTGAGCCATGGACTGTAGCCCGCCAGGCTCTTCTGTCCATGGGGATTCCCCAGGCAAGGATACTAGAGTGGGTTGCCATACCCTCTTCCAGGTACAATGCAATTAGAAATAACCAATTTTCTGGAACATTGCATATTTGAGAAATGTTTTCAGCATTGAAACATTTTAGTAACTTCTTTTTGTACACAGATTTTAAGGGAAAGTTTAAAAGGATTTTATAGGAACCCTCTGAATTTCTGAATTTGTTCCTAAGTTACGTCTGACTCCTTGCAACTCCATGGACTGTAGCATGCCAGACTTCCTTGTCCTTCACCATGTCCTGAAGTTTGCTCAAACTCATGTCCATTGAGTCAGTGATGACACCATTTTGATAAACTAAATGCTATTTAAAAAGCACTTTGCATAGTCTGCGATAAGTACATCATGAAGTGAAATCTAATTAAGCTCTCCTAATCGAATAAATGAATTCATTTATGTTTTGTTGGGAAAGAACTCATAGTGTGGTACCCCAGCAACAAAGTGAGATTTTTACGGAAAACATGACTTACTCTCAACTGCTTTAGTTTTTTGACTGTTTAAATTTGCCAGAGGGACTTCCCTTGTGGTCCAGTGGCTAAGACTCCATGATCCCAAAGCAAGGGACCCAGGTTTGATCCCTGGTCAGGGAACTGGATCCCACATGATGCAACCAAGACCCCATAAGTTAATTAATTTTTTAAAAAGTGCAAGGAATTAAGACCAGGGCGCTGACAGACTGGAAATAACATGTGAATGAAATGTGTTCCAGCAGCAGGGAGCCCCTGTCAGGACCTGCCCTGCTCACAGCACCTTCACCTGCGTTCTCAGCCCCACCAGCCATAACACCCTGAGTGCCACACAGAGACGGTCACCAGGAGAAGACTTCCTGATGATTCTCTTAAGTTTGGGGGAAAAACAGGTTAATTGTAGAAACAGCATAACCTGTAAGATGTTGCGGAGCGTCACTGGTCATTTCAGAGTGAGCTACCCGGTTTCAACCTGCAGCGCTGACTTTCAGGCTAGGACCCACTCACCCTCGCACACGGGCTGCAGTCCTGACCAGGATCCATTGAGCAGACACGTCCGCTCGGCCGAGCCCCGCAGCTGGTAGCCCATTTCACAGGAGAAGCGCAGGAGGCTCTTGGCCTTAAACTCCTCTCCAAGGCAAGACCCTTGGCCTGGGGTCCCCGGATCATTGCAAAATCCAGGGCTATTTCCTGCAGAACACAAAACACATGGCAGTAGATGATGCTGCTTAAAACCAGGGCTGTTATGTTCACAGAGAATGAAGTTTTATGTAAATGTGTATCAAACATGGCCCCAGTCATATAACATTCTGGAAATCCTATGAGAAAGATTTTCCTTATTATAGCACAAAAGTAGAAGACTCTAAGAATTTGTTTATATGTAACTAAAGTCAAAACAGTTTATTAAAATATGGTAGTGACAATAATTGATATTCTTTGGAAGAAACAAAACACTGGGGACAGTGAGTGCAGGAATTGCTCACTGGAAATGCTGGTGAGGATGCCCACAAGGAGATGGGGGAAGGTGTGTTGGAAATAAAAAAATCAAATAAGAGGTGTGATCCACTGAGTTATTATGAAACATTCATGGAAGAATTAAGATGATTTCTTTCCAAACAGGACCGATGTGATTGTTGATGGTGGAGATAGGAAAGATATGGAAGAACTGAGGAAGCAGAAGGAGAGAAAAGGGAGGGCAAGCTGAGTCAAGGCGAGCAGGCTTCCTAGTCAGGGGTGGGAGGCTCCCGGAGCTCCAGCAGGAGAAACCGTGCTTGGACATGCATTCATTCAAAGAGAAGAAGCCGCAGATGCCGGGGATGTGTCCTAGGGGCGTGCTCGGCTGGAATGGGTTAGTAACCACTTTGGAGACGGGCGCCGCCAGTCCGTGTCCACGCAGTGGACGACTGCCCACGCCAGCCCACCTGTGCAGTGGGGCAGGGCTCCGCTCCAGTGACTGTCCTCCTGGCAGGCTCTGCTGCTGTCGCCCACGAGACTGCGGCTCCCTCGGCACGAGTAGTGGACCACGGCCCCATAGGTGAACAGGTCTCCTGTGAGTATGGCGTTGGCAGGGACACCAGGGTGTCCACACGACATCACTTAAGAAGAAGAGAAAATAATAAGTATATTGTTCCTGTTAAGCTGCTCTGTGTTGGTCACTGTACTTTAGAGACTCATATGATCACCGCCTATTAACGAAAACACATCCCTGGTACCCTGTGGATGAGAAGCATCAACTTTCAGACGACCCTCCCTCACACATGACTGAAGACCAGGAAAAGGTCCGTCAGTGAAGCTTTTGGTTTGTTTGTTTTTTAATTAAGGTAGCTTTGCTGAAGGTAGAAATTGACATTGAGATTTTGAAAAAGAAAGTCATCTACCTAAATTTTTCCATCTTCCCTTAACTGTATACTAAGTAAGCGGTGTTCATACAAAATGGTAGAGACTACCACAGACCCGCCAAAGCTATCACCATTATTTCTTCAGTTAGTATGCTTTGCATGGGACAAAACTCGGTCAAATCTGCTCCCTCTTCCAGATCACAGTCTAGACAGACCATTCTAACAATTTTTCCTTGAATAGGTGGCAATCTAAAATGTCTTTTTTTTAGTATTTTAAAATTGGATCTAGGTGCTTTATAATATTATGTTAGTTTCTGCTGTGCAACAAAGTGAATCAGCTACGTATACATATATCCTCTATTAATCTTTTTAATAGAGGATAAAATGTTTAAGTTAAAAAGTCATAATAAATTAATAATTCATTTTTCCCTCAAGTATTCCATTTATTTCTTTATACCAAATGAGGCCCATCATCTGATCATTATTCCTGAAAAAGGAAAATTCTAGAATCCAGATTACCACAGGATGGTAAAGAGTTCTATCTTTTTGTAAAGTCCAAAATTTTTATGGTTAACCATTAAAAAAAAAGTATACCATGTTCAAACAACTACCTGGACTGAGGGTGCCAGAAACGATCCAAAGGGAGCTGATTTTACATCCAAGAGAGATTGCATTTGGTCATCGGCAACCGCAGAGCGACACCAACCAGAGAGGCAGGTTTCAGAAAGGCCCCAGTGCCCCCCGAGTCACATTCACCCTCCCCTGACACTCTCTCATCCTGACTGACATCCACTCATCGGAAAACAGGAGTTTATCTAGAGTCCTGAAAAGAAACTAACTCGAGGAGAATCAGTGACACGGTTGGTGAATGATCAGTTCCAGGTAAATAAAAAAATTGGCACAAAAAGAGATGGAAGCTAGCCTAGCCACTGCAGAGCCTGTGAAAACAAAGCACTCCTCTGAGAGCACTGTTCCCAAGTTCCGGTAACTCCAGAGGTTCAGGACAGCAGAGGTGGGAACTCTCCACCTGGGAAAACGAGAGCAGTGAAAAGCTGGTTCCTGGAGGTCTGGGGCATCATCACAACCACTAATGGAAGCCTCGGGGAGGCCAGGGAAGAGGCTAGGTATATCTTTGGGGAGAAAATAAAACTAATTTCTCTGAAAAGTTCCCATGTATGAAGGCACGGAAAACCAGAGCACACAACATATGCTGAGAACTGTAACACATTCATAGATGTGGGGGTTTGGGGTCCTATACGCTTGTACATTTGTTTTTGGAAGGCATTGCTCTCTTTCTCCACAGATACTAACTGTATTGTTACACTTAGAATTTGACACAGGTTTCCAGGCAGATTCAAAGGGCTTTGCTGCTGCTGCTAAGTCACTTCAGTCGTGTCCGACTCTGTGTGACCCCACAGACGGCAGCCACCAGGCGGGGGTCCCCTGTCCCTGACATTCTGCAGGCAAGAACATTGGAGTGGGTTGCCATTTCCTTCTCCAATGCATGAAAGTGAAAAGTGAAAGTGAAGTCGCTCAGTCGTGTCCAACTCTTAGCGACCCCATGGACTGCAGCCTACCAGGCTCCTCCATCCATGGGATTTTCCAGGCAAAGTACTGGAGTGGGGTGCCATTGCCTTCTCCCAAAGGGCTTTGAGGGACCTTGACTTGCAGGAAAAGTCTCCAGCACCAGTCCACTCTGCAAATGTACTGAAAACGCTGTAATCATGAGGGGTAAAATGGACTATCACATTTTTCCAGTATTTCAATTCATAATGTAATTGTCATTTCCCATTTTCTCTATGCACACAAAATGAATACTAAAAAGATAAGATTTTGAGTCTAAGAAATGTTTTGTTTCTGATTGATTTTTAAAGGACCAAGGAGAGTGACTCCCTTTCCTTCATTTTCAGACTCTGTTTTAACAAGACACAAGACGATTCTCTTTGAACTCAAGGACAATATGCTATTTCAAGGGAAAGAAAGTAATAATGTAGCCAGTGGGTGAAAAAGAAAATGTCCTTGCTCATCTGCATACTGATAATAACGTTTTCTGGGAACCTAGATCCATGACCTGTAATTCTGTCTGCCTGGAGGAGCACCCCCCCCCCCCCACCGCCCCCGCTCTTCCTCTTGGTTAAACCTAAGGGTCAGGAGGAAGTGCCAACCAGGGTGCCTTCTTCTTTATCAGGCTCACACTGGACTGTCCTGGAAGTGCCGATGAGACAAGTGAGGCCCCCAGAGTGCTCCACGCTTCCAGCCACAGATACTGGGTCCATAGATGGAGACTCCATACTATAGCCTCCATACTATAGCCTTTTGCAGTATCTCTGAACGTGGGTCCCCAGGGAGGCAGCGTGTTGCGAGAGGCACAGTCTGGAGGCTGCTGGCACCCAGGTGAACCGGAGGATCTGCCCGCCTGCCGGGCTGAAGCAGGAAACGAGCACTGACGAGCGGACACAGGGACAGCAGGGTCCAGGCGGAGCTGACCGAGTCCCTTGTCCTCTGGGACCAGTTTGTGAACGACCTGCACCCCGTGCCTGTCTTCCCCTGAAACTAGTTTTGAGTTGTATTTGGTGATTTCTTTAAAGATATCATAAAAACTAATACGATTTGTGATGCGGTCAGGTAGAATAAAAAATCAATACCTTTTTGAATACTTAAAAAAGCAAAACACGTGTTGTGTTGGCAGCGTTCTTTCAGGGCTCTGCGGCATGAGAGCCCAGATGACCCCACTCACCCAGACACTTGGGCAGAGAGCGATCCCACAGGCCATTTGCCATGCAGGTGAGGGCGGAAGATCCCAGAAGACAGAAGCCCCTCTTGCACTGATACTGATACACGACACTGCATACTCAAAACCCTCGGGGAGGCTCTGGGGCACGTGCCTTGGGTCCAGGCAGGTCACCACTGCAGAGGGAAGCACATCACACATACTTTACACGCAGCTCTAGTTACAACCCTGGAGGGGAGGATGGCAGCCCACTCCAGCGTTCTTAGCTGGGGAATCCCAGGGGGACAGAGGAGCCCGGTGGGCCGCAGTCCAGGGGGACACAAAGAGTTGGGCACAACTGAGAGACTAAATAACAACAACATTTATAAATGAAACATACTGCAGAGAAGGTGAACTCCTCCTTGTGGTTTTGGGAAGTTTGTAGGGTAAGGAGTTAGAGAAGGCGAGGTTCGGAAGAAGAAGGAGACCGGCACTTTACAGGAACAGATCACCTTTAATGAGGCAAGAAGGGGCAGCAGTCAGATTAGTGAGCTGCTGCACTAACCCAAGAAAAGAGGAAGTGTATGTAGGCATATACATGGAAATCTACTGTCTTAAGGGGCCTGTTCTTCTCCAAGGTTGTTCGGCGTAGTTCTCTCTTAAAGGTCTGGGGCAAGGAATTCTGGAGATGGGCCAGAGGCTGGACCGGCTGGGAACTGGGTGTAATCAACTTTAATGTCTGTTTTTTTTTTTTCCTTCGGGTGAGAGATTGCTTTGTTTTGCATAGAATGCTGGGGAGGACGGAGGGGAGTTTTAATTCTAGGCTATTTTGAGCCCTGTAACTTTCCTTCATTGACAAGCTCACGGTAAAGGCTTAGTGTGAAATCCTACAGCCTTGAAAGCTCCACTTTCTGCTCTGGGCCACTAGACTTCAAAATCAAGCAATATAGTGGCTTCTACAGCAATTTTAACAACAGGAGACTGATAGCTTTTAACGGCTTCCTAATAATAAGCTTCTTCAATGTAAAGTCTAAAATCAGTTTTCCTGGTTACATTTTTATGTTATGAAAATGTTAAAATACAAATGGCTAAAGTCTTTGATACTTTTGAACTGTGGTGTTGGAGAAGACTCCTAAGAGTCCCTTGGACAACAAGGAGATCAAACCAGTCAATCCTAAAGGAAATCAACCCTGAATATTCATTGGAAGGGCTGATGCTGAAGCTGAAGCTCCAGTACTTTGGCCACCTGATGTGAAGAACTGACTCACTGGAAAAGACCCAGATGCTGGCAAAGAGTGAAGGCAGGAGGAAGAGGAGGTGACAGAGGGTGAGATGGTTGGATGGCATCACTGACTCAATGGATGGGAGTTTGAGCAAGCTCTGGGAGATAGTGAAGGACAGGGAAGCCTGGCTTGCTGCAGTCCATGGGGTCACAAAGAGTTAGGCACAACCAAGCAGCTGAACAATAAGAACAAAAGTCTCTGTATGTGAGTGTGATGCTTTAGGACAGCCTGGGACACAGTAATTAATTCTTCCCCCTACCCCCACCAACATGCACTAATGCTTCAATATGTTTCTGCAGCGATTTCTGTTCTATGTCTAAACAAAAATGACTTTCACAGGCAGACACAGCTGTTATATCTTTTCCTCTTTATTCTGTTGGCTCCACTAGGGGGTTCAGCTATCTACCACCCACGGGGAAAAAAAATAAGGCAGAGAGATTTTAACTTATTTGTTCAGGACAGAGAGAACCCTGTAATATCCCATGTCATTGCTGCAAATAGCTGTGTTTTACCACAGGGAGAGCAGGCTGCCAGCCAAGACAGCTCACAGCCACGCAAACCACTCTACTGCCCCTATTCTTTCTCCTTTGTGTGCAATTCCTGTCTGGGATCCGGTGGCCCCAGATGCCGTGTGAAGAGGTGAGCTGTTAACACAGTGGGCACAGGAGTCAAATTACCTGAGATGACCAACCAAGTTAATGGTGCAAGGAAAGACAAGACAGGCAGGTCAGACCTGCAGGGACTGCTACACTTTTTTAGCTGGAGACACAGTGTCTAGCAGAGGGTAATACATCAGAGTGAAACTGGTGAGAGACGCACTGTGGGGGTCTCCCCACAACCCAGCATCACACCCCTCAACACGCTAAGCACAGAGACCTGGCCTTGATGTTCAGGTGTTAAAACCTGACACAGAACGAAAGTCCTCAGCTGGAGAGAAAGGGAAGCTGTGTATACACACAGCCCACGTGGAGTCCCGGAGGTTGTTTGTGGATGCTGGGAGTTAAGACATTCATGTAATGACCAGCAACACGTCTGAGGCCACAGAGGTGATTTCACCAGAGGTAGGTGAGGGTCAGAGCTCCGAACTCCCTGAGGACTCCTGAACCTCCTGCAGTGGACGTAGGGCTTTGTGAGAAATGGAGGAGGGACGAGGGGGAAAAGAGGAAGGGGAGGAAGGAACCATTCCCTTAACTTCCTAAATTATTTTTTGTTTTACAACTTCTGTTTACATTTCTTTTTCTGTGTTGACTCCTGTTTCTTGCTTATTTCTTAATTTCTTTTATGGCTCATTAAGAATGATGCTAAAGCTGAAACTCCAGTACTTTGGCCACCTCATGTGAAGAGTTGACTCATTGGAAAAGACAATGCTGGGAGGGATTGGGGGCAGCAGAAGAAGGGGATGACAGAGGATGAGATGGCTGGATGGCATCACTGACTCGATGGACATGAGTCTGAGTGAACTCTGGGAGATGGTGATGGACAGGGAGGCCTGGCGTGCTGCAATTCATGGGGTCACGAAGACTCGGACACGACTGAGCGACTGAACTAAACTGAACTGAAGAATCAGATCACAAACAGGAAAAATATAAGAAAATGATGCTATAATGGAAACTATAGTCAAATTATCTGGCAGCCGGAAAAATGGGTAAGAATTAGTTCACAATTTAAAAAAAAAGCATTCATGGTTGATTAGAGTTCTGAGTAATATGTGTTTTTAAATTTTCCAATAGAAGGGATTATGCGAAGTTGAGAGGACATGGAAGGTGAGATGACTCTGCAGTGTTCGGTGTACTGCACAGAATAAATGTTTTCAGCTTGTTTACTAACGGCATGAATCAAAATTTAAGATTACTGGTCACAGGGGGAAAATAATTTATTATGACTATTTTTCAAATACATGAAAATTACTGTTCATCTTTTATCAAAAACTGTTAAGAATAAAGAAATTGACTTTAAGTGTAATTAGACATTCAGATGTGATAAAGAAGCAGCATTCTAATTGATTATAATTGATTCTAATTAAATTTCAGAGGCAGGTGGGGTGGAGAGACTGAGAACCTACTATGTGTCAGGCACTTTGCTAAGCATGTCACAACGTACTGGTTTAAGAACTGATGCTTCTGAATTGTAGTGCTGGAGAAGACTCTTTTTTATTTTTGGAGAAGACTCTTGAGAGTCCCTTGGACAGCAAGGAGATCGAATCAGTCAATCCTAAAGGAAATTAACCCTGAATATTCACTGGAAGGACTGATGCTGAAGTTGAAGCTCCAGTACTTAGGTCACTTGATGCAAAGAACTGACTCATTGGAAAAGACCCTGATGCTGGGAAACATTGAGGGCAGGTGGAGGAGATGATGGGATGAGTGGCATCACTGGTTGGCATCACTGACTCAATGGACATGTGTTTGAGCAAACTCCAGGAGACAGTGAAGGACAGAGGAGCCTGGCGTGCTACAGTCTGTGGAGTCGAAAATAGTCAAACATGACTTAATAACCGAACAACAACAACTACATACTTAATGCCATTTTATTCCCTGTTTTCCTTTTTTTTTTTTTTTTTTTTTGTAGTTCTCTGTTCACTTCTTGTTTCTCCTGTTGAGGTTTGGTTTTTCTTTGGTACTATGCTTGGTTTCCTTTCATTTTTGGTTTTTGTGTATCTTGTATCTATTGTAGGTTTTGGTTTATGATTACCATGGGGATCATATGTTGACTCATAATTTTATACACTTGCTTTAAACTGACAGTCATTTAAGGTCAAACACTTTCTAAAAGATCTTTTTTTTTTTAACTCCCCTTGTACACTTTCTATATATTTGATGTTATATTTTACATCTTGATGTTCATCTCCTTACTGTTAGTGGCTATAACTGCTTTTACAATTATGTTGCTGTTCAGTTGCTAATTCACGTCCAACTCTTTGCGACCCTATAAACTGCAGCATGCCAGGATACCATGTTCTTCAATATCTCCCTGAGTCTGCTCAGACTCATGTCCATTGAGTTAGTGATATCATCCAACCATCTCATCCTCTGTTGCCCCCTTCTCCTCCTGCCTTCAATCTTTCTCAGCATCAGGGTCTTTTCCAATGAATTGGCTCTTTGCATCAGGTGGCCAAAGTACTGGAGCTTCAGCTTCAGCATCAGTCCTTCCAGTGAACATTTAGGTTTGATTTCCTTTAGGATTGACTGATTTGATCTCCCTGCAGTCCAAGGGACTCTCAAGAGTCTTCCCTAGCACGACAGTTTGAAAGCAGCTATTCTTCAGCACTCAGCTTTCTTTATGGTCTAGTTCTCACATCCGTATGTAACTGCTGGAAAAACCATGTAGCTTTGACTATACAGACCTTTGTCGGCAAAGTGATGTCTCTGCTTTTTAATACACTGTCTAGGTTTGTCATAGCTTTTCTTCCAAGAAACAAGCGTCTTTTAATTTTGTGGCTACAGTCACCATCTGCAGTGATTTTGGAGCCCAAGAAAATGAAATCTGTCACTGCTTCCACATTTTCACCATCTATTTGCAATTAAGTGATGGGAGCAGATGCCATGATCTTAGTTTTGCTAAATGTTGAGTTTTAAGCCAGCTTTTTCACGCTCCTCTTTCACCTTCATCAAGAAGCTCCTTAGTTCCTCTTCACTTTCTGCCATTAGTGTGGCATCATCTGCATATCTGAGGTTGTTTCTCCCAGCAATCTTGACTCCAGTTTGTGGTTCATCCAGCCCCGTTATTTCACATGATATCCTCTGCATATAAATTAAATAAGCAGGGTGACAATATACAGCCTTGATTTTGAATCAGTCAATTGATATACATAGGGAATCCCTGGTGGCTCAGAGGTTAAAGTGTCTGCCTGCAGTGCAGGAGACGCGGGCTCAATCCCTGAGCTGGGAAGATCCCCTGGAGAAGGTAATGGCAACCCACTCCAGTATTCTTGCCTGGAGAATCCCATGGAGGGAAGAGCCTGGTAGGCTACAATCCACGGGGTCGCAGAGAGTGGGACAGGACGGAGCTACTCCACTTTCACTTTCACTTCACTTTCATTGATATACATACTGGTTTAAGTGACCTTAAACCCTTAGTATATTTGCCTTTCCTGTTGGGCTTTCCCTTTCCTATAGCTTCTTACTACTCCTTCATTTGGAAAAGATCCTTCAGCACTTATTCTGAACTAGAATCAGTATTGCTGAATTCGTTTTGTGACTGCCTGAGACATTCTTTCTCCCCTTCTATCCTGTGTGATGCTCCTGCTGGGGCAGTACCCTCGCTTGCAGGTCTTGCCCTTTAGAATTTTGCATGCATCATGCCACTCCTTTCAGGCTGCAGATTTTCTGCAAAGGAATCAGCTGAAGCCTTGTGGGGATTCCTTTGTATTTGACTGCTCTCCTGTTGCTGCTTTGAATCCTCTGCAACTTTTGCCATTTTGGTTATTCTGTGTCTCGGTGTGGGTCTGTCTTTATGCACCTTATTCAGGAACTTCCTGTGCTTCCTGTACTTGGCTTAAGGTTTGGGAAGTTTTCAGCCATAACTTCTTACACATTATTGACCAGAGATGCATTAACATGTGTTTTGTTACCCAAATGTTATTCACTAGACCTTTCAGTATTCACTCATATAACAAATCACTGGCCACAGGCGTTAGTTTCTGCAAAAATCTCTAGTCAATAGTGTCTTAAAGTACACTTGACCCCCGTTCTTTTCCTTGTGGGCAATCTCTATAATGTAAATGCTGACAGTTTAATCCCATGTGAAAGTGAAAGTCGCTCAGTCATGTCTGACCCCTTGTGACCCCACGGACTGTCCATGGAATTCTCCAAGCCAGAGTACTGGAGTGGGTAGCCTTTCCCTTCTCCAGGGGATCTTCCCAACCCAGGGATCAAACCCAGGTCTCCTGCATTGCCGGTGGATTCTTTACCAGCTGAGCCACGAGGGAAGCCCGTTTAATCCTGTGTATTGCCCTGTTTTTTTTTCATTTGTCTTTCTGTCTGCTGTTCTGATTGGGTGATTCCTAGTCGTTCAGTTCACTTATGTGTTCTTCTATGTCATTTAGTCTGGTATTCATTGCTTCTAGAGTGCTTTTTAATCTCAGATTTAATTACCTATTTTTGATTAGGTTGTCTTTACAGCTTCTAGCTCCTTTTTAAAATGATCTGTGCTTAGATTAGTTCTTAATTCAGCTGGCATTTTTATTACCAACATTTTAAATTCATTGTCTGGTAGACTACCTTGGGTTGGTTATTTTCTTCAGGGTTTTTCTTTCAGTTGAGAGTCGTTCCTCTGCCTTTTCATTGTACTTAAATTTCTGTATCTATGGATTTAGGTGGAAGTTACCTGTTGTGACTTTGAAGGGGTGCCCTTACATGGGAGCATCCCCGTACAGACGGTATCCAGGGTATGTTGGCCACCATCACCGTGGTGCTGGAGGAGCAGAGCCTCTGCAGGGCGTGGCAGGACTTCTCTGCTCAGAGGCCCCCACCCCGTCAGCGCCCGGGGAGTGTCTGCTCCCAGGTCGGAGTGGACGTCCTGAGGGCAGCCCGGAGCTGGCTCTGTTCCTTCAGGGCGTGTCTCCTTCTTCCTGCTCTGGGGCCACTGCGGGAGCAAGTGGGGCCCAGGTGTGTACACAGCTCTGTGCTGGCGTCTGTGCCCCTGCTCACACACAGCAGCGTCACATCTCTCCCGTGGTGGTCGTCCCAGATCTAGTGCAAGGCGGGGGGTATGCCATGGGTGGGGGAGAGGGTCAGCTCAGCTGGGGGTCGGGGGCTGTGGGGTTCAAGGGGCTCCCCTGCTGTCAGAGGGTCGGGCTGCCTCTGCAGTGCTGAGTGCCAACAATAGCCGCCACCCATCTGCCCTCATGCCAGGCCCGTGGGCCACCTGTGTCCCCAGAACGAGCCTTTCCCCAGGACCTGGCTGCCAAGCTGTGGCGTGGAGTGTGGTGCTGGGGCGTGGCTCAGCTCGGGTCGGGGAGCCTGGCAAGGTGGCCTCTGGGTGAGCTGTCTCTCCACCTTGTCCAGTGCAGCCAGCCCCTGTGTGCTCCTTGTGGAAGCAGCTACCCGCCTTCAGGCTTCCAGGGACCCTGCCTCCTCCAGGTAGTGTCCTAGAACTCGGATGCCTGGTCTGTGGTGTGACTCACTCACTCCCAAGGGCAAGTGCCCACCACGCAATCTCCCTTCTTAGTCCCCTCCCTGGGGGTCCTGCACCAGTGCTTTTCTTCCCATCCTACCTGATTACGTGTCTACCCGACAGCCTTGGTTGTACCAGTTCTGGTAGTTTCCAATTAGTTTTTGATGAGAACTGCTCTCCACATATGGATGTGTCCTGATGTGTTTGTGGGAGGAGGTGCCCTCCACGTTCCCCCTCCCCATGGGTCCTGACTACACTGTGACCCTGCCCGCCCCCATCTTGTGGTTCCTTCTTTAGACCCTGTAGATCTTTTCCAGTAGGTTCTGCTCTTTGTCAACAGTAGTTTCTTTGCAAACTGTAGGTTTTGTTTGCCCATGAAAAGAGATGAGCTTCAGGGCTTCCTACTCTGCCATCTCGGGAACTCCTGTGTATACCTGTTGACTCCCCCGAAATGTAACTACTAAGAGCCCACTACTGACCAGAAGCCTTACCAGTAACACAGTTTATTAACACATTTTCTATGTCGTATATATCATACAGCATTTTTATAATAAAGTAAGTAGAGAAAATGTTAAGACCATTAGGAAGAGGATGTTTACAACTATGATGGGCGTTTTCAAGATGAGTCATCTGTGAGGACGTCGATATTATGACATAAAACCATGTAGGTGTTCTACGTGTAATAACACTAGACATCAAAAGCAATGTGAAAATTCGTCTTTATTTTGAAGATATAACGGTTCACACTCTGGCAGTGCAGAGCAGCACTGTGGTTTAGGCAGTTTGGACACAGAACGCACCTGCCGCTCCAGGAAGCCAAGAAAACTGGGCCCCTGGAGCCACCTGCGCCGGCTGTCCCACGGGGGTTTACGAGACCCTCTGGGCTCTGGGCCCCAGCCCCAGACAGCTTATGTGCATGTCTGAAGAATAACTGCAGAGGGGCCAGAGTCTTGCATCTTCCCACCCATAGAAAAGCATTGTAATGATTACCTTGAAATGTCTGGGGTTTCAGTGTGATGAGCGGTAATCCTTGAATTTTTTTTTTCTTCCAGCAAAAAATGTATACACCTTGGCTCTGCTCTACCCTCCTCTGAGAGGCTGGGCTATCGAGTCCTCAGTAAGGTCCCCAAATAACCTAAAACTTGCAAGTTAAGCTGTATGTTTTTCTCTGGTCAGTGGTTTTGGTGACCATGAGGGGGCCCAGAGCAGACGTCTCCCCTTCGCCAGAACTCAACAGGGAGGCTCCTGGACCCACTTGCCTCCCTGGGGAGTCTCCTGGGTCTCAGATCTCCTGCTATTGGCTGATCCTATCCTATTTGCTGGTGGATAAATCCCTTACTGGAGGAGCAGGTTAGTTTCAAGAAGAGGTACCTGGGTTACTCTACTTGAGAGACTCGAGGAAGGCTGAGTCAAAGACACAGAGTGTGGCTGGACTAGGAATTAGATGTGAGACTGATGCGTCATTTTTCCTTGAATTGGCTGTGTGAATGGGGGCCATTGGAATACAAACGAAGATGTCCCTTCTTTGGAGCAGCAAGCTGGTAGGAACTGTCTTTTTCCGGTCAGTGGTGGCTTTCTTAGACAGCTGGGAAACTCATGGGAGTGGTGGAGGTAAGTCTTCACACCGGACTGCCGTCTGCAGAGGGAAACCCACTCATCTGAATTAAAAACTTCCTCGGCTGGGGACACACATAAGGACCAGCCAGTCTGTTCCAACCACCCACGATGGATTTAGACTAGGGAAGGTAGAGACATGACTCTAGGCGACAATCTACAATCCCAACCAGCAGGCTGGCCCACCCTGGGATCATCACTAGTGATTTTTATCTCAACAAACAGTCAATTTGTTGATCAGACAGTATGAATGGAATGCTTATTGATATTATGATGCTCCCAAAGAGGAAATGATAAACTTTTATAGGAAATCAACCAAAAAATACGTTACCAGACTTTTTCAAAGCTGCCTCTCCCTCTGCTCCTGCCTCAAGTCCTCACCGTCCTGAACTGCCTGATTCCTTCTCTCCCCATCACCTTGCCTCCTGCTTCCACCCCGCCAAGTAAGAGGACAGTCAGAATTACATCCCCTTTAAGGCGGAACCTACCACAGGAAGAGGTGAGCCGTCGTCTGTGCTTACAAACACACCCCGGACTCGAGCAAAACTTAGGGCTTTGGCGAGGGGGCTTCCCAATTCTAGTCAGCACCTACTGGGATTTGCAAAGGAATTTAAGGTAAACATCCCAACCTGTGAGCCCGGTTTTGCAGATCTGTACCCATTAATGCAGCTATTCCCTTCTGAAAGTAAAGCAAGGGAAAGGAGAGACAAAGCAGAGTGGAAACCCCTCTCAACCAATTTCAGTTCCCATGGTTCACAGGTTCAAAGCGAATGCAATTAACTCTTAAGTTACTTATCTCCAAGTCTTTCCCCCAAGCTGTAGCCTGGACAAAGATTCAGCAGTGCAAACACAGAAAAGATGAATCCTGGATTATGAGGTTTGAGAGCTTTCAAACACTATTCTGGCATGATACCTGAATGTTCTCTAACAGTCAAAATGATTCTTGGCTTAACTCCACGGTTTTAGAAGGTGTCAATGGGGAGCTGGCTGCTCTAACTAAAAAATACAACTTAGGTTTATCAGCATTACATAAAATGCCCTTACCGTGCTGGCTGATCAACTTTTCAAAAATACTGAGAGAGAAAATACATCTATAAAAATTGTATCTTCGATTGTACCAATTAAGTAATCAAGGTCAGGCTACAGTTAATAAATCCCCGTCCAGTCCTCGACTGACAAAGGAACCTAGCACTTGCTTTTATTGCGGGTTTAAGAAGAAAAAGTCATTAGAGAAGGAACTGTAGAAAATGAAGAAAGATTTTAAAAGAGACTAGATCTCAGGGCAGAATCCAAAGTTAGACAAGAATGAGGCTGCTCCAAGGGAACACTGGGAGTCTTTCCTCTTTAACACATGGGGAGAAGTAGAAAAGAAAACAGGGGAAAACAGCTGAAGCCCTAACAGAAAGGAGGGGGGCAGCTTTTCAGGTTTAAACCTGACCAAAATCTGAGGCCTCTGCCCGAGGAGCGGTGCTTAATGCAAATGGTGGGGTTTAAATGTACCTGTTTAGGCTCTTTAGAATTTTCCTTAGAAGAACGTAAAGGAAGGAGCTCACCTTTTCTAGTACAAAGCGCCCCGTTCACCCGATGGAAAGAGATTAGAAACTTATGAAGGCCAGGCTGCCCTTCCTCCTAAGGGGTAATGTTCTTAGACCTGAAAGACGAGACTCTATGTGACCCACGATCAGGTGACACAGAGGAAGATCGCCTGGCTGAGCACCGTGAGAGTTACGGGCATGTGACCCTTCCGACAAGGAGAATGCATTCCCACTGCAATGACCGGAGACGAGAACAAGGCCCTGCCCGATACTCGTCAGTACCCGTAGAGGGAGGAAGCCACAGAGTAAGCGAAAGCTTTGACGCCGGCTCACATTGAGAAGGGCCGGTTGCACCACCCCTGTGGCTCTCTCTGCCAGTTAACGGCCGGATGGGTCAAGGTCGGGCTGCAGCGATGCTGCCTCACTCCTCTCTGTGCTGCACTGCCAGCCCCACCCCTCGCCGCCCTTGTCGCTGGGACGGTGGCCCCCGCTGCGGTCTCTGCAGCGCCGTTCAGTCTCTCCACTTGGGACAGACGGCAGCACAGTGCTGCAGGGCAGACCCAGGTGACCCGGCGTCTCCTCCCGAGTCAGCTCGGACACAACGAGCAGGCGATTTGCTGTCGTGTTCAGTTTCTAGCAAGACAGCCTGTGCTGCAGAAACCAGCTTCAAAGGGACAGAGCATCCCAGGGAAAATGATGGTCTGAAGGCTGATGTGACGGGTCATCGGAAGGACTGTTAGTTGGCAGTGGAGACACTGGCTTTCCCTACGCCTGAGACACATGCAGGTCAGGGGCTTTCCAGGCTGCTGCAGGAACTGGATTCCAAAACTGTCTTCAGTGTTCCCACTATTATGTGACTCCCTTAGACAAGGCCCAGCTGAGCCTCTTTGGGAGAAAAAACATTCTGAAGCCATGGAGACCCTAAAAAACTTCCTGGCAAAGGCCCTGGCCTTGGGGCATCCCAGTATTATTTACACTTTTATTCTCTTTGCACGTGTAAACAGAGACGCCACACTAGGAGTTTTAACCCAGTGACAGTGCGGTTCCTACCGAGCAACTGGACGTCACCACCAGGAGCCGGCTTCAGCAGCCAAGGACCGCTGCATCCGACCACAGCAGGGACGGTCTCAGGTCACACTCTCACCATCGCGGTCTCCCACTCCGTGAAGGCCTTTCTAAACTCCCATCACGCACATTACCCAAGCCCACTGCCTTCTCCCGAGGTGGTCTTGCTCTCACCAAAACTCTCCACAGGTGTAACAAACAGCCCAGCACCGGCTCCCAGAAAGCAGCAGACATCAGCAATGAAAACCCTTTGTCTCCTGGGACTGACCTTCAAGGAAGCCCGACGGACAATTCTGATTTTCGGTTACTCACTCACTGTGGTTCGTGTCTACGAGAACCTCATGGAGGGGCGGGCTGCACCATTTGTTTCTCCCGTGCTGTCCCGGAAAACAGAGTTTTGTCTGAAGTCTCCTCCTTCAACAGGCTGAGGTAACAGGACTGATAAGAACCTGCCAGTGTGCACAGGAAGTCTGCTGGTACTGACAGACGCCGCCGCCTTCTGGGGGGACAGGATGTCCAGCATCCTGAGAGCCTGTTCACAGCGGTAAACGTGAGCAGCGTTGCTGGAGGCGGCTCTGCCTCCAGGGCACTTGCTGCTATGGTGGCCTCCAAGGCCGACCCCGCAGCAGTGACCACGTGGCCATGACCACACTGGCCTCCCAGCAGCTGTCCTGACAGGTGGCTCAGGGGCAGCACCCGAAGAAGGGACCTGGACACACGGGGAAGGCTGAACTCAAGTCAAAGGCTGAGGATACGCCCAGACAGGAGGCCTCTCCTTCTGCGTGAGCCTCGGTATCCTCATGAGCTACCTCACTGGCACCCAGGTAAGATGGTATCGTGCGGTAAAACAATTGCAAAGGCTTTTACAGTAGCCTACTAACACCAGAAAATTAAGCTGGGTGTCTTATAAAAAATGTCAGTATATTACCATGTCCCTTAAAGAGAGATGACCAGAAGTCTCCCAGGTTGCACCGAATGGGACTTGATGGCAATGGGGTGCTGTCTGCGGCCCTGACCTCTGCCAGGATGGATGGGAAGATGTACTTCAGGATTCCCTAGGGCTCAAGGCCACCTGTATGTTAGAGATGACTCCGCAGATTTACCAAGTGAGGTGTATTCCCTGGTATGACCATTTATCATCTATTTTTCATACCTTCAGTAGAACTGGAAGATGTACATGCCCACATCAAAGCCTTAACAGAACTCACCCAAAAGGCCTTAAATGATTAATCAGGCTATTAGCCTACTGAATTGAGGCCTCTATGATGAGAAAAGTGGTTATCACAAAGTCACAGGACCCTGGATATCCTTACAGCATCTCAAGGAGGCACCAGCGCTGTGATTCAAACCGAACGCTGTGTTTTCTTACCAGAAAGATCCTCTAATGGGATATGTTTAATGACCCACGTGAAAAATGAGGCTCGTGTCCTAAGTCGTCCACTTCCTAGTCTTCGTGGTCCTTTCAGGGAGCTGGTTTGGTTCTAGAATCTCATGGCTTAAATCCCTACTTATGACTTTATTCATGTTACTACCTGCATGCTATCCTCTCTCTTGTGTTACCCAGTGTGTAATCAGGCCTTTAACAAAATTAACGCTACCTAAGTCTTGAGGCAGTCAAGCAGATATATATATATATAACTCCATACTGAATACTGTACTAATGCAACTCTAGATACAGGAAGAAACTGGCAGAATACCTCCTGGTCATAATTGACGAGTTAAGACAGTCAACGCAGAGACTTTCAGGTCATCTATCGGCAGGCCTAAACCAAAATAACACACTGGCCTCTTCTCATCTGACCCAGGCACGAGACCTCCCGGCACCATGGGGCAGTGGACGGAGAACGCTGCGGCCGTCAGCTGGCAGAGTCCAGCTGGCCCAGCAGAGTCCGCGGGCTCGGCAGGGAGACGACAGGAAGGAGCTGTGCTCTGGGCCCAGCCTCCGCCCGTGCAGGAGTGACCTCCTTGCGCCCACGTGCCTGCGTCTTGTCATCATGGAAAAGCACGACCATCACAGACCTTGGTGCCGGTTTTGTGACTAGCAGGATGCCCTCCCTTACCTTTCAGAGCAGCCTCCCAGGCTGTTCTCAGTGAGGCCCCCAAGTTTAAGACTCAGCTCACACCTCCGGTTGCGGGTTCTTCAGGTGCCAGCAGCAGAGACCCTAATGAATGAGTAGTTTTACATTTCTTATGGCACAGAGTGTTACAGCCACATTCCTAATACAGTGCTGGAAACACGGCTACACAAAAAGACACTTCCCTGTGATGGGTGGAACCCAGTCTCTCCAACTACGAGAAGAACGCTAACACTTCCTTAATTTTAAACAACTCACCTTAAGCCTACCTACACACGTTTCGTGCACTTATGACATTCCTGACTTGTTTCAATGTTTCTGGGCTATGTGGTTTGTCAGAGATTTTTCAAACTGTTGCAAATCTCAAAAAAAAAAAACAAAAAAAAGTCCAATATATTTATTGAATAAAATCTACCTCTAAGTGGACCCAAGGATCACTTGTATAGTGTGCCGAGGAGAGGAGAGCACCTCTACAGGCTCGCGGATGGCAGGGGCTGTGTCCTTGCCGCCTGGCAGGTGAGAAAGCAGCGCCCGCCCACTGTCAGCGCCAGACCTGGGTGACGGCAGGTGAAGGGCAGAGCGGCGTCCGTAAGGCGCCCGCCGCGGGCCACCCAAGGAGCACGTGCTGTGGTGCTCGCGCCTGAACGCTCACCCTCTGTCTTCCAGGGAGGCTTCTTGGAGACACTGAGCAGGAGGGCGCTGTGGGGTGTGTTGCTCTTGGTGTTCAGAACAGAAGGCTCTCAGGTAAAACTCATGTATGAATTTGAATCAGTTCCCTTCAGTTTCACTGAGCCTGAGCGAGTTAAGGGTACTTGGTAGGTAAATTAGGAGTTTGAAGTTAACATATGCAGACCACTATATAAAAATAAACAACAAGGACCTACTGTATAGCACAGGGAACTACACTGAATATCCTGTAAGAGTCCATAAGGAAAAAGACCTGAAAAAGGAGAGTTGTAGGTGTAACTGAATCACCATGCTGCACAGCTAACACAAGATAAACTGAACTTCAATAAAAAATGCTATTGGTCCTTAATAAAAAAACAAAAAAAGGACCTTGTAGGGTCCTTCCATCTAGGTTGGAGACAGTCCTATAAATGCCTTTTCCAGTATGCATAGTCTTATTCAAAGATAGACTGCTGTGGTAAGCTGCTGTTGTAGCCACGCGTTCCGGGAAACAAACTCACTCAGGAGGACAATGCAGGTAGTGGAGTGCGGTTTATTACACCGGCGGGCCCAAGGCAGAGTCTCCTCTTAGCCAAGGACCCCGACCAGTTTTTGTGAAAACCTTATATACCCTAAGTGTACTTGCTCAAACCCACCTCCCCAAATTCCTTGAAACTAGTCTGGACAAGGTAAAAGAGAGATACAATCAAAGTTAACCCACGATTCATGTGTCACAAGGCTAGATAAACAGTGGATATCATCAATAGGCCTATGGTCATATCCTGATAAACATAATGGAATTTACTACTTTGTTCTGTTACAGAGATAATTAGCATATTCTTTTAGGCAACGGAGAGTCCAAGTACAAGTCCTGAGGCTCTTTTATCCGGGGGTCTGGTTTTCCATTGGTATGCCATTTCTATAGACACCGGGCACAAAGTTCAGAGTCCACTGGGAGGGTGACCAGGCGTGTAGCCTAATGTTCACAGCCTGGCCTATGATGGAGTCCAGCTCTGTCTGTTTCCTCCTTCACTGCAAAAACAAACTTACTTGAGTATCCTTTTCATAATTAAACTTTACAATTATGTTTGGCCACCTCATGCAAAGAGTTGACTCATTGGAAAAGACTCTGATGTTGGGAGGGATTGGGGGCAGGAGGAGAAGGGGACGACAGAGAATGAGATGGCTGGATGGCATCACTGACTCGATGGACGTGAGTCTGAGTGAACTCCGGGAGTTGCTGATGGACACGGAGGCCTGGCGTGCTGTGATTCATGGGGTCGCAAAGAGTCAGACATGACTGAGTGACTAAATTGAACTGAACTGAACATAATTAGGATAGTTAAGAAATTTGGGATGGTCAGGTATACACTGCAGTATTTAAAACGGATAACCAACAAGGACCTATTGTATAGTACAAGGAACTCTGCTCGATATTCCATAACAACGTAACTTTGAAAAAAATTTGAAAATGAATAGATTCATGTATATGTGTAACTGACTCACTTCGTTGTACACCTGAAACTAACACAAGATTGTTAATCAACTGTACTTCAATATATAAAAAAAAGACAATTATGTGACATAACAAGGAACTATCTGGGAGGTGAGTCTTAGTAAACACCTCAATTAAAATGTCAAAATTCTAGTTTTGTTATCAGGACCACCAGATTTTTCAGAATTCCATACAATTTCTAGAATATAACAACAACATTTACCCATACCTTATAACCTAAGAAAGTTTTGACAGTGCTTCCCATGTAATTAAACATACCAAACAATCCTAGTTTAATCTCTTAGACATTTTGGGTTCTGGGCTCCTTTGTTACAAACCTGTCACACCTTTCCTTTTCTCATATTAGTTTGTCCCTTATTTTCTTTCCTATTTAGAAATAACCAACTTCAGGACCATGTTACTTTTCCCCTTAACAAAATGCATTTTCATTTCTCATATCTTTCCTAGTATACTGAAATGTTTCACTTATTTTAGTGGCTTAAAATATATACATATATGCATATTACAGCTTTTCACCCTTCAAAGGGCTTCCTTGGTGGTTCAGTGGTAAAGATACCCTGCAGAAGGAAACAGCAACCACTCCAGTATTCTTGTCTGGAGAAATCTATGGACAGAGGAGCTTGGTGGGTACAGCCCATGGGGTCACAAAAGAGTCGGACGTGACTGAGCAACTAAACAACAACAGCCCTTAAGAACCTTGATCTCCAGCAAAAACAGAAGCAAGGATTTGTGATTATACCAGGGCTTCCCGGTTGGAAAACTTATGTATCTACAGCCTTCAGAAACACACATCATCTCATTGAATAACTTCTGTCCTCCGTGTGGTGTCATATGTTTCTAACAAACCCAAACATATTTAGTTTTTCTCTCATAAAAAAAAGTGGGTGAACTTAGACTTGTTTAGCAATTAGCAATTCAAACAGTGACTTCCCATCATTTAACTTAACAAAACTTTCAAGTTGCCAAAATCTGCAGAGACTTTTTTTAAGTAGATTTCCTAAAACAGTTATTCCCAAAGAGTTCAACTCCCAAAACTCTTATCTCAATTATATTTAACTTAAAGTTAAGTAATTGTATCAAGTTACTTTCCTTGCTCATGAATTGTGTAACAGAATTAATAAGATCTTAACTTTCTTAAGTATAATAAACTTATAGTTGATGACTCTTGAAACATGTCTGCATTAACTAAGTTTAACAAGCTTAAACTTTCAGACCAGATATTTAATACTGAGTATTTCCCAGATTGCATGAACCTGAAATTCAATTGGGTAGGTTTCTTTTGTATTTTTGCTGCTGCTAAGTCGCTTCAGTCGTGTCCAACTCTGTGCGACCCCATAGATGGCAGCCCACCAGGCTCCCCCGTCCCTGGTATTCTCCAGGCAAGAACACTGGAATGGGTTGCCATTTCCTTCTCCAATGCATGAATGCGAGAAGTGAAAGTGAAGTTGCTCAGTTGTGTCCGACTCTTGGCGACCCCATGGACTGCAGCCCACCAGGCTCCTCCATCCATGGGATTTTCCAGGCAAGAGTACTGGAGTGGGTGCCACTGCCTTCTCCGTTTGTATTTTTACTAAGCACTTAATTTCTTTTAGGGCTTCCCTGGTGGCTCAGAGGTTAAAGCGTCTGCCTCCAATGCAGGAGACCCGGGTTCGATCCCTGGGTCGGGAAGATCCCCTGCAGAAGGAAATGGCAACCCACTCCAGTCTTCTTGCCTGGAGAACCCCATGGACTGAGAAGCCTGGTCGGCTACAGTCCATGGGGTCGCAAAGAGTCGGACACAACTGAGCGACTTCACTTTCACTTTAGTTTCTTTTCAGCGAGTCACACAGCTCGTTTGCACATTGCTGCATAAGTCTGATACTCTCTGTCGGGGAAGACATGCCTCTGTGACAGACATCCACACAGAGACCTCAGTTTCCCTGCAGTCCCTCTTTCCTCTTCAGTCTCAGGAACTGTCAGAATGTGTACAGCTCAAAGGCACAGGGGGAGAAAAGCAGGTTCCTCTTAGAAAGCCACTTCCTCTCACTGCACAGGCAAAAACCAGTTTTTACAACATAAGAGAGCCCCATTTGGCCATTTTCAAGGGGAGATCTCCTTCAGTACCCAAATAGCCAGTTCAGCTTAACCAATAGACAATTGTTGTTCAGTCACTCAGTCGTGTCTGACTCTTTGCGACCCCATGGACCGCAGCACACCAGGCCTCCCTGTCCATCACCAAACTCCCAGAGTTTACTCAAACTCATGTCCATTGACTCAGTGATGCCATCCAACCATCTCATCCTCTGTCGTCCCCTTCTTCCCCTGCCCTCAATCTTTCCCAGCATCAGGGTCTTTTCTAATTAGCTGACTCTTCACATCAGGTGGCCAAAGTACTGGAGCTTCAGCTTCAGCATATTCCTTCTAATAAGTATTCGGGGTTGATTTCCCTTAGGATTGACTGGTTTGATAGAGCGTGGCACACAGCACTTACTTCTAGATGAGCTTGCAGGTGGCTCTGAAACAGACTTCAAACTAAGCGATCAGTTTCGAGGAGCGTCTTCACCACATGCAGTTACCAGGGCCCCCTCAGGAGGTCTCTGAGAACACTCAATCCTTCCACTTCCTTTCTTCCCGAATCAGCGGGGTCTCCCCTCAAACCAGGATCCAGGATGATAAACAAACCCAGTCCAGAAGGCTCAGTCGGATTCAGTGGCTTAAAAGCTAAGGAATTTCATGCTGTTCCGCTTCCCACTCACAGATTAGTTTCAGCTGAACTGCGGTGTTGTCATTTAGAGAGCCACTTGGGGCCATTTCTCCCTGGATCCCAAGGAATCTTGGAGAAAGCAACGTTACAGTAAAATAACATTTTCTTCCTATACGTGGGAGCATCACTGAAAATGACCCAGTTCTGTAAAACACACCCCAGGAAACTCTGAGACGGAGCAGAGCTCTGATGTTGCATTCTGCACACAGCCCGTGTCACCAGCAGCGTCGGGGCCTCTGGGGGTGGCCCTGAGGTCAGGGTGCCGGCATGCGGGGGCGGGCGTGGGGACACACACGGAGCACAATGTCCAGGTCTGCAAAGGCCGGCGCCTGACGCTGCAACTGCACAGCAGTAAGAACAAGGCACACGCCAGGCCGAAGTTAGACGTGGCTGCCAGCCCACTCCCATCGCTGTGAGGCCAGGCCCTGCTGAGGGAGGTGTGGCGTCTCCGCTCCACACGGGTGCTTCAGCTGGGGTCCCTCCGAGCTCTCTGGGTTCCCAGTCATCAGAGAAAAATGACAAGTTTCTGAGTTTTTCACATCACTAAACATGATCTGGTAAAAACCGTGTATATACTGTATAGTTTAGTTACGGAAAAGGGGGAAGCTTTTATCTAGAAAGAGAAAAGTTGAATTAGTAAGCTCTCCCACTAGAGCAGAAGTTTAGTAAAGGGAGGTGAACTGAAAGCACCCACAGGGATGTGCACCACTCTTCTGGGTGAGTTGCAAACATGACTCGTACAACGAGAAATCTGTCGGACCTCCTGGGCTGCTGGCTCACTCGGACCTGCTCCCCTCCTCCTGGGGCTGCTCGCCCAGCTCTGGGTCCTGCCCACCTCACGGGGGCTCCATCAAACGGGCAGATCAGGTGAGAGCCTGGAGCCCTGAGGAGAGGACCCTGGGGGACGCGTGCGGGAGCCAGCCTCCCGCTCCGACCCCAGAGGGGCCCCCACTCTGCCCGCCAGCTCCGCACCCCGTCCTGGGGCAGCCTCTGGCCTTTGCGAGGAACAGGGACTAGCCTCCAAGGTGCACGTGCAGGAGGAAGAGGAGCCAGTCTCCTCATTGTGTTTCTTTAAACAGGGACGCATTGAAAGGAAACATCAGCCCGTCAGCCCATCACCAGACCAGCCCTGATGCCGGCTGACCCTGCAAGGCGCCCGGCCACACCCATGTGGCTTTGCCACAGGGCTGAGCTGGGGGCTGCTCTCACAGGCAGACACGGCCGCTCAGTGCTCTGCAAACCGGGGATGCACCTGGGCTCGATGGCCGGGGTCAGCAGGGCGCTGCTGTGCTGCACACAGTTCACGGGCCTCAGCTGCGAGGCCACTGCCCAGCCAGCCACCACCCAAGCCTCAGGCCCCGCTGTGAAGATGGACAGTGCCAACTCCCCGGCAGGGTTCGTGCCAAAGAGCGAGGCACCCTCGGCATCCAGCGCTGTGACTGTGAAAGCCTCAGGAGCCAGAGCAGCAATGCCGGCAGAGCCGAGGGAGGGGATGCTCACGGTGGAGGAGGGCGAACACTGTCGGGCAGCAGAGGCACCGGGATGCTGGGTCATCATCTCAGGAGGCTCCTTCTGCCCGAATGCCAAGCTGTGTCTTCCCAGGAAGTTGGTCCGGGTGGAGCCAACACCAGCTTGGCTGGGACAGGATGCAGAGACTGAACCCGGAAGGTCAAAGTCCCAGTGAAGGTCACGTGGGAATCAAGCTGACCTTTTCAGATCTTAACCTGAGTTTTGAGCACGTGAAGACTTATCATCACAGCTGCATCTCCAAGATGGAAAACCCCTGCAGCAAGGTGAACAGCACTGAGAGATACACAGGGACCTGCCTTCAGGTTCTGTGAACCGAGGTCACTTGATTCAAGTTCTGGGCAGTGGAAACAGCCTCGGCCCCCAGGGTCTGTGCGAGGGGGAGGAGCCCCGAGAGGGACGCGGTTTGCTGGCTGTGTTTAACGTTGAAACCGACTCCCTAGTTGAGGCAAGCAGGTGTTAACCTCCTGACCTGTGTGCGCCACCCACCGCCCCCGCGCTCCCCATGGCACACGAGACTCTCACGACCAATAAACGTGTTCTCCAAAAACACTCAAGGGCACTTTCAACAGATACAAGCTTTTCATTTTAATTGCACATTCGTGGCAAGAAAAAGATGTCAGCACTGTCAGTCAAACTGTGGGGCCAACACGTGAGGGTGGCGGCCTGCAGCCCAGCACCGCGAGGCGGGTCCCCCCGACGGCTCCCTGACTCGAAACCCACAGCGATTAGGAGTAACGGGCTGGCTGCACACCTGGTTAAAAGCAGCTCTCACATCCAGACAAGTGATTACTCGCATCTCCCTCCAGTGTCAGCAGAGCCTCACAAAGGGGAAGCAAAATTCTCGCTTGGATAAGCTTCGCCGGGGAGACGCCCCCTCGGCGGGTGTTGGGGTAACGACCTGGGGCCCTTCTCTCCTGCCCACGCGAGCAGGGCCGTGAGCAGGTCGCAGGGACGCCTCGGGGGCTGCCCCACGGCCCTCTTGGGGAGACCGCGCACAGGCCGGGCGGGATGCTGTCCCTGGGCACGTCCTCTCTGGGCCATCCGGCGCCACGCGGCGGGCATGCACGCCTGGAGTTGGTGTTGGGGGGCGGCCGCAGGCCGCGGGCTGGGGGTCGAGGCTGCTACCTGGCCTTCTTGGGCTGTGCTGGCCCGTTGGGGGTGCCAGGCGCGAAGTTCCAGTCCACGGGGTTGAGCAGCTGCTGCGTCTTCTTGCGGGTCCAGTAGGGGTTGATGAGCAGCGTGAGGAGGGCCAGGCCAACCACGAAGAGCGCCAGGTGCGGCGGGAAGAGGCTGTGGGCCAGGCCGGCCCAGTGGCCCAGGCAGACCCACCACATGTGGTAGGTGAGCACCATGCGGCAGTGGAACAGGTGCACCATGGCCCACTGGTTTAGCCTCCAGAGCCTCGAGTTCGCGCAGCCGGCCTGTCGGGGGCAGAGTGCGGTCAGGGGCGGGGCCGCGGGCCTCCTGCCGCCCGCCCCGCCCACAGCCGCCCCCTGCCCCGCCCACAGCCGCCCCCGCCCCGCCCACAGCCGACCGGTGCCTCCCTCTCTGGGACTGCCCCCCTCACCCCCAGGGTCGTGCACACACTGCACACAGCCAGTGACTAGGTGACGCTGGGAGACCCATCCATCACCTGTGACCAACCTCCCCAGGCCCCGGGATGAGATGTGACCCCGTTTGTCTTCTGGAACTGTCACCCCAGTAGCCCAAGGACACAAGCCCAAGTGAACATGCCCTAAAATTATTCTAAATTCACAGAAAAACTAGCTGTAGCCAAAACCCAACAGGGAACCTGAAGACTCTGCACAGCAGACCGGGCACACAGAGATAAGCCTTCCTGGCTTGTGGTGGGGATCTCGCTGCACCAGGACGGCCCGCACACCTCAGACCCACAAGCTTGTGCACCCCGGCCTCTCCTCGCCGCTCTGGGCCACACTGGGGCTGGGGCTTGTCCTGGGCCCCCTCCCAGGGGAGGGCCCGTCTGGAACATGCAGGAGGAGAAGGGCCCAGGGAGGTGCTGCCACGGGCCAGGCAGCTGCCCGGTGACCCTGGGAACAGGGTGGCTTTGCTGCAGCTGCACCTGCCAAGTCCTGAAGGGACATGGACACTGACCTCTGGAGGGACCACACTGTAACAGAGGAAGACCCTAACCTCTCGGAGCTGCAGAAGGTGTTCACACAGCTCTGACACAGAAAGACGAGAAGCAACGGGACCCGTGACCCAGGGCCAACTTAAAACAGTGGGAAAACAGGAGTTTCTTCCTTGTCTGAAGTACTGTGAACTTCCAAAAATAACTTCACAGAAAATTTGAGTTGCCTGCTGTTTCTAGGCCAGACATGACCATGTCCTCTTCTACTACCAGGGATGTTTAAATCATCTGCAGATAATACCCAGAGAAACACCCTATTTATTCCGGCAGTTTTAAATATTAAAAACTCTATTTACATTAGCTTCTACCAAGCCTAGACCAAGAAATGAGTGTGAAGAAAAGCAGAAGGATGAGGCAGAGTGAAACAGCAGTGAGCAGGGAGCCCAGGATCCCTAACAGGTCTTCAGAAAAAGTCTTGGATGAATTGGGGCACGTATGTTCTCAGATGGAAAACACTCAAAAGATATTACATTCTTCCCTCCTAGAATCCATCCAGATTTAGTCTAAATAAGAGAATACCTCCCTCCATATTTTATCGCTTTAAAATAACTCTAAATAATGCCACCCATGCAGTAAATGCACCAGGAGGGCTGAAGGTGCCTCAGTAAAGGATGAAATGTGGGGACGCTTCAGAAATAAGGTGATTGCAGTGCAAGAAATAAACAACACAAAATGAGAAGTAAGTAAAATATACAGAGAGCTGATACTGGGCAGCATTTTGACTCCCCAGAGAAAGGATGGATGATGTAATTACATCAGGATGCTTGCTCGCTTCCTGGGAAATCCAGTGGGATCTCACTTCCCACCTTACTTAAAAATACTTTTTTTTCCAAATGGATTAAATGTCAATATTTCAAAGAAAAAGAAAACCACAGAATACTAGGGAAACAACACAGTTCTATAGAAACAGTTTTATACCCAGTGCGGCGGGCAGGCATTCTCCACTTGATGTCAGTCAGAATCATGACTCACACAAGTAAAACTTAAACTGTACGATCAGACAGAAAAGAGTGCTTCTCAAACACCAAAACATGTAAGGTTTGAGGCTTTCAATGAGAGATTCCTTACATGAGAAAGATTTAGCCTTTGCCTTGGCCCAAGGACGTTAAATGTACAAACTGTAGAGTGGGGACGTGAGCTAAGCGTGCCCTGGGCTGCACACACCAAGTGCAGAGTGAGTTGTGGATGCTTGGGGGACGGGGGGCCACTGCTCATCCTTTCCACCCAAGAGGCCAGCAAGCCATCTTCCATCCACTGAACGGTCTCCTCCAAAGTTCACTAAATGTCCTCTTTTCCATGGTTTCCCCACGTGCTGAAAGCAGTCATTTTAAATCACTAACATCTACACCAGAAGCACGAACTTTTACTCCTACAATAATTACATTAAGTTCAGAAAACTCCAAGCTTGAGAACTGAGCATTTTTGCTCTTACTCGGGCACTAAAATTTTTGCATTCATCATCACCAAATGCTCTGAGAAAAGCTGGGTCAGTAACAATCTGAAACTTAACCATGCAAGGTTCCTTTGTCTAGCTTGGGTCCCAGCAAGTAGTGTGCCTGGCATATATTTATACATAAATTCATTGTTTTTTTTTAATATCAATTCATCTACACCTGGATTAGTGTCTCTGTGGATGAACCAGCTTAGATGTATGAGTGTGTAATTCATTTATTATTATTTCTAAACAGCATTTCAGAACCAAACTGAAGGAGGAAACAGAAGCGTGAGCCCATCTGGGGTGTAAACTACATCACAGTGGTGAAGTCCGGTCCTGACACCCGCCCGCATCTCATCACACCAGAGTCCACGGCGAGAGTGCCTGGACCCCGAAGCCCTACGAAGCAAGAACTCGGCAGCGTTATGAAAGGCTGAGAGCGGCATTTACTCCCAAGGCTCAACAGGACCTGAACTAGAAGAACTAGTCTACCTGGACACGCTGGCTCTGAGCTTTCCTAGCTGAGGGGACAGCTTTGCTGTGGGGCCGCTGGCCACGTGGTGAACACAGCAAGGCTGCAAGAATGGGGTCCCATCCCCGGACCCCCCTTTTTCATTTCCATCCTAAGTGAATGGCATACAAACACTTCAGAGGGAAAAGACCCCAAAGTGCCTCCCTCTGGGATTCCCCCCACAGCTGAGGTCTGTCTGCTTCCTGAGGAGGGGGGCCGCCCCACCTTGGGAGGAGCTGCCAAAGACCCCCTCCCCAGTGCCTGATGTGTGAAGGGCGCTGGGGGAGGCCTGTGTGAGCTGCAGACCACAGGCAAACTCCGTCGTGAGGAATCAGGGACCCACGGAAAGGGCCCTGCCGCCAGGACAGGCCCCCAGGAGCGACAGGACGGTCCATGTCCCACAGCACCCTGGGGTCAGGAGGATACCCCAGCTCCCTGCTTCACGCCGAAGAGGGAGGGGCTGGGGCATCCAGCACCCCAACTTGTGATCAGACAAAAGCCACAGCCTCCGCCCTCCCCCAGGAGGATGCTGACAAGAAGCCCCAGGGCCCGGGCTGGGTCGATTGGTTGCGAGCTGGGAAGAGGGACAAGAAGCCCCAGGGCCCGGGCTGGGTCAATTGGTTGCGAGCTGGGAAGAGGTCAGCTCCGTCTAATGCACAGACTCCAACAGAGGCCCGAAGATGAGGCATAACCTTTCGCTCCACACAGAGGGGCAGGACCCATCCCCAGCCCTGCTGAGGGGAGTCCCTGGGACTGGCATAGGATGTTCCCCGGGGGCAGGAGGACACAGGGACAGAGTGGGACACTGGGCTTCCCCGGTGGCGCAGGCGCTGCAAATCCACCTGCCAATGCAGGGACAGGGCTTGATCCCCGGTCCAGGACCCCACATGCAGAGCAGTGAAGCCACGTGCCACAGCTCCTGAGCCTGAGTGCCCTGGAGCTCATGGTCTGCAACAGGAGAAGCCACGGTGACAAGAAGCCTGATATGGCAACCAGAGAGGGCCTGTGTGCTGCAGCAAGGACCCCGTGCGGCCAAGAGAAACACACGGTTTATAAAAATGGAACATTAGTGAACAGATGAAATGTAAACAAAGTCCCAACGGAAACCAAGGAGCTGAAGAACACAAAACTGAACTGGAAACTCACCATGGAGGTCCCCAGTCACCTACAGGTTCAGTGTAAGGTGCGTCAGGTCCTCAGTCGAGTCCGACTCTTTGCAAGCCCCTGGACTGTAGCCCACTAGGCTCCTCTGTCCATGGGACTCTCCAGGCAAGAATATTGGAGTGGGTTACCTTTCCCTTCTTCAGGGGATCTTCCCGACCCAGGGGTCGCACTCAGATCTCCCGCACGGCAGGCAGATTCTTTACCATCTGAGCCACATGGGAGGTGTACAGTGTAACCCTTGCCAAAACTCCAATGGCATTTGTAACAACAATAAAAATCTAAAGTTCACACAAAACCACAGAAGACCCCAAATACCCAAATCAACCTTCAAAGAAAAGAACAAGGCTGGAGACACCACATCTTCTGACAAACATTACACCAAAAAACAAAGACAACGGAAACATAAACAACTGGGACGGCAAACTAAAAAGTGTCTTCAAAGCAAAGGAAACAACAGAGTGAAAAGGCAACCTACAAAGTGGGAGAAAATATTTGCCAACCATATGTCTAGTAAGAGATTAATCTTGAACATAGGAACTCCAGGGATTCCCTGGTGGCTCAGTGGTAAAGAATGCCGCCTGCCACTGCAGGAGACACAGGCTTGACCCCTGATTCAGGAAGACCCCACGTGCTGCACAGAAATTATGCCCTTGAGCAACACCTACTGAGCCTACACTCTGGAGCCCAGGAGTCGCAGCTCCTGAGCCCACGAGCCCCGGGGCCCACGAGCCAAAGCAAGAGAAGCCTGCCGCCGCAACTGCAGGGAAGACCCTGTTCTATGCAACGAGAGGAAAGTCAATGAGCAGCAACGAAGACCCAGCACAGCCAAAAATAAATAGATAAATACATAAAATTGTTTTTTAAAACAGGACTACAACTCAACAGTAAAAAATAACAAAGACTCTGATTGAAACGTGGGCCAAGGACTTGAACGGTTTTCCAAAGATGACACACCAATGGCCAACAGGCAGGTGAAATGAAAACATGCTCCCCGTTACCAGTCATCAGGGAAAAACAAGACCGAAGGCAATGAGCCAACAGCCAAGAAACAAAGAAAGCATACACTGCGGAGGACGTGGAGAACCTCAAACTCGGCGCTGCTGGTGGGAATACAGAATGTGCAGCCACTGCGGGGAACAGCGCGGGGGGTTCGTTTCTAAAACCGGAACTGCCTTAGGGCCCAGTAAAGGAACCGAAACCAGGATCTGGAAGGGCCTCAGTGCCCCTGTGTTCACCGCAGCGTGAGTCACAGTGACTGAGGCCGAAGCACCCCCGAGCGCTCCCTGACGGACGGCGGGCGAGGAGAATGCACTCACACTCGTAGTGGGAAGACCTCCAGCCCGAGAAAAGGAGGGAGCTCTTCAGCATGTGACAGCACGGCTGGACCCGGAGGACGTTCACCCAGTGACACAAACCAGGACAGGAAAGACGGCACAAGTGCACGTGGACGAGGTGTCCGGCAGCCCTAAGTCAACTGTGGAGGGTGGCTGCCGGGGGCGGCAGGGAGGCAGCGGGGAGGTACCCAGCAACAGGCAGCAGGTTTCAAATCAAACGGGACGAGTAAGCTCCAGAAACCTGCTGCACACGTGTCCTATGGCTGACAATGCTGTGCTGGCCACGAAGATGTGTGTAAAATAATGCAACGTGAAATAAAACCTTCAAGAGATGTATACAGACACATAGAAAAAGCACGTTTTCAAGGGCTTACAAACACTGTCTGCTGAGACCTCCCTGGTGGTCCAGGTTAAGAATGCACTTTCCAAGGCAGGGGACACGGGTTTGATCCCACTTGCCAGGGGGCGTCTGCAACTAAACCCGCGAGCCGCAACTACCGAGCCACAGCGCCACCATGAAGACGCGACACAGGAACCAAGTGAGCATCTACCAAAAGCCCTGTCCACCACGGCAGACGCGACATCCAGCACATCTTCTTTTGCCATGGGCTGGAAGTCTGCTGAAAATTATTAAAATGCAATTCGATCAGAATGAGCTTCCTACTGCCTTTAAGCTCTAACCCAGCCTGCGGACAGCACAGGCCACAAGGGGCCAGCAGCAGGGGCGTCAGGGGTGAAGGGACTGCAGCTGGGTGCAGAGGCTATGGAGGAACAGACTGAGCAGGTGTGGGGGCCTACCTTCAGCAGCATCCAGGAGATGCAGGTGAAGGGCGTGCTCATCTCCAGGAGCAGCGTGACCATGGGCAGGTAGTGGCCGGCTTGGAGGTTGACCGCAGAGCCGAGAAACCCCAGGAAAGCAAAGAGGTGGTGCACAGCCAGGAAGCCATCGAAGGTGTGGAAGAGCGCATTGGACACATGAAGGGCGAGGTTCTCGAAGAAGAAGAAGCCGGTCGCCGTGGTGATGTGGAACCAGCACCAGTCCTGCTGGCCGAGCGCCTTGTCGGCCTGGAGCACGGGGTCCAGCAGCAGCGCCCACAGCCCCGCCGCGGTGCCCTGGATGCCGAAGACCGCGCGTGTGGCCGCCAGGTTCCAGAAGACCTGCTCGCGGGCTGCCAGCGAGCGGTAGGTGGCGTTCAGGGAGGAGGACAGCCGGTGGCAGACCACGAAGACGCCCAGGTAGAAGGCACAGCCGGCGGCCGCCAGTGCCCCGCGGACCTGCCCAGAGGTGTAGTCCAGGTCAAGGGCACCAGCACCCAGGAGGCTCATGCTGCCCGCGTCGTCTCAGCCAGGCCGGGGTCCACACGCTACACCAGGGCTGTGGCCCCCAGACCCTCATGCGCCCGTCCTCACCCTGGGGAAGAACAGAGCCTGACCTTCTGCTGGCCGGACAGAGCGGCACACAGGCCGCGCCCGCGCCAGGGAGACGGTCACAGCACAGGCAACAAGCCCCCACCTTGTGCTCCTGCGTCTGGGTGACACACACATAGCAAGAAAGCTTCCACTGGAGGGACAGATGCACGAGAGACAGTGACGTGACAGACGGAGGGGGTGTGGATGGGGCAGGGAAAGACACGGGCCCGACTCATCTGTGTGTGCACGTCTATGCGTGTATCTGTGTGTGTACATCTGTGTGTGCGTGTATCTCTGTGTGTAATCTGTATGTGTATCTATGTGTGTACATCTGTGTGTGTGTATCTCTGATCCCTGTGCACATGTGTATGTGTGTACAAATCTGTGTGTGTGTATCTCTCTGTGTGTGTACATCTGTGTGTGCATGTATCTCTCTGTATGTACATCTGTATGTGTATCTATGTGTGTACATCTGTGTGTGCATGTATCTCTCTGATCTCTGTGCATAAGTGTATCTCTGTGTGTGTGTGCACATCTATGTGTGTACACATCTGTGTGTATCTCTGTGTACATCTATGTTTGCGTGTATCTGTGTGTGCATGTATCTCTCTGATCTCTGTGCATAAGTGTATCTGTGTGTGTGTGTATACATCTATGTGTATACACATTTGTGTGTATCTCTGTGTACATCTATGTTTGCATGTATCTGTCTGTGTACACCTGTGTGTACATCTATGTGTGTACACATCTGTGTGTGTGTGTATATATCTATATTTCTGTCTACTGTGATGTTCTGACATCTGGACTCCCCAGACACTACCCCACTAGCCAAGGGCCCATCAGGAGCCACCCATGACCTGTGCCAACCCCCCTGGCCAGACCCAGCCTCCACCACCTGCCCTGCCCCCAGGAGAGGACACTCCTCTGCCTGGATCACCCCGGCCGGGTGCCTGGCAGCTCAGAACACCCCTGTCGCCCAAAGCCCAGAGAAATCACTAGAACAGGCCAGTCTCGGGTTCACCCCACCCTGCTTGCTTTTCCCAACAAACCCCAGGACAGGCCGTGGCCTCCATCCCGCTCTGTCCTGCCCTCTGTCCTCTGAGCCCTGGGCCCCGCCTCCAGGCCCTGTGAGCACCACGGGCTTTGTCGTCCTCCGTGGCCACACCTGTCTGACCCTCTCAGAACAGAGCCCGGAGCCATCTGGTCCCGCAGTGGTCAGCTTCCAGCCAAACAGGGTGAGGACCAGCTCCGACAGGAGTGGGCTAGGCAGATGGAAGGAAGCCTCACCATCCAGAGCCGGGCCCCACGCAGGGGCCGTGTGACCCTGAGCTCTGCTGAAAGGCAGCCCCTCCCAAGCCTTCATCCTGTCCGCCCCCTCCCTTCACACGTCCCCCTGGCACTGCGCTCCGAGCCAGCACCTCATTTCATGGAGCTCTGTCTTGAAATGGGGGTTCCCCTTCCCCCATGACCTTGAAAAGCTCTGACTAAACAACTCAAGCTCTCCAGGGGAGTGGCCTGTACAGAGGCCTCTTCTCCAAGGCTGGCGGACCCTGGGGCCCCGGGACTAAAGAACCAGGAACAGGGCGGTAGGTTCTGACCCCGACTCCACAGTTTAGGAGAGGGAACCCAGGAGCCGGAGTCTGACTGCAGGACGGAGGTTGGCGGAGAGGAGGGCAGGAGCCGACGCGGAGCTGCTGGCTGGGGGTCTGCCCGGCTCACGGGACCGTGGATTCCCAGGAGCCAGGTGAGCCCAGGCTGCTCCACAGACCTCTGACAGCCACGTCCAGGCCCTCAGAGCTGGGCCGGGGGCTCAGACCGCCCGCGGGCTCACCTGTTCCTTTCAATCACGCAGGGCGCCCCGGGCACCTGCCCAGGGCCTGCCCTCACTGCCCTGAAGGGCCAGCTGCGGGCATGTCTGACATGCCCAGGTGCCCTAAACAGGTGCAGAACCACTGAACATGCCCGGTGCCCCCAGCTCTAGGGCCCTGAGACTCTGAGACGCGGTGGTTTAGTGGCTTCCTTTTCCTAACCAAGTGAACGCAACTGAAAGTGTGTGAACGTCTCCTGTATGCTGCAGGTGGTTTTAACTGTGAGCCAAGTTAAAAACCAAACCAAACCCAGTCATCCTGGAGAGAAAGCCCGGAACAAACCAGCACCCCCCACGCCACGTCCCCGCCTCTGACCTCCCTGCTGCCCACCAGGCGGCACACAGAGACGTGCAGTCCTGAGGGGCCAGGCAGAGGGCCTGGGAGGGTGGGAAGTGGAGACACGAGGCCGCAGCAGAGTCGACCACCCACCTCTGAGGACACAGGAGAAGCCAGGGCAGAGGGGAGGGCGGCTCCCAGCACCCAGGAACCAGGAAAACCACTGGCCTCCAGAGTCACTGACAGGCAACCTCAGCCTGGTTCCGGGTCCTCACGCCTTCCAGGATCTGTGCTGCTGTCAAGGCAGACACTAAAGCTCCCAGGCCAGACAGAGCCGAGGTGGGACCCATCAGAGACACGGACGCAACTCCCTCTGCAGACCTGGGACCCGACCCCAGGACTCCACCCCCAGTACCCGACCCCCAGTACCCCACTCCAGCACCTGACCTCAGGGGTCCACCCCCAGTACCCAACCCCAGTACCTGACCCCCAGTACTCCACCCAAGTACCCAACCCCCAGTACTCAACCCCAGTACTTCACTTCCAGGACCCGACCCCAAGACCCAGTCCCAGTACTCCACCCCCAGTACCTGACCCCAGTATTCCACCCCCAGTACCCAACCCCAGGACCCACCCCCAGTACCTTGCCTCAGTACTCCACCCCCAGTACCTGACCCCAGTACTCCACCTCCAGTACTCTACCCAAGTATCCGACCCCCAGTACTTCACCCCAGGACCCGACCCCAGGACCCGGTCCCAGTACTCCAGCCCCAGTACCTGACCCCAGTACTCTACTCTCAGTACTCAACCCCAGTACTCCATCCCCAGGACCCAACCCCAGTACATGGCCTCAGTACTCCACCCCCAGTACCTGATCCCAGTACCCTACCCCCAGTACTCCACCCAAGTACCTGACCCCCAGTACTCAACCCCAGTACTTCACCCCAGGACCTGGTCCCAGTACTCCACTCCCAGTACCTGACCCCAGTACTCCACTCCCAGTACTCTACCCCAGTACTCTACCCCAGTACCCAACCCCAGGACCCACCCCCAGTACCTGACCCCAGTACTCCACTCCCAGTACTCTACCCCAGTACTCTACCCCAGTACCCAACCCCAGGACCCACCCCCAGTACCTGACCCCAGTACTCTACTCCCAGTACTCAACTCCAGTACTCCACCCCTAGTACCCAGCCTTAGTACCTTGCCTTAGTACTCTACCCCCAGTACCTGACCCCAGTACTCTACTCCAGTACCTGACCCCTAGTACTCCACCCCTGGGACCCAACCCCAGTACGTCACCCCCAGGACTCGACCCCAGGACTCAACCCCTGGGAGCTGACCCCCATACTCCACCCCCAGGACCTGACCCCAGTACTCCACCCCCAGGACTCCACCCCCAGGACTCGATCCCAGTATACCTGCCCCACCCTGTGCTCAAGCCCTCCCTGAACACACCCTCCTGCAGAGCTGCCTGCTCAGAGTTTCTGGGCAGGTTGGGCAGGTCCAACCTGTCACCCTGGGCCTCAGGGATACACAGGAGAGGTGACCCATCTGAGCCATGAGGGGCAAGTCCAGGCCTTGGGTTGGAGGTGGTCTGCAGGAACCTAGTCAGCGGCCAGACAGCCCCCAGAACCCTGAGGTGGCACTGCTGCCCCTTGGCAAGCAGCACCCCAGGGTACAGCCGGGCCCTGCTCAGGAAGGCAGCACAGACCAGAGGGTGGCGGGCAGAGCTCCAGCGGCTCAGCGCCTGCCCCCCACCCCACCCCACCCCTCACCTTCTAGTCAAGGGCACCCGGGGCCAGCTGGTCCCGTGGCAGCAGGCTGGCCTTACCTCAGGCCCCAGCTCGAGGTCACTGTTGCTTCCCCCTGCACAGCCACACCCAGGAGCACGGACCCCCTGCTCTTTCAATCCTGGGGGGCTCTGGAGTCACCCCACTGCAGCCCCTGCTTCTGGGCAGCCAAGGCCCCACAGCCGAGGGGAAGGGGCTCCGGGGCTGGAAAGCCCGCCTCTGCACCACAGGCCTCCATTTTCTTCGGGAAATCAATCTATGTACAAACTTCGTCTCTTTCACAAGATTCGGTGGTTTCGGCCGCTTCCCTGCACTGGACCAGGCGTCTTAGGAAACTGAAGAGAAGGGTTTCCGCTGCCCTGTCCCGGGGACCGGGGTCTTGCCACCAGAGCAGGTGTGAGCTCCCGTCGTTCACTGGAGGCTACACTGATCCAAAACTTGGAAATATGTCAGAAAGAGGGAAAAGCAGGCTTTCTTAAGGCACCCTGGATCGCTTGCAGGCCCCTGAAGGTCACCTGACCTTCCAGGGCACACAGCGGGTCTGTTTAGCAGGGACTGCTCTGTGAGGTCAGCCAGAGGCACCGATGAGGTGTGGCATTCCTGGACTATCCCCTGCCCCAACCGCCAACCCGGAGTTGGTTCTGTCCTCTCTGACAGTCTTTCCTCAGCGAGTTAGTCCAACCTGATCTGTGCTCCCTGTTTGCTCAGGAATTATGCCTCTGTATTTTGAGAATTATACTTCAGCAGCTTTTAAACATTTTTTTCTCCCAAAATTTAAAGACATGCTCAACATGGTAAAGCAATCATACTTCAAAAAAAAAAAAAAGAATATCACTGATTTGAGGATGCAGAGCAGAGCTCGTGTGAAGACGTGCAGGAAGATCCCACTGAGTTAAAGATGAGATGTGGCAGCAACTGATGGCTTGGAGAGAACCAGCCAAGTCGTTAAAAAACTGGTCAATTTCCATCTCACCTTGTGGATCTCTCCTCTTTTACTTTTCAGTTCTTTTCATCTCCTAAAAAAGCTCCTATTCCCTATTCCCCCCACAAAATTGCATCCCTTTAATCTGCAGTGTGAAAGAGGTATTCTCCAAGTTTTAAAGTGGTACAACCCATTTTACGTCAATATTTAACACAGAATAAATACACTTAATTTTTGACATTCAAAAAGTAAGTAAAAAAACACTCTCAATGAACATAATTCAAAAAATATAAACAAGTCCTACAGCCAGCACGACCTGGTCTGGGCCGGCCTGCCAGTGTCCTCTCGGACCGCCCGCGGACTGCACCCCTCCCACCGCGGCCCGCGCGGCTCACCTGATGCCGGAGCGACCTGACCACTGCCCGGCCCACCTGCGGACAGGACGACTGTCCCTCTGCATGCTCACCTGCGGACAGAGCGACCCGATCCTTGCCGGCCCATCTGCGTAAGGGGCGATTAGACCCCCGCGCGGCTCACCCGAGGACGGAGTGACCTGACCATTGCCCGGCCCACCTGCGGACAGGACAGCCTGACCCCCTGCGCGCTCACCTGAGGACGGGCGAGCCGGATCCCGCCCCCACAGTCCAGGCCTGGCCGTCAAGCACCGCTGGCCGCACCTGGTGGGCGCGGGGATCCTCAGCGCGGGGCTGGGGCTCTCAGATCGTCGAGGAGACGAGGACCAGTAGGAGAACCCGGCCCTGCCCAGCGCCCACCCGAGCAACGATGTGTCAAGACCCTCGCGCCCGGCGCTGCGCATGCGCGCCCGGGGGCGTGGCCGCCCGGCTGTGGGCGATACCAAGGGTGCGGGCTGGGCGGGGGCGCGGGCCGTACCACCGCACGGAGGGGTGCGGGCCGTACCATCACGTGCAGGGGGCGCGGGCCGTACCACGAGCGTGGGGTGGGGCGGAGCTCTCTAGCCTCTAGGGAACCAGCCCGGGACGCGCCCTTCACGGCCCAGGTCTGTTCCTCCGACCGAGATGGACCAGGAAAGGGCCGCCGGTCCCGCACTCGCCGGGAACGCGGCCCGACTACGCCTCGGTTCCCCCGCCGCGCCCCGCGGAGACACCCGGCGGAGCCCCGGGCCCGCAGTGATCCCCCGGCAGAGGCCGCGGGCGCAGTTTCGCTTCCCCTCGGCCGGGCAGGTAACCAGCTCCCTACAGGCTAGCCCCGCGCGCCGGCCGGGCGCGCGTGCCCGGGGCAGGGACCGCACTGCTGCCCGGTGGCTCGTGGGGCCGTGAGGTCGGCGGGTGAACCCCCCCCTCTCCGCCGCCTGGTCCCCGCCCAGCGTGGGGGCCTCGCCCCGGGAGCACGAGGGCGGGCTCTGGAGCGCTGGGACCACCTCCCGGCCTGGAGCCAGGCAGCCCTGCGCCCCGGATGGAGCAGCGGGAGGGGCCATGAGACCCCGCTGAACTGCGGCCCTGCTCACAGCCGGCTGCCCGCGTGCTCCTGTGTCCCCAGCAGCGCCCTCCCCGCGGTCTCATCCCCGAGGCTACCTCCAGGACACTTGTCACCGCTGGGCATCCTGTGCTCTCATGCGTTTGTCCTAGTTCCCTGTTGATTTTCTGACTGTGGTGTTAGTAGCCCCTGGGCCCGTGCCCGGCACCTCCGCGGCGACCAGTGACCAGAGCAGGTGCGGCAGAAAGAGCCCGTGAGGTCCCATGGGAAGCGGCCTCTGCCCTCCCGCCCTACCTTGACCCGCTGCCTGAGGCGCCCGCAGTCACTTCACTGAGCTGCAGCAGTGCCGCCCAGCCCGCACTCTACAGTCTTCCTGCCCCTGTAACCCGTGAGGAGAACCACGGCCTCAGCCACCTCTCAGGACTTCTCTGAGGATGAAATAAGACATGGACATTATCAGCAACCTTGAAAAAAAGTATCGATTACTGTGTCCTTCCAGCACACTGGAGATTTCCGCTCACACTCGGGCATGGCTCATTGTCTAGGTTGAACCAGAGTCCTGCCTGTCTTGTGGAAATAGATGTGAACCGCTGGGGAAGCCACCGCCTCCGCCTCCCGACCTCGGCCCGGGAGAGGCTACGGAGCACGCGCTCTGTCCCTCCGCGCTAGGCGGCGACCAGGCCGCCTTGAAGAGGAGGAGCTGGGGTCGGCGGCGCCAGGTGATGACTTGCTAGTCACACAGGCAGTAAATTCCTCAGTGCTTTCAAGGGTCTTGTCATCTGTTCTGCTATCTTTAAAGCACCCTGATAAAAGCAGTCATGTTAGTGATAAATAACCGGGGGAATTGAGGAAGCCAAGCCAGGGTGAGGGATCCCTCTTCCTGCTGTGTGATGTGTGGCGTGAGTGTGTGACCAAGCTAAGCCCTTTCTGTAAATGGTCGATTGAGGAAGCCAAGCCGGGATGAGGGTAACTGACTGACTGGTCCCATTTCCCATAGGGCTCAGGGAGACCGAGTTTGGAGGTCCAAGCTGTGAGGGTGTAGAGAAGAGGACCGAAAACACAACTTGTAGAGGAGGTGGCCAGGGCGGCATCTTTCTTTCTGATATAAGCAGTACACGCTCATTGTTTAATCAAGAAAAAGACAGGTTTTTAGAAGACATTAGCAGACGCGGGGGTGGGATTTCTCCTCTCTTCCTAAGAACCGAGGGAGGGAGGGAGGGATCTCCCCAGTTTTAAACCTGGGAGTCACTCTCCGGAGTGGAGTAACTCTGGAATGTCACACTGGAGAGTGGCACCCCCACACCCTGCTGCCAATCAACAGTTGAAAGCACTAGCCGCAGATGCTGGCCATCTGTGGACTACAGGTCAGAAACAAGCACAGACTCTGGATTCTGGCTGTGCTGGCGATCGGGGTCCCCCCAGCTCGAGCCAGGCCACCCTCCGTCCTCAAGGCCCGACCTCGGGTCTGTCCTTGAACCTTTGGTTCAGCTTTAGCACAAATCCCCCAACGCTGGATATCTGATCAGATTCCTCAGCCCCACCTCCCCATGTTATCACCTGGGCCTCCCTGTTAAGTGTCCAGTGAGAATGCCCTGACCTTGATGCTTCCTCCCGGGAGCATCCGGTCCCCTAGCCCCCCAGACACACCCTGCTCCTTGGCTGTGACCCTACTTGTCCCTGTTGTATTTGAAGGTGAGCCCAGTCTCCTCCCCACCGCCCCCCCTACCCAGGCCTCCAAGTCCCCACACGGGTCTCGTGGTGCCTTGAACTGGAGCTGCTCACTGTTTCAGCAACTAGTCTTGACAGGGTCAGAGTGAAGGGTTAAAGTGGGCGATTAATTCATCCCACTTGGGGGCTGTGAGTAGAACAATACTGGAGACCCCTGTAGGTTCAGGATCTCTCAAGAGAGCAGGTTTGCTGAGCAACAGAACTGTGAGAGAGACGCACGAGACATAACCCCAACGACAAAACAGCGGTGACGTGAGACCCACATCCTGCCCGTGAGCTCAGTAAGTTAGGGATCCCCAGAACGTGCTCTCTGCACACACAAAAAAGCAGTAATTTGTGGACCTTGCTTGACCATGTAGAGTCAAGAAGACTCCCTTGCTCAACCCAGAGGAGGAGCTGATGGTGGAAACATGACCTCTACTCAAGAAAGTCAAAGAAGTTCTCCCCTCCCCACTTTTCCTCTGATTGTAAAACTGTAGCCAGTGTGTTCTCAGGGCATCTTCTATTCTAATAAAGCACCTCTTACCTACCACCTTGCCTCTCACCCCATTCTTTCTGCTCTGAAACACAAAAAAGGACTGTGTATGGGAGCTCTTTGAAGCCCCCAAAACAGCACCCACTTGGTTTCAGTCTCATGAATACTGCTGCTGCTGCTAAGTCACTTCAGTCGTGTCCGACTCTGTGTGATCCCACAGACGGCAGCCACCAGGCTCCCCCTTCCCTGGGATTCTCCAGGCAAGAACACTGGAGTGGGTTGCCATTTACTAGTTCCTTAACAACTGTGGCAAAACAAACACTTTCTGGAAACAAAAGACATTTATCACAGAAAAATGTACCTTCCTAGAGTCATTTCTGCTCCTATTGAGTATTCATTATGTCCATTTCTTTCTCTGCAAAGCATAGTTTTGAACCACCAACCACGGTGCCTATGGCTTGGATCCAAGAGTCTGAAAACACGCTAAAGGCTCAGGCTGGGGTTTCAACTGTTTCTCGCCAGTTTTACTCCTACTGCTTTGGGACCTCGGAAGCCTTGATTAACCTCTGAGCCACAGACAGGAGAAGATGAGATTGGTCTAGTCTCTTCCAGGGACTTCCCTGGTGGTCCCGAGGCTAAGACGCGGTGCCCCAACACAGGGGCCCGGGTTCCATCCATCCCTGGTCCGGGAACTAGACCCCACATGCTGCAACTACGAGTCTGCGTGCTGCAGCTAAAACCCAACACAGCCAAATAAGTAAAATAAAAATAAATATTAAAAGAAAAGTCTCTTTGGGCATCCAGGCTTCTCCTCCTTGAGTGTCAGCTAAGCCGGTTTGCCTCTGGTGCAAATAACGAGCTGGAAGCTAATGGCTGTCATTATTGTGGGTTACAAAGAATCCTTAAGTCTCCCCTGGCCAAACACATCACTGTAACAACAAAACCTCCTCGAGAAAACTGCTGGTTCTAGCGCTGCAGAGTCAGGCTGCTTCCGGAGCCAACTGAAGTACACCCTCAGCTGGAACACCCCCCCTCAGGGCCAAGTCTGGACAGTCTTGGTTGTCACGGCGTGGGGGAGGGTGCCCTGGATGCTGTACTCCCCGGAAGATGAAGCACAAGAAACGTCAGCCCTGCGGGGGCCGGGGGTGGAGATGCCTTAGTTACAAACAGAAACTCTGCGAGAGACGCCCCCCAACCAGTCGGTCCAGTTCCACCTCTCGGGTTGGTACCAGATGGAAATCAGGTGACCTGGAGGGTCAAGTGCAACTGTGAGAAATGCTCGATTCATACCACAGAGAGATTAATGACCTTGATCTCTCACCTCGGTTATTATTTTACAGACAAATTTACAGACTCAAAATTTGCCCTCCATCCCCCACCAAACAGAGCACACGGTGATACACACATCAAATGCACAGGCACGTAAAGAAAACGGGATTGAGTGTTCCCAATGTCAGGTAAAATATTGTAAGCAGGCAAATCCCAAAAGTAACACACTGAGACAGGACATACAAAATCACCAAACAGCAAAAACCTACCCGAGAGGTTTCAGTTTTTTTCCCCTGGGAACTGCAGCGTTGGACGCAGAGACAAGGATGTGAGACTGGGGTCAGCTGAGCAGAAACCACAGCCGCAATTAGGAGACAGACTCCCTACTCACAGGCCTTTCTCTTTTTACAGTCACCGAGCCAGAGGAGCCATCAACGAGCTGTCCTGCTCACCAGGGCCTGAGGGCCCCCGATGACCCGACCACCACTCTCCTCTGACAAACTCCTCTGCTCAGTGAGACCAGGGCAGAGTGACTCTGGTCTCCATAATTACTTGGTAGGCGTGGGGAGTGTCACAGGCAGGGTCTGAGTCACTCTGGACCAAAGTCACCCAGCGCAAGGGCCACAGGATGCCCATGTGCCGCTCGGGGCCGTGGTCATGCTCGGCAGGGGTGGGGTGGCCTGGCCCTGCGGCCAAACCAGAGCCCAGCCGGCAAACCTGTTTAGTGTGAGTCATTCCAGGATAAAGACAAGCAGCAGGACGGAGGACAAAGCCTCTAGATGGTCCGAGAGGGGCTGCTTCTGCCTTCTCTACCAGGGAGGACTCACCAGGTTGGGGTGAAATGACACACGCTGACCTGAGTCACGTTTCCCAAACAAGACTGCAGACAGGGCTTCCTTTGTGGCTCAGTGGATGAGAATCTGCCTGCCAACTCGGGAACACGGGTTATATCCCTGATCCGGGAAGATCCCACATGCCACGGAGCAACAAAGCCCACACGCCCCAAGCCCTGGGCCCGCGTGCCCTGGAGCCCATGCCCCGCAACCAGAGAAGCCACGGCAACGAGAAGCCCGCCCAGCGCTACTGGAAAGCATCCCCGCTCCCCACAACCAGAGAAAAGCCCACACAGTGACACAGAGGCAGCCAAAAATAAACAAAGTTTTTTTAAAAGAATAAAATAAACTAAAAAAAAACCAAAAATCTGCAGACAGAGTAGCTTTATGTCTGGACACTGCCAACTGGTCTTCTGTTCTTTTCTACCAATAAATATTAACTATGAAAATCAATGAGCTTCCAACCTCCAAGCACCTGGGAGCAATCTTTCCTGTCAGTACACAATTCACTTAAGAAAAAGGGCTTTCCTGATAGCTCAGCTGGTAAAGAATCCGCCTGCAATGTAGGAGACCCCAGTTCGATTCCTGGGTCGGGAAGATCCCCTGGGGAAGGGAAAGGCTACTCACTCCAGTGTTCTGGCCTGGAGGATTCCAAGGAATAGTTCATGGGGTGGCAAAGAGTCGGACACGACTGAGTGGTTTTTACTTTCACTTAAGAAAATAACAGGACGGTTTGAACTTGTGTTTACAAGCATCAAGAGAAGACATAGGGCCTAAGCTTAGGGCAGTCACCGTATCATAGAAAGCAACAACACCCATACAGATAATGCTTTTTATCAAGTTTGTTTCATAAGCATTTTTAAACTTATTTATTTCTTTATGGCTCCATTGCCGTGTGGGCTTTTTCTAGCTGCAGTGTACAGCCTTCTCACTGCGGTGGCTTCTCTTTTGCAGAGCACGGGCTCTAGACACTCAGGCTTCAGTAGTTGCGGTGCATGGGCTTAGTTGCTCTGTGGCATGTGAAATCTTCCTTTGCCAGGGATCGAAGCCATGTCCCCTGCATTAACAGGTGGATTCTGAACCACTGGACACCAGGGAAGTCCAAGCATTTTTTTAGTATGTGCTCCAAGTGAACAAGTAACCATGGCCATTTCAGTTAATCATGGTCCATTCCGAAGGGAGAAGAGATATTGCGATAAAACAGAATGTATTCTCGGTTGAGAAAATAAGTCTTGGTTTAAAGCTATGTTTGTGTGTTAAGGATGTTTTTTATTTTCTGTATTTATAATGCTTTGATACCTTGGGGCGTGTCTGACCAGGAAGGACCGCCCCTCCCAGACTGAGGAGACCACGTATAAACTACACAGCACCCCCACCCGCTCCATCCGGCTCTCCCATGACACTAGCTTCCCAGACAGGCGCCCTAATCAGCCAGGACAGACATGTCAGACTGCGGGGGGCCCTGCCCGGAGCCCAGATCCAGCCTAAGTGGTTCAGACTCAGCAATCCCTAACCGGGCCAGCCCCCTGCCCGCCCTGCCTTTCCCAGGAGGACCACCATAAAGGTCCCCATTCCTTCTGTCTCCCCGCGTGACCCCGTGGGGGGCCCACCTCCTGTCTGTGGGCTGTGCGAACACAGCTGTCCTCCGCCACCACAGCACCTCCCGGGCTGCCTGTCTGACCTGCACAGAACAATCCCAGGGCACATTTGAGGCAGTTTGCCAGAGTTCACACCTACATTTTCAGGTGGACGCTCAGTTCTTTCAACCCTGTGAAAAACTAACAACAAAAAGACCCAAGTGCGAAACAACGAGAGCAAGAACGCTTTGAACTTTCTGCTAAATTTAAGGCATGGGGTGAGGTTTACTCTCTGTCTCTACTTCTTTAATAAAACGCAGCTAGTAATTGTCCCTGCCACCCAGACCTGCAGCCGGCTGCACCAGCGTGGCTTTCCTGGGTCAGGGTCATTTAAGTACCCCCTGGCCGGTTGGTAAAGAGCTGGCTCCTGAGCTGCCCCCAGCAGTCCTGTGTCCAGGGCCTGAAGCGCTGACCTGCTCGCTGGACACCTGGGTGTCCAGGGCCCAGGAGGATGGTCACAGGGCCCAGTGGGATGGTCACAGGGCCCAGTGGGATGGTCAAGGTCATCTCCTAGGTGACCGAGGCCCTCAGGCCAGCAGCGGCCAGTCCGCGCTGGGAAGTGTGGCTATTCTTACTCTTATTCTCCTTCGTGGATGCTTGGGTACCCAGTCTTGTTTGTACTATGCTAAGAACTGAGGCTTACTGTTGAAGTAATTAAGTTCTTAAGTGAAGTGCATAATTAAAAATTAATTGAAAAGAGGAACAAATAAGGTCTGCGGAGCTTCTGTCCTCACGTCTCCTGCTGAAACACGACTTGTAAATTCAAGTCAAGCCACCTCGACATTCTTGCTGGGAATTAAAGCCTATGAGCCGCTGAGACAAGGGGTCATCGCTGAGCAGGCGCTGCTCAGACACCAACACCATCGTCTCAAACACAGGCTTCCACTTAGCTTCCGAACGACCACTGTGGCAACAGATGCTAACTTACCAAGGGCAACTGGCAGGAAGCAGGGGCGGACTCAGGGGCACCCGAGGCTGGGCTGGAATTGGGGTGCAGCTGGGAAAGTGGGGTGACTTGAGGACTTGTGGCACCTCTGGGGACCTGATGGGTCGGGGAGGGCAGGGGCTGCCTGGATGAATCCCAGAGAGAGACTTCTGTTTAGGCCAGCCTGAGCTCAGCCATGGGAGGCACGGTTTAAACTGTGACCTCTGTACAGAAGTTTGCATAGTCTTGTCTGTTATTTTGTCAAGAACGAGGCTGAAGCATCTCAGGGCCTGACCACGGCCGCTGTGCGGGATGTGAGGGCAGGTGCCGGGCTGGCCCCGGGCACAGGGGCGTGTTGTGGGGGTTTCCGTGTGAGCCCAGCGGCCCTGGAACCCACGTCGCAGAGCCTCACTCGCTGTCCTCTGTGTTCAGCAAGGTCGTCTCTGGGGTGGGACGAGCAGTGACGATGCGGCATCTCTGCTCCATCCCAGAAGCTCCTGGTCCAGGAGGATGTGGAGTCCTGCCCCAAGGCCACAGGTGCGCCTGGCACCAGCCACAGAAACAGAACCCAGAGCCAAGGTCACCTCCCAAGCTGACAGAGCCCTTTTGTAATTGTTGTCAAAAGCCCCCTAATCATTGCTAACAAACTTCCTGACTCCCAATTACGCAAAGATGCCCACTCTAGAAAACATCCCACAGTGCCCCAGCCAATCACCTAAGGCCAGCCTTCCAGCCTTATTTTGTCTTAAGGCTTCAAAACTAACTATTAAGCTAAGAAAACTGTCAGCTCTGCCCAGTCTGTCAGGAGGTTGGCCCACTGCACTCGCAGAGTCCACTTTATCTGCCCTTTGTTCTTAATAAACTCACTCCCTTCTGAAATGCTCTGTCTAGAAATTCTTTTCCAACCCACTCTCTGGCTGTCTCAACAGAGAAGACGACACACCTCAGCCGGTTCGTCCTGTAAACAACCTGCTCCAGAGGGTGGGCGCGTGCCCAGCTCACACGCGGACCCTAACCCCCAGTGGGGGTAGGTGCTGGGAGGGCCATGGGGGGAGGTCACAAGGGTGGAACCTCCGGATGGCATCCAGGCTCTGATGCCAGGTGAGGACACAGGGAAAAGATGCCACCGATGGAGCTGGGGGGAATCCATCTGTCCTCAGCAGACACGGAGCTGATCGTCCAGTCTGCAGAGTGTGAGAAATAAACATTGGGGGATTAAGCCCCCAGCCCCTGGGAGTCTGCTGCATCCGCTGGAGCTGGGGCAAGGGTGCAGCCACTGTGTGCCCATGACTACACCTCTGTCTGCAGCTGTGACTCTACTCAGAATGTGTACATATAGTTGTATATGTGGAAGCAGCACAGAGAAACTGTGTCTGGTCCACTGACAGGTGCCTGCTGGGACACCAGCATGAGCTCGCCTGCCTGACTCACGACTTGGTCCCTCTCGATTTGGGGTCATGTCAGCGTCCTGGGGCCTCCGTAACCCAGCACCACATCTTGGGCAGCCTAGAGCAACAGGGGCTTGTTTTCTCACAGATCTGGAGACCAAGTCCCCTGGGAAGGCTCGGGCAGGTCTGCTCCCGGCTTCCCTCTGGTGGTGGCAGCGGCCCCTGGTCCCCACCAGCATTTCCCCTGCGTCCCCCCTCCCCCTGCACTGGGCCCAGACCCCCCTTTCCATAAGGGCACCCATCACAGTCCATTAGGACCACCCCCCCCAGACTTCATTTTAACCTGATGACCACTATAAAGACCCTGTTTTGAAATCAGGTCACATTCTGAGGGGCTGGGGTTAGGACCCACCGTGTCTATTTGGGGATGGGCAATCCAACCTGAAACAGGACCCTTCTCTGAAACACACGAATCCCACCTCATCCAGGTCTCATCTCTCAAGGCCTCGTTCCACTCACCTGTGGCAGAGAAAAGACAACAGAGGAACGGGCTTTGCTTTTCTTTCTTGAGAACAAAGCAGATGGAGAGAAGAGAGCAGGCCTGATCGCTTTCACTAGCTTTCAGTAATGAAAAGCTTTCACTAGCTTTCACTTTGTTCCTAACCTGTAGACTGTAACTAAGTTTGCTTTTTTGCCCCCTAACTCTGCATACGCACCTATGAGGCTTCGCCTCTATGCTGATGATATCCCATATCTGGTGCTCACCTTTCAGCGCTCTCCGCACAGACCACGCATTGTAGTTTGTCCTTTTTGCATTACAGAAAGCAGGCCTCAGGGCAGTAACACAAAAGACAGTGGAGCCAATTACCGGGCTAAGGAAGTCAAGACTCTCCCAGCACCTGTGGTGAGTGCTGGAGCTGCACCTTGACCTCTGACCACCGCCTAAGGGGACTAGGGTTCAGTTTAGGGGTCTTCTTGAAAAAGGAGATCCTGATGGAAAGTACTGCTTTGGGGCAGGTCGGGTGGGACTTGGAAGTCAGGTTTGGGCGAGTCTCCACCATACGGTGGAACTACCTGGAAACAATTGTAAACCAACGTTCAAGGGCTCATAAAAACAAAAATAATGACATTGTTTTGCGCTTAATTTGTAACTCAGAGAAAAGGTCTTTGCTAAATGCCTCATACAAACCTTTGACGATATGATAAACTCTAAAATCATAAAACATAAAACTCATAAAATAAATTTCAGTCTAATTAGAAATCTTGTCACTGATAAAATCTTTCAGGTGACAGACCAGTTCTTTGGGGAACTACAAACAACTTTCTCTTGGAAATCTTAAAACCAAAATATAAATACAGGCCACAAGGACCTGAGACTGAGCCTGATTAACTCAATCAGACAAGACCTAAAACCAAGGGGGAAAAAAAGTGACAAGTATAAAATTCAAACCGCTGGAATTGCTCCCTCAGCCAAACCTGTCGTGGTCCGGGCGCGGGTTGGAAAAGAATTTCCAGACATGAGACAGAATAAGAAGGAAGTCAAGTTTTAGAGTGGGAGACCCTGTTGGAACAGTGGGCCAGCTCAAGGGAGAGCCGATGTCGATCGGGGTCCTTAGTCCACTTTTATAGCCAGGGTACAAGGCGTGGGACAGGGGTCTTGCAGGTCGTTTGCTGATTGGATGAGGCACGTATACTGGGTGGGGAAGAGTAAGGCAAATGCCTTCTCCCTGTGGGGTAGGAGGGGAGACAGGTTCCACCGGTCAGGAGGACCTGAGATCTAATAACAGTTACAGCATAGGGGCGGGAGGGACAACACGGGTCTGGTCTTTCCACTCCTGCTTCCAAGACCCTCCTTGGTTTCATCTGCTCTTTCCTCCTTGGGTCACCACAAAACCTTTAAAAAGATAATAAGCCTCAGTCATCTGAACAAGCAATTTTAATGTATTTCAACCATTCTTTGTAAACTAGTAAACTTATAATACAATATCTGGTTCATAACTAAGTCTTTATTTTTAAAGTAAAGCCCTGAGATCTCTAGTTTTGCCTGCTTGTGTATACATTACACATATGAGAGATCTCTACCTTTGGAAAGCATTATCAAAATTAAATGCATAAAAAACTCTATTAAATTGAGAAGTGATCGCTTACAAATTAAATATAAAGAAACCAGCGTAAATGGCTGATTCCAGATTCACAGGAACTGGAAAATATTCCATATAAAGTTGATACCTGGTATTAAAGTTTACTGATCTAATTGACATATGGTTAAGAGTCACAAAATTAAGTATAATATTTTATTGTACCTAGGCTTAATAAATATTTTATTTGTTACAAGGAAAATAACTTCATATAATAAAACTTTAAATGTAAATGAGATAAGAGCTTTGGAATAAACTCTTTAAAATGATATTCTTGAAATGTCTACTTAAAATGATCTGGTTGCAGGGGAGAAAGTCAATTCTGACTCCATGTTGGAAACTGTTTCATTGACTTGCTTTTTTGTTGCTTTTATTACAGTAATCATACTCAATGGCTTGCCCAGAGGACCCTGCCCCTCTGCTTGACTGTAAACTAAAGCGCCTTTGTTCAGCTCTCAGAGAGTTTGTTCCTGCCCACCTGTGAACATAAGAGATTAACACCCCCCTTCTGAAGGCTGGCCATTCCCTTGGGGATGTTTCACAAGACTGAAGACCCTTTCACTTTGCCCTGCCTCTCCCTCTCTAGTTTGCCCTTTGACTTTAGTTCCTTATTGCTTCTTTCTTTCTGGTCTATAAAAGAAACTGGCATCCAGACCACAGTAAGAAGGTTATTTTGAGGCACCAGCCTGCCATCTTCTCAGTCGGCCAGCTCCCCAATTAGAGTCTCTTCCTTGCCTCAACACCTCGTCTCTCAGATTCATTGACCTGACCTGCAGCAAGCAGAAGGAGCTTGGACTCGGTAACAATCTTTCCAGGTATTTGGTAACTTAAAGTTATAAAGTTGTATTAATTTAAATTAAATGATAAAAGTTTATTAAATAGCTAAAAAACACTGAGACATCAATTACTTAAAAAAAAAAAAAAAGGTATTTGTCATTGTTCTTCAGTCATGTCTGACTCTTTGCAACCCCGTGGACTGCAGCACCCAGGCCTCCCTGTCCTTCAACAACTCCCAGTGCTTGCTCAAACTCATGTCCATTGAGTCAGTGATGCCATCCAACCATCTCATCCTCTGTCATCCCCTTCTCCTGCCCTCAATCTTTCCCAGCATCAGGGTCTTTTCTAATGAGTTGGCTCTTCACATCAGGTGGCCAGAGTATTGGAGGTTCAGCTTCAGCATCAGTCCTTCCAATGTATATTCAGGACTGATTTCCTTTAGGATGGACTGGCTGGATCTCCTTGCAGTCCAAGGGACTCTCAAGAGTCTTCTCCAACACCACAGTTCAAAAGCATCAATTCTTCAGCACTCAGTGTTCTTTATGGCTCAACTCTCACATCCATACATGACCACTGGAAAAACCATAGATTTGACTATACGGACCTTTCTCAGCAAAGTGATGTCTCTGCTTTTTAATATGCTGTCTAGGTTTGTCATAGGGCTTCCCTCATAGCTCAGTCGGTAAAGAATCTGCCTGAAATGCAGGAGACCTGGGTTCGATTCCTGGGTTGGGAAGATCCCCTGGAGAAGGAAATGGCAATCCACTCCAGTATTCTTGCCTGGAGAATCCCGTGGACAGAGGAGCCTGGCGGGCTACAGTCCATGGGGTCGCAGGAGTCAGACACGACTGAGCAACTTAACTACTACTGCTAGGTTTGTCATAGCTTTATAAAGGTATGTTAAAATATTAACAAAAATGTATTTAGAAATATTAAAGGTAGTATAAAAACTATAAACATATTTCAAAATACTAACAAAAATGTTTGCTGTCACCCTGAGATGTTCTCTATAAAAAACCAAGTATTTTTGGAAATTATCACTAGTATTCATGCTCACCTGTCCATAAAATGCCAATATAAAAGACAGTTCATAATTGCTTATTTCTTAGTTTTTACTAAAAATTAAGGTGTTCAGTAATTAAGGATCCTAATTTAAACATGCAATTAAAGCAAATGAAATAACAAACATTTCAGTATACGGTAAGAAAGTAAAATATATGATTTTAGTAAAAAACGACATGAGGAATGGAATTACATTTTATTAAGGAAAAAGAACACTGTGAGCTGCTTGGTTTTATTTAGATGGGAAATGAGAGGCTGATCTGGATACAGACACTGATGAGAGACTGCGGAAAAATCTTTATGTATAATCAGGATTAACTAAGTTTAGATTTTGCTCAGTAAGCTACTGCAAGACTAGAATTAGTTTCTTTCTGTGTAGGAAGTGCTCTTTTTTGATAACAGATCATGTGAGTTTCTGTGCCCTTAAGTGATCCGAGTTTGTTTTCTTTGTCTTGTGACTTTGGTTAAATAAGTGTTGTTTCAATGACCTATGATCCTGTATTGTTCCAAAACCTTTTTGACGTTTCTAACAAACTTCCCAAATACCAAAATCTAACTAAAGCTCTTTTAGCCTCCACCTGACTCTGGGATGGATGCATCAAAAAAACCCTGAGACATCTCAGAGAGGAATGTCCAACTGTACATTCGGTATTTTTAATTCAGAAACTGTCAGACAACTTGAGGTAAACTATAAACTATAGTGTATGGATAAATGTCATTAATATAGATATTTCAGAATTTATATGTAGTCTCTAACATCTGATACGTCCTGATAAAATGTTATCAGTCATAATCCTAGTGATTATCCTAAAATATTTTATGTTGCAAAAACATCCAAGTTTTCTGCTAACTGTACTGTACTCGAATCTTCAATCACTCTATTTCAAGTTTTGTCCTTTATAGACAGTCATAATTTTATAGTTTTTACAAAATGAAGATTTTCAAGAAGACTCATAAAAAGAATCTTTTAAACAAATGTAAGTTTCTGATGGCCTTTAGACAATGCCACTGAACTGGGTAAAAAATGACAACATTCTGATGGAAAACCTGATTACTGCATGCAGATCAATCGGAATCAGTTACATGGGACAGAATGAATATAGTTTATATGAATATGATGAATACTTTTTCTAACTTTATGACTTTGGAGAATACCCTAACTTAAATCTTCATTCTTCAAAAAAACTTTTTCTCTTATGCTATGACCTACAACAAGTTAATAAAGTATTACTCTATAAACAAAGATGAAACATTTATCTTTTTCTATCTGACCCTGCCAGAATTTAGCCTCTCCAGATGGCTCTCCTTTGGATTTGATGGTTTACTACAGACAGATTACGAGATACACTAATCATTGTTTTAATTTGTTCTGTTTCCAAAGTTTGTGCTTTTGTTTCCCCACTACACTATGACTTTGTCAATGTTACTAGCTGTATTACTTATATCCTATTTTATAAGACTGTTGTTATAGTTCCAAGTGTGTAAACAGGCCTCCAACAAAAATGATGATGACTTGATCAGATATGTACTTCTGTATAAGATCTTTGATTGTAACGGTGTAACTCTGGATATGGGAAGAAGCAACAAAAGGGAATATTTTCCTGGACCATAAGAGACAAGTAAGTACAAGTAATCCAGAGAATTCTGAATACTGTTTTATGGTCCAGTCCAGTAACAGCACATTGAATGGCCTGTTAAAGAAATCTTCACAAGACCTGGGAATGAACATTCCTAGGACCGTGGGACAAAATGGTCATGTACTGCTCCCAAACCACGGCCAGCTTCATGACCCTGAAGGGGCTCTGCCAACTGGAAATTGGCACTTGCCATCTACCTCTACAAAGATGAAATCATGGCCATTGCAGCTGCTGACCTTCAACACCCTCTGAAAAGAGTTCATGGTGGAGACCAGGAATGAGGCACTCTCTGCTCTGAAAAAAACTGGCAAAACAGGCCTTTAGATAGTTAGACACTTCGGGGAGGAGATTTCTATGAGCCCTGATTCTTGTCTCTTCTCGTACCTAGAGAAACATTAACATCACTGACGCTGACAGATGCTTTGGCTATTAAGGAAAATTTCAATTGAAGTTAGAATAGAGTAGCTGTGGCTCTGACACCCAGGGAAATGGTGCCTAGGAGACAATATTGTGTGATTGCAGACAAGTCCTTGTATTTTAAGAACTTGAGTTTCCTGAGCTGTGTCAGAGTTAGGATACCATCAGCCATTCTAAAAACAAAGTCAGCTAGCAGCAGGTGATTAAACTTTACTTTTTAAAAAGTCTCTTCTTGTCACCATTATATGCTTAGAAAATGAAATTGCTTAAGATCATATGTTGACAAGAAGAAAAAAACACAAGTGTAATGGACTGGATGAAGCACAAGCTGGAATCAAGATTGCTGTGAGAAATACCAATAACCTCAGATATGCAGATGACACCACCCTTATGGCAGAACTCGAAAAGGAAGTAAAAAGCCTCTTGATGAAAGTGAAAGAGGAGAATGAAAAAGCTGGCTTAAAGCTCAACATTCAAAAAACTAAGATCATGGACCTAGTCCCCTTTCACACTTCACGGCAAATGGGAAAACAGTGGAAACAGTGAGAGACTTTATTTTCTTGGGCTCCAAAATCACTGCAGATGGTGACTGCAGCCATGAAATTAAAAGACACTTGCTCTTTGGAAGAAAAGTTATGACCAACCTAGACAACATATTAAAAAGCAGAGACATTACTTTGCCAACAAAGGTCCATCTAGTTGAAGTTATGGTTTTTCCAGTGGTCATGTATGGATGTTAGAGTTGGACCATAAAGAAGGCTGAGCACCAAAGAATTGATGCTTTTGAACTGTGGTGTTAGAGCAGACTCTTGAGAGTCCCTTGGACTGCAAGGACATCCAACCAGTCCATCCTAAAGGAAATCAGTCCTGAATATTCATTGGAAGAACTGATGTTGAAGCTGAAACTCCAATACTTTGGCCACGTGATGCGAAGACCTAACTCATTTGAAAAGACCCTGATGCTAGGAAAGATTGAAGGCGAGAGGAGAAGGGGACGCCGAAGATGAGATGGTTGGATGGCATCACCGACTCAATGGACATGAGTTTGAGTAAGCTCGGGGAGTTGGTGATGGACAGGGAGGCCTGGCGTGCTGCAGTCCATGGGGTCACAAAGAGTCAGACGTGACTGAGTGACTGAACTGAACTGAACTGAACTGAATGTCCAATAGCCCCATTGATGTCCACACCCAAGCACTGACCCAAAGTACACCACCATCAAAACTGTCATCAAATGTAACTTGATTCTTACTCCTTCTTTGACCCCGAGTTAAAATAATTCTTTTACTGATATTTGGCCTCTGTTTTGTAAATTACTTGTTAAGTTTTATCTCCTCCAGATGACAACAGGTTTCAGATCAGATCAGTCGCTCAGTCATGTCCGACTCTTTGGGACCCCATGAATCGCAGCACGCCAGGCCTCCCTGTCCATCACCAACTCCCGGAGTTCACTCAGACTCACATCTATCCAGTCAGTGATGCCATCCAGCCATCTCATCCTCTGTCGTCCCCTTCTCCTCTTGCCCCCAGTCCCTCCCAGCATCAGAGTCTTTTCCAATGAGTCAACTCTTCACATGAGGTGGCCAAAGTACTGGAGTTTCAGCTTTAGCATCATTCCTTCCAAAGAAATCCCAGGGCTGATCTCCTTCAGAATGGACTGGTTGGATCTCCTTGCAGTCCAAGGGACTCTCAAGAGTCTTCTCCAACACCACAGTTCAAAAGCATCAATTCTTCGGTGCTCAGCCTTCTTCACAGTCCAACTCTCACATCCATACATGACCACTGGAAAAACCATAGCCTTGACTAGATGAATCTTTGTTGGCAAAGTAATGTCTCTGCTTTTCAATATGCTATCTAGGTTGGTCATAACTTTCCTTCCAAGGAGTAAGCGTCTTTTAATTTCATGGCTGCAGTCACCATCTGCAGTGATTTTGGAGCCCAGAAAAATAAAGTCTGACACTGTTTCCACTGTTTCTCCATCTATTTCCCATGAAGTGATGGGACCAGATGCCATGATCTTCGTTTTCTGAATGTTGAGCTTTAAGCCAACTTTTTCACTCTCCACTTTCACTTTCATCAAGAGGCTTTTGAGTTCCTCTTCACTTTCTGCCATAAGGGTGGTGTCATCTGCATATCTGAGGTTATTGATATTTCTCCCGGCAATCTTGATTCCAGCTTGTGTTTCTTCCAGCCCAGCGTTTCTCATGATCTACTCTGCATATAAGTTAAATAAACAGGGTGACAATATACAGCCTTGACGTACTCCTTTTCCTATTTGGAACCAGTCTGTTGTTCCATGTCCAGTTCTAACTGTTGCTTCCTGACCTGCATACAAATTTCTCAAGAGGCAGATCAGGTGGTCTGATATTCCCATCTCTTCCAGAATTTTCCACAGTTTATTGTGATCCACACAGTCAAAGGCTTTGGCATAGTCAATAAAGCAGAAATAGATGTTTTTCTGGAACTCTCTTGCTTTTTCCATGATCCAGCGTATGTTGGCAATTTGATCTCGGGTTCCTCTGCCTTTTCTAAAACCAGCTTGAACATCAGGAAGTTCACGGTTCACATATTGCTGAAGCCTGGCTTGGAGAATTTTGAGCATTACTTTACTAGCGTGTGAGAGAGACTACAGCCCTCCTCGGAACAGATCCTGCAGGAATAATCAGAAAAGTCACCCTCGGGCCCCTTAATAAAGCTCCGGGACACCCATGAGGGCCTCTGAGCTGGACAACTGGTGATTGTCAAACAGAACAAAACTAAGATTTTGTCCTCAGCTGGACAAGAACCACCCCTATTTCCCTTCCTCTACTGATACAGAGCGAATAAACTGACACGGGCGAGCGGGGGTTGGGGGGAGGGCGGGAATTTGTTGCAGTGAAAAGGAAAAAAAAAGGGAGAAATGACTTTATTTTTTTCCTGAGAACAAAGAAGATACAGAGAAGAGTCCGCAGGCCTGATCACTCCTAGTCTTTACTTTGTTGTAAGTGCTTAATAGCTCAGTCGTGTCTGACTTTGCGGCCCTATGGACTGTAGCCCGCCAGGCTCCTCTGTCCCTGGGAGTCTCCCGACCCAGCTCTCCCGCGTTGCAGGTGGATTAAAGGTTCCTGGTCTGTGGACTGTAACTGTGCTTGAGCTACATTTACACCCACCATCCTTTGACTCCATGCTAATTGCGTCCTGTACGTGGTACTCACCTTTATCTGGTACTTTGCATTTATCTGGCACACTCGTCTCAGACCTCCCCGCCCAGTTTTTCTCTTTTTGAATTACAGAAGGAAGGCCATGGTACAATACACAAAAGCCAATGGATCCAGCTACTGGGTTGCCAGACCCAATCCCCTGCTACCTGACACCAGCCCATGACCCTGCAAGAAACAACGCCAGAGGAGGAAGAACACAAGATCCTTACGCCACTGATTTTCATCACTGCCCCCTGACCACGCGCCCTCATCTGTATGATCCCCCCAGACTCCTCATGGAGGGGGCTCCAGCTCCTGAGGACATGTGCCTGCTGAGTCTCCCCTCTGCCGGCTGGGGACTAAAGCCACCTTTCCGTCTCCTCCAAACTCTGTCTCTGTATTTTTCGTTTGGCTTCGGTGCACAGACAAGGCCAAGATGTTGGTGGCATCACACTCATCACTAGATGATGCTGAGAGCAAAGCTTTGGTGCCAGGAGACCAGCTGCACACCGAGTGTTCACACTGCATACATATGACCAACTTGAGAAGCGTCAGGGCTGCATGGCCGCGCCTCAGGGTCATTTCATTGCTGCACCACACCCTTGGCCTGTACAGAGCTCACACACATTTAAGTTGACTCCCAGGACCCTTGGAGTTGACGTTTTCTCTGAAAATAATCGAAAAATGAGCAAGTTGCCGTGGGTTGCTGCGAGCACCAGGGCCTGGCACACCCAGCTGGGCTGCCAGGCAGGCCTGCAGGGAAGGCATGTTCCCCTCCAGCTGATTCCGAGCTGTCAGCAGACACATGACTCATGCTCACACGGCCGGGCGGAAGCCCTGCCGGCTGTGGGCCGGCCCTCAGGTCAGGGAAGCGGTGGCTCCTGTGCCTCCACCGCTGCGGACAGGGAGGGCGGCGGTGATTTCTGCTGCTTCAGAAAGTGGGGCCCTTTGCAGTCTGCCCGGGAGGGGAGGCCCGATTCTGTTGTCGTCCTGCACCCCTCCTCTGGGGACGGCAGGGAGCCCGGCCTCTCCCCTTTTCTGGCCTTGGTGGACTTCCTTTGCAGACAGCTTCCTTTGTTTGGAGTTCGAGGCAGAAGGAGAGGAAAAGGTCAAGTGGCTGTGAGCAGAAAGGGTTGCAGTGAGAAGCAGAAAAAGAGGAAGGAGCTTTTCTCTTTCCTGAGAGCAAAGATGATAAAGAGAACACTGCACAGGCCTGAACATGTCTAGTTTTTTTTTTCCTTTAACTGCTCCTGACTCTGAATGTCTGAAACTAAGTTTGCTTTTCTGCCCCCTAGCTCAGCAGGAGCTACAATTCACACCTATCTTTCTTTGACTCTGTGCTAAATACATCTCCTATCTGGTGTTAACACTTACAGCACCCTTCCCCTTGCAGCTACACACCAGAAAGGAGGTCTCAGGGCCACCACCTAACCGCCAGACTCAGTCATTGGGTTACTGACGCCAATTTCTGTCTGTCTTTGAAACAATGCAAGAGGAAGACATCAGGACCCCATCCCCTTTGTTCCCCACATCTCCTGTGCGAGCCCCCATGTTACATAAGCCCTGGACTCCTCATGGGGCGGGGTGGGGGGGGGCACCCAGTTCCTGAAGCAGGAGCCTGCTGTGTGCTCCTCTCCACCGGCTGAGAATTGAAGCCAGCTTTCTATTTCCTCCAGACTCGCTCTCTGTATTTTTCACTTGGCTTCAGTGGGCAGAGAAAGACAAGATTTTGGCTGGCAACCATTCTGGGGTCCTGTCCATGATCTGGTCGCTGGCAGGTGGCCCTAACAGACAGCCAGGGGCTCCGGCCTGCCTGGCGACTCACTGGGGAACCCAGGACTGTGGTGGAGAACAGGGCAGAAGCTGCTCTTTGCAGCTGCCAAGGCTTCCTTTGCCTTGAAAGGACTTTTTCTTCTCTTGTCCACTCCACCTTAACTTCCACTCCGAGAAACACTAAATATTGGAGGATCAGAGAGGGCGTCTGGTACGTCATCGTGACACCTGCTAGCATTTTCTTAAGTCCCCCAAGGTACACCTCAAGGCCTCTTGACATTTTTCTTTGGAGGAAACGGATGCAGTGGAAGTGGGGGGCCCGTTTGGAAGGTGCTGCTTTGGACAAGGGTCACAGGCTTAGTGAGACTTGGAAGTCCTGTCTGGGGCAGTCTTGCCATTTGTTTTTGAATTTCTGGGCATTTCTTCACCATCCGCTTTGTTTTCTGTGACTTTCCACTAGCGAGATTTGGTTTGCTTTGCTTTGTTTTCTTTGGCTTGTGCTGCAGACTTCTGACACAAACTGCTCAAACTACAACGGGAGGTGCTTTCTCTGAGATTCCATCTCAGAGTGCCCTAGGGAAAATCCTCAGTGACTGGTTGACCTGAGGTTGGACATAAATGGGCTCAGCTTGGACATTTACAATCAGCCAGCCTCCATTTGGAGAAGGAAATGGCAACCCACTCCAGTGTTCTTGCCTGGAGAATCCCAGGGACGGGGGAGCCTAGTGGGCTGCCATCTATGGGGTCGCACAGAGTCGGACACGACTGAAGCGACTTAGCAGCAGCAGCAGCCTTCTCTTTGCATTTCTTGAGGCAAGAGATAGGTGGGCTACAGCTGAGGAATTTACAAACAACCTCCTGTTTGCCATCCAAAATGGAAGTAACAGTAGAATAAGGGTAAATAGCCAGTCTTTTTCTCTTGTAAACACCTTACTGTAATAGTCATGGAAAGGACAAAGAGAAGGCAAAATCCTGTGTGAGCAAAGGATTAAGAGATCTCCCCTTACTCCTTTTTAGGATAAGGGAGATACTACAGATCCTACCAGAGAAGACAATGGCACCCCACTCCAGTACTCTTGCCTGGAAAATCCCATGGATTGAGGAGCCTGGAAGGCTGCAGATCATGGGGTCACTGCAGGTCATGGGGACGCTAGTTTCTGTCTGTCTTTGAAACAATGTAAGAGGACAACATCAGGACCCCATCCCTGATGGGTCCTGACACGGGTCGGACACGACTGAGTGACTTCACTTTCACTTTTCACTTTCATGCATTGGAGAAGGAAATGGCAACCCATTCCAGTGTTCTTGCCTGGAGAATCCCAGGGACGGAGGAGCCTGGTGGGCTGCCGTCTATGGGGTCGCACAGAGTTGGACACAACTGAAGTGACTTAGCAGCATTAGCACAGATCCTACACAGTGCAGAAACGCTCCTTGGAGTCCAAGTCAGAGGATAATTCCATGGGGTTGCAAAGAGTCCAACACGACCGAGTGACTTTCACTTTCACTTCACTTTCATGAGTCCTGCTCCTCCCAGAAGCCTTCACTTCAAGATCCACCTTGGCTAAGATGTGCGTGCTCACCCCAGAGGAAGGTCCAGAGACAAATTACCAGCAGGGGAGAGGGGGAAGGGGGAAAAAAGCAAGATGATTGACCTGAGGGAAGACAAAGACCCAGAAAGGAGTTTTTTCTGCCTCCTTCAGTTCAGTTCAATCATTCAATCGTGTCCGACTCTTTGTGACCCCATGGACTGTAGCATCCAGGCCTCCCTGTCCATCACCAACTCCTGGAGCTTGCTCTAACTCATGTTCATTGAATCAGCGATGCCATCCAACCATCTCATCCTCTGTCATCCCCTTCTCCTCCCACCTTCAATCTTTCCCAACATTAAGGTCTTTTCCAAGGAGTCAGTTCTTCAAATCAGGTGGCCAAAGTATTGGAGCTTCAGCTTCAGCATCAGTCCTTCCAATGAACACCCAGGACTGATCTCCTTTAGGATGGACTGGTTGGATCTCCTTGCAGTCCAAGGGACTCTCAAGAGTCTTCTCCAACACCACAGTTCAAAAGCATCAATTCTTCAGTGCTCAGATTTCTTTATAGATCAACTCTCACATCCATACATGACTACTGGAAAAACCATAGGTTTGACTATACAGCCCTTTGTTGGCAAAGTAATGTCTCTGTCCCCTTATAAAGGATTTAAACTTCCCAAAGGCAAGATTCTCTCTGATCTCACCAGTGTGCCTTTCTGCATGTACTTTTCTTCTCAATAAACTTTCCATTTTACTCTTTACCTTCTGCCTCTTGAATGGACAGGCAAGGCTAGGGATATTAGCCCTAACTGCTTGTTCTTTTGGTCCAGTGGTTAGTGACAGGGCCCACATGGGGTCACAAACAAAGAATAAATCACGGTGATCTGTGAGGCTGACCAAATTGCCCAAACGGCATCCTGGTATCTGCCTAACTTCTCAAAGCTGTGAGACTACCAGATTCCAGACCTCTGGCCACATGACCATCCATTCAGAGAATTTTTCATTGGTGGGGTATAAGAAGGACTCCTTATTGGGGACTGGAATGCAAAAGTAGAAAGTTAAGAAACACATGGAGTAACAGGCAAATTTGGTCTTGGAGTACAGAATGAAGCAGGGCAAAGGCTAATAGAGTTTTGGAAAGAGAACACACTGGTCATAGCAAACACCCTCTTCCAACAACACAAGAGAAGACTCTACACATGGACATCACCAGATGGACAATACCGAAATCAGATTGATTATATTCTTTGCAGCCAAAGATGGAGAAGCTGTATAGTCAGCAAAAACAAGACCGGGAGCTGACTGTGGCTCAGATCATGAACTCCTTTTTGCAAAATTCAGACTTAAATTGAAGAAAGTAGGGAAAACCACTAGACCATTCAGGTATGACCTAAATCAAACCCCTTATGATTATACAGTGGAAGTGAGAAATAGATTTAAGGGACTAGATCTGATAGATAGAGTGCCTGATGAATTATGGATGGAGGTTCGTGACATTGTACAGGAGACAGGGATCAAGACCATCCCCAAGAAAAAAAAATGCAAAAAAGTAACATGGCTGTTTGAGGAGGCCTTACAAATAGCTGTGAAAAAAAGAGAAGTGAAAAGCAAAAGAGAAAAGGAAAGATATACCCATTTGAATACAAAGTTCTGAAGAATAGCAAGAAGAGATAAGAAAGCCTTCCTCAGTTATCAGTGCAAAGAAATAGAGGAAAACAATAGAATGGGAAAGACTAGAGGTCTCTTCAAGAAAATGAGAGAAGAGAAGGAAATGGCAGCCCACTCCAGTATTCTTGCCTGGAGAATCCCATGGACAGAGGAGCCTGGTGAGCTATAGTCCATGGGGTCGTGGAGAGTTGCACAAATAAAATTTAAAAAAAAAAAAGAAAAAAAAAAAAAAAAGAAAATGAGAGATACCAAGGGAACATTTCATGCAAAAGTGGGCTCAATAAAGGACAGAAATGGTATGGACCTAACAGAAGCAGAAGATATTAAGAAGAGGTGGCAAGAATACACAGAAGAACTGCACAAAAAAGATCTTCACGACCCAGATAATCACGATGGTGTGATCACTGACCTAGAGCCAGACATCCTAGAATGTGAAGTCAAGTGGGCCTTAGGAAGCATCACTACGAACAAAGCTAGTGGAGGTGATGGAATTCCAGTTGAGCTATTCCAAATCCTGAAAGATGATGCTGTGAAAGTGCTGCACTCAATATGCCAGCAAATTTGGAAAACTCAGCAGTGGCCACAGGACTGGCAAAGGTCAGTTTTCATTCCAATCCCAAAGAAAGGCAATGCCAAAGAATGCTCAAACTACTGCACAATTGGACTCATCTCACATGCTAGTAAAGTAATGCTCAAAATTCTCCAAGCCAGGCTTCAGCAATACATGAAATGTGAACATTTCATGCTGGTTTTAGAAAAGGCAGAGGAACCAGAGGTCAAATTACCAACATCCGTTGGATTATCAAAAAAGCAAGAGAATTCCAGAAAAACAACTATTTTTGCTTTATTGACTATGCCAAAGCCTTTGTGTGGATCACAATAAACTGTGGAAAATTCTTCAAGAGATGGGAATACCAGAGCACCTGACCTGCCTCTTGAGAAATCTATATTCAGGTCAGGAAGCAACAGTTAGAACTGGACATGGAACAACAGACTGGTTCCAACTAGGAAAAGGAGTACATCAAGGCTGTATATTGTCACCCAGCTTATTTAACTTATATGCAGAGTACATCATGAGAAATGCTGGGCTGGAGGAAGCACAAGCTGGAATCAAGATTGCTGGGAGAAATATCAATAACCTCAGATACGCGGATGACACCACCCTTAAGGCAGAAAGCGAAGAAGAACTAAAGAGGCTCTTGATGAAAGTGAAAGAGGAGAGTGAAAAAGTTGGCTTAAAGTTCAACATTCAAAAACTAAGATTATGGCATCCAGTCCCATCATTTCATGGCAAATAGATGGGGAAAGGGTGGAAACAGTGGCTGACTTTATTTTTTGGGGCTCCAAAATCACTGCAGATGGTGATTGCAGCCATGAAATTAAAAGACACTTACTCCTTGGAAGGAAAGTTATGACCAACCTAGACAGCATATTAAAAAGCAGAGGCATTACTTTGCCAACAAGGTGCATCTAGTCAAGGCTATGGTTTTTCCATTAGTCATGTATGGATGTGAGAGTTGGACTATAAAGAAAGCTGAGCACCAAAGAATTGATGCTTTTGAACTGTAGTGCTAGAGAAGACTCTTGAGAGTCCCTTGGACTGCAAGGAGATCCAACCAGTCCATCCTAAAGGAGATCAGTCCTGGCTATTCATTGGAAGGACTGATGTTGAAGCTGAAACTCCCAATACTTTGGCCACCTGATTCAAAGAACTGACCCCTTGCAAAAGACCCTGATGTTGGAAAAGATTGAAGGTGGGAGGGGAAGGGGATGACAGAGGATGAGATGGTTGGATGGCATCACTGACTCAATGCACAGGAGTCTGAAAAACTCCTGGAGTTGGTGATGGACAGGGAGGCCTGGTGTGCTGCAATCCATGGGGTCACAAAGAGTCAGACGCACTTGAGCGACTGAAGTGAACTGAAGGACTCCGTCAGAAAGGGAGAACGCTGGTTCTCCTTAAGAGACGGTCACCCTCTCTTTTCCCTCTAATAAATCTCCTTTTCTTGCCTGACTGCCTGGCTCGGTCTCTTTTTCTGTGCACTCATCTTACAGTTAGGACTCCCGGTCTGGGAAACTTAGACCTTGCTTCCAGCTACTGCTCACTGCTGCTGACTGCATCACGCATCCCAAATCAGTTATGATGGGTAGTGACTTAATAGGAAATTGAAGATGATGCCACTTTAATGTAGAAAGTGAAGAGAAACTAAAGATCCTCTTGATGAAGGTGAAAGAGGAGAGTGAAAAATTGGCTTAAATCTCAACATTAAAAAAACAAAGATCATGGAATACTGTGCCATCACATCATGGCAAGCAACTGGGGGAAAAGTAGAAACAATGGCTGATTTTATTTGCTTGGGCTCCAAAGTCACTGCAGACGGTGGTTGAAGCTACAAAATTAAAAAACGCTTGCTCCTTGGGAGAAAAGCTATGACAAACCTCTCTCTCTCTCTTTAGTCACTAAGTCGTGTCCGACTCTTGCGACCCTATGGACCATAGCCCACCAGGCTCCTCTGTTCATGGGATTCTCCAGGCAAGAATACTGGAGTGGGTTGCCATTTACTTCTCCAGGGGATCTTCCCAACTCAGGAATTGAACCAGAGTTTCCTGCATTGCAGGCAGATTCTTTACCAACTGAGCTATGAAGGAAGCCTACATGACAAACTTAGACAGCATATTAAAATGCAGAGACATCACTTTGCCAACAAAGGTCGGTCTAGGCAAAGCTATGGTTTTACCAGTGTCATGTATGGATGTGAGAATTGGACCATAAAGAAGACTGAGTGCCAAAGAATTGATTCTTTGGAACTGAGGTGTTGGAGAAGACTCTTCAGAGTCCCTTGGACAGCAAGGACATCAAACTAATAAATCCTAAAGGAAATCAACCCTGAACATTCATTGGAAAGACTGATGCTGAAGCTGAAGCTCCAATACTTTGGCCACCTGATGCGAAGAACTGACTCATTAGAAAAGACCCTGATGCTGGGAAAGATGGAAGGCGTAAGGAGAAGGGGGCAATAGAGGATGAGCTGGTTGAATAGCATCACTGACTCAATGGACATGAGTTTGAGCAAGCTCCGGGAGCTGGTGATGGACAGGGAAGCCCATGGGGTTGCAGAGTCATACACGGTTAATGACCGAACAACAACAAAGATGATCACAACATTAAAAAAAAAATTTTTTTTTTGAGGAAACTCTTCTAAGACCTCTTAGGGTGAAAATTACTTTTTTTCTTTTTAAAGTTACATTTCTAGGTGTCTTTAAGATGTAAATGTTCTGTCTGATCTTCCTAAGTAGTTCTATTGTGTATGTGTTTGTGTCAGGCTTATAAGAGGTCTTTTTATAATTTGGTGGTGGCCAAATGACTGATTTAAAATTAGAGAAACTAACTAATCATTAAATCTAGAGCACAGACCAAAAAGCTGCCAAAACTGGGGTTTCCTAGGAACTGCAGGATTTTGTCACATATGGATACCCCAACTTTGGGATAATTGCAAAGCCATTACACCATGCTTTGAAAGGTACAGATTCTGAAACTTTGGTTTGAATGGGAGATTGCCAAAAGGCTTATGAGACTCTGAAGCTGAAGCTCATGACTGAAACGGCCCTAGGCCTGCCCGAGGTCCAGAAAGAATTCAAATTGTACTTGCAGGAGAAGCAGGGGCTGGACCAGGGCATGGTGGGAGAGAATCCCCGACCAGTAGCTTATCTTTCAAAGCAGCTGGACACCAGGGCTGCCAGCCGGCCCCGCTGCTTACGAGGAGTAGCCGCCACCTGTGAACTGTTAAAGGAGGCAGTGAAGTTCACTTTGGGCGAGCCAGCCACAGTGTCCGTCCCACAGAAAGTCCTAGTCCTTCTGGAACAATGGGGTGGATGCTGGATGACCTCAAGGAGGATGGGGAAATATCAGGCAATCCTCCTTCATGACCCCTGTGGAGCCCTGTACCAAGGTCACAGGGTAAAATATCTGCAACTGACCAAGCCCCATAGCAACTTTTGCCATGAGCCTCCAGATCTAAACTGGCCAGCTCCCTGATCCCATATTAGGTAAAATACCTACCCTACTATCCACCCCGTGCAGTGCTGCGCTTAGTTGCTCAGTCGTATCTGACTCTTTGTGACCCTATGGGTTGTAGCCCACCAGGCTTCTATCCATGGGGATTCACCAAGCAAGAAAACTGGAGTGGGTTGCCATACCCTTCTCCCGGGGATCTTCCCAGTCCAGGGATCGAACCCAGGTGTCCCACATTGCAGGTGGATTCTTTACCGTCTGAGCCACCGGGGAAGCCCACCCTATAATATCCCAGCCAATCACCTACTGCCACCCTTCCAGTAGGAATTTTCTCTGTCTCAAGGCTGTAAAACTTGGCTACTGTCTGTGAAAGGGATATGATCTCCCTAGAGCTGGCCCGCTGTTCTAACAGCGTCTCCCACTCTAATAAACTTCATTCTCTTCTCATTTGGCCTCATGTCCGGAAGTGACCCACCTGTGCACGGGCCGGGACAACCCCCAGCGTCACCACAGAGTGAGCAGTTCTTACTTCCTTCTCCCTGTGTCCTAACTCCCTGAGCAGGAGACCCTCCAAGACACCTGGAGGTTTGGGGACTATCCACCTTGATTGACTGGGTCTGTCAGATAAGCCCCTGAGCAAGGCTGGCTGGGACCTTTTTCTGACGGCAGTGATTCTGGGAGGGAGGGTTAGCCGTGGGCAGTAGCTATGGAGCAACCGGTGACTGTGGCCAAAGCCCCCTCCCCATTCCCCTCTTCACAGAAAGCTGAGCTCATTGCTCTAATACCAGCTCTAATCTTCCCAGAAGGAAAAAGGGCCTGACTTCCCTTTCTTTACCCAACTCTGGGGATCACAGAGCCTTTCATATAAAAGTAGGTAAAACAGACAGGGAACAAAAAGAAAAATCCTTCTAAACTCCCCCTAAAGACTAAAGCTCATAAGTTAAAGAAACTGACCAAATGACTGTCAGGTTCATGTGGACTGGGAAATACTCAACAATAAGTTGATACTAGTATTGTTTAAGGTTGCTGATCTAATTAATATAGGCATGCCATTAAGAGTCAAGGTTCAATTACATGGGACTGAATTTACTGATAAAACATGATTTATAACTTTATGACCTTAGAAAGAGGTGGCAAGAATACACAGAAGAACTATACAAAAAAGATCTTCATGACCCAGGTAACCACGATGGTGTGTTCACTCACCTAGAGCCAGACATCCTGAAATGCGAAATCAAGTGGGCAGTTTTGGGAGGAAATTTTTCTGAGCCCTGATTCTTGTATCTTCTCATGCCTAGAGAAACACTAACATCATTGATGGTGACAGCTTCTTTGACTGTTAAAAAATTTACAGTTAAAGTAAAAATAGAATAGATGCAGAAATAATTAGCTGACAGTGAGGCAGAAATTACTAGACAGTATAAGGCTATGAGACCTCAGTTCCTTTTTAATTTCAATATTTTTTCTCTTCTTAAGCATCTCACTCATTGTTCTAATTTCTAGGCATTCAGAGAACTGCCTCCCTCGTCTGGAGGGTCATAAAACATTCAGACCCAGAGTTAGGGGAAGCACACTGATTGAAACTGCCCACCCTGGCCAGGCTCTCTAGTAACAATTTGCATGAGTTGTTTTACGACAGGAGGTCCTGGTAAGGAACATGGAACTAATAAGCCACCACCAACTGAAAGAGTTTGGGAAAGGTCAAAAGGAGACACCACATATCCGACCACCTCCCAGAATCCTTCTCTCTGACATCCATCTTGGTTGAGCGATGTGTGTGCCACCAGGAAGGACTCTGAGTCAGAATGATTGGCCAAAGACAACCCGGAAACTAATCCATCACCATAAAACCCGAGACTGCGAGCCATGCAGCAGAGCGGGTCTCCTGGGTTCCCTCTCCTTGCTGCTCTCCGCCTGGGTGCCCTCTTCCAATAAAGTCTCTTGCTTTGTCAACACGTGTCTCCTCGGACAATTCTTTTCCACGTGTTAGATAGGAGCCCACTCTCTTGGGGCCCTGGAGGGCCCCCCCACCCTACAACACCAGGACAAGACAATCATAAACTGCTGTCCAGTTTCTCAAGGGGAAAAACTCCAAGAAGACCATTAACTCTTAAACATATATTTGGCCCCTAAATAATGGTCTGGGGTCTTGGGAAAAGGTCAAGTGATGATGTTGCAATGTCTGCAGACACCGAGAAACTGAGGGTCCAAAAAAACCACAAAAATGACAAACTGGACGTTGCGACATTCAAACTGGTCAAAAATGACACACATTAAAGTCGCAAGCCGATCAAAATTATGCAGATCAATTCTAGTAGAGATGAAAAACTGCTGCAATGCCTGCCTTTTGGGGCTCTTCACCCCCTCTCAGAGTCTATGTTGAGAGCTTTGTATCTCTAGCCTTTAAAAATAAAGTTTACCTGTGTGAGAGTTTGCGAGTTTGCAGAATTCATTCTTTGGCTCTGTGAGTAGAATAGGTTTTCACATTTCAGTACCATGGTGTGATTGCAGACAAGTCCTTGTACTGTTAAGAACTTGAGTTTTCTGAGCTGTGTCAGACTTAGAATGCCATCAGCCATTCTAAAAACAAAGTGCTAGGAGCGGGTGATTAAACCTTACTTTTTAAAGGCCTCTTCTTATAACTGTTATATGTTTCTGCTTAGTCACTCAGGCGTGTCTGACTCTTTGTGACCCATGGACTGTGGCCTGTCATCTTCCCTGTCCATGGGATTCTCCAGGCAAGAAAACTGGAGTGGGTTGCCATTTCCTTCTCCAGAGTTATATGTTTAGACAATGAAATTGCTCTGGATCATATAATGACAAGGAAAAAAACCACATGTGTAATGATCAATAGCCACATTAAAAGTTAAGACCTACTTAGATAAACCTAGACAACTGACTACCTGGCTATAAGTCTCTTTGAAGTGTTAAATCTAAGGATTCAGGCTTCATGTTTTTCTACTTTGCCTATTAATGTTCTGGTTGTCTTTCCTCCAACTACTTCTGAGTCCAAATGGCTCCATTCCTTTGGACAGGATGACCCAAGCGCTGACCCTATCTGGACCACAATCAAAACTATCATCAAATGTAGCTTGGTTCTTACTCCTTCCTTGATCCTTAGTTACAACAACTCTTTCACTGACCCATGGCCTCTGTTTTTTTTAAAATACCTGTTAAGTTTTGTCTCCTCCAGATTACAACAGATTTACATCAAGCTACAAATGAACATCACCAGATGCTCAACACGGAAATCAGACTGATTATATTCTTTGCAGCCAAAGATGGAGAAGCTCTATACAGTCAACCAAAACAAGACCGGGAGCTGATGTAGCTCAGATCATGAACTTCTTATTGCAAAATTCAGACTTAAATAGAAGAAAGTAGGGAAAACCACTAGACCATTCAGGTATGACCTAAATCAAATCCCTTATGATTATACAGTGGAAGTGAGAAATAGATTTAAGGGCCTAGATCTGATAGATAGAGTGCCTGATGAACTATGGAATGAGGTCGGTGACATAGTACAGGAGACAGGGATCAAGACCATCCCCATGCAAAAGAAATGCAAAAAACAAAATGGCTGTCTGGGGAGGCCTTACAAATAGCTGTGAAAAGAAGAGAAGCAAAAAGCAAAGGAGAAAAGGAAAGATATAAGCATCTGAATGCAGAGTTCCAAAGAATAGCAAGAAGAGATAAGAAAGCCTTCTTCAGCGATCAATGCAAAGAAATAGAGGAAAACAACAGTATGGGAAAGACTAGAGATCTCTTCAAGAAAATCAGAGATACCAAGGGGACATTTCATGCAAAGATGGGCACGATAAAGGACAGAAATGGTACGGACCTAACAGAAGCAGAAGATATTAAGAAGAGGTGGCAAGAATACACAGAAGAACTGTACAAAAAAGATCTTCATGACTCAGATAATCATGATGGTGTGATCACTCATCTAGAGCCAGATATCCTGGAATGTGAAGTCAAGTGGGCCTTAGAAAGCATCACTATGAAAAAAGCTAGTGGAAGTGATGGAATTCCAGTTGAGCTATTCCAAATCCTGAAAGATGATGCTGTGAAAGTGCTGCACTCAATATGCCAGCAAATTTGGAAAACTCAGCAGTGGCCACGGGACTGGAAAAGGTCAGTTTTTATTCCAATCCCAAATCCCAAATGCCAAAGAATGCTCAAACTACCGCACAATTGCACTCATCTCACATGCTAGTAAAGAAATGCTCAAAATTCTCCAAGCCAGCCTTTAGCAATACGTGAACCGTGAACTTTCTGATGTTCAAGATGGTTTTAGAAAAGGCAGAGGAACCCCAGATCAAATTGCCAACATACACTGGAATCATGGGAAAAGCAAGAGAGTTCCAGAAAAACATCTATTTCTGCTTTATTGACTATGCCAAAGCCTTTGACTGTGTGGATCACAATAAACTGTGGAAAATTCTGAAAGAGATGGGAATACCAGACCACCTGATCTGCCTCTTGAGAAATCTGTATGCAGGTCAGGAAGCAACAGTTAAAACTGGACATGGAACAACAGACTGGTTCCAAATAGGAAAAGGAGTATGTCAAGGCTGTATATTGTCACCCTGCTTATTTAACTCAGCAGAGTAGATCATGAGAAACGCTGGGCTGGAAGAAACACAAGCTGGAATCAAGATTGCCAGGAAAAATATCAATAACCTCAGATATGCAGATGACACCACCCTTATGGTAGAAAGTGAAGAGGAACTCAAAAGCCTCTTGATGAAAGTGAAAGTGGAGAGTGAAAAAGTTGGCTTAAAGCTCAACATTCAGAAAACGAAGATCATGGCATCTGGTCCCATCACTTCATGGGAAATAGATGGAGAAACAGTGGAAACAGTGTTAGACTTTATTTTTCTGGGCTCCAAAATCACTGCAGATGGTGACTGCAGCCATGAAATTAAAAGACGCTTACTCCTTGGAAGGAAAGTTATGACCAACCTAGATAGCATATTGAAAAGCAGAGACATTACTTTGCCAACAAAGTCCGTCTAGTCAAGGCTATGGTTTTTCCAGTCGTCATGTATGGATGTGAGAGTTGGACTGTGAAGAAGGCTGAGCACTGAAGAACTGATGCTTTTGAACTGTGGTGTTGGAGAAGACTCTTGAGAGTCCCTTGGACTGCAAGGAGATTCAACCAGTCCATTCTGAAGGAGATCAGCCCTGGGATTTCTTTGGAGGGAATGATGCTGAAGCTGAAACTCCAGTACTTTGGCAACGTCTTGCAAAGAGTTGACTCATTGGAAAAGACTCTGATGCTGGGAGGGATTGGGGGCAAGAGGAGAAGGGGATGACAGAGGATGAGATGGCTGGATGGCATCACTGACTGAATGGACATGAGTCTGAATGGACGTGAGTCTGAGTGAACTCTGGGAATTGGTGATGGACAGGGAGGCCTGCCCTGCTGCGATTCATGGGGTCTCGAAGACTCGAGTCGGACACGACTGAGCGACTGAACTGAACTGAATGATGATGCAGAGAGAAAAACCACTCTTCCCAACAGATGTTATAGGAATAACCACAAAAGTCACCCTGGGGCCACTTAAAACAGAATGAGAGCTTTGTGACTCCAACTAGTTAGCAACTGAACTGAACTGAAATGGGTTAAGGAACGGAACTCAGACTTGCAAGTACCTAGTTAACTGGAGAAATTGAATCTTACCTTAACTATTGAGGGGCTCTTTAAATGTTCAAAATTAAAAAGCCAGCTTGGTAAAACCTTAAAGTAGGGCTTCTAGGGGGAAGTTCGGGTTTCTCTGTGTCTTTGAGTTGTAAATGTTCTATCTGACCTTCCTAGTTTGTTCTTGTGTGTGTGTGTGTGTGTGTGTGTGTGTGTAAGGCCTATAACAGATCTTTTTGCCTTCTCAATCATTTGCATCTCTGAGGAGCTATAATTTATTAGTGGCCAAATGATGGATTCTTTGAAAATTAGAGAAACTAATAAATTATTAAATTTAGGGCATTGTCATTGTAAACAACTGTTTTGATGTTAAAACAAATGTATGATATAGTTATAGTTAAAACAAAAGTCAAATTAACCTAAGAACTTTTTATTGAATGAGAAAAATTGGTTGAGGAAGCTTCATTGTGGCCTTCCCCTCAATGGGCCTTATAGATGCTGCTGCTTCTGCTAAGTCACTTCAGTCGTGTCTGACTCTGTGCGACCCCATAGACGGCAGCCCACCAGGCTCCCCCATCCCTGGGATTCTCCAGGCAAGAAAACTGGAGTGGGTTGCCGTTTCCTTCTCCAATGCATGAAAGTGAGAAGTGAAAGTGAAGTCACTCAGTCATATCTGACTCTTAGTGACCCCATGGACTGCAGCCTACCAGGCTCCTCTGTCGATGGGATTTTCCAGGCAAGAGTACTGGAGTAGAGTGCCATTGCCTTCTCTTTACGGATGCTAATAAGAGCAATTAGGAATATCAAGAAAAAACTTGGGGGAAAAAAGTCTAGCTATTATACCAATGAGGTAAAACAAAAAAAAATTTTTAAGGAGTTACCTAAAATGAATAAATAATTCTTTGTGTGGCTATTTAGAATGGGTAAATAGATAAGACATGGTACTTGTACACTATTGGAAGAGGTCAGTTTTCATTCCAATCCCAAAGAAAGTGTTAGTCACTCAGCTGTGCCCAACTCTTTGCAACCCAATGGACTGTAGCCAGCCAGGCTCCTCTGTCTATGGAATTCTCCAGGCAAGAATACTGGAGTGGGTTGCCATTTCCTTCTCCAGGGGATCTTCGAGACCCCCGGACTGAACCCAGGTCTCCTGTATTGCAGGCAGATTCTCTACCATTTGAGCCACCAGGGAAGCCCAATCTCAAAGAAAAGCAATGCCAAAGAAAGTTCAAACTACTGCACAATTGCACTCATTTCACATACAACAGAAAGGTAATGCTCAAAATCCTGGGAGCTAGGCTTTAACAGTACATGAACTGAGAACTTCCAGATGTTCAGCTGGATCTAGAAAAGGCAGAGGAACCAGAGATCAAACTGCCAACATCTGCTGGATCTTAGATAAAGCAAGGGAAGTCCAGAAAGACATCTACTTCTGCTTCATTGACTACACTAAAGCCTTTGACTGTATGGATCACAACAAAGTGTGGAAAATTCTTAAAGAGATGGGAATACCAGACCACCTGACCTGCCTCCTGAGAAACCTGTATGCAGGTCAAGAAGCCACAGTTAGAACTGGACATGGAACAGACTGTTTCCAAATAGGAAAAGGGGTACGTCAAGGCTGTATATTGTCACCCTGCATATTCAACTTATATGCAGAGTACGTCATGCGAAATGCCAGGCTAGATGAAGCTCAAGCTGGAATCAAGATTGCCAGGAGAAATATCAATAACCTCAGATATGCAGATGATACCACCTAATGGCAGTAATCGAAGAGAAATTAAAGAGCCTCTTGAAGAAGGTGAAAGAGGAGAGTGAAAAAACTGGCTTAAATCTCAAAATTCAGAAAACTAAGATCATGGCATCTGGTCCCATCACTTCATGGCAAATAGATGGGGAAACATCGGAAACAGGGTCAGTTTATTTTCTTGGGCTCCAAAATCACTGCGGATTGCGATTGCAGTCATGAAATTAAAAGATGCTTGCTCCTTGGAAAAAAGCTATGACATTAGAAAGCAGAGACATCACTGCCAACAAAGGTCTGTCTTGTCAAAGCTATGGTTTTTCCACTAGTCATGTACGGATGTGAGAGTTGGACCATAAAGAAAGCTGAGCACCGAAGAATTGATGCTTTTGAACCTCGTTGTGGGAGAAGCCTCTCAAGAGTCCCCTGGACTGCAAGGAGATCAAACCAGTCAATCCTAAGGAAATCAACCCTGAATACTCATTGGAAGGACTGATGCAGAAGCTGAAGCTCCAGTACTTTGGCCACCTGGTCCCAGGAGCTGACTTGGTAGATAGTGGCTCTAGGTTGGACATTTGCAATCAGCCAACCTCCTTTTTGCACTTCCTGAGGCAAGAGATAGGTGGGGTCCAGTTGAGGAATTTACAGCTTCCTGTTTGTTCTCCAAAAAGGAAGAAACAGTAGAATCAGGGTAAATAGCCAGTCTTGCAAACATCTCAAGAAAATAATTATGGCAAGGACAAAGAGAGGCAAAACCCTGTCTGAGTTAAAAATTAAGGGAACACCGTTTCCCCCTTTTTAGGATAAGGGAGACACTATACAAGCACAAAAAGGTTTGCTGGAGTCAAAAATCAGAGGATAATGCCAGGCCATAGTGAGTCTTGCTCCTTCCAGAAGCCTTGCTTAGAGATCCACCCTGGGGGAGATCCTGACACAAACTGCCAGGGTCAGGGGGAGAAGGGAGGCATGGGGGGGGTGTGGTGGAGAGGCGCAGACAAAGCAAGATTATTGGCCTGAGGGAAGACAAAGACCTGGAAACCGTGCCCTTATAAAGGATTTAAACTTCCCAAAGGTGAGACTCTGAGCTTACCAGTGTTCATTTCTGAATCTGGTTTTGTTTTCAATAAACTTTTTACTTTACTCTTTACCTTCCGCCTCTCGACTAGGCAGGCAAGACTAGCGACCTTAACCCTAAATGCTGGCTCCAGGGGTCCAGCGGTTAGGACCCGGGTCTGGGAAACTAAGGCCTTGCTTCCAGCTTCTGCTCCCTGCTGCTTGCTGCATCCCAAATCAGACTCACTGGAAAAGACGCTGATGCTGGGAAAGACTGAGGGCAGGAGGAGAAGGGTGAGTGGCAGAGGATGAGAGGGTGGGATGGCATCATCCACTCAATGGACACGAGTTTGAGCAAACTCTGGAGATGGTGAAGGACAGGGCGGCCTGATGCACTACCGTCCCTGAGGTCGCAGAGAGTCCCTTTGACTGAACAGCAACAAAGCGAATGAGCCTGAGGAACCCCCTACTGGTATCTGACATTAAAAGCTAAACAAGCCTGTTCTATTTACCACAGTTTTAAGTTATCTGTTTAAGGGGCCAGAAAAATTTACATTGAGCTATCTGACCAATTATTTTGGGACAGTTAGGCCAAAGGGCCTGACTTCCTGGCCTTTACCTGACTGGGGATCAGATCAGATCAGTCGCTCAGTCTTGTCCGACTCTTTGCGAGCCCATGAATCGCAGCACGCCAGGCCTCCCTGTCCATCACCAACTCCCGGAGTTCACTCAGACTCACGTCCATCGAGTCACTGATGCCATCCAGCTGTCTCATCCTCTGTCATCCCCTTCTCCTCCTGCCCCCAATCCCTCCCAGCATCAGAGTCTTTTCCAATGAGTCAACTCTTCGCATGAGGTGGCCAAAGTACTGGAGTTTCAGCTTTAGCATCTTTTCTTCCGAAGAAATCCCAGGGCTGATCTCCTTTAGAATGGACTGGTTGGATCTCCTTGCAGTCCAAGGGACTCTCAAGAGTCTTCTCCAACACCACGGTTCAAAAGCATCAATTCTTCGGTGCTCAGCCTTATTCACTGTCCAACTCTCACATCCATACATGACCACAGAAAAAACCATAGCCTTGACTAGACTAACCTTTGTTGGCAAAGCAATGTCTCTGCTTTTCAATATGCTATCTAGGTTGGTCATAACTTTCCTTCCAAGGAGTAAGCGTCTTTTAATTTCATGGCTGCAGTCACCATCTGCAGTGATTTTGGAGCCCAGAAAAATAAAGTCTAACACTGTTTCCACTGTTTCTCCATCTATTTCCCATGAAGTGATGGGACCAGATGCCATGATCTTTGTTTTCTGAATGTTGAGCTTTAAGCCAACTTTTTCACTCTCCACTTTCACTTTCATCAAGAGGCTTTTGAGTTCCTCTTCACTTTCTACCATAAGGGTGGTGTCATCTGCATATCTGAGGTTATTGATATTTCTCCCGGCAATCTTGACTCCAGCTTGTGCTTCCTCCAGCCCAGTGTTTCTCATGATGTACTCTGCATATAAGTTAAATAAACAGGGTGACAATATACAGCCTTGACGAACTCCTTTTCCTATTTGGAACCAGTCTGTTGTTCCATGTCCAGTTTTAACTGTTGCTTCCTGACCTGCATACAGATTTCTCAAGAGGCAGATCAGGTGGTCTGGTATTCCCATCTCTTTCAGAATTTTCCACAGTTTATTGTGATCCACACAGTCAAAGGCTTTGGCATAGTCAATAAAGCAGAAATAGATGTTTTTCTGGAACTCTCTTGCTTTTCCCATGATCCAGTGTATGTTGGCAATTTGATCTGGGGTTCCTCTGCCTTTTCTAAAACCATCTTGAACATCAGAAAGTTCACGGTTCACGTATTGCTAAAGGCTGGCTTGGAGAATTTTGAGCATTTCTTTACTAGCATGTGAGATGAGTGCAATTGTATGGTAGTTTGAGTACTCTTTGGCATTGCCTTTCTTTGGGATCGGAATGAAAACTGACCTTTTCCAGTCCTGTGGCCACTGCTGAGTTTTCCAAATTTGCTGGCATATTGAGTGCAGCACTTTCACAGCATCATCTTTCAGTATTTGGAATAGCTCAACTGGAATTCCATCACCTCCACTAGCTTTGTTCGTAGTGATGCTTTCTAAGGCCCACTTGACCTCACATTCCAGGATGTCTGGCTCTAGATGAGTGATCACACTGTCATGATTATCTGGGTCGTGAAGATCTTTTTTGTACAGTTCTTCTGTGTATTCTTGCCACCTCTTCTTAATATCTTCTGCTTCTGTTAGGTCCATACCATTTCTGTCCTTTATCGAGCCCATCTTTGCATGAAATGTTCCTTTGGTATCTCTGATTTTCTTGAAGAGATCTCTAGTCTTTCCCATTCTGTTGTTTTCCTCTATTTCTTTGCATTGATCGCTGAAGAAGGCTTTCTTATCTCTTCTTGCTATTCTTTGGAACTCTGCATTCAGATGCTTATATCTTTCCTTTTCTCCTTTGCTTTTTGCTTCTCTTCTTTTCACAGCTATTTGTAAGGCCTCCCCAGACAGCCATTTTGTTTTTTGCATTTCTTTTGCATGGGGATGGTCTTGATCCCTGTCTCCTGTACTATGTCACCGACCTCATTCCATAGTTCATCAGGCACTCTATCTATCAGATCTAGGCCCTTAAATCTATTTCTCACTTCCACTGTATAATCATAAGGGATTTGATTTAGGTCATACCTGAATGGTCTAGTGGTTTTCCCTACTTTCTTCAATTTAAGAAGAGCCTTATACACAGAAGTGGGTAAAATAGACAAGCAGCAACAACAAAAGCTTCTAAACTCTCTCCGAAGATCAATGCTTGTTGACTGGATCCTTATGAAAACTAAAGTCAAAGGCATAGAAGTTGGTGGAATTTAGATAAATGTATATAAATTGGTATATTTAAATGGGCTTTATATAAGGTGGTTACAGCTCTTATTTAATTATATTGTGGGAAAGACAAGGCATATAGTTTGCCACTAAGGAAATGTTAACTAAATGTGCTGAGGATACCAATAGTTACCTGACTTATATAAAATAAGTAAACTGGGAATTAACAGGCAAGGGTTAATAAAAAAAAAAAGTGTTTTTGCTTTGGTTTAATTTATAAACTCAGAAAAGTCTTTGCTAAATGCCTTATCCAAACCTTTGAAGACATGATAAATTAAAACTCAAAAGTCATAAAACAGAACTTTGTAAATTAAATTTCAGTTTTATTAAAAATCTTGCCACTGATTTCTTCCTGTAACTTCACCTGTAACTTCAGGTGACAGAACTGTTCTTTGTAAAACTAAATAACTGTCTTTGTCTTGCAAGTATGTAAACCAGAATATGAATACAGGCCTCTAGGAGCTGAGACTAAGCCCAGTTAAGCAGACAAGTCCTGGGAAACCAAGAAAAAAAATGGCAGTTTTAAATCAAAACTGCTGAGAACGTTCCCTCAGCCAAACCTTATAGATAGTAAGCCTTGATCATCTGAACAAGCAACTTTAAGGTCTTCCAACTGTTAACTAGTAAGTTTATATTAATATTGTAATACCCGGTTCATAGCTAAAGCCATGAGATCTCATTTGCTTTTGTTTGTGTACACATTATACATATATGATATCTCTACTTCTAAAAGATATTATTAGAATTGGATTTATAAAGAGCTCTATTTAATTTTAATAAAAAATGCTTACATTTGAAGAAAACTGGCCAAGATGACTTTCAGGTTCACGTGGACTGGGAAATATTCAATATTAAGTTGAAACCTGATATTAATTTTTATGTTTGTGGATCTAAATTAATATAGATGTTATTAAGAGTCATCAAATTTAAGTATAATACTTTATTGTTCCTAGGTTTAATAAATAAGACCTTACTAATCTCTTGCAAGAAAATAACTGGACATGAAGAAACTTCCAGGTAAATGTAAATAAAATTAAAACTTTGGGATAAAAACTTTAAAGTAAGCATATTTTAGAAATGTCTAAGTAAAATGATCTTTCCAGATGTTCGGTAACCTAAGATTCTAAAGCTGTGCCAATTTCAGCTAAGTGATGAAAGTTTATTTATTTAAAAGATGTATCAGTTACTAAAAAATAAAAAAAAATTAAAAGTATTTGAGAATATTAATGAAAATGTTTGGTATCACTTGAGATGTTCTCTATAAGAAAGCAAATGTTTTTAGAAATTTTCACTGGTATTTATGCTCACCAATCTATAGAATGATAAAGGTCAGTTGTTGGTTGATTAAGGAAAATAAGATGTGTGTTTTCAGTAAAGAAGGTATAAAGAATGGAACTGCATTTTATGAAGGGAAAAGGAAGTAGGTCTGACTGACAGGTGGCTATTTCAGGATGGGAGAACAAAGTAATGGGTAAAAAAGTGATAAGAAGGTGTGTGGAAAGTGGACCCTGAGAAAAGAGTTTTGTGCATGGTTAGGACAAAGTTTAAAATAAATTTAATTAGGTTTACCTTTAAATGAATTTAAAAGTAAGCTGGTGCCAAAACTTTTTAGAGAGAATTTGACTTTTCTCTGTTAAGGGACACAGATTATTCAGATGTTGAACTGCCTTTAATAGATTTAAGTTTATTTACCTCTTAAATGATGCATTATGCATTTGCCTCTAAAATTCTTTATTGTTACTTTGGCTAAGTGAACAGCTATTGTTTCACAATGACCTAGACTGAGTGTTCTAAAGCTCTTTGGTATTTGTTGACAAAACTTCCTAAATCATTGTAATGAAGCCCTTTTGACTTCCAGCTAACTTTGGGAAGCTTCAGAGGGTTCCTGAAACATCCCAAAGAGTGATATAACACTAATTCAGTTCATTTTGTATGCAGAATACATGGGAAGTATTGTCAAGTAATAAATCTTGGGTTCCACTGTATGGTAATTGTTACTAATATAGATACCCTAGAAACTGTATGGAATCCCTACAGTTCCGGTGTCTGGGTAAGATGCCATCAGTCATAACTCGAGTTACTATCTTAAACAGTTGTCATAGCACTAACCAAATTCTTTGCAAAAATGCTTCCTCTGCAAGAAAATTTATAGAAAGGACTTTTTGATAAATAAAAATTTCTGAACTGGGTAAGAAATTAAAGGACCCTAATGGAAAACCTGACTTCACAAAGGTTAACAAAAGGACTGAATGAACTGAGTTTCTGTGCCCTTAAATGATGCTTATTTATTTTCTCTGTGACCTTGGTTAAATGGAGAGGTATTGTTTCAGTGACCTCTGATCCTGTGTTTTAAAATCCTTTTGATATTTCTAACAAACTTCCCAAATATCAAAATAGAACTAGGCTTTTTAGCCTCCAGTTGACTGCGATGGATGCTTCAAGGAAGTACCTCTGAGGAAACTCAGAGATTAATGTTAAGCTAAGTTTATTTGATATTTTTAATTCAAAAACATTGTCAAGTGATTAAAAGTAAACTTTAGGTTGTGATAAATACCATTAGTACAGATATTTCATAATTTATATGGAATCCCTAACATCTGACAAGTCCTGATAGAAGGTTATCAGGCATAATTCTAGAGATTATACTAAAATGTTATATAGTCCAAGTTTCTCAGCTACATTGTACTCAAATCTTCAACCATGCAGAAGGGCCAAGGCACAATCAGTACGGAAGCTGCTTTTAGAAAGAGTGATTCCCATCTGGGGAATCCCCTCTGAACTACACAGTGACAGAAGGACCAGTTTTTCTGGACAAACTTAAGGAAATGTGTAAAATTTGGTCAATTATGCAACATTTCCATTGTTCCATTCCATTCCATCACCCCTAGTCTTCTGGGTTAGTGGAAAGGGCAAATGGAACAATGAAAACTCAGTTGGCTAAAATGATGGATGCTTATTCCTTACTTGGCCTAAGGCTATTTCGTTGGTTCTCTTCAACCTCAGAGCCATTCCTTTTGGCAAACATCATTTGTTTCCCTTTGAGATTATTACAGGGAGACCAATGAGACTGGATGAACATGATCCTATATTACTTAAGGGAGATACATTATTGAAGGGGCTTAGCCAAAGTATTGACAAATCATTCTAAATTTGTTTCTGAAACTTACTGTAGTAATCTATCCTCAAATGAAGATCAGATGTCCCATGACCTACAACCAGGAGATTATGTATACTAAAAGAGATATCATTCAAAGGACTCCCTCCAGCCTAGATTGAAGGGCCCTTATCAGGTTATTTTAATTATCTCATGTGCAGCAACACTAAAGAGAATTGACTCTTGGATTGATATCTCCCACCTAAAAAGGGCTCCTGCACCAGACTGGTCCATAGAGAGAACTGCTAACCTCAAACCCACCTTAAAACAACACTCTGGTAATAAGGACACGCCATCACCAGGATGAGAGGAAGATGACATCAGAAGTAGACAGCTGACCCAAGTGACCCTGCACATGACCCACATGATTGTTCATAAGTTTTCTCCTTAGTTTTTTGGACTCTTGCACATGAATCAAATGTTTTTCTATCATGGGCATGATCTTATGCAAATTTTAGAAATCAATCAAATTGTTGGGTCAATTACCTGCATCCAGTACTTCTGGTTTACCTTGATGGGTTTCTCTCCTCCAAGGCTCTGACTGGATGGCTCTTATAAAGTTTATTTTGGAAGAAAGAAATTATAGTTCTGTCTGGGCTGGTACTGACATCACTAGATGGGACCCACTCACTTGCCAATCAAACATACTTATTCTAACCTTGGCCATAAATATGAATTTTCCCTTAAGGTTACTCTAGCTCAGTCAGAACAAAGGCTAAATTCTAGTTAAAAAAAAAGTAAACTCTAGAATATTAGGAGGGACACTTCCTCAGTTTTGGAATGTATTTATCTGGCTAACACCAGGCTATGGTTGTCTAAGCCTAAAGGCCCCCCATGCTGGGAATAATTAAACCATACCAAAGATAATCAACCTAATAACACTAGAAAATTAGGCTAGGTGCTTTATGAAAACAACCAATTTACCATTTCTCTTAAAGACGGTGACTGGTATGGAACAGATTGGGTCAGATGTCCAGAAATATACTGGCTGGCACCTAACGGGACTCAATGGCTTTGTGGGTCCAATCTATGACCCTGGCTTCCACCAACCAGGCTGGCTAGGAAGGTGTCCTTTAGGATTCCCTTGGGCTCAAGGCCACTTATGTACAAACTCAGATGTGACTCTAGTATATTTACCATCAATATGAGCCCGATTGACCAAGAGATCTGTATTTCACCGGCATGATCAGTTAGCAGCTATTTTTGTGCCTTCAGTAGGATTGGAAAATGTCATTTCTTACATTGAAGACTTAACAAAATTCACTCAAAAGACATTAAATGATAGCAACTAGGCTACTAGCCTACTAAATTCTGAGGTCTTTATGATGAGAAAAGCTGTATTACAAAATCGTATGGCCCTTGATATTCTTACAGCATCTCAGGGAGGCAACTGTGCTGTAATTCAAATTGAATGTTGTGTTTACATACCAGATGAATCCTCTGATGTAACACATTTAATGACTCACATGAAAAATCAGATTGCTGCCTGATGATTCACTTCCTAGCCTTGGTGATCTTTTAGGAAGATGGTTTGGTTATGGAAGCTCATGGCTTAAAATCCTACTTGTAATTTTAACAACATTATTAGCTGTTGTAATCTGTTTATTTTATATGGCTAAACATCTTGAAAAACCAGATCGTATTTATAATGTGGAATAATTGCAATAGTGTGATTCAAGGTATGAGAAGAGGCAACAAGGGAAATATCTCTTGGATCCTATTAGGTTAGAAGAAAGAGGATCCAGAGAATCTTTAATTCTCTACATGGGCCTAATCTGGAAATTAACACCTAGAGTGACATATCAGTGCAGAACTTTCACCTGATCTGGGAGGAGCCTCCCAGCGCCCTGGGATAAAAACAAACAGTGGTCAGGAAATGTCTCCCAATGTGGTCGAATTTCCGACCATGGGGAGGGAAGGTGAAATGAAATATTTTCTGCTCTATGCTCTACCAGTAAACATGCCTCTTCCAAATGCAAATTTCTGAGCCCAGATGAAAGAAAGCCAGCTCCTTGGAAGCCATCAGCTACTTTCTGCCCAGTAAGCACCGAGGAGCTGGGGGGAAGTGAGAGACAGCCATTCCCCCATCCGCCTTCTGTTATGGTAAGCAGGGGAATAGCATGTGAACAATAAAGAAAGCAGGAGCGGCCCCAGATAGCTCCATACATATGAAAGAAACGCCACCCTTAAGCAGGAATTTTCTTTGTCTTGAGGCTACAGAAATAGGCTACCGATCCAGGAATCCGAGGCCTCCCCCTGGCCCTTCAGGGGGTCAGCCCTCTGTGCCTGCAGCGCCCACACTATCTCTGCGCTCTGTTCAGAGGAAACTTACTCCCATCTGCAGGGCGCTGCGTCTGGACATCCGTTCCCACCCGCCCTTGGACCAACTCGAGAACCAGCGCTTCATCCAGGGTATTGGGCACCTTCTGTGCCAGGCTCAGGGCCGTGAAGATGTTTGGTTTTCCCGGAGATGTTTTCTCCTGAGGCTTTAGAGAGAGCCTTTGCACTCACAGGTCACCCTGCTCCTCTCTCCCTGGGCGGGCTGTCAGAACGGGCATCTGATTGCTCACCATCCCGCCTCCCTGCGGCCTGGGCTCCTCACAAAGCCCCGCACACCCCATCCCATCCCTGCACCTTCTCCCATGGCGCGCCCCTCCCACGTGCCATCCATCACCAGCCTCATCCCCAGAACTTTCCATCTTCCCAAACGGACCCTCTCCCCCGTTGAAACACTCACTTCCCCCCAACCCCAGCCCCTGGCAAACACGGAACCTTAAAGTAGTTTTGCTTTGTGATCAAAATGCTGGGTGCACCAGCTCCGCACCCCTGAGGGAAGCGCCAGCAAGACCGTTGTGCGGGGCGGGGCGGGGCGGGGAGGGGACCGGGAGCAAGAGGAGCAAGAGGAGGGAGGGTAGCAAGGAAAGGCCAGTGTTTGGAAAGCGCCCCCCACCGCCCCCGCCCAGGGGCGTGCAGGCCTGCTGGGGGCCGGTGGGCTCACCCCCAGCAGGGGACACCCCCAGCTCCCCCTGAAGAGCCGGCCCTGGGGTGGGGGGGACAGGAAGCACGTTAGCGGGCCCCTCCTGCGCCCCCCAGTACCTTCTGTTCCCGCCTTCTCTGTTTGCACCGACCCCAGCAGCAGCAGCTCTGAGCCCGGAGTCCTGCAGGTTGCCCGCGGCTTCTCCCCATTCACCGGCTCAGCGGCCCAGGCGCTTCCTGAGGCTTCACATCTTCGATTGGGTTCTGCGGAGTCGTTTTTGCCTCTCCTCGAGGGACCCCAGTTCTGGGAGTGTTCAATCTACTCTCCTCTCTGCCCCACATCCTTTCTCGCGTGTTTCCCTTTCTATAAATGCCTCTCCTCTGTGATATATGATCTGCTTAGAGTTCTCAGTTTGGGTCATTACATGTTTTCTTTCTAGAATTTCTAGTTACATATATATGATTTTCACTTCTCTAGTGAGACTCCATCTGCTCTCAACACAGAATCACGTGTATTTTTAGAGAACATATCTCCTAACTCTGACTTCTGGAATTCCCATGGAACTGTTTCTAGTGTCTGTTCTTATCTCCTGGGTTTTGGTACTTTTCCCTGTTATTATCTCTGCCAACAGGTTTTTAACCGGCTGCTGATTATTGCACCTAAAGATACTGCAGAGACGATTTGAGGATCTGGGTGTATTTTCTTTAACTCTTGGCCGGCGTGTGGGTTGGGCAAATCCTTTGAATCCAGTCAGGGGCTGGGTTTCGGGGGTTTTTTATTTTGGTAAGCCGTCTCTAAATCTGACAGTGAATAGTGCATATGTTTTGTGTTTAGAATGGTGAATTGGACATTACTTTGTACACTTGCTTCAAACTGACTAGAGAAATGTGAGATGAATGTTTGGAGATGAACATTCTTAAACTGTGGTAGCAAGTCAGTCGTCAGTAACAATTCAGTCCTGGTTGCACTGTCAGAGCCCTGGGGGAGAGGGTGTGTGGGGTGTGTGTGTGTGTGTGTGTGTGTGTGTACACACGCATGTGCAGGCTCTCAGATGGTGGAGGAGGCGGTTTTGGGGGGCAAAGCTTCAGGACCAGTTGTGGGGGTGTGCTGAGCACCTGCGGGGGCCTCACTCAGCTCTGTCACCTCCTTACTTGAAGGCCCAGCACAATCCCTCACGAGTTTTGATTTTTCTGCTTCTACAGGAACAAAGCAATCACATTAGGAGAAAAGGTCCCTGTTAACCTCCTGCCCCGAGACCAGCGTGGGCTGTGGTGCGGCAGGACTGGAGTTCTCATCACTTTTCCCATTTTGTGCCTAAATCACCCCCTCTTCCTCCCTGATGTGTAGAATGACTAAGACATTTGAAACATAAATGTGAACTTGAAATAATAAAATAGCTTGAGTTAAAACAATAATTAAATCTTAAATATGTAACCCAAAGCTACGGATGTCCTTGCTAATCCAACATGGGGTTCGCTTCTTCTGTTAGATCAGACAACTGCTGGTTACAGAATATAAATCTCATTTCCTGCTTCTAGGGTGATGGTAACCTTGTGACAGCTTGTCTCAGACTGTTTACATGTTGAAGTATAACACTGTTTTACCAATCCCTGTTTATTCAACATCCTTGAACAAAGATCAATATAAAAATGACCCTGGCTTTCCCTGTTTAACTTAATCAGTTTAACCTCAGTGTTTACAGCTGAGCCCTGGGTGGGGGCTACTGCCCTCTGGTGGACTAGCCTCGCATTGCACTGCTCTTCACCCTTTTTGTTCAGTCGTTCATTGCTCAGTTGAGTCCGACTCTTTGCGACCCCAAGGACTGCAGCATGCCAGGCCTCCTTGTCCTTCACCAACTCCCAGAGTCTGCTCAAACTCATGTTTATTGAGTCAGTGATGCCATCCAACCATCTCATCCTCTGTCGTCCCCCTCTCCTGCCTTCAATCTTTCCCAGCATCAGGGTCTTTTCTAATGAGTCAGTTCTTTGCATCATTATGATCTGGTGAATCCAGTTCCATCTGCCTGCAGCCAAAAATACCCCTGTAGCCCTCTCTACTGTGACGAGTTGTTGCTCAAGTTGTTGGCCCTGGGCAGCTCCTTATTATGTATAAATATGCAAAGCAGATTTGCTGGGCCTCGGCTACTTAATTCAGATGAAGGCGCCTGTCCTGTTTCTTCGTGGTTATCATGGAGGGTGCAGCCTTGGTGTGTGCCGGCAATGGCTAAGCTCCAACACCAGGCCCCTGTCTCAGCCCTGGAGGCCTCATTGTCCCGTTTCAAGTGAAGACGACCTGACACTATTTGCTGGGGAAACTGCTGTGGGGTGAGGGCTGCGGGAGGTTCTACAACTTTCTGTGGTTTAATATCTTACAAAACTGCTTTCTTCTTTGAGTACAGTTAAAACAAACTCTTACTGAAGTGAAGTGAAAGTCGCTCAAGTCATATCCAACTCTTTGTGACCCATGGACTACAGTCCATGGAATTCTCCAGGCCAGAATACTGGAGTGGGTAGCCTTTCCCTTCTCCAGGGGATCTTCCCAACCTAGGGATCGAACCCAGGTCTCCCGCATTGCAGGTGGATTCTTTACCAGCTGAGCCACCAGGGAAGCCCAAGAATACTGGAGTGGGTAGTCAACCTTTTCCAGTGGATCTTCCTGACCCAGGAATTGAGCTGGGGTCTCCTGCATTGCAGGCAGATTCCTTACCAACTGAGCTATCCCTTACCAACTAAGCTATCAGGGAAGCTCTTACTAGAGCTAAATATTTGAATTTTCCCCTAAGATTTTACAGAATTACAATATCCAATATTCTTAGTGAGTGAAGGATCATCTAGAAAGGCTGGAGGTGGAGAATTTGGGGAAGGGGACCACAGAAGGTCAGAGATCCCTGACAATAAGATTCTAATGCTGGTGAAGGAAAGTCACCTGTGAGCACAGGGGCTCCAGCCCGAGCACTCTCTCAGCGTGGTGCGGCGGGGGGCCTTGCCGACTTGGCCAGTGGACCAGGCGGGGTCCAGACTCCCCTGTGGCACAGATCACGTGGCCCAGCAGACTTGACCTTGTCCATGACCACAGGAAGGAACTCACGGGGAAAAGTGTGGTTTGACACAGAAAAAAGGAAATGGAATAAACAGAGCAAAAAAAAAAAAAAAAAAACACACACAACACCTGTTGCCAAATGACCTCAGCATGTACCCTGAGTGTCTTGTTTCAGAACAACACTCACAGCCGTGAAGGCTCCCTGGGGACCAGCCATGCCCCTGCCCTCCCCGTGTCGGGTGTGCCATGCCACTGCCGCTTCCGGGGCCATCAGTCAGGGCCCGGCCCGCTGTCCACGGTCTCCAGGGTGAGGCAGGATCTCCTACGGGCCCAGGGCTCCCCCCTGAGCTGTGGATGAGCCCAGGCCCCTCATCCACTGTCCCAGCTGTGCAGCCAGCGCAGCACACACAGCCTCCACCTGCAGCCCTGCACGCCCCGCGGAAGGCGGTGACGGAGCCGCACGCCAGTGCCCATGCATCTCCTGTGTGGGGTAACGGGGTTTTCTAACCCAGAAGCCTCGCATATGACCAGCACCACCGAACCAGCAACAGGCTAGCTGCCAGCCTGTAGGCAAAGTAAAGGAAAATACGCGGCCTGCAGTTGAGCATAAGGGCCAGGTCCATGACTTTCTCTTTTAAATCGGATCTCCAGCTCAAGCCCAGGGCGGAAATGTGGTGCTGACATGGGCGGGAAGGACTCCAGCTCCCGAGCAGGTGGGGGCTTCCCGCGGGGGGCTGCCTGCAGAGAGCCTGGGGTGGAGGGGAAAGGGGCTGGAGGACCTGGGCTGGAGAGGGAGGCCCCTGGGGGTCTCTCAGCACAGGGGTGTCTGTCGCCAGGCCGGACCCTGGGAACCAAGTTCCTGTGTTTTGAATGTGCTCTGCATTGTCACTGAATCATGGCTTTGCACAGCTTGCTGTGGGTATAAAATTGAATTTTTCACACTCAACCGTAGAAGACCATAGCAGTGTAATGAGATGGTTTGGAAATGGATTTTCATGGGCCCTGGACTCTAATTGTTCGGGGGAAATCCATCATTGGATTCTAAAGTGCCACAAAAGTCTAGATAGCACTCCTAGGAACTCGAGGGGTGTTACTTGTCTGGGGCCACAGCTTGAAGCTTCGAAAACCTTCGCTTCTTTCCTGACACAGCATCTGTCTGCCTTTCACCTTAATTACAAAGCAAGTAACAATTATCTGAACATATTAAGGGATGATAACTTAAGAGCTCACGAAGCAAAAATAAGGGTGCAGAAATCTTTCCAACATCCTACTTTTCACAAGGCAACTCATTTAAAACTTCAAATAATGGAAAACAAGCTGAAAACATCCAAACTGCGGCATCTGACTTTTTGTCACTGCTTCCTGCTTTCATGTTTTAGTTCATAGGCTATTTTGGGGAACATTTTGGTTTACAGAAAAACAGAGTGGAGTTTAAAGTAAGGAGCTCACGCGTAGCTTTTTGCTGCTCCTCCCAGCTCCCCAGCTGCTCACACCCTCATGGACATGGTACATCTGTCACAACTGATGAACCAGTAATCAACACGTCGAGAATGAAGGCCATGCAACTTTCCATACACTTTTACTGAGCGCTGGGAAAACTGCTAAACCATATGTGGCTAAAGGCTAAAGTTTTCAAGAAATGCCAAGTGAATAAAAGCTTTCATGGAAGGATCATAGGATTAAAAAAGAAAAATGTATAAAGCTTTCTTTTTGTTTAGGTGTGTTAGAAAGAAAGGGTGATGATATAATCTGTGACAAAGGAGGTGAAAAGACACAGTGGAGCAGAGACGATCTCCTCAGTAAGTGGTGTAGTGAAAACTGCACAGATACCTGTAAAAGAATGAAATTACTAACAGAACATTACCTAACGCCACACACAAAAACAAACTCAAATGCATTCAGCACTTAAATGCAAGACCAGACACTATAAATCTCTTAGAGGAAAATATAGGCAGAACACTTTGTGACATAAATAAAAGCAATATCTTTTTTGATCCACTTTCCACAGTAATGAAAATAAAAACAAAATAAACAAATGGGACCTAATTAAACTTAAAAGCTTTTGAACAGCCAAGGAAGTCATAAAACAAAAAGACAACCCACAGAACGGGGTTGGGAGAAAATATTTGCAAACAAAGTGACCGACAAGAGATTAATCTCCAGAATATACAGACAGCTCACGCAGCTCAAAAAAAAAAAAAAAAAAAAAAGCAATCAAAAAAATGAGCAGAAGATTGAAATAGAGATTTCTCCAAAGAAGACATAAGGAGGACTAAACAGCACATGAAAAGATGCTCAGCATCACTAATTTATCAGAGAAATGCAAATCAAAACCACAGTGAGGTATAACCTCACCCAACAGAACAGCCATCATCAAAAATTCAATAAACAGCATTGGAGAGGGCATGTAATCAAGGGAACCCTCCTGCACTGTTGATAGGAATGTAAATTGGTACAGCTACTATGGAGAACAGTATGGAGGCGCCTTTAAAAACTAAAAATTGAACTACCATATGACCTAGCAATCCCACTCCTGGACATATATCCAGAGAAAACCATAATTTGAAAATATACATGTAACCCAATGTTCACAGCACTATTAAAATAGCCAAGACATGGAAGCAGTCTAAATGTCTATCAACAGACAAATGGATAAGTAAGATGTGGTACATATACACAATGCAATATTACTCAGTCATTAAAAGAACAAAGTAATGCCATCCGCAGCAACATGAATGCACCTAGAGACTGCCATACTGAGTGAAGTCAAAGGCAAATGCCCTATGATACATATATGCGTATATGTGGAATCTAAGAAAATGGTAGAAATGAACTTATTTACAAAACAGAAATAGAGTCACAGATGGAGAAAACAAACTTATGGTTACCAGGGACATAAGGGGGGAGGGGCAAACTGGGAGACTGGAATTGATATATGCACACTACTATAAAAAAACAAGTAGATAATAAGGACCTACCGTCTGGCACAGGGAACTCTACACAGTACTCTGCAATGACCTGTAACAGAATGGAACCTAAAGAAGAGGAGATATGTGCATATGCGTAACTGGTTCACTTTGCTGTACAGCAGAAACTAACACAACATTGCAAATCAACTATACTCCACATAAAAACTATTTTTGGAAGAAGAGAAAGCAGTCGGGTGAGTGAAGGCTGAAGCAGCAGGTCTGGGTGCTCATTTAGAAACAGCGTCTCACAACGTGTGCACCCTGCTTTTTCTCAGGTGAGCTGACTGCAGGGATCCGCACCAGGTCAGCTTCTCCGTCAGCCCCTCGCCCGGAAACCCCGAACCTCAGCAGGGGTTCTCACCCCCGGCACAACCCGCCACCCGCGCACCCGGCCTGAGGCGCTCCGCCCTCCGCGCGGACTCACCTGGGGACGCGGGGTGGCCGGAGGGCGGCCAGGGAGGCTCGGGCAGCGCTGTCCGCGCTCCCGGGGGCCCGCGGGCCGGGGGCGCCGGGCGGGGCTCGGGGGGCCGGCAGGTGGACGTCCCGGTCGCAGCGCTGACGGCGAGGGGCCGCCCTCCGGGCCTCGGCCCCCTGCGCTGAGCCGCAGACCCTCCTGGCCGCCGCTGCTCCTGCCCCTCCAGGAAACCTAAAACGAGCACCAAGTACCGCCAGATTGATTCGTTTGAAACTCGTTTTAATCTGTGCCATTTTCGCGTACATTTGAAAACCTGTCGCCTTAATAAAACGTCCGATTCCTTTTAGCAGATAGAGGAGTAGAGGCTGTTCCAACAAGGAAATATATATCCTGAGGGGAAGGGTGCAGTTTTCTGGATAAAACTCTTTGGTCTATATAAAGATTCTGAGTTTAAAAATCACACGAGGATTCACTCCAATGAAAAGTAAACATTCCTTTTCTCGAAAAATTTAATTGCAGAACTATTTACAGGAGGTGCACATCAGCAGTACAGAAATCAGATGAGAGAGGCATTATCCTGGAAGAAGTCAGTAAAGAGTGAAAAAAGTCAGGAGAGGAAAGAACCCAAGGAACACCATCCTTCAATGCCCTGATGACCAACATCTGTTCAGAACTTATCCACAAGAGGGAAGAGAGCGTGGTGTGGACTGCGCCCGGTACATTCAGAGCAGGCGTCCTGCATGCTACTGAAGAGAACTTACCAAAAGAACCAGAAAAGCATGAGAAAGAGAATTCCTAAAATAGTTTAATTCCAGGGAAGAGTGATTCTGTACAGATGTAGAATATTTGGCGCTCTGTGGTTGATATGATTCCATATGTATATATATCTATATATATATTTATATACTTTTTTTTTAAAACGTTAACTAAAACAGCTAGTTTCCTGGTTCTGACATCCCTTGAATTTCTGTAGGAGGCATTTCCTCTAGTCCTTAGGCCACAGCTGGGTGTTTTGGCTTGTGACGTGGGGGGTGGGCATGTGGACTGCTCTCCAGGTAGGGAGGACCTGTACGGAGGGGACAGCATTTGCAAATCAGAGTTTGAAAGTAGCCTAGGGTTCACTACTGGCGAGGGGAAACTTTTTGAAATTTGGTAAACCAGGTGTGAAGTGAAGGGAGAGAGACGGACGTGCTGAGCCCTTTAAAGTGATGTGATCATGGCAAAGCGATGGGCTGGGCCATGGGCGGCAGGGAGGGGGGTAACTGAAGGGCAGGTGCGTGGCCTCCAGGAGGCGGCACCACAAACAGCCTCGGGGGTCCCTGCTTCCCTGTTGCCAGCACAGACTGACCTCTCGTCTCGTCTGCTGGAGACGGAGCCATGTACACACACTGCAGAGACTGGTCCTTAATCACCGGGGACATGAAAGCTAGCGTTTCCAAGGCTTTCAGGTTCGGAATAAGCACCCATAATGAAGAGTCACATAAAATCTAAGAAAGTAGGGAGGTAAACCCCTGTTATTCCTGTGTGTGTGTGTGTGTGTGTGTGTGTGTGTATACAAAATCTTTTAAAAAGTAGTGTTGTGGTAGGTAACTAACATTTCCTCTGCAAGGAAGTCAGCTTCAAGAGTTTAGATTGAAACTTGAAATAATTCTTTTTAACGCTGGATCAGATCGCCAGGGTTAGGACAGCAACCGGGAAAATCACGGGGATTTCTTGATGCTGAAAGGATGAAAAGATGGCAGCTGCTCGGAGAGTTCTCCGGGACCACCTGGCCTTCTCTGAGGTACAGAGCGGTCAGGACGCACGGCCAAGGCCAGGAGAGGGGGTGGCGCCCTCACCAGCCTCCAGCGATTCCAGTCAGGACGTCTGATTCTGTCCCTGGCACCGTCCCACATGCTGTTTTCTGCTTCCAAATTATTTTTCTTTGTCACTTTCCTGTTTCACTTAAGATCTTGTCATTTCCCCTAAGATGCAGGTGTGCCCAAGCCATGGTGGCAACACGGTCTCATTCTGGGGGCGCCTGGTCCTTGTTCAGGGAAACATTCAGAAACACTTGCTGTCAAAGCCCGAGAAAACAGAGAAAGGTCCCCTCATTGCTCGCTCCACTTTCAGACCCTCAAGAAGCTCGTGATAGCCTTGTGTTGGGCCCAGACGGCCTTCCCAGGAGGGGACCGCCGAGGCTGGTACTCAGGATCTGACTGGACTCCACAAGCACCCCTCACAGAGCAGGTGGGACCCGCTTTATCAAGAATGAGGACACTTTCACAACCTGACTACAGGGAGCTCAGAAGTTGTCAGGGCCATCAGTCTTTCACAGAATGTCAGTGAGGGTGACAGGAACAGGAGAGACGGGAACACGGAGTCAAGACAAGCTGTGGATGACGTAGGAACAGAAGCCCGGCTGCTCGGCCAGCCGACTGGAGATTCCTGGGTTTCTCCCTCGACTGCAGGGCCCTCTGCAGCCACTCTGTGCTAAAGGGCACTTCCTCAAGTGTGAAAGGGCACTTCCTCAGGCGTGAAAGCACACCTTCCCCAGCATCATGTCCACTGCCCACATTTATTGCAACTCTCAACGCAGTAAAGTGACAAGGTGGAACTCTTGCTGTGAAGGCACAGGGCTCTGATGTGACCTGGTGCCACGGGCGGATGACAAGCAGTGCAGGGGAGGCTGACAGGGCCATGCCCATTGCTCTAGCCCCGGTGGTGAAAATGTTCCTGCTAACCAGCAGCAGCTATAGTCTCGGTCACTTATACTTGAGGTTTTCTATTTTATTTTCAAATTTTGGAACAATGTCTTCTACCAAAACTTTCAAACAAGTGTAAACAAATGTGCAGATAAAAACAAAGGAGAATCTCAAGGTGTCCTAAGTGGCTGGTGTTTGAAAACCAGTGTCTCCAACTACCTGATTCGTATGTTAAATATGCAATTAAAAAAAAAAAAATCCAGCAGTTCCGGCTTTGAGAAGAAAGGAGGTGCCTGAGAAACACGTGGGGTTAAAAGTGTGTGTGGAGCTGTCTGGTTGACGTTGGGGGGCGTGGCAGGAAGGTGCCGCTTCTCAGAAGGGCAGGAGGCACACGTCCCACGCCCTCCGCAGGCTGACCTGTCGGGGTTGCCTTTCTGCACCCTCGGTGGGACACGTCCCTGCCCCATGGCCAAGGTTTGCAGGGCCTCCATTCCCCTGGACTGGGAGCTGGTGACTAATTCCAGACGTGCACTGGGGCCTTTGGGAGCCGACAGGACTCTGGAGGAGCTGAGGCTCTCCAGCCAAAGCAGCTCAAGCCTCGGCTGGGTCTCCTGTGTCGCTCCTCGGGGCGCTCGCGGTCCCCGTGACTGGACCCAGGTACTGCGGATGGCAGAGGGTTTCTCGCAGGGCATTCCCCTTTCTCTCACTTCCTCTGCGCCACCGGATGCTTCGGCCCAAACCAGGCAGCTGCTCCGAACAGCCGTCCTCGGTGCCCCTGCAGGCACTTGGATTGGACGTCTGCGCCATGCCTTTCCTTCCCAGCAAAGTCCATCCTGGACCTGGCTGAAGACCTGCATGAAAGTGCAATGTGGGATCTTCCAGTGAAGGTGATGGAGAGGTGGCTGCCCCACACAGACTTGGGAAAGGTGAACAGAACACAGACCCCCAAAGAAACGTCCCAGCCCTACATCTGTGGGCCCTGGATCCTGCTGTCTTCTGGCCATAAATTTGGCCACTTCTGTCTGTAGGCATCAGCAGGGACAGTCTCTACTTGCAAGGTCACTGACTTGGTGGTTATTTTTCTTTAAAGAGGGAATCGTCAATGTAGCCTGATATTTTTTTCCAATCATACACTTTCCTGTTTAATGCTGGACGTCTTTAGTATCGACCTTGAGGTGAAAACATCAACATTTCCTTTTAAACAAAAATGTAATATTTTGGTATCATACCACAGTTCAACTCTTCACCCCTCATTCTAAGATGGTCCCATCAATTTGCTGAGAAACAATGGTAACAGCTGTCACTAACAACTCTCTCACGTTAAAGACAACTGTAACCAGTGAGGACGTATGCGATGAATCACACCGAAAGCGCATTTGTGAGCAGGTGAGATGTGCCTCTTCTGGGTTTTCTTAGACACTAGGGCCCTGTTTATCATACTTTGTGTTCTGAAAGTTACATGGGGCCGTCAGCACGGCAACATCTGTGTGTTGGTCGTGAGGAACATGATTCTACAGGGCACCTGGTTATGATGGGCACGGGCCGTATCTCCCGGGAAGGGAAGTGTGTGATCACAGACAACGTGGCGCTTCCTTTCCATCGCAGATGTTCCTAGAATGCGGTGTGTTATCGTTTTCAACCATGTTCTCAAGCCTGAAGATCGTCTTTTGGGGAACTGCACCCACGACAGGACGAAATGGTTGCGGGTAGCTGCGTGCTCTGTGCCCGCAGGCGTGGCTGTAACAGCTCGTGCGATGCAGGAACACAAGTAGTATAAACAGTTTTATTTCTCTTTACATGTACAACGTGTAAACATGGCTTATCATCTGCCTTTCATGACGGGATGTCACCACGAGAACGGCTGTATTGCACTTGGTCGTGTCCCACACACGGTGACACTCCATCGACGCCGCTGCACGCACACCGCCCCCACCCCCCACAACCTTCTTTGGAACAACGAGGATCAAACAGGGGCTCGTACACGCTCCCCACCTCCAACCAACAACCGATGTCCAATTTAGTTTGGTGAATCTGCTCACCTATGGATGGTTCAGGTCAAGATTTTGGGGGGGTTTAAGATAAAAAAATGAGTATACAAAACATAAAAACATTAATCCAAATTCAGTGAGTGCTTTTAAGTGGGGATCAGAGAATCTGGGATCTAGAATCATTGTTGTCTAATTTTATAGTTGGTTGATAGCCATTTTGTACAAGTTCAAGGAAATGAGATAAAACCCATCAGCTTCCAGGTGAGGCACACCTGAGGAGGCTGCAAGCACGTTTGCATTTTACATCTCCCCTCGTCGGGAGTCACACCCAATTTCCTGTGGTTATTTCTAGAGAGCTGTTCGTCTTAATAACACATCATGTTTAAAGTCTAAAATGCCAATGCTTGCAAATACATTTGTCTTTAACAGAGTATACTAAATATAGGAAGAAGCATCTTTATTGTATACTACTCAGGATTTAGGTATTTATTTAGGTAGAAAAAAATGCTTAGAATACTCTGGGGAAATAGGGCTCATTTATAGAAGAATATTTCAGGGTGTTTTTTTTTTTTTTTTTTTTTTGCATTTTTCAAGGATATACATTCGTACTGATTTTTGCTTCCAAATATATTTTAAGGCTGTTTGGTAAAATATATACCAGATATGAGGTTCCATTTACAGGGTTTTGTTCTTACAGGGACTTCTTAACTACTCAGCTTTAAAAAAGTAAAACTGTGAAGCTATACATGCTTTGCTATCACCTGTGCTCCTACGAACCCCATGCTTCGTGGAATGTGGACTATGAGGAAGAGAGACGCGGCGGGCGGCAGGCGCCTGCCTGTGCAAGGACGCCGCCGGGGCTCTCACGCCAGAGGCGTGGAGGGCGGTGCGTCTTAAAGTGCGAGTCAAACAGGAAAACAAAGTGCTATGGAGGGGGGTCTGTGCTGCTGGGCTGGGGGCCCGCACTCCCAGGGCTGCGGGGCACACGGCGTCCCGCGGAAACGCTGTGGCCCCTGCTTTTACCTGGAGTCACAGCGAGGACTCTAGTCTGGGGTCAAGTGGGTAAGTCCATGGGCGCTTCCTTTCAGGTGGTGTCTCAACAGACACACAACCATCCAGTTGGAACAATGGTCCCGGCATCTAAATTTAACGAGATGAATGGAAAACCTTCCATTAGAGACCTTCCTATTTTTCTCCTTGCCAATCAGACTCACGAAAACAAATTACTTTTCTGAAAGTCCACAGCTGGAAAGCACAATGTGACCTTTTTTTTTTTTTTTTTTGTCATGTCAAAAACAGGCAAGAAATATATTCTGGACTTCAGCTGTACTGCATAGAACAAAAGAATTCTGGAAAAATACAATGTAAACCACATTTCTTCTTTACCATTTAAACTGAGATATACTTACCACACACATTCATATTTCTTAAACTTTTTACAGCATCACAACTGTCATTTTAAACAAGCAAACTTTTTTTGTTTTGTTTTTTGTTTTTTAAAGGATACCCTGGAAAGTCAACTGATAGAGCATTTGAGAATATATATACATCTATAAAAAAAAATCACATGGAGCATAAAGGGTGAAACTTAGAGACAGAACCGTGGGTGATAGTTTAAGTTACAAAGGGATAAAAAATAAACGACTCTTTTATCTGATTAAAGACAAGTGTGTTCTCTTTGTACCCCTGCTACAGAAGAGTCGACCTCTCTTAAGACTCTCTGTTTCCGTCTGTCTCTCCCTGTGTGGATGGACATTCAGCTGACTTCTGGCCGTGGAGATGCTGTGCTGAGTTTGCGGGGGCAGAGGTGGACTTCCACCCCAGGTTTCCAGAGAAGCGCGAGACGGGGAGCTTGGTGGCTGCAGAGACGACTCCTCATCACCATGGACTTGGCACAGGAACCATGTGAAGGGTCGCCGGGTTCAGGGCACAGGGACCCCAGGCCGCGGGGTGGGGGTCTTCCTTTCCTGCACTCAAGCTGTAGCACCTTCTCTTGGGGTATCTAATGCCTTGAGAGTGCTGAGACACACCCTTTCACAGTTGTTTGTTATTCTCGCCTCTAATATCACACGATTTTATAAAAATATAAATAACAAAGTGTGAACTGGGTTCCATCTCAAGCGGTTTCCTCGACCCCCTCTGGGAACAGAGGGGTGCGTCAGGGGTCCCCACGCCGCTCCGGCCCCGGGGGTGGGCATCCGGGCAGTCTGGGAGAAGTCGCTGTGGCCGTGAGCTCGGACGTCCGGGCGCTCCAGGGTGTTTATGGCACAAACATGACGGCGGGGCGGACTCGCTGGAGGAATGAGACGGGAGTGACGAGGGGGTGGCGCTCGGCGCGGCTAAGGCTCCGCGGGGCGGGGTATGGCCCCGCCCTAGAGCCGCGTCTGGGCCTCGGGGATGTAGATCTCGATGCTGTCGGCCCGCTCGCTGGCCGAGCTCTGGCGGAAGGACGCCGCCCTCTTGGCCGCCGCCAGCCGCCTCCGCGCCTCCTGCCGCTGTCTGTCCGGCAGGTCCAGAGACTTCTCTCTGGTGATGGGGAGTTTCCCTCTGGGGGGCTTCTTTGGTATTGGAGGGGGGACCTTTCTTTCTTCCTGAAAAGCATCACAAGTCAAGAGTGGGGGTCAGAGAGCCTGGCCCTCCCCGCCGCCCACCCCCGCCCACCCCCCACGGTGCCGCCCGGTTCCCCGGGCAGGAAGCCTCTGGGCACGTGAACCTGGGCCTCGGTCTTGGTTGTGGCACCGTTCTGCCCCTGCTGCTGGGTGAACGCTCCCTCACAAACGCACACCTGCTAACCTTCACGGGGGCCTGCACGACGCCCCCTGACAGCTTGAGACACTAATCTATTCAACAGACTGCATGGAAACCACCTCTAATCCTCTGCCACGGGCTTCAGACCCCTCGACATTAACTACCTACGGCTTTTCACTTGCATGGGAATCGGATGTGAATAACACAACCCCAAGATCCGAGCACGCCTTTTCCAGAAAGAGAGAGACTGCCCGATTCCGCAGCAAAGGAACACCGGGAGCTGGCAAGTGCCCCGGGCACGGGAGAGGCCTGCGTCCCGCCTCGCGCCCTCTGTTTGCTGGGCTGGGATCACACACCAGACCTGCCCAGGCGGGAGGGAGGGTCACACGGAGTCCTTGCTCAAAAGGGGCGTGGCCTTTTCTGAGCACGTGCCCAGCTGCTGGGGGAAACATTCATTTGTGCTTTCCCTTTCAGCCTCCTAAAGGACCCGAAGGCACCATGGTGCCCAGGCCTGGCCACCATGGCGGGTTCAGTGCACACACGGCAGAACCCGACGTCTGTCCTACTGTTTTTGGCAGGAAGATAATCTCGGTGTTTGGAACTTTGTTCTTAGGGCCAGAAGCAATGTCCTTCCCGACTTGATGGCAGGGGTCAGTAGGGGTAATTACTTTGCCAAGACTTCCAGCTATTTCAGAATGTAACTCTTGCCCTGAGTGAGGGACTGTACTTGTCTCTTTGCACGCCTGTGGGGCCTCTGAAACATGCAGCAGTGAAACCAGCCCTTGTGGGAGCCTCCCTTCACACTGAGTCCACCTAGGCTCACAGCCTTTCTGCAGCTGGGGTGGGGGTTGGGGTGGGGCGGTGGCCCTGCAGATCTGCAAGGACCTGGGCCCGGGGGGCAGGATGCGGAGCTTGGGCTGCGTTCCAGGGCTGCTCGCCTCCCGGACAGGGTGCGGTGCCCTCAGCAGGACACCGTGTTCACTCTGAGGACTACCCGCTATGTAGAGTTGGGTACAGGGTGATATTAGTGGTCAGGTACAGAAGAATGGAAAATGGGAAGGGCTTTTACGTGTCTTCAGGCTAGTTTAAAAGTTGGATTTTTAGTGGTTTCCTAGAATAACTTTTTCACTGGGAATCATTACTTATGATCACCTTCATTCATGACCAAACCATAGACCTCCTGGACTTACTCATGCACAACCTGGTCGTTTGTACGCCCCTCCGCCCCCGTCTGCAGTGACAAGGGCTTTGTCAGCACCTGTGATCGAGCGATGGTCTCCAACCTGGACCACGGGAGGCATATTTTAGGGAAAAAGGATGATGATGGTCTGCGTGCTAATTATCTAGATGTACAACCCTCAGCTACTCCCCTGCCCCAAAGTATCTCGGATCAATTGTCTTTATTTTGATTGATAATGTCTGTCTAAGAAAATCAGATTATTATCCTGGAGAACTTCTCTAAGATGCGTCAGGAAGTCAATGTCTTTATAGCTAATTCACACTTATTTCTCAGCCCTAGAGAAGATGATACTTAAAGGGAAGAGCTGAAATCACAGGTCAAACTTAATGGGCATTTTCAGCCTATCTCAGGGCCAGCTCTATAGGAAGTGTACATCCTTGAAGTGTTCAGTGAAGTTTACAGTGTTTCTCATCTCCACAGGCATCACTGTAAGCAACCTGAAGCCTGTGGGAACCACCACAGTGCAGTCCACACAGAGGGTGGTGGCGATGGTAATAATTCAGAGGACGGGCCCGCCAGGAAACGCGACTGCAAATTCACACGTGGGTTCTGTTGGTGTCTTCTCGGAATTGTCAGCAAGAAAGGGACTTACTATACGCGCTGATGACTCTAGCACCAGCCTGGTTGTGCAGACATGGGTTTAGGTGTGATATCAGATCCTGTCCTGTTAACTGCAGACTGAGACACGCATGGTAACATGGTACTTGGACCACGTGCAGGGATTGTGGGCAGGGATGGGGGCGGTGAGCTCAGTGTGGGGATGCAGCAGGGGCTTACCTTCCTCTCCGGGGATTCGACTACTTTCCAGTCGGTGAGCTTCAGCTGGTGCAACTCATCGAACTTCATGCTGACATCCTGAACGGACAGCTGCAGCATGTCCCAGTAGCCGGCCAGATCCTGGGAGGTGGGCCTGGGCATGGCGCTGGGGTCCTGCCGGACACATGCACAGTTAGAGCCATGGAGACCTCTGGGCAGGGCAGGGGGAAGGGGCTGCTTTTTCCAATGAGGGGGGTCTGGGAGACGCCTCCGTAATTAGAATTGGGTGCACATGCTCCTGAGGACCCATGAGGATCTAGTGACGGTTTACGTGAGTGTTTGCTGACAGTTAAAAAAAATCTGTGATGGAATTCCACCTGAGCTATTTCAAATCCTAAAAGATGATGCTGTTAAAGTGCTGTACTCAATATGTCAGCAAATTTGGAAAACTCCAGCAGTACTGGAAAATGTGTTTTCATTCCAATCCCCAAAAAGGGCAATGTCAAAGAATGTTCATACTACCTCACAACTGCACTTATTTCACATGCTAGCAAAGTAATGCTCAAAATTCTCCAAGCTAGGTTTCAACAGTATGTGAACCGAGAACTTCTATATGTTCAAGGTGGACTTAGAAAAGGAAGAGGAACCAGAGATCAAACTGACAACATCTGTTGGATCATAGAGAAAGCAAGAGAATTCCAGAACACCTGGTTGGTTCATTGACTACACCAAAGTCTTTGACTGTGGATCACAACAAACTGGAAAATTCTTCAAGAGATGGGAATACCATGACACCTGACCTGCCTCCTGAGAAACCTGTATGCAGGTTAAGAAGCAACAGTTAGGACTGGGCATGGAATAACAGTCTGGTTCAAAAGTCAGGAAAGGAGTACATCAAGGGTGTATATTGTCACCCTGCTTATTTAACTTAAATGCAGAATACATTAAGAGAAATGCTGGGCTGGATGAAGTACAAACTGAAATCAAGATTGCCAGGGGAAATATCAATAACCTCAGATATGCAGATGACACCACCCTTATGGCAGAAAGTGAAGAAGAACTAAAGAGCCTCTTGATGAAAGTGAAAGATGAGAGTGAAGAAGCTGGTTTAAAACTCAACATTCAAAAAACAAAG